>NC_092713.1:15523225-16123225 GCF_047496885.1 Scyliorhinus torazame
CAAAGATAAACTGAATTTAGTCAACAGCGAGTTACAGAGCGACACAATAAATATATCTTTAAGCAGTTAAGCTTATTTTGGAGACAGAGGCACATCACGGTGATGTATGTGTAATGCAATGCTGGAAAGAGATTTCTACTGTCGGTTAATACAATATGCAACCCGCCGGAGCAGAGATACAAGCCTTGCCTAATGTATCATCACAGCACAGGTCCCAGAAGACGTCACATTTGAAATGAGGCTGTATGTGTGCGAGTGACACGGATGTCAGTTCTAAACCATTACTACGCAGCAGAATAAAACCCACAGTTGGTGAGCTGACATGTCAGCCCTGACTTATTAAATGAAGGACAGCAAGTTATCATCCTGACTTGTTTATGCCTGTTTTAAAGATGTGTTGTCAGCGGAGATCGATTTGGAAAGGGTTTGCTTGTAAACGCTTGGGCGAAATTCATTGTGAAGCCAGTGAGGAAACAACAAAGTGACCCAGGGGTGGCGAATTGTAGCCACTGAGGCATTTAGTTTGGTGGATTCACATTTTTCAGTTGGGTTTTACTGCTCTTTTCTTATTTTACTTACTGACTTAAGGGCTTCTCACCTGGCACGATGTCAGTAAATTAGAACGCGAGGATCCGAGGTTCTATTCAGATGAAGTTGAAACCACTCAATGATCATAATGAACATTAAACTCCTTCTGCATCTGTGAAAGTCAAGCTGACAATAATGGAACAATGTGAATGTTAGCACTTCGCAGTTCCAGTCAAAACGTTAAAAAGGTCACCCAATGAGGAAGAAAGGAACTTAACCCGGACAAATGCGAGGTGATGCATTTTGGTAGATCCAATTCAGGTGGGAGCTATAAAATAAATGGCAGAACCATCAGGAGTATAGAGACACAGAGAGATCTGGGCGTGCAGGTCCACAGATTCTTAAAAGTGGCAGCACAGGTGGAAATGGTGGTAAAGAAAGCATATGGCATGCTTGCCCTCGTAGGACGGGGTATCAAACATAAATGCTCAAAAATTATGTTACAGTTATACAAGAACGTTGGTTAGGCCACATTTGGAATACTGTGTCCAATTCTGGTCACCGCACGACCAGAAGGATGTGGAGGCTTTGGAGAGAGTGCAGAAAAGGTTTACCAGGATGTTGCCTGGTATGGAGGGTATTAGCTATGAGGAGAGATTGAATAAACTGGGATGTTCTCCCCAGAGAGACAGGCTAAGGGGCGACCTGATAGAAGTTTTTAAATTAGTAGGGGCATAGATAGGGTGAACAGTTGGGGGCTTTTTCCCAGGGCAGAAATGACAATGACAAAGGGGCACTGTCGTGTTATTCACCCTGGGGTAACACGGGCTGCAACTGGATGCAGTTGTACTTGAATGTAGACTCCAAACTTTGATGTTAGTTTAATACGCTTTATTGAACTTATTAAGCAGCGCACACAGTTCGCTGTGGGTTTGACACTCTACTAATCTAAGCGTGCTTGCTATAACTAACTAGACCAGACTAGCTCTGAGCCACGTGTAGAAGGTGCTAACTGATATATACACCCTGACTGTCACTACAGTTGTCACCCGTGGAAAGAGGCAAACTGCTGATGCCTCGTGTGTTTTATAGTGGGAGACCACCCTCTAGTGTTCTGCCTGGTGATTGGTTGTGTTCTGTCCTGTGTGTAGATTGGCTGTACTGGGTGTCTGTCACTGCCTGTCTGTATCTCATTATGTGCATGAGTGCATATCATGACAGGCACAAGTTCAAGGTGAGGGGGAAAGGTTCAGTGGAGATGTGCGGGGGAAGTTTTTTACACAGAGGGTGGTGGTGGCCTGGAATGAACTGCCGAGTGAGGTGGTTGAGGCAGATACGTTAGCGACCTTTAAGACTTATCTGGATAGGCACATGAACAGACGGGGTATAGAAGGATACAGGTGGTTGGTCTCGATAGGACACGTGATCGGCGCAGGCTTGGAGGGCCGAAAGGCCTGTTCCTGTGCTGTGTTGTTCTTTGACTCTGAAATATGGTACTTTTGATGTAAAGATAATTATTGCTGATATCCAGAGCTCAATTTTATTTTGGTTGGATTGATTTTCGGGACATGGGTACCGCTGGCAATTATTGTTCATCTGTGGCCTCCTTGAACATATCGAACATAGGACTCAGGAGCAGGAGTAGGCCACTCGGCCCATCGAGATCGTTGCTGGGAGGAGGTTGCCATGTGGTCAGTGCCCATGGCGTGCAAAGGAGGACCACACGGTAGCGCGAGAAATGGGTCAATGATCTAATCCAGTGTTTTTCAAACTTTTTTGCCCGGGGCGCACCATTTTCGCTTACCTTTAATGTGACAGGTGAACCCGCTTGGTCCTCACGATCTCACTTGTTTTGTCATTCAATGTTACATTTCCGCTCAGGACTTCAGTGGATGATTTAAGTTGTTGCTGGATCATTTGTAAATGCTTACTCTTTAATTACCTTTGAGTTTTGAGGGTTTTGAGGGATGTACTGGCGTTTGCCAGTACATCCTTCATATAATACACATGGGCTTGGCATTCTGATTTGCATTGGCACAGTTAATAAATCCATACCTCAAGAAATCACCTTTTTTCTTGATTTCAGCGTCTTCACAATGGGTTGTTCATCAGAAGGCCTGGATCTCACACCAGCACTGCTGGCAGCGGCAAGATGGAGGACCCTCTCTCGCCCAGAGCAGGTGACCTGCTCTCTGTCGCCAATCCTGGAGAGAAGACTGTATCGATTTTTCAGAGTAGTCGGCAGCTGGGTCAGCGAGCTGATGTCAGGAGGAGGCGTCCTGTCTCGCTGGGCTCTGGGACTGCCCGCCGCTGAGGCCGTGCGCATGCGGCGGACAGCCGGCATTCTGAAAGCCTGTGGCGGCATGTGTTTTTAAAAGCCAGTCGCAGACGTTGGCTGCTTCTTCCCGCCATCGGGAATACCGCGACCTTTTGACCCCCACGACCCTCCCGACACCCACCTTACTCGCGAGCCCCGGCCCTGATTTTGAGAATGACTGATCGAACCTGTGGCACCGGCGTACATGAATCGTCTACTCTCCCAACGTACATCACCACTGATTTATGTTTACCTCATGGCGCCTGGGCATCACTGGCAAGGCCAGCATTTCTCTTGCCCATCCCTGAATGGGGTGGCATGGTTAGCACGGTTGCTCTCACAGCTCCAGGGTCCCAGGTTCAATTCCCGGCTTGGGTCATTGTCTGTGCGGAGTCGGCACGTTCTCCCCGTGTCTGCGTGGGTTTCCTCCGGGTGCTCCGGTTTCCTCCCACAAGTCCTGAAATACGTGCTGTTAGGTGAATTGGACATTCTGAATTCTCCCCCAGTGTACTCGAACAGGCACCGGAGTCTCACAATGGAGGCCAACATACCATTTGCCTTCTTTACCACCTGCTGCACCGACATGCTCACGTTTAGCGACTGGTGTACGAGGACACCCAGGTCTCGATGCACGATCCCCTCTCCTAGTTTATAGCCATTCAGAAAATTGTCTGTCTTCTTGTTTTTGCTGCCAAAGTGGATAACTTCGCTTTTATTCAAACTATACTGCATCTGCCATTCGCTTGCCCACTCACTCAACTTATTCAAATCACACTGAACAATCTCTGCAGCCTCCTCACAGCTCACCCTCCCACCCAGCTTTGTGCCTTCAGCAAATCTGGAGATATTACATTTTGTTCCCTCATCCAAATCATTAATATATATTGTGAACAGCTGGGGTGCCAGCAGCGATCCCTGCGGCACCCACTAGTCACTGCCTGCCATGCGGAAAAAGACCCTTTGGTTCCAACTCTGGGATGTTTAGGGGCTGTTTAGCACAGGGCTAAATCGCTGGCTTTAAAAGCTGATCAAGGCAGGCCAGCAGCATGGTTCAATTCTTGTACCAGCCTCCCCAAACATACGCCAGAATGTGGCAACTAGGGGCTTTTCATTGCAACTTCATTTGAAGCCTACTTGTGACAATAAGCGATTTTCATTTTCAATTTTCATTGCAACTCTTTGTTTTCTGTCTGCCAATCAGTTTCTATCCATCTCAATACACTACCCCCAATCCCATGTGCTTTAATTTTACACGCTGATCTCTTATGTGGGACTTTGTCGAAAGCCTCCTGAAAGTCCAAATAAACTACATCCACTCGCTCCCCTTCATCAACTTTACTAGTTACATCCTCGAAGAATTCCAGTAGGTTTGTCAACCAAGTAGGTTTGTCAACCAAGAGTTCTCATTCATAAATCCATGCTTACTATGTCCGATGTGTTGTATTATGCTGCTTCGGATAACACAGTCCGCTACTTAATGCAGTCTTGATGCTACTTGATGCTCCAGACTCTGAAATGAGTTCAACGTGTTTATTGAACCATTAACACAGTTCTCAAATGAGTTCGGCTCTCTGCTAATCTAACTGTAGTAACTCAGTCTAACTGTACCAGCTTGCTCGAAGCCACGTGCTGGGGTGTGATGCTGCTGATCAACCCTGTCTAACTCTCTAGATGTCTGTCTGTGGAAAGAGGCAGGGTGTGAGTGCCTCATCCCTTTTATAGTGTTTATGTCATGCCCCCTTGTGGTGATGCCACCTCTGAGTGTCCTGACTGCCCATTGGTTGTGTCCTATTCCGAGTGTTCATTGGTTGCATGTTTGCATATCATGACAGTTTTTTTTTGTTTATATGTATATACATGTGAATGTGTCTGTCTAATGTGACTGACTGAGGAATACAGAACAGAACAAACAAAACAAATGCTCATAAGTCCAGTCTCAGAGGCTTGCGTCTGATCCCCGTCAACCGCCGGAGGGGTGGTAGAGGGGATGATGGTGTCTTGACAGGCGAGTGGGAGGCACGACTGGTGGCCTCGTGGTTTGAGGTGTCAAGAGGTGGCAATTCGACATGTGGAAATGGAGGGGAAAGTGGTTGTGGGCAAGCAACTTTTCGCAGTGCCCTTCGATTCCTTCGCACAATGGAGCCATCAGCCATACGTATGACATAGGATCTGGGCGTGGCCTGTCGAACAACGACAGCCGGAGCAGACCACCCACCATCCGATATCTTGATCCTGACCGTGTCTGCCGGGGATAGCACATCCAGATCGGTGGCATGTGCATCATAGCCCTGCTTCTGGCTGCCGCGAAGCTGCTGCATCTTCTGCAGCACCGGGAGGTGATCAAGGTTGGGCAGGTGTATGGCTGGAAGCGTCGTCCGCAGGTCCCTGTTCATCAGCAGTTGAGCTGGCAACATGCCAATGGACAAGGGAGTCGCCCGGTACGCAAGTAGTGCAAGGTGCATGTCGGAAGCGGAGTCCGAGGCCTTGCAGATGAGATGCTTAACGATGTGCACCCCTTTTTCCACTTTGCCATTAGACTGCGGATAGTACGGACTGGAGGTGACTTGCCTGAAATTGTAGCTCTTGGCAAACGTGGACCATTCTCGACTGTGGAAGCACGGGCCATTGTCGCTCATGACGGTGTTCGGGATGCCAGGCCGTGAGAATGTCTCTTTACTCGCTTTGATAACAGTCCGTGAGGTGAGGTCTGGCAGATTCAGCACCTCAGGATAGTTCGAAATGTAATCGATGATTAAGATATAGTTGCTACCACTCGCGTGGAATAGGTCAATGCCAACCTTGGACCACGGAGAGGTCTCTAGGTCATGTGGTTGGAGCATCTCCTTGCTCTGCGCTGGTTGGAATCTCTGGCAGGTTTCACAGTTCAGGACCATGTCCGTGATATCCTGGTTGATGCCAGGCCAGTACACAGCTTGCCGGGCCCTGCGTCTGCACTTTTCGACACCCAGGTGTCCCTCATGAATCTGCCGCAGCACCATGCTCTGGAGACGTAGCGGGATGACTATCCTGTCCAGCTTGAGCAGGATGCTGTCGATCAGCATCAGGTCGTCCTTGACGTTGTAGAATTGAGGGCATTGCCCTTTCTGCCAGCCATTGCTGAGATTGTGGATGACTCGCGGCAACAGGGGGTCTTTGGCCGTCTCTTCTCGTATGAGACCGATCTTCTCATCTGTTGCCGGGAGAGCGCTTGCACACAGTTGGACCTGCAATTCAATGTGCTGGGTGATCTCCAGTGGTTCACTGGGTGAGTTGACGGAGCGGGACAATGCATCGGCGAAGATGGGCTCCTTGCCAGGTGTGTACACCAAATTGGAATCATACTTCCGGAGTTTGAGCAGAATTCTCTGCAAACGAGGCGTCATGTCGTTCAGGTCCTTTTGGATGATATGGACCAGAGGCCTATGATCCGTCTCAATAGTAAATGTTGGCAGGCCGTAGACATAATCATGAAATTTGAGGATGCCGGTGAGAAGACCTAAACACTCTTTCTCAATCTGCGCATATCTGGTCTCAGTGGGTGTCATTGCATGTGAAGCGTATACTCCTGGTACCCAGGATGACGTGTCATCTCTTTGAAGCAACACCGCCCCAATGCCATCCTGACTCGCATCTGTGGGTATCTTGGTCTCTCGGTCTGGGTCAAAGATTGCAAGGACGGTGTTGTGTTGGGTGTTCTGGATCACAAACAGTTCACCAATACTTGAAGTGGTGCAACTCTATTTTATTATAAGGTTAACTATATTAACATACTTGAACTGTGGGTAAATGCAATACCAGCTTTAACTGTTGGCCCTTGCCTAGTTCTAGCCAGGTGATGCACTCAGCATATGGTGAATGTCTTTGTTGCAGGCTGTGAGTTCTGTGCTCCGAGCTGGCTGCTACTAGAATGAGCGGGAACTGTCCTGTCCCCTGTCTTTATAGCGTGTGTGCTCTCACTGGTGATTGGCTGTGGTGTTGTGTATGCTGATTGGTCCCACTGCATGTCCATCAGTGTGTGTGTGTGTGTGTCTGCAGCATGATATACTGGTGTATATTATGACAGATGGGTGCAGTGGTGAGCTTGGCTTTCAGCTCCAGCCACTCTGTTCGGTGCTCCGCCTTCCACTCAAAGACGGTTGATTTTTTCACCAGGTTGCGTAGGGCCGTGGTGTGTGTGGACAAATTTGGGATGAACTTGCCAAGGAAATTGACCATTCCCAGGAAGCGCAGTACTGCCTTCTTGTCCTCGGGGACTTTCATTGCCTCGATGGCTTTAATTTTGTCTGTGTCCGGGCGCACACCGTGTTGCAAAATCTGATCGCCCAGGAACTTCAGCGTGGATGTCCCAAAACAGCACTTGGACCTGTTTAGCTTGAGGCCATGTTCGTGTATGCGTCGGAATACTTTCTTGAGTCGCGACACATGTTCCTCTGGGGTTGTGGACCAGATTAGGATATCATCAACAAAGACACAAACCCCTTCTATTCCCTCCATCAGCTGTTCCATGATGCGGTAGAAAGTCTCTGATGCTGAGATGATGCCAAATGGCATTCGGTTGTAGCAGAATCTGCCAAAAGGTGTGTTGAAGGTGCAGAGCCTTCTGCTGGATTCTTCAAGTTGGATTTTCCAAAATCCTTGGGATGCGTCCAATTTTGTGAAGAAGCGTGCGTGTGCCATCTCATTCGTGATTTCTTCCCTCTTCGGGATGGGGTAATGTTCCCGCATAATGTTTTTGTTTAGATCCTTGGGGTCAATGCAGATGTGGAGGTCCCCCGAAGGTTTCTTTACGCACACCATCGAGCTGACCCGGTCGGTTGGTTCAGTGACGTTGGAGATTATGCCTTTTTGTTGTAGATTCGTGAGCTCTGCCTTCAGGCACTCTTTCAATGGAGCAGGGACACGTCGTGGTGCGTGGAGCACTGGCTTGGCATCAGGCCGCAGGAGAATCTTGTACTCGTACGGCAGCGTGCCCATCCCGCTAAATACATCTGGGTATTGGGTTAGGATCTCGTCGATGCTGGCCTGAAGATCTGAATGGGACGGCATCGTGGTGTAGACCCTTTGAATGAGGTTCAGTTGCTTGCAGGCGTGCGCACCTAGCAGGGACGCCATGTCTGGTTTAACAGTCGGCTGGACACCTGCAGATGGCAGGACCCCAGTGCCTTGATTGCGTTTCCATTGTAGTCCAGGAGTTTGCAGGCAGCTGGAAGGATTGTGGGGGCTTCTTGATTCTCTTGAAGTCCACCTGCAAAATCAGGTTGGCGGAGGCACCTGTGTCCAGTTTGAACTGGATGGGGCAGTGGTTGACCTTCATCACTGCATGCCATTCATCCTCGGAATCCACGGCCAGGATTGATGTGTCCGGTGTGGCGTATGCGCACTTCGTAATAATGCCCACTCGGTAAGTGTTGTCCAGGTATTCATCATCTGGATCCGTCGCACTGCCTGGATCAGAGTCATGCATTTGGTGTTGCACACTTCTGATGTGCTGCTGTCGGAATTGGGAGCACTGGCTCCTGACTGGTGGTGCAGATCTGCATAGGGCTGCATAGTGGTTTGGTTTCCCACAGTTTAAACAGCGTTTACCTCTTGCAGGGCAGTTTTTCTTAAAATGGGCGGTGCCGCAGTTCGCACACGCCATGATGTCAGCGACATGACGCTCAGTGCATCGTTGCGCATGCGCGGTGCGGTTCTCGGATGTCTGCACCTGCGCAGTGCGGTTTTCGGCCGCTTCGTGTTCCCGATCGCATTCCGCATGAAGAGCGCGCAAAATTACCGCTTTCGTCAATGTGGAGACGCTGCATCCGGGAGATGGCCGGAACACTCTCCACCTCGTGGGAGGCTTGTTTTTCACTTTCTGCCGTTTTGTATTGTGAATAGCGATTTTCAGAGTGCTCATGCACAGTACACGTTTCAATCGCGACTGGCAGGGTCATGTGCTTCATTTTCAACAATTGCTCTCGCAGAGGATCAGAGTGGACTCCAAAAACGATTTGGTCTCTGATCATGGAGTCAGTGATATCACCAAAGTTGCAGGATTGCGCTAGCAGTCTAAGGTTAGTTAGATAAGAGTTGAAGGATTCGTCTTTACGTTGTATCCTCTGCTTGAAGATGTAGCGCTCGAAGATTTCGTTGGTGTCCACCTCGCAGTGGCTGTCGAATTTGTCCAGGATGGTTTGGTACTTCGTTTTGTCCTGCCCTTCGGAAAAGTGAAAGGAGTTGTAGATCTCTATCGCCTGGTCATCCGCAGTGGTGAGTAGAAGAGCTATCTTCTCTTATTGAAAATATGGAAAGATGTGTCATTTGAAACATGGAAGTCTGGCAATATCTGGTCTGAGAGAAACATGAGAGGTTACAGGGAAAGATCCCACAAAGGGTTAACAGCAGCTGCCAGGGAAGGATTGTAACATGCAGATGGCCTTGGTCAAGCAGGCTTAGCAAACAAGACAAACAGGATTTTGAATGAAGCCAAAAACAATGGCTCACACCTTCATTGAAAGTAACTATCTTAGTTAGCAGCTGGGAAAGAAAGGATGAGGTTCGAGGTGTGAAAATTTGCTAATACCAGGTAAATTAAAGAAAACTGGAGACTATCAGTCTACGAGAAACATAATTCAGAGCCAAAATCAAAGTCAAAATTATGAGCTGAGGACACAATTGGAAAATGAAACTATAGAAATGGCAGGAATTAAAAGTAACAGCTCTTGAAACCAAAGCATTTTGAACATCACAAAGGAAACAATGTGATCAGATCTATGAGATGAAGTCATGTCAAAATGAATACTTAGTTGGATTAAAAGGTTTAGATCAAAGATACTTTTTACAATCAAAGAAAATAAGAGTTACTTTACAATAACTTCAAAAAAACTTAACTGTTAGAAAGAGAATATAAACCAAGAGACCAGGGCAGGAACTACCAGAACAAGAAGCAGAACCCAGAGAGAGAGAGTGAGAGAGAGGGGAGAAGCAGGGTCAGATTACAGTCAGCTCGGCCATGGGAAAGAGACAGGGCAAAGCAGCCGAGCTAAAATAGCTAAGTACATCTAAGGAAGACTAGAATTTAAAAAGTAGGCAGAGTCAGCTCAGAGATAGCTCTCACAGCTCTGTACATGTGAAAGATAGGACACAGCAACTGAGCTCATCAGCGAATACATCTAAAGAAGACCAGACTTTAAAGAAGATTGATTGTCAAGTTGGGCCTGAAGGTCCCTTCAACCAACCAGAAGGATCCAGAAGCAAACTCTTTTTACCTTCCTGTAAAGACAGTAATTGCAGCTTTTAAAAGAAAAAATATAATAATAAAATAACTTAATTTAACCTGAAATAGTGGTTATTCCAAAGTCTACTTTACTTACTTAGCAATGCGGGAGCCAGGGTCGATGCTACTAAGTGGTAAGTAGATGAAATCTTTGGTGAAGGTATGGGTTATACCGGGGGATAACTTGAAAATATAGTTTGACCTGAATAGCACCCACTGAAGCTTGCATCGGACTCGGGGAGTGAGAATCCCTGATCACCATTTCGAATGTCGGCCCTTTTGGTATACGGGGACTGCTAAGAATAGTGGTGAGTTTTCAAAAACATTTCCGAGCATCGGTCGCGCCATTGAGGTTGGATGCTTTCACGTATAGTTGAAATTTCTGCTTGAATGATCGGCAGTTGGCACTAAGATTGCCGGTGGTCCTGAGCTGATGTGGAGCCTGAATCGTGTCCATCCTGTATTCAGTAGCTGGTTGTCATGGATCTTGCTGAGTTGAACTAAATAGATTGAACAGTTACCCCTGGTATCATGTTGTATTATGCTGCTTCGGATAACACAGTAAGAAGTCTTACAACACCAGGTTAAAGTTCAACAGATTTGTTTCAAACACTAGCTTTCGGAGCGCTGCTCCTTCCTCAGGTGAATGAAGAGGTATGTTTCAGAATCATATATATAGACAAATTCAAAGATGCAAGACAATGCTTAGAATGCGAGCATTTGCAGTTAATTAAGTCTTTACAGATCCAGAGATAGGTGTAACCCCAGGTTAAAGAGGTGTGAATTGTCTCAAGCCAGGACAGTTGGTAGGATTTCGCAAGCCCAGGCCAGATGGTGGGGGGTGAATGTAATGCGACATGAATCCCAGGTCCCGGTTGAGGCCGCACTCATGTGTGTGGAACCTGGCTATAAGTTTCTGCTCGGCGATTCTGCATTGTCGCGCGTCCTGAAGGCCGCCTTGGAGAACGCTTACCCGGAGATCAGAGGCTGAATGCCCTTGACTGCTGAAGTGTTCCCCAACTGGAAGGGAACATTCCTGCCTGGTGATTGTCGTGTGATATCCGTTCATTCATTGTCGCAGCGTCTGCATGGTCTCGCCAATGTACCACGCTTCGGGACATCCTTTCCTGCAGCATATGAGGTATACAACGTTGGCCGAGTCGCATGAGTATGTACCGCGTACCTGGTGGGTGGTGTTCTCACGTGTAATGGTGGAATCTATGTCGATGATCTGGCACGTCTTGCAGAGATTGCCATGGCAGGGTTGTGTGGTGTCATGGTCGCTGTTCTGAAGGCTGGGTAGTTTGCTGCAAACAATGGTTTGAGGTTGCGCGGTTGTTTGAAGGCAAGTAGTGGGGGTGTGGGGATGACGTTGGCAAGATGTTCATCTTCATCGATGATGTGTTGAAGGCTGCGAAGAAGATGTCGTAATTTCTCCGCTCCGGGAAAGTACTGGACGACGAAGGGTATTCTGTCGTTTGTGTCCCGTGGTTGTCTTCTGAGGAGGTTGGTGCGGTTTTTTGCTGTGGCGCGTTGGAACTGTTGATTGATGAGTCGAGTGCCATATCCCGTTCGTACGAGGGAATATTTCAGTGTCTGCAGATGTCTGTTACGCTCCTCCACGACTGAGCAGATCCTGTGTATACGGAGGGCTTGTCCATAAGGGATGGCTTCTTTAATGCTGGAGAAGTGGAGCATCGTGAGGTTATCCGTGGGCTTGCGGTAAAGCGAAGTGCTGAGGTGACCGTCCTTGATGGAGATGAGTGTGTCCAAGAATGCAACTGATTTTGGAGAGTAGTCCATGGTGAGTCTGATGGTGGGATGGAACTTATTGATGTCATCGTGTAGTCGTTTCAGTGATTCTTCGCCGTGGGTCCAAAGGAAAAAAATGTAATCGATGTATCTGGTGTATAACGTTGGTTGAAGGTCCTGTGCGGTGAGTAGATCTTGTTCAAACCTGTGCATGAAGATGTTGGCATATTAAGGTGCAAATTTGGTCCCCATGGCTGTTCCGTGCGTCTGGATGAAGAACTTGTTGTCGAAGGTGAAGACGTTGTGATCCAGAATGAAGCGGATGAGTTGCAGAATTGCATCTGGAGATTGGCAGCTGTCGGTGTTGAGTACTGAGGCTGTTGCAGCAATGCCGTCCCTCCCCCCCCCCCCCCCCCCGCCCCGCACCTCACCCCCACCCCACAACAAAAGTCAAATGGCAGGAGAACGGAAATGGCGGCAAGCTGCAGCAAGTTGGTCAACGATCACAGTACTCGTGAGCTAGTTTAAAAACAATTGTCTGCTGTTCTGTGGCCGAGTTTAAAATTCATCAAACCATTCCTGATATTAAGGCCGTTATTATGAGAGAGGACATGCTTGTTAGGTTGTAACCATCTGGGATGGCCACTTACAACTTGGTACAGAGATATTCACAAAGCCTAGTGGGTAAAATGGACAAGCCAAGACTCAGTCTAGCTCAGAGCCAGAAATGCATATTTGCAAGCAAGAAGGGCAGACGGTATTGAAACTCCGACCAATTAGCATTTTAATGGGGCCGATTAGCATTTGATGGCCCATCTTCCCCAAAACAAAGGACTGGTACTCGAGCAACCGGGAACGTCCCAGACATTTCGGCGCCACTCCCTGATCAAGGGAAACGCAAACAATGGGGTCAGTGACCGCTTGGGACAAGCCCAGCCATCCAGATCCCCGCCCACTTATTGGTTAGGAATCAAACGGAGTGATCAGAGATCACCCAATTAGTAGGGCCCAAACTGAAGGACCACCCAAAAGGGCGCGAAAACCGCCAAGTATAAGAAGAAGAGTTCGCCACATGTTCGTCCTCTCTTGGACCTGGCGCCCTGGCCACGGCCATCTCCAATCGCAGCAACACCAGAAGCAAGTCCAAGTTCAACGCTCGCTACCAGACGGATGAGCCCAGCTGGGCAGCAGTTACTCCTTCGGACTCGATAGATCCAGAATCGAACAGCGGCCACTGTTTCTCTGGTCTAAGCCGGGTGCCCGAAGTTAAGTACAGGTTGTCTTAGTCGATAGGTGTAGTTAACTATTAGTGTTTATGTTGCATGACTAATTGTGTATAAATAAAGTACCCTTGACCTTGAACTAACTAATTGGTGTTTGGCTCTTTGATCGATAGCTGGTTGAAACTTGTGGTGGTATCACTCGATACCTGGCGACTCTAAGCATTAGGACATAGATAACATAGAAAGATGGGCAAATTCACTGATTGCCATAATTGGAACAGAGCCACAGAAAGGACAGAGTAAAAGAGTAAATGGAAAAAAGGCAACAAGGTGAATTGGACATTCTCCCTCCGTGTACCCGGACAGGGGCCGGAGTGTGGCGACTGGGGGATTTTCAAAGTAACTTCATTGCAGTGTTAATGTAAGCCTACTTGTGACACTAATAAAGATTGTTATTATCTCTGATGTTCTAGCCACCATATATAATTTTTTCAACTAAAACATATTTTTGGGTTCCGATCATGATGCTGTCCCTGGGTGCCTGCAGTATGCAAATTGTCCATTCCGTATCCCACATTATAACAGTAACTCTAAAATGGCAATACAAAAATAATTGATGGAGCTGTTCCGGTTTAGCTAAAGAAATTCAAGCCCTTATTTCTGCCTCGTATCCCTTTTCTACATGACAGTGCTGCTTAAAACCGATTCTCATCAACAATTAACTCTATACTACCACTTTTATCCCCTGTGGAGTTTGATCCTTCATTGAAAGGGGAATAGAACTGACGTGATTAAGAACTGACTGATGTTTTGAAATGGTCTTCCGTTTTATGCAGTGCACCTGCAGGTTCCAAACCAACTGCACAGTTCCATCACATTCATCAGCCTAAGACATGCCTGTCCAAGAGCCTAGCAGGGAACAGATTTCATCGGACTGACCTCGCCAAGCAAATGGAGAGTGTAACCTTATTAATAATGTGCATATGTTAAAGCATGAGATGAACTCCCTGCTGGGCGTTTTGAAGAGGCTATCAATCTGCCCTAGCTTTCCAATCTAAGTGGACGCCCCCGAGCAGAGCTGATGTAACTGTGGGAACAGAGGCTTAATTACCAAAAATATGAGGACTAGATTTTTTTTTAAAAGCGGTACTTTGAAATAAAACAAAAATTGGCATTTATTTCAGACAGCCCAAGCAGTTAAATAAAACCTGCTCAATAGACATTGGCTTGTCATGGTGACATCTGTGAGTGACGGCTGGGAGTCACACCAGCTTTAGCCACTGCAAGCTGGATGGCCACAGTAACAGTGGGAGGTGACCACAGAACTCGCAACGCAGGCCACAAATAAGACGTAAGAGGATACAGACTGTCAGAGGATACAGCAGGATTTAGATCATTTGTAGACTTGGGCGGAGAGACGGCAGATGGAGTTTAATCCGGACAAATGTGAGGTAACGCATTTTGGAAGGTCTAATGCAGGTAGGGAATATACAGTGAATGGTAGAACCCTCAAGAGTATTGACAGCCAAAGAGATCTAGGTGTATAGAACCTTAGTTAGGCCACACTTGGAGTATAGTGTTCAATTCTGGTCGCCACACTACCAGAAGGATGTGGAGGCTTTAGAGAGGGTTCAGAAGAGATTTACCAGGATGTTGCCTGGTATGGAGGGCATTAGCTATGAAGAGCGGTTGAATACAGTCGGATTGTTCTCACTGGAACGAAAGAGGTTGAGGGGCGACCTGATAGAGGTCTACACAATTATGAGTGGCATAGACAGAGTGGATAGTCAGAGGCTTTTTCCCAGGGTAGAGGGGTCAATTACTAGGGGGCATAGGTTAAGGTGAGAGGGGCAAGGTTTAGAGGAGATGCACGAGGCAAGTTTTTTACACAGAGGATAACGGGTGCCTGGAACTCGCTGCCAGAGGAGGTGGTGGAAGCAGGGACGATAGTGACATTTAAGGAGCATCTTGACAAATACATGAATAGGATGGGAATAGAGGGATGCGGACCCAGGAAGTGTAGAAGATTTTAGTTTAGACGGGCAGCATGGTCGGCACAGGCTTGGAGGGCCGAAGGGCCTGTTCCTGTGCTGTACTTTTCTTTGTTCTTTGTAACCCTCTCAAAGGCCGCAGGAGGTGAGGAGGAAGTGGACGGGCCTGAAATTCTGGTGGTTTGGTGTCGGAACCCATACCCGATGCCTTCCGGCTTCCACTGGAAGTAGGTTCTGAGCAGGAAGGGTCACGGTCAACCCGCCCATCCCTCCTCCACTCAAGTCCCTAACGTGGTCAGTTAAGAGCCACTTGTTCCCAACTCCCACCCCCGCTGCAATCTTTCCAGCTACAGGCGGGTTGGCCGATCTATGACTGGGGTGACTGGTAAAACTGTGTGGACTAAACGTCAGCTGGTCGGGGTGTGTTCACCATGAGATCGTAAGACCAGAAGAAATAGGAACAGGAGTAGGCCATTCAGCCCTTCGGGCCTGCTCCACCATTTAGTAAGATCATGGCTGATCTAAAACTCACTGTATCCACTTCACTGTCTTCTCTCTGTAACCCGTAATCCCCCTATTGATTCAAAACCGACCAATCTCAGCCTTGAAATTGTTCAAGGATGCGACCTCCACACCTTCCTGGGATAAAGAATTCCAAAGATTCACCACTCTTTGAGGGAAGAAATTCATCCTCAGATCCATCTTAGCGAGCAGCCCCTTATTCTGCGACTACTCCCACTGGTCCTCCATTCTTCCATGAGTGGAAACATCCTCCCCACATTCATCTCTCATTCTTCTGAACTCCAAGGAGTACAGACCCAACCTGATTGATCTTTCATAGAACATAGAACATTACAGCGCAGTACAGGTCCTTCGGCCCTCGATGTTGCGCCGACCTGTGAAACCACTCTAAAGCCCATTTACACTATTCCCTTATCGTCTATATGTCTATCCAATGACCATTTGAATGCCCTTAGTGTTGGCGAGTCCACTACTGTTGCAGGCAGGGCATTCCATGCCCTTACTACTCTCTGAGTAAAGAACCTACCTCTGACATCTGTCTTATATCTATCTCCCCTCAATTTAAAACTATGTCCCCTCATGCTAGACATCACCATCCGAGGAAAAAGGCTCTCACTGTCCACCCTATCCAATCCTCTGATCATCTTGTGTGCTTCAATTAAGTCACCTCTTAACCTTCTTCTCTCTAACGAAAAAAGCTTCAAGTCCCTCAGCCTTTCCTCATAAGATCTTCCCTCCATACCAGGCAACATTCTGGTAAATCTCCTCTGCACCCTTTCCAATGCTTCCACATCCTTCCTATAATGCGGCGACCAGAATTGCACGCAATACTCCAAATGCGGCCGCACCAGAGTTTTGTACAGCTGCAACATGACCTCATGGCTCAGAAACGCAATCCCTCTGCCAATAAAAGTTAACATACCGTACGCCTTCTTAACAACCCTCTCAACCTGGGTGGCAACTTTCAGAGATCTATGTACATGGACACCGAGATCTCTCTGCTCATCCACACTGCCAAGAATCTTACCATTAGCCCAGTACTTTGTCTTCCTGTTATTCCTTCCAAAATGAATCCCCTCACACTTTTCTGCATTAAACTATGCCCAGAGCTGCAGCTTATCTATGTCCCTCTGTAACTTGTAACATCCTTCCGCACTGTCCACAACTCCACCGACTGTAGTGTCGTCTGCAAATTTACTCACCCATCCTTCTACGCCCTCATCCAGGTCATTTATAAAAATTTGTATGGCAGTCCCTCCATACCCGGGATCATCCTAGTAAAGCTCCTCTGTACTGCCTCCAATGATAATATATCTTCCTTCAGATAAGGGGGCCAAAACTGTACAAAACATTCTCACTAGTACCTTGGACAGTTGCAGCAACGCCTCTTTACTTTTGTCCCCCAGCCCGCTTGAAATAGAAGCCAGCATTCATTTGCCTTCCTAATTACCTTCTGCAACTGTATGATAGCTTTCTGGGTTTCATCAAACTAATCTGTGCAGGACCAAGGGCGTGGACTTGGAGCAGATGGGTGACCACTGAAAGCACCCCCCCCCCCCCACACACACACACACCCAACAACACATCTTTTTCTTTGGTTGCTCCTTGATCCTGGGATTGCAAGGAGAGTGGCTCGGCCAACAACCATGGTTTCCTTCACGGTGCCGCTTTGCTGGCCTATGATTGGACAGCAGCAGCCGGTGGGCGGGAAGTCATATCCGGGGTCCTCATTCTGGAGGAAGGCCCTGCCGCTGCCCACCAAATGACCAGCTTGGCAGAAGATAGGGCGGGCTTTCCCTCCCCCCTCAGACTCGGCACGGGTGTCTCACAGACTTTTCAGGCAGCGTGTGGGACGCCCGCAGGGAACGGACAATTCTGCCCAATATTACAAACAGAGGCTATGGGTTGTGTGGATGGGGCACGTTGCACGTGCTACTCAGATGAATCTTGCCACAGTACAACTACATGCAGTTTAGACTTTCTAAACACAGCAAGTAGGGTAAGCCGTGATTAATAATTATTTGCTAATCAACTCATTTGTAACCCCGACATACCACCTCCGCCATTGATCTTCTTACAAAACAGGTCATGGTTCGCCAAGAGTTTAAGCAATCATAAAACTTGTCTTTCTTTGCGTTTTGTTTTCTCTCAGATAACGTTTGTTCAAATCTGACTCATCAATCAGGCTACATGGTATTAATAGAAAACGTACTCTTTCAATAAATATCTTCATCTGATTTGCTGTGACTTAATCTAATTGCTCTCCCGCCTGCAGGTTTAATACTAACGGCAACAGCACATCCTTCTGTGTGTCCCAAACTGGTCAGTTCCTCCTCTGCTATCCTCCCCACCTTTACTCCCACAAGTCTATCCAAGGTGGGCAGCACGATAGCGCAAATGGATAGCACTGTGGCTTCACAGCGCCAGGGTCCCAGGTTCGATTCCTTGCTGGGCCACTGTCTCTGCGGAGTCTGGACATTCTCCCCGTGTCTGCGAGGGTTTCCTCCGGGTGCTCCGGTTTCCTCCCACAGTCCAAAGACGTGCAGGTTAGGTGGATTGGCCATGATAAATTGCCCTTAGTGACCAAAAAGGTGAGGAGGGGTTATTGGGTTAGGGGGATAGGGTGGAAGTGAGGGTTTAAGTGGGTCGGTGCAGACTCGATGGGCCGAATGGCCTCCTTCTGCACTGTATGTTCTGTGTATCAATGTGTCCATTGCTGGATTTGGATGGATCGCATCAAATTCTACTAACGCCCACCCTTGCCTCTGTCAAAAGCCTTCCATTACTTAAGGGCACTCTGCAAAGTGAAGACAACATCAATGATTTCTTCACTAAGACCCACACTCTTGAACTTTTCACCTCCTCCAGCTTGCAGTCAGAAGGTTATGGGTTTAAGCCCCACTCCAGTGGTGGTACAGGTATGAAGCTCTGAAGCTTATTATGGTTTAGGATTGTATATTTTAGTTTCTAAGGCGACAATATTGTGATATTGCAGCTGTAAAGGTAGGGTGGATAAAAGGTGCCATGTGACCTATTTTGGACTCTGCCTGGCCGTAAGCCTGGGTGGTTTGCTTATTACAGATCTGAGAAAGACACATTGAGAGGAGGTGTACTTGGGGGCAATGACAGCTGGTACTCAGTGTAACATATGATCGACCCTAAATGTCCAAAGTTCCAAAAAGGTGCTACAGCTGCGAAATTGTCTACAGCTGTTCTGCAAACTATCCCTATACTTGGAAAGATGAAATAGTGTCAGGATCAAAGATAATTAATTAGCATTTCTACTTGGATGCTAAGATGTTTCCCATTGCCACGAGGAAGCGGGTGAAGGACACCAGTTTCAGATCAGGTGCCAAGTTTTCCTTTAAACTAAGGCATATCACAGACAGGCGGCATTTTCAGTCTTGTCTTGTTCTGGTTTGTAGTCAACTGAGAAGTGAGACCAAAAGGTTAAAATAGCTAGTCCTGCACTTTAAGCAGAGAAATGCTGACTCTTAACACTCGCCATGTCGAGCACAAGTGGGAGTTTGTGCTCAGATTGAAGATCGAGCTCGTGAGGAGTTGAAGGAGATTGGAAGACATGCCCAGCTTGAAGCTAGAGGAAGAAATCTACAGTGCAAGCCTCTCAAGTGAGGAAGAATTCTGGGATTAGAAGTTACCCGGCTGCTACAATCAGCAGGAAGTAACCCACCGGGAGCTGAAAGAACCTGTGAACTGTTTGCAATGAAACCGGTAATTCTATGGAAGGTGATTGGAAACATAGAAAATAGGAGCAGGAGGAGGCCATTCGGCCCTTCGGGCCTGCTTTGCCATTCAGTAGTCTGTTCCCGCCTTCCACTTATATCTTATGATCCTCGTTGCTTCAACTGCTATATATAACTGTTTCTTGATAATACAGAGGGCGTGATTGAATGGGCTCATCGCGTCCGACTTGGTGACGCAGCAAGGCCGTTAAATCTCGCGAGACGTCACAATCTGGATCTCGACATCGCAGGGCGAGATCCAGATTAACATATTTAAATGAGCTAGTCGGCTCATTTAAATATGCCTGCGCCGATTATCCCGAGGTTCGGGAACTAATGGCCTCGTCTGAGAGACCTCGCCATAGCGCTGTTTAGCACACAAATGTGGACCAGGCGTAATGGCCCCTGGGGGTGTCTCCCAGGCCATTGGAGGCCTGCGGATGGTCGTGCTCTGGGCAGGGTGGTACCTGCCAACCCAGCAGCTTGGCAGCACCACCCAGACATCCTTGGCAATGCCACACTGATGGGGTGACAGGGGGGGCCTCGAGGACCTCCAAGAGGTAAGTTGAGGGGGTCCGGAAGCCATTGTGCGGTGGCTGGGGCGGGTTGAGAAATTGTGGCGGCATTTAAAAATGGTACCCTGGTCTTTTCTTAGGAATGAGTTAAGTGGCATCTCAGCCGAAAAATAAAGCAACGCCCCGTTCGAGGTGCTGTAGGTGTCGGGAAATACCCTGCTATCCGTGCCCAAAGTGGGACTTTTTTTTGTTGTGCTAAATTGCGCCCAGAATGTTTTGGTCTCAACTGTTTTCTGTGGTAACGAATTCCGCAGACTGACCATTCTCTGGGTGAAGAAATTTCTCCTCATCTCAGTCCTAAATAGTCTACCCCGTATCCTCAGAATGAGACCCCTGGTTCTGAACACACCCACCATCGGGAACGTCCTTTGTGCATCTACCCTGTCTAGTCCTGTTAGAATTTTATAGGTAGTCCTGTTAGAATGTGGGATAAGTCAAGTGGAACTGTTTATTTCTATAGTTTAAAGTCTATATTTCCCACAAAAGAAAGTAATGTTTAGTCAATAGCATTTTCAGTAATTTGCTGCAGTGAAAGTTTTTTAAGACATGAAACCTTGATGTGTTATTCTTTCCACTGTTAATTGAAAGCTTAAATGTCTTTTTTCAAAGTTATCTGTCCCTGTAGTGATCATCACATGATACAATAAGAAATAGAACCAGAGCAGATCACACGGTCCATCCAGCCTGCTCCACCTTTCAATAAAATCACGGCTGATCTTGGGTTTCAACTCCACTTCCCTGCTCACTCCGATCTACCCTGATTCCCTAAGAGACCAATGATCTGTCCATCCCAGCTTTAAATGTAATCAACGATGGACCATCCAACGTCCACTGGAGCAGAGAATGCCAAAGATTCACAACCCTTTGAGTGAAGTTGTTTCTCCTCGTCTCGGTCCTAAATGATCAGCCCCCTTACCCGGAGACTGTGCCCTCCGCCGCGTTTTAGATTCTCCGACCAGTACGAACGACCTCTCAGTGTCCAGCCTGTCGAACCCCTTCAGAACCTTATTTGTATGAATGAGATCATCTCCCATTCTTCGAACAATAGAGCAATGACTTTGGCATGACCGCATTGAAGTCATGCTTCTAACTTTGTGAACCGAGGCAAATTAATTTTGCACCAAAATCCCAAAATTGACAAAAAAATCAGACAGCTCACCCAGGATTTAATAAAGAAAACATGAAAATCAAAAGCTGTGGCACTTATTAATTTTGCTGGGCAACCTCATGGCGCAGGTACTGGGATTAAAATAGCAGCTTTAAAGTCAGATCATGCTGTAAGCTCCATTTGAATATAATATTAATGCGGCTTTGCTGCCACTAGGCACTTAATATGACAGGAAAATCTTAACTTTCGGCAGAAGTGCAGTGTCAGCACCGAGATTGCACCTGGACTGCTCAACATACAAGAGTAGATCTGATAGGTACTCAGAGGATTAGACATCAATCTACGTCCCAAAGATAGAAAGATAATCATATCAGCACAAAGCATCAAGATTTATTATAAGTTAACAACCCACCTGTACATTCAATCCACCCCAAGGAATCGTCACTGCTCAATGTTGCTCTTCACCTCCCTCTCTCATCCTGCCCACCACCCCCCTCCATCATAATCATTTGTCTCTGTTTGTCTTCTCCTCGGCTGGGACGACAGATGTACAGCTGACATATCGTCTGGTGCCAATTCTATTCCAAATTCAGGTGCCAAGTAAAAGAAAAGGACGCACTTGCATTTCTGTACTGCCTTTCGCAACAAACCCAGGAAGTCCCAACATGCTCTGTGGCAAGTGAATGCCTTCTGAAGAACAGCCACTGTTGCAACATCCTTACATCAGACCATCAGCAGGCACACAGCAAGCTCCCACAAACAGCAATTGGACGAATAAGCCGACGATCTGTTTTCGCGATGTTGGTTTTGGGATAAATAATAGCCACGGGACCATGGGTGTGAGACTGCTTTGGACTGCCCTGCAAAGTGGCAGTTACGATTTGGAATGCACTGTCTGAGAGTGCGGCAGAGGCAGATTCAATCGTAACGTCCAAGAAGGAATTAGGTAAGTGCCTGAAGGGAAGATAATTTCAGGGCTACAGGTAAGGGATTGGGGAGTGGAACTGGTTGAGTCGAGCTTGCAGACAGCTGACAGGGCCACAATGGGCCAAATGGCCTCCTTCGGTGCTACAACCTTTCTATAGTTCTGTTAAAAAGTGCCTTGGAGCCTTTTATATTCATTTGAGAAAGCAGACGGGGCCTCAGCATAAGGTCTCATCGAAGAAACAGCACCTCTCGTATGCAGGACTCCCTTTGTGCTATGTTGAAGTGTTACCTTGGTTTTATGCTTCGAGTGCTAACCATAGAGCAACAATTGAAACGCAGAGTATCACCAGAATGACATTTGCTCCAACCAGTTTTCTTGAATATTCAGGATGGAGCGGTTCTGTAATCCAGGATTGTCACTGAGGCTTTCATCAAGTACTGACCGGATTAGAACAAGCAGAACCAGCACCTCAGTAACCGTTACGTATTACAGGCGACAAACGCCAATGTGAACAGAGCAGGAGGAACCATCAGGATAGTGTGAATTGACCATGATCCTCATCGGTAACTCAGCCACCCTTAATTTAAATGACAAAGGCTAGGCCCTGGCACTCATGAACCAGACTTCTGTGTATTGGGGAATAGCACCACTACCTCAGAAGGAATGAAGGCTAAAGGAATAAACCTCAACAAAAAATCTAGAGTGAAACCCAAAGGTAGACTGATCCCCAAATATGTAACCTTTCCGGCTACTCCTGAAACAAAGCCGGCACCAAAAGTATTAGGAACATAGGAACAGGAGTAGGCCATTCAACCCCTTTAACTTGCTCCACCTTTCAATGAGATCATGGCTAATCTGTGGCCTAACTTTATCCAGCTGTCTTTGGCCCATATCTCTTAATACCTTTGCTCAACAAAAATGTATCTCTCTCAGATTTAAAATTGTCAACTGATCTAGCATCAATTGTCTTTTGTGGAATAGACCTGAGGCTTCCTAACATCTCTCCAGTTAAAGTGCTTCCTAACATCTCTCCAGAAAGGTCGGGCCTTAATTTTTATGCTTGAACCCTAGATCTAGAACCCCAACCAGTAGAAACAGATCATCTTTATCTACCCTGTCCTTTCCTGTTAATATCTTAAAGACTTTGATCAGGTCACCCCTTAACCATCCTCATTCAAGTGTAAACTGGCCTAATTTGTATAATCTCTCCTCATTACCTTACCCCTGAAGTCCAGGCATCATTCTTTGTGATTGACAATTTGTACACACCGAGCTGTCCTCAAAGATAAAAGGAAGTGAGAGCACCTTTGATGTGGCCCAAGAGCTGTCAATCATAGTTAGATGTTTATAAACATTGTGGTTAGTTTCATAAGCAGGCTACTTGAAATTCATTCAAGCATGAAGGGAAATTAAATTAAACACTCTAGACAGCAGGGTTGGTGTGCAAGCTGTCAATCATAGCCGAGTAAAACCAATTTCACATTTAATTTATTTTTAAAATTTATTTTAAAATTTAGAGAACACAATTTATTTTTTTCAAATTAAGGGGCAATCTAACGTGGCCAATCCACCCACCTGCACATCTTTAGGTTGTGGGGGCGAAATGCATGCAAACACGGGGTGAATATGTAAACTCCAGATGGACAGTGACCCAGAGCCAGGATCGAACCTGGGACCTCGGCGCCGTGAGGCAGCAATGCTAACCACTGCACCACCATGCTGCCCCCAATTTCACATTGATAGAACATAGAACAATACAGCGCAGTACAGGCCCTTCGGCCCACGATGTTGCACCGAAACAAAAGCCATCTAACCTACACTATGCCATTATCATCCATATGTTTATCCAATAAACTTTTAAATGCCCTCAATGTTGGCGAGTTCACTACTGTAGCAGGTAGGGCATTCCACGGCCTCACTACTCTTGGCGTAAAGAACCTACCTCTGACCTCTGTCCTATATCTATTACCCATCAGTTTAAAGTTATGTCCCCTCGTGCCAGCCATATCCATCCGCGGGAGAAGGCTCTCACTGTCCACCCTATCCAAACCCCTGATCATTTTGTATGCCTCTATTAAGTCTCCTCTTAACCTTCTTCTCTCCAACGAAAACAACCTCAAGTCCATCAGCCTTTCCTCATAAGATTTTCCCTCCATACCAGGCAACATCCTGGTAAATCTCCTCTGCACCCGCTCCAAAGCCTCCACGTCCTTCCTATAATGCGGTGACCAGAACTGTACGCAATACTCCAAATGCGGCCGTACCAGAGTTCTGTACAGCTGCAACATGACCTCCCGACTCCGGAACTCAATCCCTCTACCAATAAAGGCCAACACTCCATAGGCCTTCTTCACAACCCTATCAACCTGGGTGGCAACTTACAGGGATCTATGTACATGGACACCTAGATCCCTCTGCTCATCCACACTTTCAAGAACTTTACCATTAGCCAAATATTCCGCATTCCTGTTATTCCTTCCAAAGTGAATCACCTCACACTTCTCTACATTAAACTCCATTTGCCACCTCTCAGCCCAGCTCTGCAGCTTATCTATATCCCTCTGTAACCTGCTACATCCTTCCACACTATCGACAACACCACCGACTTTAGTGTCGTCTGCAAATTTACTCACCCACCCTTCTGCGCCTTCCTCTAGGTCATTGATAAAAATGACAAACAGCAACGGCCCCAGAACAGATCCTTGTGGTACTCCACTTGTGACTGTACTCCATTCTGAACATTTCCCATCAACCACCACCCTCTGTCTTCTTTCAGCTAGCCAATTTCTGATCCACATCTCTAAATCACCCTCAATCCCCAGCCTCCGTATTTTTTGCAATAGCCTACCATGGGGAGCCTTATCAAACGCTTTGCTGAAATCCATATACACCACATCAACTGCTCAACCCTCGTCTACCTGTTCAGTCACCTTCTCAAAGAACTCAATAAGGTTTGTGAGGCATGACCTACCCTTCACAAAGCCATGCTGACTATCCCTGATCATATTATTCCTATCTAGATGATTATAAATCTTGTCTCTTATAATCCCCTCCAAGACTTTACCCACTACAGACGTGAGGCTCACCGGTCTATAGTTGCCGGGGTTGTCTCTGCTCCCCTTTTTGAACAAAGGGACCACATTTGCTGTCCTCCAGTCCTCTGGCACTATTCCTGTAGCCAATGATGACATAAAAATCAAAGCCAAAGGTCCAGCAATCTCTTCCCTGGCCTCCCAGAGAATCCTAGGATAAATCCCATCAGGTCCCGGGGACTTATCTATTTTCAGCCTGTCCAGAATTGCCAACACCTCTTCCCGACGTACCTCAATGCCATCTATTCTATTAGCCTGGGGCTCAGCATTCTCCTCCACAACATTATCTTTTTCCTGAGTGAATACTGACGAAAAATATTCATTTAGTATCTCGCCTATCTCTTCAGACTCCACACACAACTTCCCATCCCTGTCCTTGACTGGTCCTACTCTTTCCCTAGCGATTCGCTTATTCCTGACATACCTATAGAAAGCTTTTGGGTTCTCCTTGATCCTACCTGCCAAATACTTCTCATGTCCCCTCCTTGCTCGTCTTAGCTCTCTCTTTAGATCCTTCCTCGCGTACTTGTAACTATCCATCGCCCCAACTGAAACTTCACACCTCATCTTCACATAGGCCTCCTTCTTCCTCTTAACAAGAGATTCCACTTCTTTGGTAAACCACGGTTCCCTCGCTCGACGCCTTCCTCCCTGCCTGACCGGTACATACGTATCAAGAACACGCAGTAGCTGATCCTTGAACAAGCTCCACTTATCCAGTGTGCCCAACACTTGCAGCCTACTTCTCCACCTTATCCCCCCCAAGTCACGTCTAATGGCATCATAATTGCCCTTCCCCCAGCTATAACTCTTGCCCTGCCGTGTATACTTATCCCTTTCCATCATTAATGTAAACGTCACCGAATTGTGGTCACTGTCCCCAAAATGCTCTCCTACCTCCAAATCCAACACCTGGCCTGGTTCATTACCCAAAACCAAATCCAACGTGGCCTCGCCTCTTGTTGGCCTGTCAACATATTGTGTCAGGAAACCCTCCTGCACACACTGTACAAAAAACGACCCATCTAATGTACTCGAACTATATCTTTTCCAGTCAATATTTGGAAAGTTAAAGTCTCCCATAATAACTACCCTGTTACTTTCGCTCTTATCCAGGATCATCCTCGCCATCCTTTCCTCTACATCCCTAGAACTATTTGGAGGCCGAAAGAAGACTCCCAACAGTGTGACCTCTCCTTTCATGTTTCTAACCTCAGCCCATACTACCTCGGCAGATGAGTCCCCATCTAGCATCCTCTCCGCCACCGTAATACTGCTCTTGACTAGCAGCGCCACACCTCCCCCTCTTTCCTCCTTCTCTGAGCTTACTAAAACACCTAAACCCCGGAACCTGCAACATCCACTCCTGTCCCTGCTCTATCCACGTCTCCGAAATGGCCACAACATCAAAGTCCCAGGTACCAACCCATGCTGCCAGTTCCCCTACCTTATTTCGTATACTCCTGGCATTGAAGTAGACACACTTCAAACCACCTACCTGAACACTGGCCCCCTCCTGCGACGTCAAATCTGTGCTCCTGGCCTCTATACTCTCATTCTCCCTTACCCTAAAACTACAATCCAGGTTCCCATGCCCCTGCTGCATTAGTTTAAACCCCCCCAAAGAACATTAACAAATCTCCCCCCCAGGATATTTGTGCCCCTCAGGTTCAGATGTAGACCATCCTGTCTGTAGAGGTCCCACCTTCCCCAGAAAGAGCCCCAGTTATCCAGAAATCTGAATCCCTCCCGCCTGCACCATCCCTGTAGCCACGTGTTTAATTCCTCTCTCTCCCTAGTCCTCATCTCACTATCACGTGGCACGGGCAACAAGAGATAACAACTCTGTTTGTTCTAGTTCTGAGCTTCCATCGTAGCTCCCTGAAAGCCTGCCTGACATCCTTGTCCCCTTTCCTACCTAGGTCGTTAGTGCCAATGTGGACCACGACTTGGGGCTGCTCCCCCTCCCCCCTAAGGACCCGGAAAACACGATCCGAGACATCACGTACCCTTGCACCTGGGAGGCAACATATCAAACGTGAGTCTCTCACGCTCCCACAAAATCTCCTATCTGTGCCCCTGACTATCGAGTCCCCAATTACTAATGCTCTGCTCCTCTCCCCCCTTCCCTTCTGAGCAACAGGGACAGACTCCGTGCCAGAGGCCCGTACCCCATGGCTTACCCCTGGTAAGTCCCCCCCCCCCCACAAGTATCCAAAGCGGTATACTTGTTTCTCAGGGGAACGACCGCAGGGGATCCCTGCACTGACTGCTTCTTCCCAGTCCCTCTTACAGTTACCCATCTATCTCCAATCTTTGGTGTAACTAATTCCCTGAAGCTGCTATCTATGACCCCCTCTGCCTCCCGAATGATCCGAAGTTCTTCCAACTCCAGCTCCAGTTCCCTAACTCGGTCTTGGAGGAGCTGGAGATGGCAGCACTTCCTGCACGTAAAATCAGCAGGGACACTAACGGCATCCCTCACCTCAAACATCCTGCAGGAGGAACATTGCACTCCCTTCCCTGCCATCCCTCTAACTTTCTACCAAGACCTGGCTATCAACTAAATTTAAATTTTAAAAAAAAAATAATAATAATAATAAAATATGGTACTTACCTCACACCGATGGGTTTTATTATTAGGTTAGAGGAGGAGGGCGGGTGGGAGACACTACACGTGTAGTGTCTCGGGTTTCCTCTCCACCAGAATTTATTGGTGAGGGTCTTCCCAGAAGTCCGCGGGTCGAACTTCCTGTTCCCGCCTTAAACACTAAAACATTTTTTAAAATAGCAAAGAGGGACCGAAAACGGGACCAGGTAAGTGTTTACCGCTGAAATTGACTAGCCTGCTCCTGTGAAGGTCTCCCAGAAATCACAAACGCACCGCTCCCGCTGAAATCGACTGGCCTGCTCCTGCAAGACAAGTGTTTTTAAAGGAGAGACTTACCTCCCAGAAATCACTTGCGCACTGCTCCCGCTGAAATTGACTAACCTGCTCCGCTCCCGCTGAAATCGACTGGCCTGCTCCTGCAAAGACAAGTGTTTTTAAAGGAGAGACTTACCTCCCAGAAATCACTTGCGCACTGCTCCCGCTGAAATTGACTAACCTGCTCCGCTCCCGCTGAAATCGACTGGCCTGCTCCTGCAAAGACAAGTATTTTGAAAGGAGAGACTTACCTCCCAGAAATCACTTGCGCACTGCTCCCGCTGAAATTGACTAACCTGCTCCGCTCCCGCTGAAATCGACTCAAGTCTAGGAGTCTAGAATTAAGGGACACCGTTTAAAAAAATAGGGATCTCCCACTTAAGACTGAGATGAGTCGATTTGTTTCTCTGAGCGGGTTGTTAGTCTGTGGAATTCTCTCCCCCAGTGAGCAGTGGAGTTGGGTCAGTGAATATATTCAAGGCTGAGTGAGATAGACTTTTGATTCAGATGGGGGTTATGGAGGGCAGACAAGAAAGTGGGGTTAAGGCTACAATCAGTTCAACCGTGACCCTTTCAAATGGAGGAGCAGGTTCAATGTGCTGAATGGGCCTATTCCTACTCCTAGTTCTTGTGGTCCAGGGGGACAGCACATACAAGTGACAAGTCCAACTGGATTGGCATAAGGAAACGGTGCTCGGGAGGCTATTTCCGAGGGAGCCACCACCCGATCCCAGTGGTTAGTTACCGCCCACCTTAAGCAGGGCAGACCCACCTGCCACAGCTCACCTGCGTCAGTGTGTGTGTGGAACCTCATGGCTTTCTCAACAAGTAGACCCAAGTCATCACACCAGGAACACAGGGTTCACCACCAAGATGCAAACCATTATCACATGAGATGGGAGACTGCTGCAGTTCATACTACGAGCATGATTTAATCATTGCATTGTGCCCAGCGCGGATCTGGGTGCACTAGTTAAATAGCGGGAAAGGACAAAATTGAGATTCGTGCCTGCCGCGAATCGGTTTGCCGTCTAACCAGCCTGCTCCCAATAGTTCTGGACCATGAACAAATATGGTGAGCATATCATTAACTCCAATTTGCATTAATTTCCATCTCAATCGTGAGATTGAAGTCGAATGTAACGGCGTCCAGGAAATTAACCGGCTCCCCAGTGAGAAATCACGCGGGCGTCGATTAGTACTCCTTTTTTAAAAACGTGAAGCTCCCCTGCTGAGGGGGACTGAGGAGGTGAGAAACCATTTGCATTTTGTGGCATGTCGCAAAGGGCACTGGAGCTGCTGACTCAGTGCATGGGTGGTGGTGGTGGTGGGGTGGGTGGGTGGGGGGGGGGCTTTTAGCCCGTGAGACCTTCAATCCCTCTTTAATTATTGTGGATACCCATCGAGGGGACAACTGCAGCTGCTGTCTGTCTGTCTGTCCTACCAAACACTTCCCAGATAGAGCCTGCTGGAGGCCACTTTAACTCCCTTTGACTGTGAGCAGCCTCTAGCTTCACGGCTGAAGGCTACTGCTGATAAGCAATTGACCTTGTTAGTTGCGAGAACACTTCACAGCTGCAGGTTGTGTTTGCTGTTTGCTCCTGCCGGTGGCTGCTGATGCCTGGAGGCTGCTGTTGCTGTTTCCTTCACTTCCTGTCGACGGAAAGAAAGACAATTCTTTCGACGATGCCTGGATCCTGGAACACCGGGGCTCAGGCGGATGTATGAGTCCAAAAGGCAATCCTGTTTGAAGCAAGAAAGTGCTGCAGGACCCGGTGTGCAACATTGATCCAAATGGGTCACCTGATGACTTTGTTGAAGAAATGCTTTCGCAGGTTGCTGATGCTTTTATTGCTGGTGGGGTGAGTGCTACATGTAACTGGTGCGTCACCGCGGGTTAAACACACTGGAAGTCAAGGATGTTCAACTGCACCTTGAGCTCCAGTGGAATACGTGGATGCCAGGGTTTGGTTCCGGTGAGATTGGGCCGTGTAAGAGGGGTCTGCACAGCTGCGGCTCTTGGACGGAGAATGGCACTGATACGTGGAACACATTGATGGACAGGTCATTTCTACAACAAAGCTTTGGACAGGATAACACATCCTCCTCCATTTCTGTTGAGGAACCTGTGAGGGGCGATTTGTTTGTTTGTGTGAAAATGAGCTGATATAGCTGATGTATTGGTACCAACATGGAACGGTGACATTTCCTTGTTGTTTAATGGTTATTGAGGTATGTGGAATGTTATGTAGTTGATTTTTTAATTTTGATACTGTTGAAGTTTCATAAAATATTCTCAAGTGGATTCTCGTGGGTACACGTGCCATGTCTCAGACGATAATTATTGAGACACACTTCAATGAAACTTCAAAGCCTGAGCACTGAACTCTCAGAGCGTCAGCACCATATAGAGGCAGCAGCCAACAATCAAACACTCAAGAGCTGGGCTTCAGCACTGGAGATAACCTCACGACCAAAGGGTGAGTGTGTGGATCAGGGGAGGGCACCAGAGCACAGTCTCACAAATGTTCCCAGCAGGGGTCTGGGGTCTAGGGGCTCCTGCTGTGGCTGGGGGCGAGTATGCAGGGCAAGGTTGTCCAGGACAACTGGCTGGGTGGATGGCACTGCGAGAGAAGGCGGTACACATAAGGGTGGGGAGGCTTGGGGGATTTGAAGGCCTCAGGGTGGAAGCCCTAACCCATTGTTGGCCTAAGTCCTTCTACAATTCCTTACAGATACCAAATGGTTGGTGTTGTTGGCCCCACAGAGGATGCCGTTGTGATGCTGGTGGCAGCCCAGGTGGCCAGAAGCCGGAGAAGGCAGCAGCGTTGATGTCGGCTGGAGGCGGCACCCCATGTGCAGGGGGCCGCCACAAGCCCTGACGACTCGTCTGCCCATCAGTCCGAGGAGGGACCCAGAGGGGGACGCCAGCGACGGCTCAGGAGTACGGGCGTTGTTGGTCTTTCGAGGAGATGACAGCTGTATTTCAACAAAGAGACAGTGTGGCACATGTGACACGTTCTCGGGGACTTAGCATCGCATGGAGGAGGAGAGCATCCACTCTCGGTGGTCATGAAGGTCACTGCAGCCCTGAAAGTTTGCAACTGGTTGATTCAGGGCGCTAGTGGTGTCATGTGCAGCATTTCACAAGCTACAGTCCATAAGTACATTTGTGAGGTCACGGATGCCCTGGATGCCTGGGCAGCTGACTATATCAACTTTGAGCTGGACCAGGCCCACCAAGATGCCCGGTTTGGAAAATTACGCTATCGGCAGGGTGCCCCAGGTCCAGGGGGTAATTGATGGCACGTATGTCGCCTTGTGCACTGTGTCATCAGGGAGTGCCTTTCATTAATATGAAGGATTCCACTCCCTGAATGTTCAACGCGTGTGCGACCACCGATTCCTGATCATGCATGTGTATGCTGTGCACATTTCCCAGGGGATGTGCATGATAGCTGCATCCTGGGGCACCCAGAGATACCCAGCATCTTCAAGGACCACCCCTGGATGGCGGATTGGCTCTTGGGGGATAAAGGATACCCGCTGAGCTCCTGGCGGATAACACCAGTGCAGAGGCTGGAGACCGAGGCAGAGAGCCAATATCACGAGGCCCGTGTTGCATTTCTGTCGTTGGGCAGTGCACCGGACTGCTGAAAATGCGGTTCCAATGCCTGAACTGCCCTGGTGGTGCACTGCAGTCCACCCTCCAGAGGATCTCGCGCTTTGTGGTGGTTCTGCTGTGCCCTCCACAACCTGGCACAGCAGCGGGGTGACATGCTGGAGGAGGAGTAGGACTAGGAGGAGACAGTCGATGAGCCCGGGGTAGAGCATCAAGAGGAGCAAGAGGTTGAAGCACAGACGGCGGCAAGGGTCCGGCCTACCTGGACGGTGAGGGAGATCCTCATCCTCGCTCACTTCTCATAGGACGATGCTTTGTCTGTCAGCTCACCCCCCCCCCCCCCCCATTCCCTCCTTCCTCCCCCATTCCCCTCTTATAATAACAAATGTAATCTTTATTAGTGTCACAAGTAGGCTTACTTGAAGACTGCAATGAAGTTACTGTGAAAATCCCTTAGTCGCCACATTCCGGCACCTGTTCGGGTACACAGAGGGAGCATTCAAAATGTCCAATTCACCTAACAAGGAGGAAACCGGGGCACCCGGAGGAACCCAAGCAGACACGGGAAGGACATGCAGTCACCGCACAGAGTGACCCAAGCCGGGAATCGAACCTGAAACCCTGGAATTGTGAAGCAACAGTGCTCACCACTGTGCCCTCCACTCACTGCCACCATTTCCCCCCATTCCCGTCCTTCCTCTCCATTCCCCTTCTTTCACCAACCCGCCGCCCCCCCCCACCCCACCCCCCCCACACCTCCGACTACCGTGTTCCACCCTCCCCGGGTCCGTGCAACATCACCCCAGGGTAATGGGCCTGCATTGGCACTATTACTGGGGTCTGCATCGGGGGCCACTGTGCCCGGCGGCAATAGGTTGGCAGCGGATGGCAACAGGGGTGGGTGTGCAGGCAGGTCCGCTGTGCAGATTAATGTGATCGCGATTTACATGTATCAGATGTTGCATTGGGCAATTCCATTCCCCCTGTCTACGGATAGTGCACTCTCCACCATTGAGATGAAAAAAATGAAATGAAAATCGCTTATTGTCACAAGTAGGCTTCAAATGAAGTTACTGTGAAAAGCCCCTAGTCGCCATATTCCGGCGCCTGTTCGGGGAGGCTGGTACGGGAATTGAACCGTGCTGCTGGCCTGCCTTGGTCTGCTTTCAAAGACAGCTATTTAGCCCTGTGCTAAACTAGCCCCTTGAGTGCACCCTCCTCCATACCCAATCAGTGATCCTCAATCTTCTTGATCTTCGGTGGGTCTACTGCCACGTTTGGTATATCCCGAGGATGCACAGCAGAGATGGAGGCCGCCTGCTGCTTTCCACATCCTGTCGCATTTGATGCCCTTGGCCGATGTCCTCTTGAGGGCCTAGAGCCGGAGGGCCGTGGTTGACTTACTGGTGTCACAGGCATCACCATGCCACCCTGTTCTGTCCACTGTCCCTGAGATGCAGCGGTGTCAGAAGCAGGGGATTCGTGTCAAGCCCCGGGTTGGCCTCCAACGCTTCTTCCTCCGACTGCTGTCTCCACTGGATGTTCCTGCCTCCACCTGATTGTGCCCCAGAAGCCTGTCCACTAATGTCACCCAGCGAGGTTTGTGACTCTGCGCTCGTGGAAGTTGGGGGCGATAGCTCCTCAGAGCTCTCCTCCAAGGTGGTCTCTTGGATGGCAGGGGAGGGGAAGGGTGGGGGGTGGGGGTGGTGGTGGTGGGGTGGGGGGGGGGGGGGGGGGGGATCACTCCAGACGGCCCAGCCCTGTCAAATGGTGATACTGTGAGGGAATGGACATGTGGCCAGTGAGAGGGAGGGATCATTTTGTCTGACATGAACAACTCAGTTGAAACAGGTCACCTGGGTGAAGGGGCAGTGAATCCTCACCTCTGTGGCACAGGCCAACCTCGCAATCGGTGGCTGCTCCCTCCTTGTTCAACTCCGAGAACGCCAGTGCCCGTTCTTCATGTGAGGGTGAGGACCCAAATCTCTGACACTCCGTCACCCCTCACCCCGTCTTGGTCCTTTCTTCCATATTATGGGCTACCTTCTCCTGTGGGGACAAAGAGAGGGGAGCCGCATGCTTGATGGATCAGGGGCAGGTGGCATGTGTGGGCACCGCAACTAGGCATGATGGGGTTGTGCTGGATGCCAGGGAGTGCTGAGGAACAAGCACGAAGATCAGATGTGGGGAGGTTGCGAGTGTCAGTCAGTGATTTGTGAGGGGACAGGGATGGAATTTGAGGGGTGGCAGGTGGAACAGATGCCAGGAGAGAGACGGTAACTTACCCTCACTGCGGTGGAGGTCATTGGACTCCTTCCTACATTGGATGCTGGTCCTCCTGGTCATGCTTCCCGCACTGACAGACGCTGCCACTGCCTCACAGGTGATATTGGTGACCCTGTTGCTGGTCATCCAATCCCCTCGGGGGAGTAAGATGTTCCAACACGCATTCCCAGCGTTGAGAAGCCTGGCAAGGTTGGCATGACCAAAGCGAGGAGGAGGTCCGCGCGCCGTCACACTGTGTTGACTGGAGTGGTGAGGGAGCGTTCAAAAGCAGCTCCCCCATGTTAGCGGCGAGATGCTGGGGTGAGAGTCTGGACAATCAGATGGCAAGATAGTCAGTAATGGCGAGAAGCCTGTGGGGGCTCATTTTCAGCACAAAGTGACGTTAAATACAGTCGAGTACCAGATTGGCACTGCCAAGCTGGCATTTTGTGCGTGAATGGAACAGGCTCGATGGGCCGAATGGCAGACCCCTGCTCCTAATCCATATGTTCATACATTGCCGGTTTACCAGCACCATCCAACCCACAAGTCATTTTGCAGGAGGCTGGGTCGGCGATAGGATGGGAAAGGAACCCCACAAGCAGGAATTGTCCAATTGATTTGCCGCCCCCCCCCCAGTGGAATCAGGGACAGACCCCAGATCGGAGATCCAGTGAGCCAGCCACGATTTTAGGCCATTCTGCGGGGCGGGGCGCGGGGACGGGACACACAAGAGAGTGGAGTTGACACCACAAGCAGATCCGTCACGAGCTTATCGATTGGCTGAGTAGCTTTGGAAGGCCGAAATGGTCGACTCCTGCTCATAATCCGTACGTTCTTCCGGAGGGGGCTCCCTGTTTCATTTCACATTTCCCCAGGGGCTGAGAGGGTGCCTGAGGACCAAAGCAGCTTCCCTCGCCCTTGCCTCCAACAGCCAGCTGCAGTTCCTCCATCACCGGAGGGCACTACTGTCCGCCCTCCAGTTTCGAGAGCCTCCCGCCATGTTCAGTTTGACAGCTAGTGCGCCCTTCCACCATGAATCGGCCAATCAAGGCAGAAACGCCGCTGGGTGACCGCTCCCAACACAACGTGGGGTCACGAACCCCATTTGACCTCAAGGCCGGGGTCCCGACTCAAGCATCAGTCACCCCGTTTGGCCCCAGTATCGGGGACCCGGCCTAAAACGCAGGATGCTGCCCGGTAACTCTGTATCCCCCTCCGGAGATGCCGCCTGACCTGCTGAGTATTTCCAACGTTTTCTGCTTTTGCATCAGAGATTTCATGAGCTTTTCAGGCGCTCCGACTGAGAATTGACCATTATCCTCATTTGGAACACACATTATACCTTATTTAAATAATGGAGCCAGTTTAGCTCAAGGCTGCACTCACTTCAGCAAATGCATACACAAACAACAAACAAATTTCAGTACATGCTGTGGACAACTTTATCAGAGATGGATTTCAATCATGTGCTTGAGTGCCAAATCATTTTGTGCCAATTGATTCACAAAACTGTTTTGCAGCCTCGTAACCCATACAATTTTCTTTTTAAAAAAAGAGAGACATTTAGCATAAACATGGCTTAAGGCCTTTTTATTGGAAAAAAATAAGTCTCGGGAGTAGCTTGGGCTGAGAACAGTACTGGATGAGCAGTATGAGATGGTAACATCTCTGTTACTCATTGCGACCTGTTCATGGTGTTTCCATACCCAGACTGACTTACTTACATTTTGTTTGCCCGCCAGTGACTGAGAGCTTTCCGCTGGTTCTTTTGAGCAGTGCTGCATCTGATGTGTGAGGCAGGTCGGTTCTGCACTTGATGCAGCGATGAGAGAAACAGACCTCTAACACTGCAGAAGATCCAACACGGTTTTATTGAACGATAGAACTAACATACATCTTTAACTGTGGGTCGACACTATACTGAACTGACTGGAGACCTTGTACTAACCTGACCAGACTTACTAGCTACCGCATGGTGTTTGCACTGTGCTAGCTCGTGGACTCTGACTCTCTCAGTGGCTGGGTCCAGAGAGAACGGGAAACCTAGTCCCCTCTGGCTTTATAGTGGTGGTGTCCTGTCTGGTTATTGGCTGCACTGTGCTGTGTGATTACTGGTCATCCTATGTGTCAATCACTGCCTGTCTGCACTTCATTACATACATGCGTGGATATTTTGACATCTCCCCCCTTTCTATTTTAAAATAAATACTAAGGTGTGGATGCTTATAAATATATATAGATATATATGTGCCTGACTATATACAGAAAGATGCCTAAACGAACGTTTATACATGGGAAGGTTGCGATAGTGCAGATACATGGCAATCAAAACAATATTTACAGAGGTCCAATTGGTGAAGTCACAAAAATGTACAAAAGCTCAGTCTATAGATTTAGTCTTTGTGGTGGGCGACAAATTCTTGTTGATTGCCGCAGAGGCGGATTCGGAGCCGCTTGCGCTTGGAGAGGCGGGATCGCTGGCATCGCGGTGGGCGCATGGACCGGCAGGATTGCTGGTAGATCGGTGGCCTCGTAGTAGGGTACGTACGGAAGGGGCATCGTAGGCGGCAGGGCACGCCGGTCAGGTAGCGGGCGTGGAAGTCTTCGCAGTGCCCGTCTGTTGCGCTGTAGCAGGGAGCCATCAGCGATGCGTGTCATAATATACACCAGTATATCATGGTGCAGATATACACACACTGATGGACACACAGCAAGACCAATCAACACACACGACACCGCAGACAATCACCAGTTCGAGCACACTCACTATAAAGACAGGGGGCATCAGAGTTCCCGCTCATTCGGGATGCAGCCTCCTAGAAGGACAGAGCTTACAGCTTACAGCACAGATGTTCACCATGTGCTGAGTGCATAGACTGGTTAGGACAGGCATGGATCTTTAGTTTAATCTAACATCGTGTTCACCCACAGTGAAAGTATGTTCAACAGTTTCTAACTTAATAAAATAGTGCTGCACTATTTTAAGTGTTGGTGGCCTGTATGTGTTCCACGGATCCAGAGCACCCAACACATCATGATACCAGGAGTTGAGGGATATTAGAACTTCTTAGACCTACCTGCAAGTGATCTGCCTTCCACCAGCATACAGTCATCCTGCAAAATGGACAGCGTCCGCCCGCCGCCGCCGCTCCGCATCACCGGTAACCTAGGGGCCAACTGGAAGATATTCAAACAACGCTTCCAGCTCTACCTTGAAGCCACAGACCGGGAAGGTGCCTCAGACACCAGGAAGATCGCTCTCTTCTTATCCACGGCCGGGGAACATGCCATCCACATTTTCAATTCTCTCACCTTTGCTGCTGATGATGAAGATAAATCAAAATTCAAGACGGTCCTCCTCAACTCTTATCGCTCCAGCCAGCCTCGCAAGAATGTCCGGGCCATTGAACCCACGGTCACCGAGTCCGATTCGGACCTGCTACCCGATATTGACACCGAGGACCCGAAGGCGCCTTTTCGAGTCGGTATCATTACAAAAAACAGGGTGTCCCCGAAGCAAAGAATCCAGCCTCTATTGGTATACAGCATCGATCCAGACGATGAGTGGTGTGCCACCTTTACGGTCAACCGGTCCCAAATACGATTCCCCCTGGACACTGGTGCCTCCACCAATCTCATTGTGCGGTCTGACCTCCAAAGCCTTCGTGTCAAACCAGCCATCCTGCCATCAGCCTGCCAGCTATTAGATTATAATGGCAATGCCATAGCTGCCAGCGGCTCATGCCAACTTGAAGTGATGCACAGGTCACGCAAAGCCATCCTTCACTTTGAAATCGTGGGCTCCTCGAAAGCCTCCCTGCTTGGCGTGCAGGCATGCAAGCTGTTGAACCTAGTTCAGAGAGTTCACTCTCTCTCTCCTGCTGACGCCTCTGCCTTTCAGGACACCGACTTCAGGGTGCAGCTCGACGCCATTATCAACCAGCACCACGATGTCTTTGAGGATGCCGTTTGGGATCATCTCGGCATCAGAAGTGTTCCATAGGATTATGGAACAAATGATGGAAGGCATTGAAGGTGTTCGCATCTATGTCGATGACATAATCATTTGGTCCACCACCCCACAGGAGCATGTTAGTCGCCTCCAGCACGTATTCAGACGTATACATGAGCATGGCCTCCGCCTCAACAGGGCCAAATGCTCTTTTGGCCAGACGGAACTCAAGTTCCTCGGGGACCACATCTCCCAATTGGGTGTGCAGCCGGATGCGGACAAGGTAGCTGCCATCACAGCTATGAAAACACCAGAGGACAAGAAGGCGGTCCTCCGATTTCTGGGCATGGTCAATTTTTTAGGGAAATTCATCCCTAACCTCGCCTCTCATACCACGGCTCTCAGGAGCCTGGTCAGGAAGACGACAGGCTTCCAATGGCTCCCTGCCCACGAGCGCGAATGGAGAGAACTCAAAACAAAACTGACCACGGCCCCGGTCTTAGCTTTCTTTGATCCAGCAAAAGAGACCACAATTTCGACCGATGCCAGTCAATCCGGCATTGGGGCAGTGCTCCTTCAACATGATGAGGCCTCATCATGGACCCCCGTTGCATATACGTCACGTGCGATGACCCCCACGGAGCAGCGCTACGCGCAGATAGAAAAGGAATGCCTGGGCCTTCTGACCGGTGTGGTTAAGTTTCATGATTATGTCTACAGACTTCCTCAATTCACCGTCGAGACCGACCATCGCCGTTGGTCAATATAATACAGAAAGACTTGAACGACATCACCTCCAGCGTATTCTTGTCAAGCTCCGGCGATACGACTTCCAGCTGGTATTCACCCCAGGGAAGGACCTCATCATTGCTGACGCTCTCTCCAGGGCAGTCAACACTCCATGTGACCCAGCGGGATTTGTCGGCCAGGTTGACGCCCATGTGGCATTCGCGGACTCCAATCTGCCTGCCTCGGATGAACGCCTCGTCCAAATTCGCTGTGAGATGGCGGCTGACCCCTTGCTACAGTGTGTCATGCGCCACCTAACGGACGGGTGGCTCAAGGGCTAATGCCCTCAGTTCTATAATGTCAGAGATGATCTGGTGGTAGTAGACGGGGTTCTTCTAAAACTGGACCGCATTGTCATCCCGCATAGCATGCGCCAGCTTGTCCTGGAACAACTACATGAGGGCCACCTTGGCGTGGAAAAGTGCCGCCGACGGGCCCGAGTGGCAGTGTACTGGCCCGGCATTAATGAGGACATAGCCAACACAGTGCTCAATTGCCCCACTTGTCAGCGTTTTCAGCCAGCCCAACCACGTGAGATCCTGCAGCCCCATGAGTTGGTCACGTCACCATGGACCAAGGTGGACATCGACCTGTTCCACGCGCTGGGTAGAGACTGTCCTGATCGTGGACTACTTTTCGAATTACCCGGAGGTGATACGATTGCACGACCTCACCTCGTCTGCAGTCATTCCTGCATGTAAAGAAACCTTTGCTCGACACGGCATCCCGCCCACGGTTATGTCGGACAATGGCCCCTGCTTTGCCAGCCAGGAATGGTCCAACTTTGCCAGGCGGTACAATTTTGCCCATGTGATGTCCAGTCCCCTGTATCCCCAATCCAACGACAAAGCGGAGAAGGGTGTACATATAGTCAAACGGCTCCTATGCAAGGCTGCTGATGATGGGTCTGATATCTACCTTGCCTTGTGTGGTATTATCAGGTATTACGGTACCTGAGAGGCTGAAGTGCCATTGGTTAAACCTCGGGGTTTTACCATTGGCTGTAGAGTATGGTAGCTCCGCCCCGATAGACGGGGTATAAGAACCCGTGCCGTCCCAGCAGCCCTCATTCTGTACCTGAGCTGCTGGGGAACACTTCCAGCTGATTAAAGCCTTCAGTTGTGCTACAACCTCATTTTAGTAGTTATTGATCGTGCATCAATTTAATAAGCTAGATTTAAGTAGAAAGGATGGACCTCCGAATCAAGCCGGAGTGTTTGCAACTCCGTCCACACGCGACCAACTCAGCGGCGATCTTTAAGCACTGACTGGCATGTATAAAAGGCTACCTGGAGACGGCTGAAGGCATACCTTCGGGGGAGCAGAAACTGCACATTCTGCACTCAAGGGTAAGCCCAGAGATCTACACTCTCATCGAGGAGACGGAAGATTTTGATGCAGCAATCAAACTTTTAAAAAGACCCTATATTCGCCCAGTAAATCAGGTTTACGCTCGTCACCTGCTTGCAACAAGACGGAAAAACCCCGGGGAATCGTTGGAGGAATTCTACCGCGCGCTACTGGTGCTGGGCAGAAGCTGTGGCTGCCCGCAAGTTTCGGCGAGTGGGCACATGGAATTCCTAGTCCGGGACGCCTTTCTAGCAGGTATGAGCTCTTCAGAAATCCGCCAGTGTGTTTTAGAGAAAGACACCCTGGGACTTAGGGAGGCACGGGCCCTTGCAGGGTCCATGGCCGTTGCCTCCAAGAACGCTTGATCCTACGTGCCCGACTGCGCGACGGCCCCCTGGGCAGCGTGGAATCCCGCAGCGGCCGCCAGAGACCTTTCCCGCTTCCCCGCAGGCCTGCGCTGTAAGGCGGCCCGTCAACCCCGCTGGACCCCGCTGCTTCTTTTGCGGGCAGGAAAAACACCCCCACCAGCACTGCCCGGCCCGCACATCCATCTGCAGGGGGTGTGGCAAAAAGGACCATTTCGTGGGGGTCTGCCAGGCACAAGCGGTGGCCGCAGTCTCCAGCGGCGACTCCGGACCGCCACAGCGAACTTCTCCAGGGACCCCAGGCGGCCAGCGGTCGCCGCCACCTCCATATCCCAGGCCCACGTGCGGACCCCGTGCGCCGCCATCTTGTCCCCCAACACCCCAGAACAAAACTGAGAGAGAACTGCATTGCCAACTGTCCTCATCGTCAGACAGGGAAAGAGCAATTTTCCAATTTTTGCAACTCCAGCCCAGGGTTGTACTCCTCAGGATGCATACAGGAGATTCGGGTCTAATTATCTGACAACAGATTTCCTGACCATCTGCCAACAATTGGCTGAGAATTGCACCTTTTACATTCACCCAAAGCAGCGCAATAGGCAGGCAGTGTCATTGTGCTATTGAACCTGGAGAGGGGTTTTCCTGGGTTCCTGCACACCAAAGATCCCGTCTCAAGTGAAGCCAGCTGCAAAGCTTCCCTGGAGACCTTTCATGAGAGGTTTTGTGATAAAATGAGAAAGCAACGTTTGAGATGAGGGAAATCTGATTTCCCAAAGAGAATTCTTCTATTTCTCCAACGGTGAAGGAGAGGATGGTGACAATGGCATAAAAAGACCAGATGGACCTCAGAGCTCAGAGCGAAGCATCTCAGAAGGTGTGCTGCTGCTTGACGGATGACAAGTGACCCTGGAAGGACCCACGGCAACTTTATTCAAGATGGCTTTCACTCTCACTGCTACAGGCAACTAGAGAGGGAAAGGTGGATGCTGTCATAATATCCACGCATGTATATAATGAAGTGCAGACAGGCAGTGATTGACACACAGGATGACCTGTGCGATCGAACGAGATCTCACGAGACGCCGCAATGTGATTCCTGTCCATTGTTGGCAGGACTATTTTCTGGCAAATCTGAGGGCAGCACGGTGGCGCAGTGGGTTAGCACTGCTGTCTCATGGCACCGAGATCCCAGGTTCGATCCCGGCTCTGGGTCACTGTCCGTGTGGAGTTTGCACATTCTCCCCGTGTTTGCGTGGGTTTTGCCCCCACAACCCAAAGATGTGCAGGCTAGATGGGTTGAACACGCTAAATTGCCCATTAATTGGAAAAAATTAATTGGTTACTCTAAATTAAAAAAAAGAAATTCTGGAAAATCTGCATATTAGAGTCAGAGAGCTGGTGTCCCTCTAATATGCATTCCCGCGGTCTAACTAAGGCATGGGATCTAACCCCCTCACCTTGGAGATCTCGGGCGAGTGCTGTTCAGTGCTGGTCTCCATGAAATGAGGACCAGAGTGCACCTCCCAGTGGACTGGAGGCCCCCACCCGCTTGCCCTCTGAGCAGGATGGCACCCTGGAGGCTCTACCAGGATGCCAGGCTGGCATTTTCAAGCATCGTGTATCAGACTTGGAGGTGCCTTGCAGGGGTTCGGGCCAGGAAATCGCCCCTTATAGGCGAGTGGGGCTTGTGGCAGAGGTTCAGGAGTGGCGTTGGGGGTACGAGCGATCGGGTTGCCATTCAGAAAGAGCGTCCTGATCTCTCCCTGGATCGAGGAGTCCCTCCTCACTGCAGGAAATGATACGAAGCGCTCTGAGTGGTAAGAAACACCTGGCTAATCACGAACGCTAGGGGACTCGTGTAGATCGCACCCCTAAGTGTGCGTAAATACTGGTGTGGACCTCAGCCAAAAAGACGACAGAAAACATCCATCAAACTCACCCAAATTGACTCTTAGAAATGTTTTGGTTCAATCATGTCCATCTGAACTTCACTCCTGACTCCTGAATTTGAATGAATTTAAACCATCACCGTAAGCGATCCATCTCCTCGTATGCTACCATTTTAAATGCCTGATTTATCCATCCCGCCAGCCAGCCAATGGGGTTTCCTGTTGTGGGCCCCCCACACCGTCGGGAAATCCGCGGGCGTGAGTGCGCTGCCGGTGAAAGGGAGGATCCCGCCGACGGAGAATCCAGCTCAGAATGTTTTGCGTCAGTCGGGCTTATTAATTCCTTCCTGCTGCTGGGAGTGTTCGCAGGATCGGGCTGGTAACAGATTTAGATTTATTGTCACGTGTACCGAGGTACAGTGAAAAGTATTGTTCTGCGTACAGTAGTCAGATCATTCCATACATGAAAATGTAGGACATACGATAAATACTCAAGTGAAGGGAATGGCTATCTGCTCTCTGGAGGGGATTAGGGTGATTTAGACTGATTAGCGGCAATATTGCAGCATTGCTGGATATCCCACCAGGTGCCCAGCCACCATCCCCTCATGCAGTATAAATTTATGTTCCCTTTGAGATTTGGTATTCATGTGAATCTGGCCTGATGAGTGCAAGTTAAAAAGCTTCGACAGCATGCCTCGTTCTCAGCAATATTTATATTACTTATTTATTACGTTATCAAAAGACTTTCACAAATCCATCCACATGATATGCATTACGTGTTATGGATGTACTGTTTTAGTGTTTTAAATATCGAATCAATATCAACTAACATTATGTTACATTTTAAAACACCTGTTGATATATTTCCCTAGACATTTAGAAAAGTGACCTCTGTTTCTGAAGTTAAGTGGATTATCCCACATCAAACCCAAGTTTTCTAGTCGATGATTGATCACATTCCTAATAATGCTCTCCATTAACTCTTCATAGGTTTAAGTTTATGATTTATCAACATCCTCGGGGCTGCCATTGACCAGAAACTGAACTGCACCAGTGATATAAATACTGTGGCGACAAGAGCAGGTGTGAATCCTGCGGTGAGTAAGTCACCTATGGATATATGGACGATAAGGGAATAGTGTAGATAGGCTTTAGATTGGTTTCACAGGTCGGCGCAACATCGAGGGCCGAAGGGCTTGTACTGCGCTGTAATGTTCTATGTTCTATGTTCACCTCCTTACCCCCCAAAGACCCCCCCAACCCCCCACTCCCCCCCCCCCCCCCCCCACCCCCCCGCCGAAGTCTGTCTACCACCTACAAAGCTCAAGTCAGGAGTGTGATGGAATACTCTCCACTTGTCTGGATGAGTGCAACTCCAACAACACTCAAGAAGCTCGACATCATCCAGGACAAGGCAGTCCACAGTGGCAGCAATATGTACCTATACAAGGTGCACTGAAGGAACTCACCAAAGGCTTCTTGGGGAACACCGTCCAAGCCCAGCACAAGAGCAGCAGATACCTGGGAACCCCAGGGACCCTCCAGGTCACTCACCATCCCGACTTGGAAATATATTGCCCGTTCCTCCACTGTCGCTGGGGCAACCTCCTGGAACTCCTTTCCTAACAGCACTGTGGGTGTACCTACACCTCAGGGACTGCAGCGGTTCAAGAAGGCAGCTCACCACCACCTTCTCAAGGGCAATTAGGGACGAGCAATAAAGGCTGGCCTGGCCAGCGGCGCCCAGATCCCGTAAATGGATTAAAATTATTTTTGACCCTTCATGAAAAGAAAGCATCACTTGTTTCTTCCTCTCGTTACTCAGCATTTCCCTAACTCTCGTTGAGCGATTGGATGTATTTGGTACTGTCTTGACTAATTTCTTTCAGTTTTCTTGGGGAAAAGAATTCTGGAGTCAGTGCTTTCACCACCTCAAGCTCTTTTGAATTTAGCTTACAGCATTATCCTGGAGCCTCACAGGCAACTCATTTGAGTTTCAGTTTGATCTCTCATGCAAAGGGACAGAAACAACATGCAGACGGTAGAGTTAGAAACAAATTCCAAATATCTGTCCAACTCTGCTGCCAAATCTTTGTTGTCACCTATAAATTTGCGGGGGTAAAAACACAGCAATGGTGGCGTTTAACTGACTGCCACCAACAGAAACAAAACTTTTTTCTTTTTCCATTATTTTATTTTTGCAGATTTATTTACGCTTGTGCAATTCAAGCCAATTATTTTGCATGCCATCCCCCTGTCTGAAAGGCAATTACACGTTTTAAAGCCTCTCATAATATTTCCTCTTGAAACAAGTTCCCTACATTCCAACAGTGACTACACTTCAGACGTACTTCAATGAATTTGGGATGTCTGGTTGTCGCCACAGGCACTATATAAATGCAAGTTCTTCCTTCTTTCTTTCATGAATCCATTATAGCTTTGTCTTGCACTACCTTCTCAATGACCTTTCACGATTTGAAAAAAGTTAAACCATCCATTTTTGTTATGTGTTACACTCATTCTCAACCTTTCCCATTTAAAAACACATGCACAGTCTATTAATTAAGCTGTCTTAAATTGTGAGTCAGCTTGTTATTATCCTGAAGCTCCACACCTTCCAGTGTACGGTAGAGTGGTCAGAAATGGCAATGTGCTCCCTTATTTCTACATCCAACTTTCACCCGCGTCCCATTTCTGAATGTAAAGGCTAAATGTTAATTCCTCTTATGATGGTTCTTAGGGAGGTCCGTTGGGCATTGTCCCTGCCTCTCCCCAGAATGCTCAGTTCCACCCCAGGACCTGATAGCCAAGGAAGGTGCATTCATTACATGGCCAAGCAGGTTGGCTGTCAATCTACAAATCCTTCCTCATAGACTCATAGGTCGGGATTCTCCGACCGGGCGTCGGGTCAGAGAATCCCCGGGGCGCCCCGATGCGGGCTTCCCCATTCTCCGGTGCCGATTCTCAGATGCCCGTGGGATTCCCGCCGCGCCGGTCAGGGGCCGTTGGCAGCGCCCCCCCGCCCCCGGCGATTCTCCGGGCCCCGATGGGCCGAGTGGCCAACTTGTTTGGCTGAGTCCCTCCGGCATGGGTCACTCAGGTCCCATGTGGGACATTGAAGGTGAGTGTGTGGAGGCTGTCCTGGAGGAGGGGCGGGGGTTTCCGACCCGGGGGAGGGGGCCAAGGTGGCCTGGTCCGCGATCGGGGCCTACCGATCGGCAGGCAGGCTAGATCCGTGGTGGCCTATTTTACTCCGCGCCGGGCCCCTGTAGGGCTCCGCCATATTGCCCGGAGGCCGGCGTGGAGAAGGGAACCCCCGTGCATGCGCGGAAATACGCCGGCCGTACCACACAAGCGTGGACCCGCGCCGGCCGTTCGCCGCTGGCTGGAGCTGCAAGGACCACTCCGGCGCCAACCTCGGCCCCTGGGAAGGGGAGAATTCCTCAGTTTCGGGGACTGTTAACACCGGAGTGGTTATCGCCGGTTTTCACGCTGGCGTGGGGACATAGCCCCATTATTAGAGAATCTCGCCCATAGACTTTACAGTGCAGAAGGAGACTATTCGGCCCATCGAGTCTGCACGGCCCTTGGAAAAAGATCCCTACTTAAGCCCACACCTCCACCCTAGCCCCGTAACCCCACCTAACCTTCCTGGACACTAAGCCCCATCCACACAACCTGCAGATCTTTGGACTGTGGGAGGAAACCGGAGCACCCGGAGGAAACCCACGCAAACACCGGGAGAATGTACAAACTCCACACAGGCAGTCACCCAAGGCCAGAATTGAACCTGGGTCCCTGGAGATGTGAGGCAGCAGTAAAGTTAAGCTGCATTTCTTTGGTTTTTGCATGAGGAAGTGCCTTCTTGGGGCTTTCAGCTTGTCCTTCATTTGCTCATTTTCTAATTGACATCTCTCATTCCTGTCATTCTATTTGGTAAACATCATAGCACATACATACATACATACTGATGGACAGATCAACGGACCAATCAACACACACACAACGCGACAGCCAATCACAGGCAAGAGCATACATAGTACAAAACAGGGAACACGACAATTCCTGAGCAATCGAGGACGAGACAGCTCAGGGCACAGAGCTCACAGCAAGCCACTCAGACATCCACCATGTGCTGAGTGCCACTACAAGATAGAATTAGGAGTAGGTCCACAGATTCAAGGGTTATGATCGAACCTCAGTAAACAGTATACAACTGTAAACAGATGTTTGAAATAAAACTGAGTTGTACCATTCGCAACTGTGTTGGTTCGTCTGTGTAGCAGAGCACCCAACACATCAATTCCCACTTCCTTTCTGTCATTGGCAATCTTGCTGATTTGGTTATGGACCAAGTGCTGGAAAACAGGATTAGAACAGATCGGTGTTGATGGCCGCTGATTGGCCATAAGGCCTCTTTCTGTTGCAAAACTCTATGATCGCAGATTCTTCATCCCCTCTTACATAAGTTATAGGAGCAGGAGTAGGCCATTCGGCCCCTTGGGCCTGTTCCGCTACTCATTAAGATCATAGCTGGTCTGATTGTGACTTCAAATCCACGTTCCTGCGTGTGCTCCATAACCCTTGACTCCTTGTCAATCATAAATCTCTCTAACTCAGCCGCGAATGTATTCAATGAACCAGTCTCCACTGCTCTCTGTGGGAGAGAATTCCAACTACTAATGACCCTCTGAGAGAAGTAATTCCTCAGCATCTCCATCTTTAAAGGGATTAGGTCTTACTTTGAAACGGTGCTCCTTAATTCTTTTTAATTGCCAATGAGGATGATGGTGCAATTAGTCAAAAAAACAATTTAGCCCTTTTATAAAGCGACACAAACAATAAAATAGGAATATAGGAGCAGGAGTAGGCCATTTGGCCCGTCAAACCTGCTGTCCATTCAATTAAATCATGGCTGGTCATGTGTCCCCCTGTCTCTTTCCTGCACCATCCACTTATCCCTGTATACCACTAATATCCAGAAAGCTACCGGTTTCTGTCTTGAACATGCTCAATGATTAAACTATCACAACCCTCTGGGATGGAGAATTCCAAAGGGTTACCAGCCTCTCAGTGAAGAATCAGAGAATCATAGAATTTACAGTGCCAAAGGAGGCCATTCGGCCCATCGAGTCTGCACTGGCTCTTGGAGAGAGCATCCGACATAAGCCCATGCCGCTACCCTACCCCCGTAACTCATTAACCCCACCTAACCTTTTTGGACACTAAGGGTAATTTATCATGGCCAATCCACCTAACCTGCACAACTTTGGACTGTGGGAGGAAACCGGAGCACCCGGAGGAAACCCACGCAGACGTGGGGAGAACGTGCAGTCTCCACACAGACAGTGACCCAAACCAGGAATCAAACCTGGGACCCTGGAGCTGTGAAGCAACTGTGCTAACCTCTGTGCTACCGTGCTGCCCAAGAAATTCCACCTCATCTCAGTCCTAAATGACCTGCCCCTTAGTCTGAGGTTGTGTCCCCTTGTTCTACAGACACCAGCCAGGGGAAACAACCTGTCTACATGGGGCGGTGGTAGTGTTGTGGTATTGTCACTGGTCTAGTAATCCAGAGATCTCAGGTTATGCTCTGAGGACCTGGGTTCAAATCCCACCATGGCAGTTGGTGGAAGTTGAATTCAAACTTTCGCTGACCATGAAACCATTATCGATTGTTGTGAAAACCCATCTGGCTCACTAATGTCCCTTTAGTGAACCTGCCGTCCTTACCTGGTCTGGCCTACATGTGATTCTAAACCCACAGTACTGTACTTGACTCTTAAAAGGCCTAGCAAGGCACTAAGTTCAAGGGCAATTTGAGATGGGCACCAAGTGCTTGCTCAGCCAATGCTGCCCACGTCGCTTGAATGAAAAAAAAAATTGTCCTGTAAGAATTTTGTCAGTTTCAATTAGATCATCTCTCATTCTAGAGAATACAGGCCCAGTTTCTTCAACCTCTGCTCAAAGGCAATCCCGTCATCCGAGGGAATAGTTAGGTGCATCTTTGTTATGCTCCCTCAATGGCAAGTAAATCCTTTGTTAGATAAGGAGATCAAAATTGTATACAGTACTCCAGGGGCAATCCCACTAAGGCTGCATACAATTGCCGCAAGGTACTTTTATTCCTGCACTCAGATTCCCTTGTGATATATGCCAATTTTACCATTGACCTTCCTAATTGCTTTCTTCACATGCATGCTAGCTTTTAGTGACTCCCGAGCAAGGGCACCTAGGAAACTTTGGACATCTACACTTCCCAGCACCTCGTCATCTTTCTTTTTTACCCAGGCGGATAACTTCACACTCATTCACATTGAATTCCATTTGCCATATTCTTGCCCAATCAGTTAGCCTGTCCGAGTCACATTTAAGCCTCCTGCCATCCTCCTCACAACTGACATTCCCACCTATTTTTGTATCATCGGCGAATAGGCCCCCACACCGAAATGATTTCTGAAGACTGTGAGCGGCTGTAGCCCCAGCACTGATCCTTGCTGCACCCCACGGTAACACATTGCCATCTTGAGAATGACTCTCTGTTAACCAATTCTCAATCCCTTCCAGTATTTCACCCCGAACCACCAGTCCTCCAATTTTGTTTACTAACCTCCTGTGTGGGACCTTATCAAAAGCTTCTGAAAATTCAAATACATCACGTCCACAGGTTCTCCTTTATCTGTGCTCCAGGTAGCCTCCTCAAAAAGCCCCAACAGGTTTGGCAAATGTTATTTCCCTTTCAGAAATTCTTGTCCAGTCAGCCCAATCATATGCTTATTTTCTAAGTATCCAGTTATTACAGACGTTATAATAGAATCTAACATTTTCCTGTTACAAATATCAAACTAACTGCTCTGAAGCTCTCCATTTTCTCGCTCCCTTCCTTATTAAATAGTGCGATTACATTGTCTACTTTCGAGTCTGCAGGGACTTCCCAGAATCTATTGAATTTTGAAAGATAACGATCAATGCATCCATTTTCTGTCTAGCCACCCCCTTCAACTATCTGGGCTGTAGCTCATCATGTTCAGGGGGTTTATCAATCTTCAATGTAATTATTTTTTTGAGCATTGCATCTTTATTACTATTCATTTTTTCAAGTTCCTATTTTCACAAGTCCCTTGCGTCCCCAATATTTCTGGAAGATTTTCTGTATTTCCCACCAGTGGTGTACAATTAAACAACTCAGTGGAGGAGGAGGCTCCACAAATGTCCCCTTCGTCAATGATGGAGGAGCCCAGCACATCTGTGCAGAAGGCAAGGCTGAAACATTCACAGAAAACTTCAGCCAAAGGTGCCAAACGGATGATCCATCTCGGCCCCCTCCGGAGGTCCTCAGCATCACCGGTGCCAGTCTTCAGCCAATCGATCCACTCTATGTGATATCAAGAAACTGCTGAAGGCACTGAGTTTTGCAAAGGCTATGGGCCCTGACAATATCCAGGCATTAGAACTTGTGCTCCAGGGCGAGCCGCGCCATAGCCAAGCTGTTCCAGTGCAGCTACAACACTGGCATCTACCCGACAATATGGGAAATTGCCCAGGTATGCCCTGTGCCTAGAAAGCTGGACAAATTCAACCCAGACAATTACCACCCATCAATCTACTCTGAATCATCAGTAAAGCGGTGGAAGGGACCACCAACAGTGCAATCAAGCAGCATTTACTCACTAATAACCTCTCACTGATGCTCAGTTTGGGTTCTGCCAGGGGCTGTTCAGCACAGGGCTAAATCGCTGGCTTAGAAGGCAGGTCAGCAGCACGGTTCAATTCCCGTAACAGCCTCCCCGAACAGGTGCCGGAATGTGGCGACTAGGGGCTTATCACAGTAACTTCATTTGAAGCCTACTTGTGACAATGAGCGATTTTCATTTCATTTTCATTCATAAGCTCCTGATCTCATTACAGCCTTAGTTCAAAAGTAGGCCGGAATTGTCTGTCCGTTCGCTGGTATCGGGATTCTCTGGTCCCATTGGGATTGCAGCCCAGTCCGTGGGTTTTCCGACAGCATGGGACGGCTTCAATGGGAATTCCCATCAGTGAGATATTATTACTGAGTATTACTGATCCTATTTGATGTTTTCTTTTGTTACATCCACCTTCTCGTTTCATTCACTTCCTGTTACCGGTTTTGCTTTCCTCCAATAAGAGCTCACTCCCAGCTTCCCATCCCCTTGCCAACATAGTTTAAACCCTTCCTAACACCACTAGCAAACCTCTTGCAAAGATATCGGTTTCAGTTCTGCTAAGATGCCACCAATCCATCTTGCCCCAGAACCGGTCGCAGTGCCTCAGAAATCTGTTGCCCTTCCTCCATCACCATTTCCCCAGCGACATGTTCAATCACTCAATCCTCCTGTACTCATCAACACATGGCACTGGGAGTAACCCTCGGATTACTGCTTTCGAGTTCCTGCTTTCTAATTTCTCTCTTAACTCCTGAAAATCTAATTTAAGGGCCTATTTTCCTACCTATGTTGTTGGTACCAATGTGGATTATGTTCTCTGTCTGTTCAGCCTCCCACTGAAGAATTTACTGCAGCTACTCTGTGACATCTTTCACCCGGGTGTCATAATAATAATCTTTATTATTGTCACAATAGGCTTACATTAACACTGCAGTGAAGTCACTGTGAAAATCCCCGAGTCGCCACATTCCGGAGCCTGTTTGGATACACAGAGGGAGAATTCAGAATGTCCAGATTACCTAAAAAGCACGTCTTTCAGGACCTGTGGGAGGAAACCGGAGCACCCGGAGGAAACCCACGCAGACACAGGGAGAACGTGCAGACTCCACCCACCCGAGACTCATTCACCTGCTGAAGGAGCAGTGCTCCGAAAGCTAGTGATTTGAAACAAACCTGTTGGACTTTAACCTGGTGTGGTAAGACTTCTTACTGGACTCCACACAGACAGTGACCCAAGCAGGAATCGAACCTGGGACTCTGGAGCTGTGAAGCAACAGTGCTACCCACTGTGCTACCGTGCTGCCCATGGAGCAAATGTAACATCCTTGGGTCGCAACTTGCCGGCCGCATAATTACCTGGCTGTTCCCCCACTTAACCAATCCCCTATCACCATTGCTTTTCCTCTCTTCTTTCTCCCCTCCTGTACAGCTCAGTCACCCGTGGTGCCTTTGATGTGGTTGATGTTGCACTCCTCTGGGGAACAATCACTCTCATGGAAGGAGATCGACTCGGGGGCTTCTGCATTATCTATCTGGTTTTCACAGACTGCCTGGCAATCACCCGTCATTTTCTGCTACATTATCCTAACCTGCAATGCGAACCTCTATCTCAACATGCTGTCCACATAGTTCCCTGCCTTGCGGACACACAACAGTGACTCCATCCACCGCTCGAGTTCCAAAACCCAGAGAGCAAGCTTCTGCAGCACATATGCTGCACCCGGGACTTCCCATGTTCCGTAGGATGTAAATTCCACTCAACTGGGCTGCCCTACCATACCTTAACTTTTACAAGCTATTTATAAGTAGAATTAACTTACGTTGCTCATCAATCAGCTTTTTCCTTTTTATCAAAGGAAGAACCAAACACTGGAGGCTGATAAAGCAAGAAAAATAAAAGACCACCTATCTCTGAACTCCCTCACTCACCAAACTCCAGGCTGCCGACTCTGTTAAGTCACACCCATGGGGCAGCACGGTAGCACAGTGGTTACCACTGCTGCCTCACAGCGCCAGGGACCCAGGTTCAATTCCCGGCTTGGGTCACTGTCTGTGGGGAGTCTGCACGTTCTCCCCGTGTCTGCGTGGGTTTCCTCCGGGTGCTCCGGTTTCCTCCCACAGTCCAAAGATGTGCAGGTTAGGCGGATTGGCCATGACAAACTTCCCCTTAGTGTCTAGGGCTGTACAGGTTAGGCTATGGGGTTACGGGCATAGGGCGGAGTGAGGAAGGCTCGGTGCAGACTCGATGGGCCGAATGGCCGCCTTCTGCACTGTAGGGATTCTACGATTCACACTCAGTGTAAGTCACACGGATAGCCCTGTATTATGCTAGCTGAGACTTTGATGGTTCGGCTCTACTAGAAACCAGATTAAGCTAGCTACCTAATTAACTAATTACATCAGCTCTCTGATAGTAAGCTTGTTTGTCCCTGCTTAAGTGTGGATTTAGAAATTTAAACTTAACTTTGTGTAATTTTTCATTAAATGTTAAATGCAAACAAACCTGGAGTAAAGCTCCTTCATTCACCAAACTCCCAGCAGAACAAAATAAATTTATCACATATCACACTAAATCATAATGTTGTTTCATGAATCCACGTCACTTACATGAATCCACATCCACAACACCGTGGACTGCACGGTAGCATTGTGGATTGCACAATTGCTTCACAGCTCCAAAGTCCCAGGTTCAATTCCGGTTTGGGTCACTGTCTGTGCAGAATCTGCACATCCTCCCCGTGTGTGCGTGGGTTTCCTCCGGGTGCTCCGGTTTCCTCCCACAGTCCAAAGATGTGCAGGTTAGGTGGATTGGCCATGATAAATTACCCTTAGTGTCCAAAATTGCCCTTAGTGTTGGGTGGCGTTACTGGGTTATGGTGATAGGGTGGAGGTGTTGACCATGGGTAGGGTGCTCTTTCCAAGAGCCGGTACCGACTCGATGGGCTGAATGGCCTCCTTTTGCACTGTAAATTCTATGATAATCTATGATACAGTGCACTGCGGGTGTGTGAGACTTCAAGCACACCACTGAACACTGTAATATGCTTCTTCTAGGCCATGTAGGTGTGGATATTGTCATGTTATTCACCCTGGGGCAACACGGACTGCAACTGGATGCAGTTGTACTTGAATGTGGACTCTAAACTTTGATGTTGGTTCAATACGCTTTATTGAACTTGTTAAGCAGTGCACACAGTTCGCTGTGGGTTTGACACTCTACTAATTTAAGCGTGCTTGCTATAACTAACTAGACCAGACTAGCTCTGAGCCATGTGTAGAAGGTGCTAACTGATATATACATCCTGACTGTCACTACTGTTGTCACCAGTGGAAAGAGGCGGAGTGTTGATGCCTTGTGTGTTTTATAGTAGGAGACCACCTTCGAGTGTTCTGCCTGGTGATTGGTTGTGCTCTGTCCTGTGTGTTGATTGGCTGTAATGGGTGTCTGTCACTGCCTGTCTGTATCTCATTATGTGCATGAGTGCATATCATGACAGACATAACCATGGAAAAGAGACAACAAATCCCCCTCACAGGTAACTCAGTTTGTTGATCGACAACACAGTGCCAGAAATACTTCCCAAGGGGACCAGAATGTCCCCTCACTCCTTTTTACATGTGCAATAGCACCTAAGTTTACCACAGGTCTTACTTTTTGAAAGACCAGAAACTACCCCAATCTCATCCGTTCAATCCTTTCTCCGAACGGGATTCAGAAATTGAAACTGATCACTAAAACACGGCCATGACTCAATGCTAATACTCTCGCCTCCGACTCACAAAGGTTGTGGGCTCAATGCTCACTCCAAACACCTTTTTGTTCCCGTGGTGGTTGCGCAGAGCAGGAGAATTTCCTGACTTGCTGCACCTGCCGGGGGAGTTGTACCCCGAATACAGGACCTTCATTCCAGTGGGCTGCGTGCAAGATGGAGTCAGGCCTGTCAGCTCTCCATGCAGATCAGAGGTGGCCACAGGGACTGTCCTGCTTCATTCCAGTTGTTTTCTTAAACATTAGGCTCTCTCTCGCCCTTTCTCCTCCCACCCACTTCAACACTCCTACCCACTCTCTGTGACAATGCATACCAAATCAACTCAGCCAATGCCTCCCACCCACAGCCAATGGCTTCTCACACCCTCCATGCCAACTCATGCCCCCACCCATTCCCAGGTTCCCTTATAGCTCCATAGAGTCCCTACAGTGAAGAAGGAGGACATTTGGCCCATTGAGTCTGCACCGACTCTCCGAAAGAGCACCCGACCTCGGCCCAGCTCCCTGCCCTATCCCTGTAACTCCACCTAACCTTTGGATACTTAGAGGCAACATAGCATGGCCAATCCACCTAACCTGAACGTTTTTGGAGCCCAGGCAGACGCAGGGAGAATGTGTAAACTCCACACATACAGTCACCCGAGGACGGATTTGAACCCGGGTCCCTGGCGCTGTGAGGCAGCAGTGATAACCAATTGCCCCTCTGCCATTTAGTGGCAAATCGTGCCAACTCATACCAGCTCTTCCCTTCACCCATGCCCATGGCCCCTTACAGCACCTTGTCGACAAATCACCCAGTATCCATCAGAGGGAGATCTCGGATGCTGAGATGAAATAAAATTAAGTTCTAGGTATCTACTATAGACTTCACCATATGAAATAAAGAATATAGTTCATAAATTCCAATCAATATATTCAAATATTCAAGTACTTAATCCCATATAAAAATAAAACATTTTATTCATAACCCCATGTCAAAAACAACTAATCCTTTAGTAAACTCTTTGATCTGTCAGTCAAACGGAACTTCCATCATCCCCCTCCACTATGATATTGATATGTGGCACAATGCAATCAAGCATTAATAGTGCTATGATGATAGCACTTAGGGTAATGTCAACCAAAAGCTATTGAAACTGGCAGAGCAGCTTTTATTTTAACTTTTCACAGACATGGGCATTTGCTATTTAATTTTTAAAGAGCTGGACATTTAAACATCCTGGCAGATTGATAGTTCCACATACTTTATCAGTCTTCCCAAGAAAGTATGACTTCATAATTTCAACTCTCACACTGCGAGATAAGACTCTTGCTACAGTGAAAATGGGGTCTATTTTAACTCGACACTGAGTTCAACTTTTCCTCGTCTCAGTTCTAAGTGGCTGACACTTTATCCTGAAACTATGACCCCAAGATCTTTTCCACATTTTCAGTGTTTAAATCTTAAACCACCACTCCCCCATGCTCACCCTCCTGTTATAGAGCAGGGTTGGGTTGAATCGTGAGGCAATTAAGTTATTCTGTGTTGCCTGTCTTTAGTACACGTGAGTGTGTGTGTATAAAACATCTTATAAAAATGAAAGTTTCTGGGCAATCCTCAACATGATGAATGATTTATTAAACTGACTCACAGCTGCAGTGAAAAATTCAATTCAACACAATACGGCAACATTGAAGGAGGCAAATAAACAAACTAAACAAAGGTAAAAGCTGTCAAAGTGTAGACATTCGAGGAGGCACTTGGACCCAAACTCTTGAGATCAAATGAAAAGGATTTTTCTTTTTGTCAAGCGATGCGACTTGGGGAGGATTATAAATATTCATAGCGAGTAATTTAATTTGAATGTTTTTAATAGCAGGCGTGTTGAAATGCAGGGATGCAGCCAAGAAGTGTTGTTTGAAGTGTAATTATTAATTTATTTATTGAGAGAGGGGAAAATAATAATTGCATGATTAAAATAAAACCGTATTTTTTGACGGAAAGCTGTGCCTTGCAATTATGGTGCAGATTTAATATTTTTGCAAATTAAATTTAGTGATGATATTAGCAGCCAGTACAAGCATAAAAATTAGGGAGAGCTGAAATAAATAAAATCACATGTAAACCTGCATTGTGAAATGCGTTGACATTAATTTCCGGAGCTATTAGTATGACATTTACTGAAGAGCGGTGATTAGTATGAATGGCAGGGAATTGTTAGTGCCCCTTCCCATTTTCTCCAATCATTGCAATAAGCATGTTTAATTGCCGTAGCAAAGATGCAAAGTTCAACCAGGGGTGCAGTGCAAGGTGAGGATTGGAGGGTGTGCCTGACGAAAAGAGGAGGGGCAATGTGGAAGGAGGGCTGTGCAAGGCTGAGAGTGGGGGGAGAGGGTGAGGGCTCACTTTGGCAGGCAGCCAGGCAAGCAGATGGATGAAGAAGGCATATAGTGGAATGCAGAGAGAAGTCCAAGAGAAGGGAAGCTAGGACTCAATAAGACTGTGTGAAAAACTCACAAGCAAGGGGATCAAATGGGTACCACATGTGATGGACTCCAGAGCTCATGGGTAAAGGTCCAAGTGGGACATGGGTGCCTCACAGCTGATTGCCCTGTGTGGGGGAAGGGTGGTTGAATCGAGGACCAAACTTCTTTCTGAGGTTGCTAGCCTCCTCCGGAAGTCCCCAGCATCACAGATGTCAGTCTTCAGCCAATGCGATTTACTCCACGTGACATCAAGAAACGGCTGAGGCACTGGATACTGCAAAGGCCCTGACAATAGTACTGAAGACTTGTGCTCCGCAACTTGCTGCACTCCTAGCCACGCTGTTCCAGTACAGCTGCAACACTGGCATCTCATCGGCAATGTGGAAAATTGTCCAGATTTGTCCTTACACAAGAAATGGGACACAGCCAATTACCACCCTTTCAGTTTATTCCCCATCATCAGCAAAGTGATGGTAGGAGTAATCAACAGAGCTATCAAGCGGCACTTACTCAGCAATAACCTGCTCGCGGACGCTCAGTTTGGGTTCCGCCAGGGTCACTCAGCTCCTGACCTCATTACAGCCTTGGCTCAAACATGGACAAAAGAGCTGAATGCCGGAGGTGAGAGTGACTGCCATTGACATCAAGGCAGCATTTTACCGAATATGGCATCAAGGGACCCGAGATTAACTGGACTCAGCGAGAATCAGGAGGAAAGCTCTTCGCTGTTTGAAGTCATACCTGGCACAAAAGGAAGATGGTTGTGGTGGTTGGAGGTCAATCATCCCAGCTCCAGGACATCACTGCAGGAGTTCCTCAGGTTAGTGTCCTGGGCCCAACCATCTTCAGCTGCTTCAGCAATGACCTCCTTTCCATCATAAGGGCAGCACGGTAGCATTGTGGATAGCACAATTGCTTCACAGCTCCAGGGTCCCAGGTTCGATTCCGGCTTGGGTCGCTGTCTGTGCGGAGTCTGCACATCCTCCCCGTGTGTGCGTGGGTTTCCTCCGGGTGCTCCGGTTTCCTCCCACAGTCCAAAGATGCGCGGGTTAGGTGGATTGGCCATGATAAATTGCCCTTAGTGTCCAAAATTACCCTTAGTGTTGGGTGGGGTTACTGGGTTATGGGGATAAGGTGGAGATATTGACCATGGGTAGGGTGCTCTTTCCAAGAGCCGGTGCAGATTCGATGGGCCGAATGGCCTCCTTCTGCACTGTAAATTCTATGTATGTAAATAAGGTCAGAAGTGGGAATGTTTGCGGATGACTGCACAATGTTCAGCACCATTCGCGACTCCTCAGATAATGAAGTAGTCCAAGTCCAAATGCAGCAAGACCTGGACAATATCCAGGCTTGGGCTGACAAGTGGTAAGTTACATTTGTGCCACACAAGTGCCAGGCAATGACCATCTCCCACAAGAGAGAATCTAACCATCTCCCACGATATTCAATGGCATCACCATCGCTGAATCCCTACAATCAACATCCTGGGTGTTACCATTGATCAGAAACTGAACTGGACTAGCCACATTAATACCATGCCGAGCAGAGCAGATTAAAGGCTGGGAATCCTATGGTGAGTAACTCAGCTCCTGACCACCCCTCCAAAGCGTGTCCACCATCTACATGGTACAAGATAAGAGTGCTATGGATTATTCACTTGCCTGGATGAGCGCAGCTCCAACACAACTCAAGAAGGTCAACACCATCCAGGACAAAACAGCCCACTTGAATGCTCCCCCTTCCAGCAAATATTCAATCCCTCCACCACCGACGAACAGTGGCAGCCGCGTGTACCATCTACAAGATGCACTGCAGGAACTCACCAAGGTTCCTTAGGCAGCACCTTCCAAACCCAAAACCACTGGAAGGACAAGAGCAACAGATACCTGGGAACCCCACCACCTTGAAGTTCGCCTCCAAGTCTGGCTTGGAGGCGATCGAGGGGCTGGCTTAGCACAGTGGGCTAAACAGCTGGCTTGTAATGCAGAACAATGCCAGCAGCGTGGGTTCAATTCCCGTAGCGGCCTCCCCGAACAGGCGCCGGAATGCGGCGACTAGGGGCTTCTCGCAGTAACTTCATTGAAGCCTACTTTTGACAATAAGCGATTATTATTAAGCGATTATTATTATCAACTTGCCAAATTGCCAAGTCTTTGACAATCGCTTTCAAATTTAATGGGGAAGTGATGTAGTAGTGTTATTGACACTGGATTAGCAATCCAACGACCTAGGGTAATGTTCTGGGGTCCTGGGTTCAAATCCCACTACAGCAGATGGTAACATTTGAAATTTTAGGGGCAGCACGGTGGCATTGTGTATAGCACAATTGCTTCACAGCTCCAGGGTCCCAGGTTCGATTCCGGCTTGGGTCACTGTCTGTGCGGAGTCTGCACATCCTCCCCATGTGTGCGTGGGTTTCCTCCGGGTGCTCCGGTTTCCTCCCACAGTCCAAAGATGTGCAGGTTAGATGGATTGGCCATGATAAATTGCCCTTAGTCTCCACAATTGCCCTTAGTGTTGGGTGGGGTTACTGGGTTATGGGGATAGGGTGGAGGTGTTGACCTTGGGTAGGGTGCTCTTTCCAAGAGCTGGTGCAGACTCGATGGGCTGAATGGCCTGCTTCTGCACTGTAAATTCTATCTATGAGAAAAGTCACTCACCATCCTGACTTGGAAATATATCACTGTTCCTTCACTGTCGTTGGGTCAAAATCCTGCAACTCCCTCCCAAACAGCATAGTGGGTGTACCTACACCTCAGGGACTGCAGCGGTTCAAGAAGACAACTCACCACCACCTTCTGAATGGCAACCAGGGATGGGCAATAAATGCTGGCCTAACCAGCGATGCTCACATCCCGTAAATGAATAAAGAAAAAAGGTAATGAGTTTCCAAGTGCAAAATCTGGTGTCACCATACTTAGTCCCAGAAACGGAGAATTCCACCCCTTCTTGCAGAACATTCAGAAATGATGAGAAGGAAAAATCCAGCTCAGTCCATCGAGCCTGCCCTACCCTCATGATGCTTGACCATTGTGGTGAAACGTTTCTTCCACCTCCTTATAATCCAGTCTCCAAGAGAGGCATAAAATCAGAGAAAAAACAGAGGGTTAATTTCTGCCGTTTGATCAGATGATAGCCGATCTAATTGTGGCCTCAACTCTATTTTCCAGTCTACTCCTGTTATGGGTCAGGGTTTAGAGAACACCAAAGTATATCCTGGAGTTCACCTGACCCACAACTTTTTATAGATTGTGGTAATGGGGAACACAAGGGCCCACTTTACAGGTGTGATGCAACAGAGATCTAAAGTATTTCGAAAACAAAACAATGTTTATTCTATGAATCCAGTTAACATTTTATAAACCCACAGTAAACATCTTACCAACTACCAACACTGATAACCCCCCAAAAAGATACAGTACTCTATAGATAACCCTTAGTAACTTTCCTGACAACATCCATAAGCCAAAACACTTTTTAACAAAGACAGTAGATTTGAATTCTCTACAGAAACAGGTATTACTTTGAAATCATCAAGTGATCTGGAGACATTCTTTAGAGAGAGAGAGATATACACCTTCTTGTTTGAATGCAGCTCTCCAACTGAAAGCAAAACTAAAACACAGAGACAAAAAGAGCTTCCAGCTTAAAACGAAAGTAAAAAGCAGAATCACATTCCAGCTCCACCCACACAATGACATCACTGCAGCCATTTGATAAAACACAATTTTCTTAAAGGGACACTCACATGACACTCCCCATCACCTTTGTCTCCTTTGTCAATCAACAAGCTATCTAACTCAGCCTTAAATATAGTTAAAGAACCTACCTTCACTGCTCTCTGAGGAAGAGACTTCCACAGGCTAATGGCCGTCTGAGAGAAAACATTTTTCCTCATTTCTGTCTTAAATAGGAGACCCCTTGGGTGGGATTCTCCATTCGCTGACGCTGAAATTGGGAAAGGCGATTTGGCCGAGAATCGTTTCCAACGACAAAATCGGGCAGGCGCTGATTTGACGCCAAACCGCCATGCTCCAGCACCTCAACAGCGGTGTCAATGTGTTCTGGAACGCACGCACAGTAGACACTGTTTGCATATCATTAGCGGGCCCGACCTGGTAATCTCCGGGGCTTCCGTGATTCTCCGCCTCCGATGGGCTGAATTCCTATGCCGTGGTTCAGTTACGCTTTTAAAATTCAGGAAACCGGCGTGGCCGCAGCTGAGGGAGAGAGAGGGGTATGGAAGGTGAAAAGCCCCTAGTCGCCACATTCCGGCGCCTGTTCGGGGAGGCCGGTGCGGGAATTGAACCCGCGCTGCTGGCTTTGTTCTGTATTACTAGGCAGCTGTTTAGCTCACTGTGCTACACCAGCTCCTGTAGTGGAATCGGTCCAGGTGCGGCGTCGTTTGTTTCTGCTGCAAACGTCCACGGATTCTATGTTGGCTTCAATAATTCGTCCCAGGAACGGAGAATCCCGACCCCCATTTTTAATTTGCGTCCCTTAGTTCCAGTCTCTTCCACAAGGGGGAGCCTCCACTTTATCAAATCCCTCAACACCTAATATATTGCAGTGGGATTACCATCATTCTTCTAAACTCTAATGGAAACAGGCCCAGCCTGTCTAAGCTTTCCGCTTGAGATAATCACTTCTTCCCAAGAATCAGTCGGGTGAACGTCTCTGAGCTGCTTCTGACGCATTTATATCCTTTTTCAAATAGGGAGTTAGAAACATGGCAACATAGAGAACAGAAGCAGGAGGAGTCCATTCTGCCCTTCGTGTCTGCTCCGCCATTCATCATGATCATGGCTGATCATCAAGTCAAAGCCCTATTCCGCTTTCCCACCACTCTCTGGGTGGAGAAATCTCTCCTCGCCTCAGTCCGAAAAGGTTTACCCCTTATCCTCAATCTAAGGCCCCTAGCCCTGGACTCTCCCCCGCATCGGGAACATTCTGTCAGAATTTTGTAAGTTTCTATGAGATCCCCTCTCACTCTTCTAAACTCCAATGAATATGATCCTAACCGACTTAGCCTCTCCTTAAACGAGTGTCCCGCCATCCCAGGAATCAGTCTGGTAAACCCTCGCTGCTCTCCCTCCACAGCAAGAACATCCTTCCTCAGGTAAGGACACCAAAACTGCACACAATGCTCCAGGTGTGGCCTCACCAATGCCCTGTACAATTGCAACATCCCTATTCCTATACTCCAATCCTCTCGCTATGAAGGCCAACACACCATTTGCCTTCTTTACTGCCTGCTGTACCTGCGCGCTTACTTTCAGCGACTGATGCACGAGGACACCAAGGTCTCTCTGAGTATCCACCTCTCTCAATTTACACCCATTCAAATAATAACCTGCCTTCCTATTTTTGCTGCCAAAGCGAATAACCTCACATTTATCCCCATTATACTGCATCTGCTATATATTGTCCACTCACTCAGCCTGTCCAAATCCCGCTGAAGCATCTCTGCATCCTCCTCACAGCTCACCCTCCCACCCAACTTTCTATCATCTGCAAATTTGGAGATAATATATTTAGTTCTCTTTTCCAAATCATTAATATATAATGTGAACAGTTGGGGTCCTAGCACAGATCCCTGCGGTACCCCACTAGTCACTGCCTGTCAATCAGAAAAAGACACATTTATTCCAACTTTTTGTTTCCTGTCTGCTAACCAGCTTTCTATCCATCTCAACACAGGAAGCCGAAAGGTATGGTAAACGCTGGCATATTCACGGTCATAAGAAACTGCCCAAAGGTAGTAAATACACACATAGTATCATTCCCTTTGGGACAATCGACATGCCAGTCCCTCTCTGGGCCGGTATTTATGCAAAATTATTATGTGCTCCAGCTGGGTGGGACTCCGCTCACGGGCTGGGAAGCTCATATTCCACGAGTCGCATGGGGAGATCAATTTGGATATCCCTGTGGGCTGCGTGGGGGTTATTACAGGAGTGGAAACTGTACACAGTCCTTGCAGTCTCAATCAATCATAGAATCCACCCACAGTGCAGATGGAGACCATTCAGCCCATCAAGCCCACACCGACCTTCCAAAAGAGCACCCCATCTCGGTGCACTCCTCCACCCCATAATCCCACCTAACCTTTGGGCATTAAGGGCAATTTAGCATGGCCAATCCACCTAACGTGCACATCTTTGAACTGTAGGAGGAAACCGGAGCACTCAGAGGAAACCCACGCTGACAAGGGCAGAAAGTACAAACTCCACGCAGACAGACACCCAAGACCAGAATCGAACCCGGGTCCCTGATGTTGTGAGGCAGCAGTACTCATCACTGTTCCACCGTTGCACCCATACCAACACCCCATACAAAGGCAGCAAAATATCCCTACTTTTATATTCTATTTAACTTACATGGTAGCACAAGTGGCTTCACAGCGCCAGGGTCACAGGTTCGATTCCCAGCTTGGGTCACTGTCTGTGCGGAGTCTGCACGTTCTCCCCGTGTCTGCGTGGGTTTCCTCCGGGTGCTCCGGTTTCCTCCCACAGTCCAAAGACGTGCAGGTTAGGTGGTTTGACCATGATAAATTACCCTTAGTGTCCAAAAAGGTTAGGAGGGATTATTGGGTTATGGGGATAGGGTGGAAGTGAGAGCTTAAGTGGGGCAGCGCAGACTTGATGGGCCGAATGGCCTCCTTCTTGACTGCATGTTCTATGTTTCTATGCTCCTAAATGCAACATTCCACTTGCCTTCCTAATGCTGTACCTGGATACTATTTTTTGTGATTCAAGTAGCAGAACACACAGATCCCTCTATGATACAGAGTTCTGCAATCTCTCTCCATGAAATTAATGTATTGCCTTTCTGTTCGTCCCGCCAAAGTGGAAAAGTTCACATTTTCCCATATTATGCTCCATCTGCCAAAGTTATGCCCACTCACTTAATCTATCAACAGCCCTTTGTAGATTCCTTTGGTCCTCTTCACAACTCACTCTACTACCTGCCTTTGTGTCATCAGCAAATTTAGCTTTCATGCATTCAGTCCCCTCATGCATGTCATTGATATAGATATAGATGTCTGGGTCACTGTCTGTGCGGAGTCTGCACGTTCTCCCCGTGTCTGCGTGGGTTTCCTCCGGGTGCTCCGGTTACCTCCCACGGTCAAAGACGTGCAGGTTAGGTGGATTGGCCATGATAAATTGCCCTTAGTGACCAAAGAGGTTAGAAGGGGTTATTGGGTTAGGGGGATAGGGTGGAAGTGAGGGCTTAAGTGGGTCGAATGGGCTGAATGGCCTCCTTCTGCACTGTAGGTTCTATGTTCTATAGTAAATAGTTGAGGTCCCAAAACTGTAGCACTCCCCTAGTTACAGCTTGCCAACTGGAAAAGAATCCATTTTAACATAGAATTTACAGTGCAGAAGGAGGCCATTCGGCCCATTGAGTCTGCACCAGCTCTTGGAAAGAGCACCCTACCCAAGGTCAACACCTCCACCCGATTCCCATAACCCAGTAACCCCACCCAACACTAAGGGCAATTTTGGACAGTAAGGGCAATTTAGCATGGCCAATCCACCTCACCGGAGCACCCGGAGGAAACCCACACACACACAGGGAGGATGTGCAGACTCCGCACAGACAGTGACCCAAGCCGGAATCGAACTTGGGACCCTGGAGCTGTGAAGCAATTGTGCTATCCACAATGCTACCGTGCTGCCCCAAATTTATCCGGGGACCCCCAAATTTCCAGAATCGAGGGAGCTTCGGAAAGATTTGGAAAATTTATCCCTACTCTCTATATTATGTTTGCTAATCAATCCTCTATCCATGTTAATATGTTATCCCCTACTCCATGAGCTTGTATCTTCTGTGGTAACATTTGATATGGCAACTTATCAAACACCTTTTGAAAATCCAAGTACACTACATCTACAGGTTCCCCTTCATCCACATTGCTTGCCACATCCTCAAAGAACTCAAAAACATTAATCAAACAATGATCCCCTTTCACAAAACCATGGTGACTCTGCCTGATTGTATTAAGATTTTGTCAGTGCATTGCGATAACCTCCGCAATAATCTTTTCTAGCAATTTCCCTATGACAGATAATGGGCAAACTAGCCTGTAGTTTCCTTCTTTCTGTCTTCCTCTTTTCTTGAGGAGTTACATTCACTAAGGTCAAGGTCTTCCGGCTGTTTCCGCTTGTGGGATCATCCGGTCCCGCCAATGGAGAAGCCCCTCCCCCCGACCACCGGATCCCCAGCGGCGGAGGGTGGGAACAAAGGAGAACCCCACTGACAGGGGTGGGGTAGGAAGATCCTGCCACTGGCCAATGATGGGCTGCCCAAGCCACCGCAAAACATGCCTTGGGGAGTTGGGGGATGGGGTAGGTGGAAATCCCTGCCCTATATTCCAATAAGATGGGACCTTTCCAGAATCGAGGGAGCTTCAGAAAGATTTGGAAAATGGTTCTCCTATCTCTGCAGCCACTCATTTTAAGATGGAACTCATCATGTTCTGGGGACTTGTCAGCTTTTAGTTCTGAAAGTGTTTTCGATACCCTTTCTCTGGTGCTTGTAATAGTTTTAAATTCTCCATTTCACTTCTGGATTTATAAGTAGTTCTTGGACGTTATTTGTGTCCTCCACAGTGAAGATTGACACAAAATATCTGTTAAAGGCATCTGCCGTTTCCTTATTTCCCATTATTAATTGCCCAGACTCGCTCGCCAGAAGACCCACCCTTACTCCAGTTGATCTTTTCCTATTGAAATTACCCAGCGAAACACTTAATGTCTGCATTTGTAGCTAATTTTCTCTCATCTCCCTCCTTTCCTTTTTTTAAGTCGTTCTTTGCTGGTTTTTCAATTCGGTCCAATCTTCTGACCTACCGCTAAATGTGCAGAATTGTATGCTTTTTCTTTCAAAGTGAGACGACCTTTAACTTCCTCAGTTATCCACAGATAATGCTTCTCCTCGAATCTTCATGAATCAAAGCATCTTTCAGTGGTGATTGGATAACAACCAGTTGTGGCACTTAACTCCAAGCGTGCTAATTGTTTGTCAATCTGACAAATGAATGTGTTTGTTACAAATTTAATATGTGACTGTCAAATACTAATTGAATAGTACATGCCAAACATTATTCGAGCAAGTACTTCGCTTTGAGAATGCCATGAGTTGAAATTTGACAACAATGCAATAAAAACATTGTCTTGCCTTAATAGGTTGTTCGAGGGACATAAAAAGACAAACAATGAAGTGCTCAATTATAGTGCAACAGAATGAGCAATTCTAGGTTTGAAACCATATCTTAGCATATTTATTTTATTCATCAGCCAAGCATCCATCAAAATTGGAATATCATCACTCTGGGGAGCTTCCAAACTGTTTGGGTGGTGGCAATTGGTTGCTACAGTTGGATTAGATAGCTGGCCTTTGACCTTTTGGGTTTGCAATCACATCCATCGCAGACTGATAGAATGAAAGTCCGGTAAATAATCCCATGTAAACTTGGTTTTGGTAGCCCCCATAAATTTGGCAGTGAACAATTTTCTCCATTCTTTCATGGGATGTGGGCATTGTTGGCAAGGCCAACACTCGTCACCCCATCCCTAAATGCCATTGAACTGAGTGGCTTGTTCGGCCATTTCCGAGTCAAACTTGCTGCGTGTCTGGGGATCGCATGTAGGCCGTATCCAGGTAAGGACGGCAGATTTCCATCCCTAAAGGGCATTAATGAACCAGATGGGTTCTTACGACAACCGGCGATGTTTCATGGGTACCATTACTCAGGCTAACTTTCAATTGCAGACTTTGTTCAGTTGAACTTTAAATTCCACCAGCTGCCATGGTAGGATTTGAACACTGCCCTTATAGAATTAATCCAACAGGTTTGTTTCAAATCACTAGCTTTCGGAGCACTGCTCCTTCTTCAGGTGAATGGAGAGGTAGGTTCCAGAAACATTTATATAGACAAAGTCAAAAATGCAAGACGATACTTTGAATGCTCGCATTCAATGTATCGTCTTGCATCTTTGACTTTGTTTATATAAATGTTTCTGGAACCTACCTCTCCATTCACCTGAGGAAGGAGCAGTGCTCCAAAAGCTAGTAATTTGAAACAAACCTGTTGGACTTTAACCTGGTGTTGTAAGACTTGTTACTGTGCTCACCCCAGTCCAACGCCAGCATCTCCACATTATCCTTATAGAATTAGCCCAGACCACTGGCTTACTAGTTCAGTGACGTTACAATGGCACCACCGTTTCCCCGAAACATGGTTTACAAAATAATTAGAGCAGTGAAAAAGACCTAGTAGCCCAACAGATCCATGCTGGATGGATTTATTTATTGTCACGTGTACCGAGGTACAGTGAAAAGTATTTTTCTGCGAGCAGCGCCAACAGATCATTTAGTACATGAAAATAAAATAAAAGAAAAAGAAAATACATAATAGGGCAACGCAAGGTACACAATGTAAATACACAGGCACCGGTATCGGGTGAAGCATCCATGTGTGTAGTATTAATCAGGTCAGTCCATAAGAGGGCCGTTTAGGAATCTGGTGACAGCGGGGAAGAAGCTGTTTTTGAGTCTGTTCGTGCGTGTTCTCAGACTTTTGTATCTCCTGCCCGATGGAAGAAGTTGTAAGAGTGAGTAAGCCGGGTGGGAGGGGTCTTTGATTATGCTGCCCGCTTTCCCCAGGCAGCGGGAGGTGTAGATAGTATTTATGGTCTGCATAAGCTTCCCTCCATGGCGTCCGCGCTCCCCATCTGACCCCTGGTAACATTTCCTTCTATCACTTTTAAAATATAGCTCCAGGAATAAACAGCAAATTTTGCATCACTGTGAGACACTTCAAGCCATTATCTGGAAGCCTTGCCTGTTTGGGTACAAGTACCCTGAACACTCTCACAGCAGATCGGATGTGCTATCTGCCTGCCCTATTAATGTTCAGCCCTAGTGACAAAACCAATTTACACTGGCTTCTTTGATCCCAATGTGCTCCATCCTATATAAACCCAAAGCAGGGGATTATATTACAAGAGTGACATGCTCAAAAGAATTGAAGCGGCTCGTCAATTTTTGTTTTTTTAAATAAAACAGAGCCTTTTCATTGAACGAAGCTGGGGGAGTAAATGGGAAGCAAAAGAATGCACCTTTCAATCTTAGTCCTAATGCAGCCTAAAACCTCAGACTATCCTTGCTCTTTGTTACATAAGCTGCTTATTTTAAACTGTTGCCACTATAATAACTAAAAATTACCGGAGTTGCTCTTATGAATTATTCTGTTTAAAAGGGCTGATGAAAGGTAGGATTAAAGAGATGCATTTTGCAATAAAGTGGTTTAAGCTTTAACCCCATCTTTTATTACTCCAACACCAACATGCCAAGTGCTTATCTGATGTGCAGAGTATCTCTGACTGTCTTTTGTTAAATTGCTGAGGCCTGGAAAGACAGCTTCACGACATTATCTCAAGCCTTGGCACTTCCAGCTTCTCAGGACTGAATTAAGACCGTCAGACCATAAGCAATAGGAACAGGAGTCGGCCATTCAGCCCTTCGATACTGTTCCTTCATTTCATAAGATCATGGCTGATCTACCATTCACCACTCCACTTTCCTGCCTTATCTTCATAACCCTTAATTCCCCAGACGGATTAAAAACCGATCGATCTCAGCCTTGAAAATGTTCAAAGACTCGGCCTCCACAGTTTCCTTGGGGTAAAGAATTCCAAAGATTCACCACTCTTTGACAGAAGAAATTATTTGTCATATCTGTCTTAAATTAGCTCCCCCTTATTCTGCGACTATGCTCTCTGGTCCTACATTCTTCCATGAGTGGAAACATATTCCCAACATTTACCATATCTAACCCCCTAAGAATATTATAGGTTTCAATCATATCACTCTCATTCTTCTGAACTCCAAGGAGTGCAGACCTAACCTGTTCAACCTTTCCCCATCTGCAGTCCCTCCATACCTGAAAGTAGTCTTCTGTACTGCCTGCTAGGATAATATAGCTCTGCTAAAATAAGGGGACCAAAACTCGACACAACATTCTAAGCGTGACCTCACTGGCGTCTTGTACAGTTGCAGCAACACCTCTTTACCTCTATACCCCAGCCCTCTTGAAATAAAAGCCAGCATTACATTTGCCTTCCCTGTTACCTTCTGCACCTGTATGATCGCTTTCTGGGTTTTGTGAACAAGGACCCAAGTCCCTTTGTGCTATAGCTTTCTGCAATCTCTCTATATTTAAATAATAATCCGCCTCCTCATTTTTTCATCCAAAATGAACAATCTCACAATTTTCCACGTTAGATTCCATTTGCCAATTTTCTGCCCACTCACTTAGCCCATCAATATCTCTCTGTAAACTGTTTATATATCTTCCTTACAACCTGTCTTTCCTCCCACCTTTGCATCTCTGTTCCCTCCTCCAAATTAATTTCCGTACCCTTGTTCCGATTCAGCCATCAGGATGTAATTTATTTATTTATTTATTAATTTTAAATTTAGAGAACCCCAATAATTTTTTTATTCCAATTAAGGGGCAATTTAGCCTGGCCAATCAACCTAACCTGCACATCTTTGGGTTGTGGGGGTGAGACCAACGCAGACACGGGGAGAATGTGCAAACTCCACACAGACAGTGACCCAGGGCCGGGATTCGAACCCGGGTCCTCAGCGCCGCAGTCCCAGTGCTAACCACTGCACCACATGCCGCCCTATCAGGATGTAATTTATAATAATACATAATAGTAATCTTTATTGTCACAAGTAGGCTTACATTTACACTGCAATGAAAAGCCCCTCATCGCCCCATTCCGGCACCTGTTCGGGTACACTGAGGGAGAATTCAGAATGTCCAAATTACCTAACAGCAATTATGAAAATGAAATGGCTTATTGTCACAAGTAGGCTTCAATGAAGTTACTGTGAAAAGCCCCTAGTCGCCACATTCCGGCGCCTGTTCGGGGAGGCTGGTATGGGAATTGAACCGTGCTGCTGGCCTGCCTTGGTCTGCTTTCAAAGCGATTTAGCTCTGTGCTAAACCAGCCCCAATTATTAATTTATGTCGCAATTGGTTGGCAGGACTGCCCCGAAGGGCAATTTCGGAGAAGGCAGCCCTCTGGGATGCCGGTCAGATTGAGGACAGCGGTGACCTCCTCAATTATGCTTGGGCAGTTGGCTGGAATTCAGGCGCCTGACTCCTTTTCTGAAATTGTTGAGGTGCGGAGGAATATCGTCGGAATGCCGTCCAGGCGCTCCAGGACGTGAAGTTATGGCCTCGTCCGACTCCGGACCTCCCTTCCCTGCCAAACAAAAATTCAGACCTTAAAGCCTGTTCTTAGCCTGCGGGCAGCAGCAATAAGGCAATGGGTGAAATTTTACACCTGCACCATTTTGCACCAAAGTCAATGAACCTTTGAATGACTTACTGCATTCAAAGCTGCTCGCGGCGTCACATTTTGCCCAATATATAGATGCACTGAGGGCATTAAGAATCAGCATGTAGATTGGGCAGGGGTGGCAAATTCAGCCAAATCCCAGGTCCCAGTTCAGGCCGCACTCATGTGTGCGGAACTTGGCTATAAGTTTCTGCTCGGCGATTCTGCGTTGTCGCGCGTCCTGAAGGCCGCCTTGGAGAACGCTTACCCGGAGATCAGAGGCTGAATGCCCTTGACTTGACTGGAAGCGAACATTCCTGCCTGGTGATTGTCGCGCGATGTCTGTTCATTCGTTGTCGCAGCGTCTGCATGGTCTCGCCAATGTACCACGCTTCGGGACATCCTTTCCTGCAGCGTACGAGGTAGACAACGTTGGACGAGTCGCACGAGTATGTACCGCGTACCTGGTGGGTGGTGTTCTCACGTGTAATGGTGGTATCCATGTCGATGATCTGGCACGTCTTGCAGAGATTGCCATGGCAGGGTTGTGTGGTGTTGTGGTCGCTGTTCTGAAGGCTGGGTAGTTTGCTGCAAACAATGGTTTGTTTGAGGTTGCGCGGTTGTTTGAAGGCAAGTAGTTGCGTGTGGGGATGACCTTGGCAAGATGTTGATCTTCATCAATGACATGTTGAAGGCTGTGAAGAAGATGCCGTAGTTTCTCCGCTCCGGGAAAGTGCTGGACGACAAAATTATCACATAAGAGGTAACATACTCATCAAGTACTCAGGTAACTCCAATGAGAATGTAGACCTTGGAACATCGGGCGCAATTCTCCCATCGGGATTCTAAGTGCCGACGCCGGAGTGAAAACCGGAGTGTTTCACTCCGGCGTCGAAGCCTGCTCCCAACCCCTATTCTCCTGCCCCCGGGGGGCTAGGAGCGGCGCCGCGTAAAAGCGGAGCCGCGTAAATGACTCGGCCGGCATGCGCGGTTGCCGTCCTCCCCGAAGCCGCCCTGCAAGAAGATGTCGGATGGATCTTGTGGGGCGGCAGAGGAAAGGAAGTCCTCCTTCAGAGAGGCCGGCCCACCGATTGGTGGGCACCGATTGCGGGCCAGACCCCATTTGAGTCCCCCCCTCCGGTGCAGGATCTCCCCTCCCCCCCCCCCACAGACCGACCCCCAGCGTTCCCACGCTATTCCCGCCGGCAGCAACCAAGTGTGGACAGCACCAGTGGGAACCCGTCGTATTGGGCAGGTCGCACGGCCCATCCGGGCTGGAGAATCACCGTTCGCCCGTTGCAAACAACGAGCGGCGATTCTCCCAGCGGCCAGCCGTTATTCTCGCTGCACCGGTTTGGGGGGGGGGGTGAATCGCGTGCGGGCGTCGGGGTGGCATTGCGGGACACACGCGGCACCCCGGCGATTCTCCCACCCAGCGTGGGGGGGGAGAAATCCGCCCACAGTAAATCAGCAATTTGATGATGTCAAGCTAGGTCTTCAAAGTCAATTAGAATGTAGGAGGTAGGAAATTCTGAGCAAGATAAGAAGCTCCATCGCTATGAAACTCATGATGACTTGCTCACTGTCAGTGGTTCATTCAAAGGATCTGGACATCACTGCAAGGCCAACATTTACTGCCCATCTCCAATTGCACTGAGACAACTAAGTGACCTGCTCAGCCATCCTGGAGGGCAGTCAAGAATCAACCGTGGAGCCGTTAGTCTGGAGTCACGTACAGACCAGCTCGGTTAAGGAGAGAAGATTTATTTCCCTAAAGGAACCAGATAGATTTTTATGCCAATTCAATCATTTCCATTCCCAGATTTAATTGACCGGATTTGAATTCCCCAGCAGCAGTGGTGGAATTTAATCAATTTCTCTATTTTAATCAGCTGGACGTTTGGGAAAACAAAGGTAGTTTTAAGGGATTCATATTTGTATTGGTAAACATGTGAAATGAGGTATCGTTTTAAATGCCTCTGTGCCTGGAAGGGCAAAACCTATAGTTAGATTCATGCTGGACAGAGGTGTTTGTATGTGTGGGGGTGGATGAAGTTCCAGCTGTATTTCTATAGTGCTTAGAGAGGGTGACGGCATGAAGAAAAAGTCAAAGGCAAGTGGGTATTGCTTAGCAACTGGGACCTTGTAAGGTAAGTTTTAGTTTTGCTAATTCAATTGCAGTTGGAGATAGGTAGTGAGAGAAGGCAGCTCTCACAGCCCTGCCAGAAGCAATTGATTTTAGAAGACTAAAGAGGGAACATGTCTCTCAGCCTTGCTGGAAGAAAAGCCACAGTAGAGATTAATGCTTGTTAAGGAAATTGGAGAAATGAAGAGAAGTGCCCAAGAAGTCAAGAGTTAAGAGAACAGAAACAAAGGTATGGTTCAGAAGAATTCAAGGAAGAGTAAACAAATTGTTCTGAGTTAAATTGTCAATTGCTGTAACTAGATTTAAAATGGGACAGCAGCCTTCAAAGGTAAATCAAATGTCTGATGCCATTATAATACAACCTGATAATTGAGAGTTAAAGCAATTGAGAGCAGTTTGCATAGCAGTCAAGACAAATAAATCCTAAAGGGGTTGGTGTAAACTCCTGGACTAGAAACAGTGTTAAAAGTGGAATGGAAGCTTTGTTTAAATGTGTCATTTGGAAACCTTGGTCTGGATTTCAGAATGCAAACAAGCAAGGGAAAGCATTATTATGAGAAAAGATTTTAAAGTGTGTTTTCGGAAGTGGAGTTTGGAAACTCTCATGTGACAGTCATCTGGGAGATTCTGAAGATTCTGAAGTCTGGCCATACCGTAGCATAGTGGTTAGCACTGTGGCTTCACAGCGCCAGGGTCCCAGGTTCAATTCCTGGCTTGGGTCACTGTCTGTGCGGAGTCTGCACGTTCTCCCCGTGTCTGCGTGGGTTTTCTCTGGGTCTTCCGGTTTCCTCCCACAAATCCCGAAGACGTGCTATTAGGTAATTTGGACATTCTGAATTCAACCTCTGTGCACCTGAACAGGCGCCGGAATGTGGCGACTAGGGGATTTTCACAGTAACTTCATTGCAGTGTTAATGTAAGCCTACTTGTGACAATAAAGATTATTATTAAGAGAAACCCAGACACTACCTTGGGTTCAGAGAGTAGAGAGTATTTGACCACAGCCAATCTGTGTGCCTAAAGGTATTTTGTGTTAATGAGACCATTGTCGTTTAATTTGTAATCGATGTGAGTCTTAAAATATCATTCATGTGACAATAAAGAACTATCAATCAAAATCTGTGGGTAATTGTTAAACTAAAGGGAGAGTAAGGTACAATAATCCAACTTTTCATATTAAATAAATGTTTTTTCATTGTTGTTAAAACTAATTAGTGGTCCTCACCATTTTATTTTAAAAAATAAAAGTTATTGTGGGCGGATTTCTCCATTGGCCGACACCGGAATCGGGACTGCGATTGGGCAGAGAATCGGTACCAACGCCGAAATCGCAACGGGACCGATATGAGACGGAATCGCAATTCTCCATCAATGCGTTCCGAAACGCACGTATAGTAAACACCGTTTGCATATCATTCGCGGGCCTGATTCTCGGGGGCCTCCGCAATTCTCCGCCTCCGATGGGTCGAGTTCCTGACGGCGCGGTTGACTTGTGAATCTTTTTAAAATGGTGGAAATGTCGCCATGGCTGATGAGGGAAACCGAGGAGTTAGGACACAGAGATTTTTGATTTGATTTGATTTGATTTGATTTGATTTATTGTCACATGTACCGAAGTACAATGAAAAGTATTTTTCTGCGGCCGAGGAACGTACACAGTACGTACATAGTAGACACAAGAATAATCAACAGAGAACATTGACAAATGGCACATCGACAAACAGTGATTGGTTACAGTGCGGAACAAAGGGCCAAACAAAGCAAATACATGAGCAAGAGCAGCATAGGGCGTCGTGAATAGTGTTCTTACAGGGGACAGATCAGTCCGAGGGGGAGTCGTTGAGGAGTCTTGTAGCTGTGGGGAAGAAGCTGTTCCTATGTCTGGATGTGTCAGTCTTCAGACTTCTGTACCTTCTGCCTGATAGAAGGGTCTGTAAGAAGGCAATGCCTGGGTGGGAGGGTTCTATGATAATGCTGTCTGCCTTCCTGAGGCAGCGGGAGGTGTAGACAGAATCAATGTGGGGGTGGCAAGCTTGTGTGATGCGATGGGCTGAGTTCATCACAGTCTGCAGTTTCTTGCGATCTTGGACTGAGCAGTTGCCACACCAGGCTGTGATGCAGCCGGATAGGTTGCTCTCTATCGCACATCTGTAGAAGTTTGAGAGAGTCGATGCAGACATGCCAAATTTCTTTATCTTCCGCAGGAAGTAGAGATGTTGTTGGGCTTTCTTGACTGTTGCATCAACGTGAGTGGACCAGGACAAACTGTTGGTGATGGTGCACTGGCTAGGCTAGCTGGAAGAGGGGGGCCTTGCAGGGTTGGGGGGAGGGTTGGTCATGGGTAACAGGCTGTGTAGCCGGAGAGACCCGCCACGAGACTGGAGCGGTGCCCAGCCGTGGGTAACCATTGCCCGGCCTGCAAGGCAGCCATCTTGCTGTGCACCCCACTGACCACTCACCTTGGTCCCTGGTTCTGCAGAGCAACACCAGCCATATGGGTGCCCCTGACGAATGTGATATAAAATAGTTACTTTAGAAATATTAGTTACTGTAATGGAGAGATAGGCCAGTCTCATTCTGGTGAGTTCACAGACAAAGGATTTCAGAACGCATGGCAAAGCAAGGGGGGAGGAGTGTCCAGCAAAGGAGGAGAAAAGGATGCTGGGTAATAGGGGGCCAGAGGAAGGGATGAGAAGTGAGCCAATCAGGATGGCCAGGTCAGGAGGGGTATAGGATGACCTATGGGAATCGTGTATGTGAAACTTGATGCCATTTGAATGTATTTGCAGAAATCCCTTTGTCTCCTTCTTCATTCGTTTCCCGGGGTGTAGGAGACTAGCTGTGTCCTGTGCCTGTGTGAAATGAAACAGACTTGCAAGTCAAATAAAATAACTAATGCTGTACCTGCAAATCCATCTCGACTTTTATTGAGGCCAGACTGACGGGTAAAACATTTTTGATTTGTCACCCCCACCCCCTATGCCCGCACCCCACCCTCCGTTATACCCCCCTACCCGGCCATCAGGCGGCCCACTCAAGGGCAATGCTAACTGTAATGGGCTATGGGTGGGGGCCGTGGAGTGTGCCGCTGGCATGGGTAGTGCCAACCGACAGTACCCCTGGCATCAGGTCTATCTATCTATCTATCTATCTATCCTATCTATCCTATCTGTGCGCCCCAGAAAAATGTCCCAGGAGCCTCTTAACTAAATTGCCCATGTCTCTGGGATGGTGGAGGGTGTTGGAGACAGCTGTGAAGAGATATCAGTGTCATCCCCAGACTCGAGCTCCTGGGTGTCCTGAGTCTCGGCCGGAGGGCTGGTGTCCGGTAACATAGCTTTAAATTGAGGGGAGATAGATATAGGACAGATGTCAGAGGTAGGTTCTTTACTCAAAGAGTAGTAAGGGCGTGGAATGCCCTGCCTACAACAGTAGTGGACTCACCAACACTAAGGGCATTCAAATGGTCATTGGATAGACATATGGACGATAAGGGAATAGTGTAGATGGGTTTTAGAGTGGTTTCACAGGTCGGCGCAACATCGAGGGCCGAAGGGCCTATACTGCGCTGTAATGTTCTATGTTCTATGTTCTAACTCGTAACTCTCCTCGTCACTGCTCAGTTCAAGGGGGCGGGGAGGGGGTGTGTGCTCTGGCTGTAGCACTTGCTGGCGGTAGGGGGGGGGGGGGGGTGGCTCCGGCTGTAGCACTGGCTGGGGGTGGGGGACACCAGATGGACCCACCCCATCACCAGTATATCCTGCCAGACACAAGACAAGATGCATGATTAGACCACTGGCTGGGGAATGGTGGGGGTGGCATGAGTGAGGGTAGTATGGGGGTGAGGGTGAGGGTGGAGGTCGTGTTGTGGGGGGGGGGGGGGTTGACACATGTGTCACTGGAAGCCGCAACTCAGCAGGGTCTCACTTCCTTGCCTGCGGCCAACCTCCATCTCGGTGACCTCCCTTTACTCTGGGCTGCCAACCACATCCATTACCCTTTTGTTCTGCCACGGTGAGGGGCTACAGGTATGGCAACTGTACCACATAAACCAACTGGTCCTGTTACGATCCCAGTTGATGTTCTAACTGGACGGGAAGATCCATTATGGAACCCTGGCTCGAAAGACCACTGGGGCGATTCTCCGTTCCTGAGGCTAAATGTTGACACCGGCGCAGGATGCGTGGAGTTCATGAGCAGCAAAACTGGTGCCGCACTTGGACCGATCCAGCGCTACCCCTCCAGTTTTCTCCACCTCCCGGCGGTTATGGGCGACCTTCTCTTGCGTGAGGCAACAGAAAACACGCACTGTAGACAGTCCGACGCTTGCAGCTCAGGAGGTGGGAAGGCTGCTGGCCTCAGTGGCCAGGGCACCCGGGTAAGGCGGTCGGTTTGGAAATGAAATGAAAATCGCTTATTGCCACAAGTAGGCTTCAAATTAAGTTGCTGTGAAAAGCCCCTAGTCGCCACATTCCGGCGCCTGTTCGGGGAGGCTGTTACGGGAATCGAACCGTGCTGCTGGCCTGCCTGGGTCTGCTTTCAAAGCCAGCGATTTAGCCCTGAACTAAACAGCCCCTAATGCCGGCATGTGGTGCAAGTTGGGGGTTCGGACGCCCTCCAGGTGAGGAGGCGGGGGGGGGGGCGGGGTCGGGTTACAGGTGTGTGGGACGGGGGTTAGTGCCAGGGGCACAGTGCTGCCTACTCACCCTGGCCGCCCTGAGGAGGTTGTGCAGATTTTTCCGGCACTGAAGGCCGGTCCGGATGGTGTTGCTCGTGGCGCTGACCACCTCTGCCACTTGGGCCAGGGCACGGGGTCATCTGCCTCTCCTCCACCGCTTCTAGGAGGCTGCCCAACTCGCCGTCCCTGAAACGGGGTGCAGCTCTCCTCACTCCCATCTTGTTGGCTGGGATGGTGTGTGTGGCGAGTGTAATGTGTATCTGTGGCTGCAGCTTGTCAGCCTCCCGAATGTCAATCTTGGCGAATCCAACACTGTTTCTCATTGGAATGGATCATGTTCCACGTGGCGTTTGCGCCAGCCCCTCCACAATCGCTGAATTGGTCCAAGTGCGGCGCCAGGGTTCCATAATGGATCATCCCGGCCAGTTAATGCACCAACTGGGATCGCAACAGGCCCAATTGGTTTCTATGGCACAGTTGCCATCCCTGTTGTTATTACTCCGTCTTCAACGGAGAGATGATACTGGCCAGAAGGAACGTGTGTGGCAGGTCGATCTTAGAGCTTGGATGGAATAGGAGAGGAGAATTCAGAGTAATACTAACCACAGTAACGCCGATAAGATGGAGCGGCAGAAGAAATGTTGTGACTGGGGGGAGAGTTTGGAGACCGAGGGTGCGAGGGGAACCAACTGTCCAACAGAAAATGGGATCATCGGTGAGGATTATTTGCAACTCTCCTCTCGAGGTCCTTTTATCGAAGACAGAAAATGTTGCGATTTGAACTTTAGGTTTGTTAAAACCCAATTTGTCAAATTCACTGCAGTTTTGTTGAACTCTTCCAGATGCTTTTTTTTGTCAAAATATTGAGCCAGATTTGGTTTTTGACAGTTCGAAGCTAAATCCTAGTAGGTGGGCTGTGTTTAAAAAAAAAAGGATTCTGTCATTTCAATTAATACTGCATAGAAAAACAACATGCCGATAGAGTGCTTCACAAACTTTTCCCCATGAAATCTTAGGTAATTCAGAGAATCTCTACAGAGGGAGAAGGAGGCAATTCGGCCCATCGAATCTGCACCGACCCTTCCAATGAGCACTCTATCCATGCCCATTCGCCCGTCCACCCCACCCTATCATGAATATATCTCTTCTCCTTTCTGTCAGACTGATTCTTAGAGGGTGCACGGGCTGGGGAACGCATATTTCGCCCCTTTCCCTTCCCTCGCCGGGTGCTACGGAAAACGTGTTACAGCCCATGACCTCACCAAAGCCTGGCAAAGCCTGCCCCGCTCTGGCCCAGCTGATGGGAAGCTCGGGGACTTTAAAAAAACAGGAATCGGGCAGCATGTTGGTGCAGTGGCTAGCACTGCTGCCTCACGGCGCCGAGGTCCCAGGTTCAAACCCGGCTCTGGGTCACTGCCCGTGTGGAGTTTGCACATTCTCCCCGTGTTTGCGTGGGTTTCACCCCCACAACCCAAGATGCGCAGGGTAGGTGGATTGGGCACGCTATATTGTCCCTTAATTGGAAAAAATGAATTGGGTACTCGAAATTTATTTTTAATTTTTTTTTTTTAAAAACAGGAATCTCTGACATGGTAATGAGGAGCCTTCAGTAACGACACAGGGAGTCCAATCCTAGTAAGAATAAGGAACTTTGGTTTATTTACAGTTACGTTATACACAACACCTGGTAGATCCCGACCGGGCCTCCCCACGGTCAATGCCCCACTGGCCGACCTTTCATACATAGCGGAATGGAGTCCGCCCGCTCCTCAGTGGGGGAGCTCGTACTCCGCGGGAACCACGGCGAAGATAATCATTCCCGTCCCGTGTGGGATACAACAGAGCTCTTAACCATAAACACAAGACTCAGAGGAACAGAAGAAATAGGGGCGGGATTGGCGATTGGTCCCACAAGCCTGCTCTGCCATTCAATAAAATTGCGTTTGAGCTGATTGCGGCCTTAACCCCACCTTCCTGCCTGCCCCAATGATCCTTAACTCCCTTGTCGATCGTTACTCTGTCTAACTCAGCCTTGAATGTACTCAATGACGCAGCCTCCACTGCCCCCTGGGGGGAGAGAATTCGAATGATTCCAAGGACATCAGAAGAGAAATCGCTGCCGCGACAACAAAATGTGACACATCTCTAGGCCTGCCAAACCCTTAAATACTCGAACACTACCACCTTGTTCACTTGAACTCATTAATTATGTGCATTCTTACCCCGAATGCCTGTGTTGGCTTCCTGGAGAAGCTATAGACTACAGTTTACATGTATACATGCATTCCCAGGATGCAGGCATTACTCGCAAGTCCAAGTTAATTGCCTATCTGTAATTGACCTTAGCCAGGTTGCGGGCACTTAAGAGTGACTTTGCTGTGGAACTGGAGTCACATGTAGGCCAGGCCAAGTAAAGACGGCAGATTTCCTTCCCTAAAGGACATCATGTTGGCAGGCTGTGACCAGTGGGGTACGGCAAGGGTTAGTGCTTGATAATAATAATCTTAATAATCTTTATTATTGTCACCAGTAGGCTTAAATTAACACTGCAATGAAGTTACTGTGAAAAGCCCCTCGTCGCCACATTCCGCTGCCTGATTGGGGAGGGAGAATTCAGAATGTCCAATTCACCTAACAAGCACGTCTTTCGGGACTTGTGGGGGGAAACCGGAGCACGCGGAGGAAACCCATGCAGACACGGGGAGAACGTGCAGACTCTGCACAGACAGTGACCCAAGCTGGGAATCGAACCTGGGACCCTGCCGCTGTGAAGCAACAGTGCTAATCACTGTGCTACCGCGCCACCCTATATCAATCTGTATCAATAATTTGGATGTGGGGATTAAAAGTAATATTTCCAAGTTTGCAGATGACACAGCTACAAGTGTGAGTTGTGAGGAGGATGCAAAGGTGCTTCAAGGAAATTTGCAGAGGCTATGCGAGTGGGAAAACATCTGGGAGATAGAGTCATCGAGGTTTCAGCACAAAAGGGGGCCCTTTGGCCTATCGTGGTTGCAGCGGCCATTAAGCACCTATCTATTCTAATCCCATTGTCCAGCACTTGGTCCGTAGCCTTGTATGCTATGGCGTTTTAACATGTTAATCTAAATGCTTCTTAAATATTGTCTGCCGTTTTGGTCACCTTATTTAAGGTAAGAGAAATCTGCCATGGGGGGAGCGCAACAAAGGTCCACCAAAATAATTCTTGGGATGGAGGGATTGTCTCTATGAGAAAAGATTAAATAGGCTGACGAATGAGAGATGATCGAACTGGAATGTACAAACGTCTTACAGGGTTGGACAGGGTGGATGCAGGAAGGGTGATTCCCTTGGCTGGCCGGCTGGTGAGGGAGGAGGGAGAGGGCCGGGCGGGGAGGGTGGGGGGGTCCACCAGGGGACACAGTGTCGGGAGAAGGGGCAGGCCATTCGGTTCTGAGATGAGGAGGAATCTCTTCATTCAGAGGGAGGTGAATCTTTGGAATTCTCTACCCCAGAGGAATAAGGAGGTTCAGACGTTGAGCAAGTCCAAGGCGGCGATCGATAGATTTCGGACTGCAGCAGTTCAAGAATACCGCTCAGCACCACGTTCTCAGGGGCAATTAATGGTGGGCAACAAATACTGGCCGAGCCAGTGACCCCCACATCCCATGAACGAATTAAATAAAACACATCATGAAGGAAAATGGTGTTGAAGTGGAAGAGCGGCCATGATCTCATTGAATGGCAGTATGGCCTCGGAGGGCTGAATGGACTCCTCCTGCTCCTATTTCTTATCTTCTTATGTTTTTAATGGTCAATCAGATTGTGTTTTTCTTTTAACGACCAACCAGGGTGGGAAGCATTGTAGCACAGTGGTTAGCACTGTTGCTTCACAGCGCCAGTGTCCCAGGTTTGATTCCCGGCTTGGGTCACTGTCTGTGCGGAGTCTGCACGTTCTCCCCGTGTCTGCGCGGGTTTCCTCCGGGTGCTCCGGTTTCCTCCCACAAGTCCCGAAAGACGTGCATGTTAGGTGAATTGGACATTCTGAATTCTCCCTCTGTGTACCCGAACAGGCGCCGGAGTGTGGCGACTGGGGGATTTTCACAGTTGCTTCATTGCAGTGTTAATGTAAGCCTTGTTGTGACAATAATAAAGATTATTATAAGTTGCATGGTCACCGTTACTGTTACTTGCTTTGAAATTCCAGATTTACTTAATTAACTAAATTTAGTTCATGCTGAAAATTCAGTTATATCCATATTTCGGGGCAGTTTACAAGTCATTGCATCAGGCTTAGAGTGCACAAATACTTTTATCCAGCCCTCTCTTGATGCAGTGCTCACGGCCCACCGCAGGCTCCGACCCTGGTGATGGAAGGGTCCTCATCATTCAGCGCGTTGTGCTGAAAAGGTCACAATACGGTGGCTGCGCTGTTAGATCACGCTTCAAATCGTGCCGCCAGCAAAAGCATTGCGAGTGCGGATCTGCGTCTACCTGGCTACTCAGAATACAAAGGCTTAGTGGCCTTGGGCTCTGCTGGATACCACTGAAGCCTGTTCTCCCGGAACAACTTGTTCGACGAAACGTAATAAGATTAATAATAATAATTTTTAGTGTCACAAGTAGGCTTACATTAACACTGCAATGGAGTTACTGTGAAAAGCCCCGAGTCGCCACATTCCGCTGCCTGTTCGGGTACACTGAAGGAGAATTCAGAATGGGCAGCACGGTAGCACAAGTGGCTAGCACTGTGGCTTCACAGCACCAGGGTCCCAGGTTCAATTCCCCGCTGGGTCACTGTCTATGCTGAGTCTGCACGTTCTCTCGGTGTGTGCGTGGGTTTCCTCCGGGTGCTCCGGTTTCCTCCCACAGTCCAAAGATGTGCAGGTTAGGTAGATTGGCTATGCTAAATTGCCTTAGTGACCAAAAAGGTTAGTAGGGGTTATTGGGTTACGGTGGAAGTGAGGGCTTAAGTGGGTCGGTGCAGACCCAATGGGCCGAATGGCCTCCTTCTGCACTGTATGTTCTATGTCCAATTCAATGAACAAGCATGTCTTTTGGGACTTGTGGGAGGAAACCGGAGCGCCCGGAGGAAACCCACGCAGACACGGGGAGAACGTGCAGACTCCGCACAGACAATTACCCGAGCCGGGAATCGAACCCGGGACCCTGGCGCTGTGAAGCAACAGTGCTACCCGCTGTGCTACCGTGCTGCCCACTCCAAAGACAGCAGGTTTCCCCAGGACCTCCCTTCGGTGTGGGTCGGGCATCTCAGCAAGCCGCAAGAAGCAATGACGGAATCCTCCTCACCTTGGGCAATGAGTAGATGTGACAAGTTGAATTTACTTCCGCTCCCGACCAGGTAGCTGGGTGCAGTACTGGTAACGCAAAGTGCTTTTTCAGGCTTTTATCTGTCGCACCTGCCAATTGGTAGCCAAAGAGATCAAAGAACAAAGAACAAAGAAAAGTACAGCACAGGAACAGGCCCTTCGGCCCTCCAAGCCCGTGCCGACCATGCTGCCCGGCTAAATTAAAATCTTCTATACTTCCTGGGTCCGTATCCCTCCATTCCCATCCTATTCATGTATTTGTCAAGATGCACCTTAGATGTCACTATCGTCCCTGCTTCCACTACCTCCTCCGGTAGCGAGTTCCTGGCACCCACTACCCTCTGTGTAAAAAACTTGCCTCGTACATCTACTCTAAACCTTGCCCCTCTCACCTTAAACCTATGTCCCCTAGTAATTGACCCCTCTACCCTGGGAAAAAGCCTCTCACTATCCACTCTGTCTCTGCAACCCATAATTTTGTAGACCTCTATCAGGTCGCCCCTCAACCTCTGTCATTCCAGTGAGAACAAACCGAGTTTATTCAACCGCTCCTCATAGCTGATGCCCTCCATACCAGGCAACATCCTGGTAACCTGGCTACGTCCCGAGCTCCTCAGCAGCAAGGAGCTGACAGTCTGTGATTCCTTGTGAACTGAGCATGAGGGTCTAATTTAATTATTGAAATCAGCATGACTCCTTCCTGGCTTGACTTGTTAAATATTGGGGTGACGGGTCTCGGTGCAAGCCATGAGAGTGAAGGAAGTATTGAGGCATTTGATTAAGCTCTTGCCTTCTCTTTCATGTCCTCTCCATGTCTGACACTGTTATGGAACAAAATGAAATTACTTAAATTGCATAATGATACAATCGCTCATCCCATGGTGTGAGTTAATTGCTGCTAAATATACTTTTATTTGCTATACCCAGCCTTTCTCTCTCAACCGTTTCCCCCACGGCTTCTAACACACTAATTTCAATGCTAAATGTGGAACACTCATAGTCTTGCAAAATGAAACTGCACACCCATCAACGTTTCCCGTACCAGCCTCCCCGAACAGGCGCCGGAATGTGGCGACTGGGGGCTTTTCACAATAACTTCATTTGAAGCCTACTTGTGACAATGAGCGATTTTCATTTCATTTCAGTGTTTTACAGTTCAGAAGGTCACACACCCCGACTACGAGAAAGGAGTTATACAGATGCAGGATAGTCAACCTCAGAATCGCCATGTGCGCTCTGGCTCTGTTAAGTACACTTAATTCCCCACTCGCACCAACTCCCTCATCCCCTGATGCACCCACAGCACCTCCCAATATGTCAAATCCCCCCCACCCCCACCTCCTGAGTGTGGTTGTCAGTCTCCATTGGTTTATTCCAGAGACAAGTGGTTACCCGAAAAACAATTATGAGCGGAAATTTCCATTTTTGAGTAAGTGTCAGTCCAGGGGGGCGGGGGGGGGGGCGGGGGGGGGGGGGGGGGGGGGCGGAATATCGGTGTGTAGCCCACCGTCTCCACTGTCGCCTTTACCCACCACATTTGTTGACACTTGGCCAAAGGGAACCCTGGCGGTGGGTTTCCACGACGTCACTCCGGCGGGGCGGGCTCACCGCCCCTACCGCCAACAAAGTCAGCCTCCCAGAGATTGGACCACCATTTTTAAAGGGTGCCTCGATCTAAACATAACAAAGGTATGAAAAAAGGGGCCTCCACCACAAACACACAAACCTACCCACATGCACACAGCTACCCACCTCCCCCGCCAATGAATTCCTCCCCCCCCCCCCGATGGACATCCCCATTTGAAGCACCCCCTCCCTGGCACTGCCCCCTGGCAGGGCCTGCCCCCAGAAGGAAAAAAAACAGTTTGAATTTTTTAGTTCTCCATTTTACTGTTCCTTTTCCTTCTCGGGTGGGCAGTGCCAGGGTATCGCCCTGGCCCCCTTCTGTGCGATATTAACTCTATGACCATAACTTTATATTTATCTTTGAGCTACCATGTAAAGAATGTTCGTCTGCTCGTTTTCTGCTGTGTACTCACATTCCTCCAGGAACTCACTCTTCAAAATACTTATCTGAAGGACATAGAAGAAAGGAGACAAGGTTTTGTGGAAATACAGTTATTGCACCGAGGAGGAATTGATTATACGTGAAGGAATCTGAGGTGCTTTGTGGAGAGATGTTAAACCTGAATCAATGCAATTTGCTCCTCTTCATATTAAACAACAGCAAAAATCCAATGGAATTTTTAAAAATTCCGATGATTTGTCAAGGAACCTGAAAGTATCTGGGGTATTTCAGAAATAAGATAATTTAAAAAGATGATCTCACTGCAGAAATCTAAGAGATACAAATGTAGGTTGCTTGCTACAAACTCATTATTGTCCAAATTGTATAATTATTGGATTGCCACAAAATACATTAGACCTTTCTATTTTTTTAACATGCTCAATCTGTCTTGTGAAGCAATCAGGAGGGGCTATTAAAAGATTTCCAATTTAACAAGCTTCAAGTGAACTGGCCCTGATGCTTAAATATTTCCTTTCTGCATTCAGTGATAGAATCACTCTGTGACACGCATGTTTTAATGAATAAATAGTGATTTCATTTGCTCGTTAGTGCCAGTTTTCTTCAATTGGCAAACATTCCCACATTTGAGTCGGACTTTGAGGTTTAAAGCCCCATTTTTAAAAAAATGTAGCACGCATTTTAAGCGTAGTGATGAGAGAGGGCCACGTCGGCCAAGGCATCGCTCTGCAACCCAACCTGCCTGGTATCTCCTGGTTTAGCACTTTCTCCTTCTTCCTCCAAGCTAAAAGAATCTTTAAAACGACTGCAGCAGGCCTCGAAATTCAGTGGGATAATAAAATGGATGGGACTGTGCATCATACAATGGGCTGGATTCTCTGCCGACGGGATTCTCCGTTGCACCAGCAGTGTGGCCAGGCCCGCGGATTTCCCGGTGGTGTGGAGTGGCCACAATGGGAAATCCCATTGGCAGGTGGCGGGAATGGAGAATCCCACTTCCGGTCAGGGCGCGCCGCCCAGTGAAATGCGCTGGCGGACTGGGGAATCCCGGCCAATAGTTGGGAACTTCTCAAAAGGTCCGTCACTTGGAAGGAGACATAAATTCACTGCTCTTGCAAGCTGTGCGCCAAAGGCCCATTCCATGACATGAGCATCTAACTTGGGCTGGCAATCCACTGTAGGAGTGACGTATTGTTGCAGCTTCCTCCCTTCAGTCGAGACATTGCATCAAGGCCACAGCTCCCTGCTCCATTACTCCCGTGGTTGTTTACTGAAGGGCAGCACATTCGGCCTGACATCCCTCCTGCTAACCAAACTCGCCAAGGGCCAAATTAAACTGACCGTTAATCTAACACCTACCTGTGGTATATTACGAGAGGATTATTACTGCAGCCTTCAGCTATACAATAACTGTTACACAACTTCAACGAATGACTCATCATATGACAAATACAGTGGAAAGAAAGAAAGTAAGATTTGCATTTATGAGGGGCTTTTTCATGATCCCAGGATGTTCCAAATTACATCCAGTAAAGTGCCCCTTTGAAGTCACTGTGTAATATCGGAAATCGAGTACCACATTGTGCATTTTACCAATATAACTGTGGTGCTACTTCAGCTTGTCAAAGAACTTCAGATGGAATTTCATGAATTCAAGTCATCAGGTTTAACTTAGCTTGATGCTAATTTTTAGTGAGATCCATAAATGTCCTTCCATCTGTAATAATTAGTTGTAGCAGTTTAGGGCATATGTAACCTGGAGAGCATGAATTATTGAGGTTCAGTGATTATACTGGGAGTTTTATAATGTGGTGATAATCAATTACAGAATTGACATTGATCTCACTGTGAATTATTGATTCCCTCTGTTGTGATTTTCCCTATTATTGGTTGCTAGGGGTTTAATTTGCTGCTTGTTGATCATAACGTGTCATAAATTAGAATAAAAATACACCAAATTGTAAATGTGCCTGATGTTTGAATTAAAAATTCACATCCTTGTTTACAAATCCCCCTAGGGCCTTGCCCCTTTCCTATCTCCCCGTATTCTCTTCCAGCCATGTAACCGTCTCATAGAATCATAGAATTTACAGTGCAGAAGGAGGCCATTCAGCCCATCGAGTCTGCACCGGCCCTTGGAAAGCGCACCCCACAAAAGCCCACCCCCCCAACCTATTCCAGTAACCCCACCTAACCTTTTTGGACACTAACGGCAATTTATCATGGCCAATCCACCTGACCTGCCCATCTTTGGACTGTGGGAGGAAACCGGAGCACCCGGAGGAAACCCATGCGCACACGGGGAGGATGTGCAGACTCCGCACAGACAGTGACCCAAGCCGGGAATCGAACCTGTGACCCTGGAGCTGTGAAGCAACTGTGCTAACAACTGTGCTACCATGGTGCCCTCTCAGATCTCTGCACTCCTCCAATTCTTACGTCCATTCCCAATTTTCCCTGGTCCATCGTTGACGGCTGTGCCTTCCACCATTCTTTCTCTCTGTCTCTCCTTTGGTCGGTGCTTTTAAGGGGTTCAATAAAACCAGCCTCTTTGACTGAACTTTTCTGTCAGTTGCCGTGTGGTGGCTAGCACACCTCCGACTGTGGAGTCAGACGGTTGTGGGTTCAAAGTTCACTCCGGCATAAAACCGATTTATGGGCCTCCTTCCATATTCAGTGCCCCCGACACCCTCCATTGAACCCACCAGTGGGGAGAATTCTGCCTGGTATCTCTGACCGTCTAGCACTCCCTCAATACTGCACTGAAGTGTCAGCTGATATTTTGTGCTCAACCCACAGCTTCTGTCTCAGAGGTGAGAGTGCTATCTAAGATGACACTTGATTCAATGGGTGGGAGGGAGGGGTGGATGTTAGCCTGGCTATAAAAAAAATCTTGATTGCTCTTTGTAAAAGTTCTTTAAAGAACCATTGTGGAAAGCAGAAGGTGTTTTGGCTTAACACGCCATCTGAAGAACAGAACCGTCAATTTGCAGCTCACAGCCATTCTCTGGACTCAGGGTCGAGTGCTTACAACAAAGCCAAGGTGGTCCTTGATGATTTGACCGTTCACAATGTTACGAGTAAAGCAGAGGCCAAACAACCAATTAATTGCAGTGGTCAGTTCATGTCCACTGTATGGCCTCATCTTGCCTCCGCTGGTATTAAATTAGCAGTGGGCGGGGGGATCCCCATAGAATTTCTGCAGTGCAGAAGGAGGCCATTTGCACCAATCTTCTGAAAGAGCACCCTACCCAGCCCCACACCCCGCCCTATCCCTGTCCACCCAACCTGCACATCTTTGGACTGTGGGAGGAAACCGGAGCACCCGGAGGAAACCCACGCAGACACAAGGAGAACGTGCAGACTCCGCACAGGCAGTGACCCGAGGCCGGATTTGATCCCGGGTCCCCGGCGCTCTGAGGCCACAGTGCTAACCACTGTGTCAGTGTGCCATGCAAGGAGCATGACAAGCAAACTCCGCCACGTTTGCCTCCACGTTCCCACTGGTTATCCTCCTTCAAAGATAAGCTGGACTAGCCATATAAATACTGTGGCTGCAAACGCAGGCCAGAGGCTGGGAGTCGTGCAGCGAGTAACTCACTTCCCGAATCCCCAAAGACTGTCCGCCATTTACAAGGCACAAGTCAGCAGTGTGATGGAATACTCTCCACTTGCCTGGATGAGTGCAGTTCCAACAACACTCAAGAAGTTCAACACCACCCTGGACTAAGCAGCCCGCTTGATTGGCACCCTTTCCACAACCAGTCACTCCCTCCATCGCCGACGTGCACAGTAGTAGCCGTATGTAACACCTCCAAGATGCACTGCAGAAACTCACTAAAGCTCCTTAGGTAGCACTTCCACATCCACGACCACTACCATTGAGAAGATCAAGGGCAACAGGTACCTGGGAACACCACCACCTGGAGGTTCCCCTCCAAGTCATTCACCATCCTGGCTTGGAAATACTTTGCCGCTTCTTCACCGTCACTGGGTCAAGATTCTGGAACTCCCTCCCCTACAGCACTGTGGGTGTACCTACACCACATGACTGCAGCAGTTCAACAAGGAGCTCACCGTCTCCTTCTCAAGGGAAATTAAGGATGGACAGTAAATGCTGGCTTAGTCATCGATGCCCACAACCCAGAAAGTGAAATGAAAATACAAAAATCCAGGGACCCGACATCAGAAAGGGGGTGCAGCTAAAAGCCACCCCACTTCCCCTGCAGTTGGCCCGTTCCCCCACCTCCCCATGATGACTTGCTAATGACCCACAGCATGCGACCCCCTTCCCTCCACACCTTTACCTGGGTCAGCCCTCAATTCAAGTCCTTGGGTGGGTGCAGTACTGACAACAGCCACTGCCTCCCCAGTGATGCTGCTGAGTACAGAATAGCTTCTGGCCTCTGATTGGGACGGGACAGTGGACGGGACTTCAACACCCTTGTTTCCCGAGGAAGACCTGTTAAGTGACACAAGATGCCATGGCCATCTCGAGAAGTGTTCACGTGGGGGTCTCCCTGACAGCTGAGATTTCCATCACCCCGCAAGATTCAGCCCAACATCACTTTGTGTGACTTGGTGGATAGTTTTGCCAGGTTGCGTTCCTTTGAAACATCTCAGGAAATTCGACCATGTTAACGATGCTGCGTAAAAGCAAGTTATTGTTGCCCCTTTATAGGATGTGGTCAGTGAGGAGGGCGTCCAGGTGCAGGTGAGTAAGTAGCCGGAAGTCATCTGGATCCTGAAGGTTAAAAGATGTCAAAGCAAAGAATTGGACCAAAGAGCAACATTTGATTGCCCAGAAATAAGGTAAAGTTGTGCATAAAGGTGACCTTTGTGATCGGGACCTGACAGAAATATCTGGGCCTGGAACAGAAAACGACACTCATGGCAGAGTTAATCTTGGCAAAGATGTCAGTCCCCAGGGCTTCAGAAGTAGTAATACAAACATGGATATACAGGCCTAAGAAAAGGGGCAGGCCATTTGGCCCTTCAAACCTGCTTCACCATTCAATAAAATTCTTGCTCCACCCCCATATTCCTTAATTTTCTTAATATCCGAACATCTGTCGGCCTCTGTCTTGAATAAACGACCGGACATCCGCAGCCCTCTAGGGTAGAGAGTCTAAAAGATTCTGAGTAAATAGATTTCTCTGAGGGGCAGCACGGTGGCGCAGTGGTTAGCACTGCAGCCTCAGGCCTCCGAGGACCGGGGTTCGATCCCGGCCCCGGGTCACTGTTTATGTGCAGTTTGCACATTCTCCCCGTGTCTGCGTGGGTCTCAGCCCTGTAGCCAGTTAAAATGGCTAACTCCTGATTTAGAATGGCTAACTCCAGATTTAAAATGGCGAAAGGCAAAGGCTGATGGGAAAGTCAGCCAACAGGACACAAACGAGCAGCTGCAGGTTGAGTGTGTATTTACCTCTGGAAAGGCCAGACAAGATCGATACCGGCAACCATCAGCATAACAAAACACCAGCCATCTGCATATTAATGAGCAATCCCCGGGAACAATGAGCAACATTTAGACATATGAAGCCAAACCAGACTCTTCGGCGCCAGCAGAAGCCTACACAATGGGAGGTGCACGACCACCTCAAGACCGCCCATCGATCAGGGAACCGCTCCAGCATTGGAGAAAATCGAACCAAGTGATTAGGACAAAGTCCAATCACTTGGAACCAGGTACAGCGTCCGCCCCAAAAGGCGGGAAGCCCCTGGGGACTATAAGAATCAAACCCAAGTTCAAATCGTTCTTCTTGACCGAGTCACTCAGCAACGCGAACCAACCCTTGACAGTGTCCGGTCCAGCCATCGCTGATATCCAGTAAGTCTTACTTCAACGCTCGCTACGAGATAGGCGTTCCTAGCTACCAATCTGTACCAACTTCGAATCCCGCAGGCTCAGAACCCGAATGAAAAGCCATTCGTTTCCCTGACCTGGTGGGCCAGTTCCAAGTTAAATATTGGCCTGTTAGTCGTAGAAGTAGCTTAGATGTAGAATTTGTACATGGGTAGTGATTGCGGTGTATAATAAATGTGCTTTGATTTAAATCTTACTAAGCGGTGTATTGGATTATTGATCATTACTCGGACTTGAACCACGTGGCGGTATCATAAAGATACCTGGCGACTCAAGAGGAAAGGTGATAAAACAGAGCAATTAAATTCAGGCAAAGTTAGCAACATTATTTGGCGACTCCACCGGGACCTGATCTAGAAGTGGAAAACCACTCCGGGAGAACCCAAGAATTTGAACTAGAAATCCAATTGGAAACAGAAACCCACAAGTGTTCAAGCAGTTCTGATCAATAGTCATAATTCAGAAGTGTGTGTATGCATGCATAACTAACAGGGCTATAAGGTTAAACTGATAGATTTTTTGTTGCGTCAAAACTGTCGGAAGTTTGTATATCGGAAAGTAGCGAAAGCCGTACCCGTATTTACAGCACCGCCTTAGCTCCCCTGTTCCAAATTTAAAAGAAGCATTCGGATAGGAAAGATGGCAATGCAGGCAATGCAGCGCCTAATGAACCCAGAGGAATTTGCGATCGCAGCAACCAGCAGCAGTAGAGTGGGACAATGTACCTTTTGGGAGGAAGAGATCAGGAAATATCTCAAAGGGAAAGGATGGCCCCTTTGGAATGAATTCTGTTATAACGAGGAATCAGGTCCCGGGAGTATAGGACATACTTGGTGGGAGAACCTGAGCGAGATCCACAAAAAGAGCTTAGGGAAAGCTCGCAAGCTGATGGCAATCGTGTCCTGCTTGGCACAATTGCGAGGCACAGAGGAGGTCGTTAGGACGCTCCGGAAAGAAGTAGAGGGCATACATCGGATGAGTAAGGTCGATGTAAGCGAGGTAGAAAAGGAGAATTTAGACTTGAGAAGGAAATTGGCAGCAAAAGTTGGAGAGGTGGATGACGCCAAAAGGGCTCACCAGTCTTGTCTGGCGCACTTAAGCAGCTTCCAGTCTCAATACGAAAAGGCATATCAGGACACGCAATGTGCAATCCTGGTACGAGAAGAAACGGAAAAACAGGTCGAGGCATAGCAAAAACAGTGTAGTGACCTCAAGGCAGCATTAAGAGCACTCCATGCTGCCACCACAGAACAAAGCCAAAGCACATTAGATCACGCAAAGTGCCGGAAGCAGATTGCAGAGCTGCAATCGCTGCTCTCAGTTCAGAAAGGTTTCCAGGAAACCTTTGGAGAAAGATTAGATCAGGAAGACGGCCCTGATTGGGAAGAGTTGAATGAAACAACGTAGAGATATGTTCAGGGAACAAGTGCGCAGGGAAAGCCACAAAAGAGAAAAATGCCCCAACCCCCCACACAGCAGATAGTTCAAGCTCCAATGAACCCAGTAACCACCCACTGCACAGCCACATCTGACAATGCTGAATTTCTATATTCCACCCCCTTAACAGTGACCCAATTACAGGACGTGTGCGATAGGATCACACCGTTCCTCCCCACCTCAGACCCCCACCATTTCTTTGCCACAATTAAGCATCAGGCGACCATGTATGGCCTGGATGAGCGAGAGCAGGTAAAGCTCACAGTTTTAGGTTTAGACCCGTCAGTAGCAGCAGCCCTTCCCGACCCACAGAATGTAGGAGGAGGCACCCTTGCAGAAAGGCATACCGCGATCCTGGATGCGATTGGGTATAACCGGGGTGACCCCGTAGATGACCTCAACAAATGTAGGCAAAAGAAATCCGAGCACCCCACCACGTTCGCTGGACGCCTGTGGATTCACTTTGCTGCAGACTTTGGAGATTTAGACCGTGCCCATTTGACCCAGACAACATGGCCAAATGGACCCGCACCCTTATCTCCCATGCCACAGAAACAGGACAGAAAGCTTGTACGAGTTATGATCCCTCAGAGGAGGCCCATAACGAGAAGTGGGTAGTGAAAAGATTGTCCCGCGCTTGGGAGCAATCTGTTCAAAGTAAACCCGCAGTTAAGAATCCCGAGGAAAAGCAGGCCGGCGCAGATATGCAGGCAGTAAAAACCCACCCGAACCCCGCATGGGTGAATGAGGGAAAGAACAGCCCCCCACCCAAGTCACAAGAGTGTTACAACTGCGGACAGTTGGGACACTTCGCAAGAGAGTGCAATGCCCCTAAAAAGCCACAGAGAGCCCAGCAGACGGGCACTCTGAGTAAGAAAAAGACAGAGCCCATTCATAGCGTTCGCCCCCGTTCAGATCAGACGGACTTGACCGGAACGGACTGACGGTGTACGGGCTCCCCCAGTTGGGTCTGCAACACCCTTTGGGATAGGTCCGGATGACCGGTAGTTGCAGCAAAAATTTGGGGACAGCCCATCGAATTTCTCTGGGACACAGGAGGGTCCCGCACCACCATAAATTCCTCCACCCTGTTTCAAAAATACACGTGGCCCACTACAGCCACTATCACCCTCAGCGGCTTTACAGGCCACTCACAGCAGGGACACATCACAGCCCCTGTACCCATTCAAATCGGAATCATCACCACCAAGCACCCCGTAGTTTTAGTTGACCTGCCCCACACAGCAGAACACATTCTGGGAACCGATTTCATGAATTCCCACCACCTTTCATTCGATCCAGTCAACCAGTGTGTCTGGAAGATGGCAAAATCCGCAAGAGCCCCCGCAACGCTCAACATAGGAGACTACATGAACAAAATTAGCGCAGTAGGTGAATTTTGGTGCAACCCGACCACACTTAGCATGGACAAGCAGGTTAGGGCAGTTCTGCAAAAGAACAGGGCAGCATTGGCGACCCACAAGCACGACTGTGGACGGATGACTGGCTCCGTACAAGTAACAGGACCTGACCCTAGACCCCAAAAACAGTACGGATTTCCCCAAGAGGCAGAGGGAGAAATCTCCAAGGTAATAGAAAGCTTATTAGAGCAGGGCGTACTTAGATCAGTAGCCTCCACTAATAATGCCCCGATTTGGCCAGTGAGAAAGCCCGATGGATCATGGCGACTGACCATCGATTACCGGGAACTCAACAAAGTCACCCCCGCAGCAGCCCCCACAGTAGCTACAAGTCCCGAGACCATGCTCAAGCAGGGACTCAATTCCCGATTCTTTACGGTTTTGGACGTCAGTAATGGATTCTGGTCCATTCCATTGGCAAAGGCGTGCCAGGACAAATTTGCCTTCGCCTTTAAAGCACAGCAGTACACGTGGACATGCCTGCCACAAGGATTCCACAACTCCCCCTCCATTTTCCACCGACAGCTGGCAAATGGTTTAGCCAAATTCTCTCGCCCCGAATGTCTGGTTCAGTATGTTGATGACCTACTACTGCAGACAGACACCAAGGAAGAGCACATTGAGCTTCTGTCCGAACTCCTGGAACTATTACACTCAATCGGTTGTAAAGTCGACCCCAAAAAGGCCCAGATTTTGGAAGAAAAAGTGATATATTTGGGAACAATTATCACACATGGTAAACGCGAGATCGAGCATAAAAGGATTGACTCGATCGCTAAATTGCCCCTTCCCCAGAACGTTTCAGCCCTCCGGTCGTTTTTAGGACTGGTTGGCTACTGCCGAAACCACATTGACGGTTTCGCCAGCAAGGCAGCGCCCCTCTCAGACCTCCTAAAGAGAGGAGCCCCCTGGGAATGGCTTCCGCAGCATACGGATGCTGTGGACTCTTTAAAACAGGCACTCATAGCAGCCCCCGCAGTACAAGTTCCAGACCCGCTTTCCCCTTACGCCATAGAGGTAGCGACCACAGACCGCACCCTTTCGGCCGTGCTCCTACAGGAACAGTTAAGGCCCGTGGCTTACGCCTCCAGAATTTTAGATGCTGTGGAGCAGGGATTTTCAGCCTGTGAGAGGCACCTGCTTGCAGTATTCTGGGCAGTCCAGTATTTTTCGTACATTACCGGACTGAACCCCATCACAATTCTCACCAAGCACACCCCCACCCAACATTTACTGGACGGATGACTCAAGGACGGTACCGTCAGTCAAATAAGAGCAGCCAAATGGACCCTTCTCTTGCTGGGACAGGACATCACTGTGAAACGGATAAAGACACACATCTATTTAGCCGACAACGTACAGTACCCCGGAACCCCCCATGAATGTGAGATTATCTCTCCACACCACGACACAGGCCCCTTTATCGCTAAAACACCCCCCAGAAAGACAGATAGTTCAACCCAGAGCCCCCAACACATGGACACGTGTGAGCCCATAAAAATCTATGTGGATGGATCTTCCACAGTCTTGGATGGGAAGCGCATAACAGGTTGCGGGATCTATGTCGAGGACGCGCAGGGGCGCGCCCTCAAGGAAATATCGTTAAAACTACCCGGACACTAGGCGCGCAGGCAGCAGAGCTTGCGGCCATCGCATACACAGTAGACCACACAGATTCCTTCCCCAGCCCAGCAGACATATTCTCGGACAGCCTCTATGTCTGCAACAGCCTTACGGAATTCCTGCCCCTGTGGAAAGCAAGAGGATTTGTTTCCGCAGACGGAAAACCCCTCCCCTCAGCCCCATTGCTCCGTCATATTTTACAGAGAGCTCAGAACAGGACTTATGGGATAATCAAAGTCCGCAGTCACCATCGTTCCTCCCCCCCTGGAAATGTGAAAGCCGACGCACTGGCTAAAGCAGGTTCCAGGCACGGATATTTTTGGACATCCCCCGAAAGCGCACCAGTGAGTGCAGTTCAGGTCTCACAGACAAAGATCGAGGATCTAGTAGAGGCCCAGAAGCAGGACAGCAATCTCAGGGAGATTGTAAAAGGGAAATATTCAGCTCCCTATGAGAGGTTTAGAAATGCACTGACCACACATGATGGTGTGGTGTTAAAAGACACCCTTTATGTGGTTCCTGAACAGGACAGGAATCAACTGATTTGTTTGTTCCATGATGGTCATGGACATCAGGGAATCGATCCCACTACAGCCCATCTCAAGCAGCTTTGTTGGTGGCCAAATTTAAAGGATGATGTAAACCATTAATTCGAGAATTGTCTTATCTGTGCCCAGAATAATCCGGACAGATATGCCAAAAAGGCTCAACTCAGCCACACCCGACCCGTTAGTGGCCCCTGGACTAACCTCCAGATTGATTTTATAGGACCATTGCCCCCTTGCAGGAATGGCTATAAATATGTACTTGTGGTAATTGACACATTTACGAAATGGGTGGTAGCATTCCCAGCCGTACAAACACTGCAAAAACCACAGCCAAGATTTGGACCCACCACATCTTTACAAGATGGGGACTCCCCCGCAGCATTGAATCCGACCAAGGCTCCCATTTTATGGGACGTGTCATGCAGAACGTCCTCACGATATTTGGCATCACCCAAAAATTCCACATTGCATACCACCCACAGTCGAGTGGTATCGTGGAGCGCATGAATCGGACCCTAAAATCCACCCTCAGAAAAATGGTCCAGCAGAACAACACCACTTGGAACTCAGTCCTCCCTTTTGCTCTGATGTTTATACGTAACACAATTTCTACTTCCACAGGTTACACCCCACACACCCTCATGACCGGACTGAAAGGCACAGAAAATTTGTTAGGTTTGGACTTGACCAGCCCCGAAGGCCCTCACACACGAGAAAGCAGTAGAACAACTAGTGGAAAATGTTAAAACGGCTCAGTTAGCAGCCGCAGTAAAATTGGGCACCAGAAAGAAACAGAGCAAGGCTTGTTTCGACAAGACAGTGCATGCGACTGAGTACAGTATCGGACAGCAAGTCATGCTCTCTGTACATAACCCCAGCACATTCCTGTCACCAAAATACTCGGGTCCGTATTCCATTGCGGACAAAGTAAGCCCTTCCGTTTATAAAATAAAGTACCCCAACGGTAAGACTGCGTGGTTTCATATAAACCAGCTGAAGGCATATGGAACACAGTCTAACCACGCACACCACGTCATGCTCGACGCAGCACACCACACCCGCCCACAGCCAACATAACCCTACCAACCCCCACCATGTCCAGCCCAGCCTCGGACTCGACCTCAACTCCACCCCCGAAATATACACTCCGCCCCGGAATGCCCACAGACTGCAGCAGCAGAGACAGCGACTGTGACTGGGACGATAGCCACAGCACGCCTCCCTACTATCCCCATGCAACAGGACCCACACTTAGCAATTCCGACTACGATCCAAGTGATCCCTTCATGATCACTTTCCTGAACAAACCCCACCACCGACCACCGAACTACACTGACGACCCCGATTTTGTCCCACACAGCTAGACACCAATTACTGGCACCGAAATAACTCGTTCAGACTCGTCCGCAACGACGAGAGCGACCCCACCTCACACCATGCAGCCCTTTCAGCCCTGATACACTCAAGAGTGTGGCACCCGGGAGAAGAGGACGACCTTGGGTCTGACTCCCAAACCGAGAACCCCTTTGCGACCCTGTTCGCAACCGAGAACTGAGGTGTCCAGATGATGTTTTAAAAGGAACCGCTTGGGAGAAGTGTTGTCCTTTCTGATGGAACCGGCAGAATGTTTTATGTTGTTTGTACGTTTGTTAAATGTTGTATGTCCGACAGGAGAATTTTATCTCACTGCCCCATGCCTATTCGGCCGAAACCTCTGAGGACTTGCCCACAGAGACTCACCATTGCCAGACACTAGTTCAGCAGAAACCTCTCAGAGCTTGTCTGTAGAGACTGTTTAAGGAACCAGACACCCGTTCATAACTGCCCTTCTGGTTCGAAGGTAGAACCACTACGACAGCCCCACCACGATGACTACACTTTTTGCCCGTTCTTGTCGGTTGCTCAGGCAGTGGAGAAACAGCTTGGGACTTGCCCTGCCTGGGGACCCCCCCTCTGGTCAACTACGCTCGGGTAGGAGAGACACGGCATTGGTAGCCGTCCTACCCGGGGACTCCATCCAAATCGTACCCGTCGCGGCCCATACGCACCTCATTTTGGAAATTTTCGTTCAAAAAGTTTTGTTTTGTTTAGGTAACCTTCAGGTTGCCAACCACATGCTATTTACATCCTGAAACATTTGGATGGTAAATTGCACAGTCTGCGAGACGGCTCGCACTGGTTCATTATTAGGAAGTGTGTCTTGTCCTAAAATTCGATTTTTGAAAAAAAAATGAGGGAGTCGCACATAGTGACCAATTATAAAGGGAATAATTGGCACCAAAGGACAGACACACTATCGTACGAGATATTAAACAAAGATAGTTACAGACACTATGCTTGTTTCCACAGAACTCCAGGACCGGAGAAGAGAAGAGCCATGAGGACTTCCTTCACATGGATCAGCATCATGTTTATGGACTTTTGGGTTCGCGGACCTCAAGCCCCCCAGCCGTTAATATTTCACTTCCCCGCAGTACCCAGAGCCCAGTCACCAGCGACACCATATCATCTTGGTGTGCCAGGTTTATAACCTGGTACTCTCTGTCCTATGTAATCGAAACATTACTGGTATTAGCGATACTCTGCTGCATAGTGCAGACTATGCGTCTACGGAAATGGAGAAGGAGAGCCTACCGCGCTCGAACCCCGGTATATAGGATCAGATCCCCTATGTTCGGATACGACCAGACCCCCGACCCCCGTGATCTATAATGAAGTACATTCACTTGCGTTTATTGTAAATAAAGAAATGTAAAGAACTGTTCATGAGCAAATTGTATGATCCTGAGCTTGACTGCCAAGCCAGGAAAGACTGTGTATGAAATGCTATGATTTTGTTGTATGATTGCGGAAGATAGGATGATGAAATGTTTAAGTGAGTGTAGTATATTAAGAATAGTTAGAGGTTCCCAGTTTCTTGTTTTGTAATGCATGTTCCTGTTTGACATAGCGTCCTTAGAATTGTTAGTGAAACATTTTTTGCAAAGCTATGGTCAGTGCAAAGGCCATGAAGGAAGTGTCCCCCACAGGTTAGGGAATGGAAAGCAACATAGTTATGTGATCCTTCACGCTTCGCGTTAGGATCACGAGGAGGGTCTGTAGCCAGTTAAAATGGCTAACTCCTGATTTAGAATGGCTAACTCCAGATTTAAAATGGCAAAAGGCAAAGGCTGATGGGAAAGTCAGCCAACAGGACACAAACGAGCAGCTGCAGGTTGAGTGTGTACTTACCTCTGGAAAGGCCAGACAAGATCGATACCGGCAACCATCAGCATAACAAAACACCAGCCATCTGCATATTAATGAGCAATCCCCGGGAACAATGAGCAACATTTAGACACATAAAGCCAAACCAGACTCTTCGGCGCCAGCAGAAGCCTACACAATGGGAGGTGAACGACCACCTCAGGACCGCCCATCGATCAGGGAACCGCTCCAGCATTGGAGAAAATCGAACCAAGTGATTGGGACAAAGTCCAATCACTTGGGACCAGGTACAGGGTCCGCCCCGAAAGGCGGGAAGCCCCTGGGGACTATAAGAATCAAGCCCAAGTTCAAATCGTTCTTCTTGACCGGGTCACTCAGCAACGCGAACCAACCCTTGACAGTGACCGGTCCAGCCACCGCTGATATCCAGTAAGTCTTACTTCAACGCTCGCTATGAGACAGGCGCTCCTAGCTACCAATCTGTACCGACTTCGAATCCCGCAGGCTCAGAACCCGAACGAAAGGCCATTCGTTTCCCTGACCGGGTGGGCCAGTCCAAAGTTAAATATTGGCCTGTTAGTCGTAAAAGTAGCTTAGACGCAGAATTTGTACATGAGTAGTGATTACTGTGTATAATAAATGTGCTTTGATTTAAATCTTACTAAGCGGTGTATTGGATTACTGATCATTACTCGGACTTGAACCACGTGGCGGTATCAGAAAGATACCTGGCGACTCAAGAGGAAAGGTGATAAAATAGAGCAATTAAACTAAGGCAAAGTTAGCAACAGCCCCACAGCCCAAAAAGACGTGCAGCTTAGGTGAATTGGCCACGCTAAATTGCCCCTCACTTGGAAATAAATAATTGCGCACTCTAAATTTAAAAAAAGAAAGTAAATAAATTTCTCCTCAACTCAGTACAAAAACTACAAACTTTGGATTTCTTGTCCCCTACCAGGTTCATCACATTTTGTGCAACTTTTAAATGTTGTCCAGCCAATTCACCTGCTCTATTTAATCGTTCCCTAAAATTTGACACGTAATCCAATAATGTAATTTCTGATTTCTGACTCACCAATTTTTCCTTAATCAATTAAGTGGTCCTCTTACCTCATGACCAAATATTAGTTCAAAAGGACTAAATTTGATTGACTCATTAGGTGCATCCCTAATTGCAAACAACACAAATGGAAGTCTTTTATCCCAACCTCTGGATAATCTTGACACTAAGCCCTCAACATTGTCTTTAATGTCTGATGCCACCTTTCTAATGCTCCCTGCCATTCTGGATGGTACACAATTGATTTAAATTGTTTTATTCCTAAGCTATCCATAACTTCTTTGAATAACCTTGAGGTAAAATTTGATTCTTGATCCGATTGTATTTCTGTGGGTAGTCCATATCTAGTAAAGAATTTAAGTAACTGCTCCACAATCTTTTTAGCTGTAATATTACGTACTGGAATGGCCTCTGGAAACCTAGTAGACACATCCTTATAGTCAAAAGATATGGGGCGGGATTCTCCCCTACTCAGCGTCGGGCTGCCCCAAAGGTGATTTCTCCGCACCTTTAGGGGCCAAACCCTCACCTTGAGGGGCTAGCCCTGCACCGGAGTGGTTGGCGCGCCACCAGCCGGCAGGAAAGGCCTTTGGTGCCACGCCAGTCGGGGCCGAAGGGACCTCGCCGGTCGGCGGAAGTCCGTGCATGCGCGGGAGCGTCAGCGGCTGCTGACGTCATCCCCGCGCTGCGCAGGGGGGGGGGTCACTTTTGCATCGGCCAGATCCTCTGCGAGGCGGAGGGAAAAGAGTGCCCCCACGGCACAGGCCGGCCCACGGATCGGTGGGCCCCGATCGCGGGCCAGGCCAATGTGGGGGCACCCCCCGGGGCCAAATCGCCCCGCGCCCCCCCCCAGGACCCCGGAGCCCGATCGCACCGCCAGTCCCGCCAGTAAGGTAGGTGGTTTGATTCACGCTGGTGGGACTGGCATGACAGCAGCGGGACTTCGGCCCATCGCGTGCCGGAGAATCGCCGGGGGGGGGGGGGCCTGCCCGCCGACCGGTTCCTGCCCCTGCCGAATTTCCGGTGCCGGAGAATTTGGCGGCCGGCGGGGGCGGGATTCACGCCGCTCCCCGGCGATTCTCCGACCCGGTGGGGGGTGGGAGAATCCCGCCCATTGATTCCCACCTTTTGTTTTAGGAAGTGGTCCTACGCAATCAATTAGGACCCTTGTAAAAGGTTCCTCAAATGCTGGAATGGGTATTAAGGACGCTGGTTTTATCACTGCTTGAGGATTGGCCACGCTAAATTGCGCCTTAATTGGAAAAAATGAATTGGGTACTCCAAATTTATAAAACAAAATAAAAATAATTTTTTTTAAAAAAGAATGAAATTCTCGGTGTGGGGGAGTGTGGCAGGGTATGTCAGCGACCACATGCTCTTTGGACTGGCTACTGTCTGGGAAAGATTGTAAGGCTGGAGGAGGTTACAGAGATTGAGAAAAACTGGGGCGAAATTCTCCATTATCGGCGGAAAGTCCGCCGATCGGCGCAAAAAACGGCGCAAATCCCACTTGCGTCACGTCATAAAAATGGGACGATAGTCTGCGGCCCGAAATGGGCTAGCAGCGACGTAACGGGATCCGCGCTTGCGCAGTGGTTCACGCCGTGCAGCGTCATACGCGCTGCACGGCGTGACGGCTCATAAGGCCGCGCAGCTCCCCCCCACCCGACCAGAACAGCCGAATGCAACACCTGACTGGATGGCTGGCCGTCGCTCAGCCCCGAGGTTCGAGTCACACGATGTGGAGGCGCTCCTGGACGCGGTGGAGCAGAGGAGGGACGCCCTGTATCCCGGGCACGGCCGCAGAGTTGCCCCACGCCACAGCCGGCGTCTGTGGAGGGAGGTGGCAGAGGCCGTCACCGCTGTGGCCCTAACACCACGGACAGGCACCCAGTGCCACAAGAAGGTGAACGACCTCGTCAGAGCAGGCAGGGTGAGCCTCCCCCATATCCCCCATATCCCCCCTCCCCATATCCCCCATATCCACCCTCCCCCATATCCCCCCTCCCCCATATACCCCCCTCCCCCATATCCCCCCCTCCCCATATCCCCCAAATACCCCCCTCCCCCATATCCCCCCTCCCCCATATTCCCCCCTCCCCCATATCCCCCATCCCCCATATCCCCCATATCCCCCCTCCCCCATATCCCCCCTCCCCCATATCCCCCCCTCCCCCATATCCCCCATATCCCCCCTCCCCCATATCCCCCCTCCCCCATATCCCCCATATCCCCCCTCCCCATATCCCCCATATCCCCCCTCCCCCATATCCCCCATATCCCCCCTCCCCCATATCCCCCATATCCCCCCTCCCCCATATCCCCCCTCCCCATATCCCCCCTCCCCCATATCCCCCTCCCCCATATCCCCCATATCCCCCCTCCCCATATCCCCCCTCCCCCATATCCCCCATATCCCCCCTCCCCCATATCCCCCCTCCCCCATATCCCCCATATCCCCCCTCCCCCATATCCCCCCTCCCCATATCCCCCCTCCCCCATATCCCCCCCTCCCCCATATCCCCCATATCCCCCCTCCCCATATCCCCCATATCCCCCCCTCCCCCATACCCCCCATATACCCCCCTCCCCCATATCCCCCATATCCCCCCTCCCCCATATCCCCCATATTCCCCCCTCCCCATATCCCCCATATCCCCCCTCCCCCATATCCCCCATAACCCCCCTCCCCCATATCCCCCCTCCCCCATATCCCCCCTCCCCATATCCCCCCTCCCCATATCCCCCCTCCCCCATATCCCCCCTCCCCCATATCCCCCATATCCCCCCTCCCCCATATCCCCCCTCCCCCATATCCCCCATATCCCCCTCCCCATATCCCCCATATCCCCCCTCCCCCATATCCCCCATATCCCCCCTCCCCCATATCCCCATATCCCCCCTCCCCCATATCCCCCATATCCCCCCTCCCCCATATCCCCCCTCCCCCATATCCCCCCTCCCCCATATCCCCCCTCCCCCATATCCCCCCTCCCCCATATCCCCATATCCCCCCTCCCCCATATCCCCCATATCCCCCCTCCCCATATCCCCCCTCCCCCATATCCCCCCTCCCCCATATCCCCAAGTGAATCCAGCCCTAACCTTAACCTCTGCAATGCACGCGCAACCGATGGCGTGCATTCATATACCTGCCTAACACTGTTGCCTTTTACCCCTGCCACCACCCCCCCCCCCCCCCCCAGGAGAAGCGCGCACACAACAATAGGGAGCATGTGAGGACTGGAGGAGGGCCCGCTGATGAGAGGCCACTGACCGTACACGAGGAAAGGGCCCTGGAACTGGCTGGCGGACCTGAGGACCGGGAGGTTGCTGATGCAGAGGTCGGGGCCCCACGAGCAAGTGAGCCACCAACAGCCCGTCCCCATATCCCCCCTCCCCTATATCCCCCTCCCCCGTATCACCTGATCACTGCCTGATGTCTAACCATGCATGCTTCATTGTGTATCGCAGGACCAAACGTCCAGGCACCCATCCCCGCAGATGCACACCGCCCGCAGGATGCCCCTCGGAGACCACAGGAGACGGAGAGACCCGCACCCTCCAGCATGCGACGCCCGCAGGATGCCCCTCGGAGACCACAGGAGACGGAGAGACCCGCACCCTCCAGCATGCGACGCCCGCAGGATGCCCCTCGGAGACCACGGGAGACGGAGAGACCTGGAGCAACAGGGAGACGACACCCCCGTCACGTGCGGGAGCGACCACCCAGCGATGAGGGGGGCAGCCACAGGCCCCCGTCACATCCGAGCCAGGACACCCCTACCCGGGAAACCACTACCCAGGACACCACTACCCGGGACACCACTACCCAGGACACCCCTACCCGGGACACCACTACCCGGGACACCACTACCCGGGACAGCACTACCCGGGACAGCACTACCCGGGACAGCACTACCCAGGACACCCCTACCCGGGAAGACGAAATACCGGACAGTGACTCAGAGTGGATGGGTGGAGACGAACCCCCACCCCAAAGTGCCATGGACTCAGAGTGGGACGAAGAGCACGACACAACGCCACTGCTGTCACCAACACCCTCCACCATCGCAGAAACACTCACCACGGTTGGGCACTTTAGTGATGAGGCGTCTGGTACACTCACTGGTGCGCACAACACAGCCGTCCCGGTACAGCAGGTGGAGGTAGGAGCAGCAGAGGGACCGGGCGGTTGGAGGGCAGCCCAGGCCAAGCGAACATCTGCCGCCCAGATGGATCCCGGGTTCCTGCAGTTACCACACCCACACATAGATCCGATGCAACCACCGACACGGAGACGAGCGAAGAGGGTGACGGGTGGCTTGCGGCGGCTGCGGTCGCAGGTGGAGGAGTCCACCCGCGTCCAGGAGCTGGGAGTGGTCCCGGTCATGCGTGCCACCCAGGCTGACACCGCACGGGTGGCGTCCGCGGTGGAGGCAATGGGTGCGACGGTGTCAGACATGGGGAACGGTTTGGGAGGCCTGGGGCCTTCCGTGCAGGCGGCGTCTGTGGCCCAGGAAATGGCTGCCCTCTCACAGGAGGCCATGAGCCAGTGCCAGCGCCAGATGGCAGAGGCGCTCAACGCCATAGCCCAGTCTCAGCAGGCCATGGCCCAGTCTCAGCAGGCCATGGCCCAGTCTCAGCAGGCCATAGCCCAGTCTCAGCAGGCCATGGCCCAGTCTCAGCAGGCCATGGCCCAGTCTCAGCAGGCCATAGCCCAGTCTCTGCAGGCCATGGCCCAGTCTCTGCAGGCCATGGCCCAGTCTCAGCAGGCCATCGCTGAGGGCATCGGCGCCAGTGGCCATGTGCGAGCTGGCGTCGCACTGTCGCAGACAGGGTTCGACAACCCCCTGGGCTCCATGGCTGCAAACCTGCAGACCCCTGTCGATACCAGCACGAGCCTCCAGGACTGGCAGTGCCAGATGTCGGGGGCGCGTCGGATGGCCAGTCCGTTCGCATCCCCCACCCATGTAGAGGCCTGGGGGCCATCGGGCACCCCGAGGGAGGAGGAGGTGGTGTGGTCCATCCCGGCTCCCTCTGTAGGGGAGGTCCCGGTACACCGCGACACCTCGGACTCCCCCCCTTCCGTCCCAGGTGCATCGGGTGGGCAACGGGCAGGACAGGCTGGCAGCTCGCCATCCCAGTCGCCCGGGCCGCAGCCTGGCCCATCTAGGCCAGGACGCCCCAGGAAACGGCCGCCAAAGGGATCCAGTGTCAGAGGGCAGGAATCACAGGAGTCCACCTCCAGTTCTGCTGTACCGTCTGGGGAACCACGTAGACGTAGTCAAAGGGCCCGTAAGGCCAAACAATTAGACACTGAGTAAGTTGGCACGGGTGCAGGGCACAGATGAGTTTTAGGGGCTAGGGCACGTGCATGAACTCCTTTGGTTATTAAAGTCAATGTTACAACTACCGAAGCTGCCTTTGTGCTCTGTCCAAAGTGTGCAGGGGTGTCATGTACGTTGAGCGCAAGTGTGTGTGTGAGGGGTGGTCTTACCTCAGCCCCAGGTGAGTCTGCCCCCTTCCCCCTGGGCCGCCATCAACATCCCCCGGGCAGAGGACGGGACCGTGCGCTGCAGTGTCACAGCCGCATGCAGGGATGGTCCGGGTGGATGGTGGTACTGTGGCCATGGGTCAGACATAGTCCAACGATGTAGAGCCAGGAGCTCATCGGAGGCGGGTTGTCATCATTCTCCATGGCCTGCGATAGACACGCGTCCACCCGCAACTGGGTGAGCCCGGCCCGTTGTGCCGCCGGTGGATCGGCAATTGGGGGTGGGGGGGTGGTGTGCATGCGGGTGGGGTGTGTGGGGTTGGGGAGGGGGGGTGAGGGTGCTGGGTGGGTGGATGGGTGGGGGGTGTGGGTGGTCGGCTGTTGTCATGGTGTGCGGTCTGTGGCCATACTACCCGATTCCCACGCCCATCTAGTCAGTGAAGCGGGTGTCTATCAGTCTGTCCCGTGCCCGCTGGGCCAGCCGGTAACGGTGGACAGCCACCCGCCTGTGTCTACCCCGTCTGCCCTGACCATTGCCCCCATCCCCCTCATCTGGGGAGGACTGGGCCTCTTCCTGCCTCTCCTCCACTCCGCCCTCCTCTGCCTGCGGCACATCGCCCCTCTGCTGGGCTATGTTGTGCAGGACGCAGCACACCACAATGATGCGGCCGACCCTATCTGACCGATACTGGAGGGCGCCCCCAGAGAGGTCCAGGCACCTGAAACGCATCTTCAGCACGCCAAAGCACCTCTCGATCACTCCCCTTGTCGCTACATGGGCATCATTGTAGCGGTTCTCCGCCTCATTGCGTGGCCTCCGTATAGGCGTCATCAGCCACGATCGCAATGGGTAGCCCCTGTCGCCCAGCAACCAGCCCCTCAGCCGGGGATGGCGTCCCTCGTACATGCCGGGGATGGATGACCGCGACAACACGAATGAGTCGTGTACACTGCCTGGGTGACGGGCGCAGACGTGCAGGATCATCATGCGGTGGTCGCAGACCACCTGTACGTTCATTGAATAGGTCCCCTTCCTATTAGTGAACACGGCCCTGTTCTCTGCAGGTGGCCGCACGGCGACGTGCATCCCATCGATCGCGCCCTGGACCATGGGGAACCCGGCAACGGCAGAGAAGCCCACGGCCCGGGCATCTTGGCTGGCCCGGTCCACGGGGAAGCAGATGTAGCGGTGCGCCATGGCATAAAGGGCATCTGTCACTGCCCGGATGCACCGATGCACCGATGTCTGCGATATGCCGGACAGGTCCCCACTCGGTGCCTGGAATGACCCCGTTGCATAAAAGTTCAGGGCCACCGTAACCTTGATGGACACGGGGAGAGGGTGTCCCCCGCCAGTGCCACGCGGTGACAGGTGTGCCAGCAGGTGGCAGATGTGTGCCACGGTTTCCCTGCTCATCCGGAGTCTCCTCCTGCATTCCCGGTCCGTGAGGTCCTGGTATGACTGCCGGGGCCGGTACACACGGGGCGCCCTCGGGTGCCTCCGTTGCCGTGGGGCCGCGACGTCCTCCTCCCCCTCCTCGTCCTGTCGGTCAGGTGTCCCTCCAGCCTGGGCGGCTGCCGCCGGCCCCTCTGCGGCAGCATGCGCCGCCTCTCTGGCACGCTCCTCCTCCTCCTCCTCCTCCTCCTCATCCAGGGCAACATAGACATGAGCGGCTGCCACCACGGCGGCCAACATCGCTGGATGGTCTGAAAACATGACGGCCTGGTGGGGGGGAGGGGAACGACGACATGTCATCATTGCCCATATCCCCTCCTCCCCCCAGCCAGGTGGCATGGACCGCATGGGTCCAACTGTTGGAGGCTGGCACCTGGCCAGGTGGACCAACTCATTTGCCCTCCCATCACCCACCCCGGCACGGACCCCAACCCCCAACCTCCACCCCGGCGCGGACCCCCCCCCCCAACCTCCACCCCGGCACGGACCACCCCCCAACCCCCAACCTCCACCCCGGCACGGACCCCCCCCCCCCCCCAACCTCCACCCCGGCACGGAACCCCCCCCCCCAACCTCCACCCCGGCACGGACCCCCTCCCCAACCTCCACCCCGGCACGGACCCCCTCCCCAACCTCCACCCCGGCACGGACCCCCTCCCGGCACTCCCCCGGAGCCCAGCCTACTCTAACCACCCCCCCCCCCCCCCCGCTGCACACACACACACACAACCCGAGACACACCTCTCCTCACGCATTCAGACTGCGGCCACGCCATCGCCTGCCCAGAGCCAACCCCCCAGGCCGTCACTCACCTCCACGCTGGTCGGCGTGAGCCTAGAGCACCGGGTCACGCCGATGAAAAGGAGGTTTGATTCACGTCGACGTGAACGGTCATCACGTCGACGGGACTTCGGCCCATCCGGAAGGGAGAATATCGGCAGGCCGAAAATCGGCTGCCTTGCGCAGACCCGTGACATTCTCCGCGGCAGCGGCGCCATTAACGCCCCGCCGACTTTTCTCCCTTCGGAGACTTCGGCGGGGGCGGGATTCACGGCGGCCAACGGCCATTCTCCGACCCGGCGGGGGGTCGGAGAATGACGCCCCTGTTTGAAAGAGATAGCCCCCAGGGTCAGTAGGCCAAATGGCCTCCTCTGTTGCAACCTCCTATGATTTCCAGGTAAGTTCTTGCTAATTATAACCGGAGTAGCTGTTAGTTCAAATTTCCGGCATCTGCAATATTTTGTTTTTATTATATAACCGGAGTAGTTGTCATGCTATCGGTGTCTGTGCTCAACAACACATCCGTGCCTGAATTACAATATATCATTGGTCTAAATCCATATGCATAAGGCTGAGATGTCGTCTCAAAGGACCTGCACCTGATCCATTTTTTCAAATGTTAACGGACTTGCATTTTCTGCATTCTATTTGTGATTTTCAAAGTCACCTGGGATCTTTCAAACATGCAGTGCGTTCCCGACGCGCAACGATCCAAGTAATAGAACAAGAAAGCTCCTGTGCTTTACCTGCCACAGCCTCATGTTACACATTTCTCAGGGTATCCGGCAAGCAGATGCCTTCCCCCATGCTTAGTTTGAAGAACTTCCTGTTTAATACAAGTGCACATGGTTGAACGTGCGTGAGTATCCGGCTGCAATTTAATCGGAGTGTTTTCTTGTTGTAAACCAACCTTAGGGTGGCTTATAATTCACAGCAGATCCCTGGAATTAAAAGACAACTTCGCTACCACCTAGGATTTTTTTTTATATGCATCACTTAATGTTATACAGGCTTTCAATAAAATGAAATTTGAAGAAGCACTAAATTCACTGGAGACTCACAAAGTTAATATGCCATCATTGCAGCAGACAAGCAATCACTACATATTTTAATGCATTGTAAGATCTGTAACTCGCAGATTAGAGGGCAAAATGATTGATTATTGAGATTTATATGTGGACCCATCAGGCCACAACTCGACAGTCGGGTACTGCAGATACTTGTGGATTGTTGCGTGGAATCTGAAACTAGAAAATCTCGGTCGCTCCTCCAGCACTGTAAGGGGCAATCTGATTGAATCATGGAATTGTTACAGTACAGGAGGAGGCTTTTCGGCCCATTGTCTCTGCACCAGCCCTCCAAATTAGTAATTCATTTAGTGCGCCCCCTGCCGCCCCCCCCCCCCCCGCTTTCTTCCTGTGACCCTGCACATTCTTCCTTTACAAACAATAATCCATTTCCCTCTTAAATGGCTAAATTGACTTCTGCCTCCACCACGCTCTCAGGCCGTGCTTTCCAGACCCCACCCGCTCACTGGGTGAAAAGGAATTCCCACGTGTCCACTTTTGCTTCTTTTGCCAAATACTTTAAATCTGTGCCCTCTTGCTCTCTATCCTCTCCTGACTGCAAACATTTTGTCACTTTCAATCTGTCCAGACCCCTCATGATTTTTAACACCTCCATAAAATCTCCTCTCGGCCTCCAATTTGAATTGCCCCCATCATTGTCGGCTGTTCCTTCAGCTGCTTGGAGCATAAGCTCTGGTATTCCTTCCCTAAACTTATCCGCTCTCTCTCGCTGCCTTCCGCCCTTAAGGTCCTGCGTAAAGCCTTCCTCTTTGACCAATATAATCAGTCACCTCTCCTTATGTGACTCGATGATTCGCATCCTGGGATGTTTTGTTACATTGAAGGCTGCACGGAAAGGCAAATTGCTGCTGTTTAATCCAGTTGAAGACTTCACTGACTGTGTAAAATGCAATGGGAAACCGGTGTGCAATGTGCACCAGTGGATATCCTGCGATATTACTCATTTCAAGTGAGGCAGTGGTGCAGTGATTAGTTGCTGGAATAGTAATCCAGAGACCCAGGGTAATGCTCTGGGGTCCCAGGTTCGAATCCCACCACGGCAGATGGTGAAATGTGGGTTCAGTACAAATGTGGAAAGTAGAAGAGGGCTATTCGGCCCATCGAGTCTGCACCTACCCCCAGAAAGAGCACCCCACCCAATCCACCTAACCAGCACACCTTTGAACGTGGGAGGAAACCGGGGCACCTGGAGGAAACTCCAAGGAGAATGTGCAAACTCCATACAGGTGCAGTGAGGCAACACTGCTGGGAAGACAATGAAATCATTGTCAATTGATGCCCTTTCGGGAAGGAAATCCGCAATCTTCACCCGGTCTGGCCTACATGTGATTCCAGACCCACAGCAATGTGGTTGACTCTTAATTGCCCTGAGGGATGGGCAATAAATGCTGGTCCAGCCAGTGATGCCCCATGAACGAGTAAAAAACAAGGTTACGGGGATTTCCAACAACAACAGCCATATGGCCACTGGTTAACAACTCGAGGTGACCTAACAAGTCAAATTGGAAAAGAGAGAATTTTACAACCTGTTACTTAAACATGTCATGCACAGCACTTTTAACATACCTTTACATCATTCTTTTCAGACCACTGAATCAACAGCTTGTTGTTAGCACAGTGGGCTAAACAGCTGGCTTGTAATGCAGAACAATGCCAGCAGCGTGGGTTCAATTCCTGTCCCGGCCTCCCTGAACAGGCGCCTGAAAGTGGCGACTAGGGGCTTTTCACAGTAACTTCATTGAAGCCGACTTGTGACAATAAGTGATTATTATTATTAGCTTGCTATTTGCAGTTGGTCCACAGACACTGTACGGAATTCTCCCATCCCGCCTATGGCGGGTATGATGACGGGCCGCTTGGTGAAAAGGTTTTTCCTCAAATCCGTTCCAAATATCCTGTCCCTTACCTTAATCTAATGCTCCCTGGTGATTGACCCCTCCACTAAGGGGAAACGTTGCTTCCGACCTATCTGAGGAGTGGAGAATCCAGCAGGAACCGAAATGCTGGGGCTGGATTCTCTGATTCTGGGGATGTGCTTCATGGCGAGTATGCCGTTTTGGAGTGGGGTGGAGCATCGCGAAAGCGGTGCCGCCCCTGATTCTGTCATCAATTTGGATTCACCAGCCGGTCGCCGAACTCGCAGGCATCAAAACAGTTTGAGATTCCTGGGTTAAAGACGGATCCGTTCTCCCATGTTGCCCATGCCGTTGCATTGAACTTTACTGGAGCACACTGGTCTGTGTTATCATAGAATTTACAGTGCAGAAGGAGGCCATTCAGCCCATCGAGTCTGCACCGGCTCTTGGAATGAGCACCCTACCCAAGGTCAACACCTCCACCCTATCCCCATAACCCAGTAACCCCATCCAACACTAAGGGCAATTTTGGACACTAAGGGCAATTTATCACAGCCAATCCACCTAACCTGCACATCTTTGGACTGTGGGAGGAAAGCGGAGCACCCGGAGGAAACCCACGCAGACACGGGGAGAACGTGCAGACTCCGCATAGACAGTGAACCTGGGACGCTGGAGCTGTGAAGCTGGAGTTCTTCAGCTCTGTGCCAAGTTGGTCTATGTGGACAGCACTGTGCTGTGGGACTCACAGACCTTCCTTTGCAATAGATCTAAGTTCAACTGGGGGGGGGAGTGTGGGGTGCAAACTGAGGTGTAGTGTTGATGAAGATAGGGGGGGCAATGTGGAAAGGGGCTGTGCAAGGGCGGCGGGGAGTCTAAGGGTGAGGGGGCACGATGGCAGGCAGAGGTGCATAGACGTGGGTGAGGATGAGGAACAATGGAAGGCAGGAGGAAGATTGAGCGAAGGTAAGCTACACCCTGACAACAGTGCACAAAAACAAAAGAGGTTAAAGGGGCCCGCCTGTGCGCAGACTACAGACGAGCTGGGGAGTGGGTCAAGTGGGGTTTGGGCGCCTTTCAGGTGAAGGGCCCGGGGGGGGGGGGGGGGGGGGGGGGGGGAGGTGGGAATGTCCACCACAATAATAACTGGATCCCGAACGTCTGCAAGGATGTTACTTTTTAAATTCATTTCACGGGATGTGGGCATGACTGGCTGGATCAGGAATTATTTCCCCATCCCTAATTACCCTTGAAAAGCTGGTGATGAGCGGCTTTCTTGAACTGCTGCAGTCCCTGTGGTGTAGAGGGGTCATTTAAACTCGAAACGTTAACTCTGTTTCTCTCTCCTCAGATGCTGCTGGGTTTATCCAGCATTTTCTGGTTTTATTTCAGATTTGCAGCATCCGGCAGTATTTTGATTTAAATTGGATTCTGTCCAGGCCTTGCCGCATTTGGAGATGGACATCTTCGGTATCTGGGGAGCTGCGAATGGTGCTGAATATGGGGTTTTACAGCACAGAAAGGGGTTCTTCAGCCCATCATGCCTGTGCCAGCTTTCAAACACCTATCGGTTCTAGTGCCATTTCCCAGCACTTGGTCCGGTGTCTGCCACTGGCGTTTCAAATGCTCATCTAAATGCTTCTGAAATTTTGTGAGCGATCCCGCCTCTACCACTCTTTCAAGCAGTCAGTCCCAGATTCACAAATCTGTTCAAAATAAAGAACAAAGAAAAGTCCAGGCCCTTCGGCCCTCCAAGCCCGTGCCGACCATGCTGCAGGTCGAAACTAATATCTTCTACACTTCCTGGGTCCGTATCCCTCTATTCCCATCCTATTCATGTATTTGTCAAGATGCCCCTTAAATGTCACTATCGTCCCTGCTTCCACCACCTCCTCCGGCAGCGAGTTCCAAGCACCCACTACTCTGTGTAAAAACCTTGCCTCGTACATTTCCTCTAAACCTTACCCCTCGCACCTTAAACCATTGTCCCCTCGTAATTGACCCCTCTACCCTGGGGAAAAAGCCTCTGACTATCCACTCTGTCTATGCCCCTCATAATTTTGTAGACCTCTATCATGTCGCCCCTCAACCTCCGTCGTTCCAGTGAGAACAAACCGAGTTTATTCAACCGCTCCACATAGCTAATGCCCTCCATACCAGGCAACATGCTGGTAAATCTCTTCTGCACCCTCTCTAAAGCCTCCACATCCTTCTGGTAGTGTGGCGACCAGAATTGAACACTATACCCCAAGTGTGGCCTAACTAAGGTTCTATACAGCTGCAACATGACTTGCCAATTCTTATACTCAATGCCTCGGCCAATGAAGGCAAGCACGCCGTATGCCTTCTTGACTACCTTCTCCACCTGTGTTGCCCCTTTCAGTGATCTGTGGACTGTACACCAAGATCTCTCTGACTGTCAATACTCTTGAGGGTTCTACAATTCACTGTATATTCCCTACCTGTATTAGACCTTTCAAAATGCATGATGTCACAGTTGTCCGGATTAAACTCTATCTGCCATCTCTCCGCCCAAGTCTCCAAACGATCCAAATCCTGCTGTATCCTCTGACAGTCCTCATCGCTATCCACAATTCCACCAACCGAATCGCCTGCCCCTTCCCTTAAATTTATGCCTCCTGCTTATTGACCCCTCTACTAAGGGGAAACATTTTATCCTATCTATCCTATCCATGTCCTTCAGAATTTGTACATCTTCATCAGGTCCCTCCTCTGCCTTCTCTGCTCTAAGGAAAACAACCCCAGCGTAACCAGCCTCTCTCACAGCTGAAACGCCCCAGCCTCGGCACCATCCTGGTGCATCTCCTTGTGCCCTGAGGTTCCAGACATCCTTCATGGTCGACAGTGCAGAGGGAGGCCATTTAACCCATCTCGCCTGCACTGACCCTCCGAAACAGCATCCGACCTGGGTCCAATCCACCCCCGATTCCCGTAACCCCACAGAACCTTTGGACACTAAGAGGCAACTTAGCAAGGCCAGCCTACCTAACTTGCGCATCTTTCTTTGGACTGTGGGAGGAAACCCACGCAGACGCAGGCAGAATGTGCAAACAAGGACAGTCACCCGAGGCCGGAATCGAGCCTTGGATCCCTGGCGCTGTGAGGCAGCAGTGCTAACCACCGTGCCACCGTGCCGAACCTGCCAGCTGATTCGGAGAGATTCTCGCTCATTCATAATATATGAGGCTCCAGGCACGGTATTGGGCCCAAGGCCGCAGCAGTCAGGCCAGCGGGAACGGCGCTGTCAAAACCGCCCGTCAGTGCATTTAGAAACAAAAATGGAGGACTCCACCCTTCATTCATGTTCAGCGGGATAAGTGGCGTCTCGGCAGGAGGAGGCTGCAAAGGTTAAATGTTATTGACCCTTATCTTCCCCCTCTAAAGGCCTAACAAGCTACTCAGTTCAAAGGTAATTAGCGATGGGCAACAAACATCTTCCCAGCGATGCTCACAGACCATGAAAGAGTGAAAAATATGTATGAAATCGAATTAGGATCATGAGGTAAACATCAATGACTACTGATGCCCCTGAATAGCAGGGGTACTCTTTCCTGTCTAATTCATGAATCAAAATGCTTTCACTTTAAGTTAACTGAGTTCCAAAATGCACATCAAAGCCACACATTAGGTAACACATGCCTTGTCGAGCAGCAGGTTTGCATAAATACATTTTGTCGACCAAAGTAGCTGCTGACTTGAGAGAGCAATCGCCTGATTATGCAGGTGTTGCTGTGCCAAGCTAATTACAATTTGATGTTCGTCGAGTTTTAAATTGTGTCTTGCACTGACTGCTATTTTGGGTTCATGGTTTAGATTCAAAGTTGTGGTGCCAAAACGGAGGATGGGTTACAAGATGATTCGCCACGAGTGGGAAAAGAGTGCGTTTTGATTCTACAAACCGAACGCAGGCTCCGCAGGTGGGGAGCCTCATTTTCCTCGCTTTGTGCAGCCCAAAGGCTGACTGTCCACTTTTAACCCAGCTTCTGGATGGAGGAAATACCTGCGGTTTAGCTGATCGGCAAAGCTGCGTGCCATCAGAAGAATGTTTGAAGTGGTAGATTGGAACTCCTTGCAACGTGGAGCCATTAGGTGAATAACGGGGGGAACTTTAAGGGCCAGGTTAGTGAGGCAGATGAGCAAGAAAGGGACAGAAAGATATTCCAATAGGCTGAGATGTAGAGGAGAGGGTACTGGCTTGTGTGGAACAAAAACTCCAACGTGAACAAAGAACAATACAGCTCGGGAACAGGCCCTTCGGCCCTCCAAGCCTGTACCGGTCATGATACCACCTTTGCCAAAACCCTAAAGAATAAAGTACAACACAAAAAACTAAGAGCACTACAAGAGTCGCGCTGAATGTCCTCTGTAAGTCGATTATCACTCCAGTTTTTTTTTACCTTAAAGGAAGGAAAACAAAGAAGAGGATGAGAAAGAGGGGAGAGAAAATCTAGAAATGTGGCATAGTTGTTAATTATTTAGATATCCATACCAGAAATGCAGACTTTTTAAAGTGACGGTTCATGGAATGAGGCACAGCCAATTTACCCATCAACCACTCTCACTTCAGAGGATATAAGCTCAAGGCAAGCAAACAGAAAGTAAATATCTCAGGATGTTAAAGTGTACATCAAATCTCTCCCCCAGTAACCGAGATAGTGGGCAGAATCTTCCCAGAGTTTTCCCAAGTGTCGGAAAGCCGGGGAGAATCCGATCAGTACCGGCTGGAAAACCCGTCGTATATTCAGCCACTTTGACAATTTTATTTTCCCGTGTGATTCAGGGCGTGCTCGTGACAGCTTGTCTATGATTCGCTCACCCCGGGAAAACCGGATCTCTGTAGTTATTGGGGCGTTCATTCTAAACGCCTCCCAAGTGCAGTCGGGGTGGGGGTGGGGAATAGCTGCGAGGGAGACAGCGCCCCACGTTTCACGGAGGGAGCCCCTCATCAAACTCTGGATGGTGTCGAGCAGAGGCATGACATCCTGTACCCGCAATGGGCCTGATGTTCTTCAAGCGAGGTCACCAACCCTGCCTAGGAGGCAGTGGCCACGGCAGTGAGCACCAGCTCACTCCATAAGACGATGGGGCTATAGTGCCGGAAGAAGACGAATGGCCTTCTTTGTGCAGCCAGGGTAAGTCTGCCCGATCATGTCTCCAGTTGCACCCCTTCGCACACCCATCACAGCTCCATGGTGATCTCTCTCCCAGCCACCTCACAGCGTCCCAACACTTAACCTGGCACCCCCCCCCCCCCCCCCCCCACTCCCCATGGTTTTCCCCCACAGTCGATAATCTGCTGCTCGCATCCCTGCTCACTCTCACCCCAGACTTCATCACCATCTGGCCTGGCAGGACTCCCACCTGCACTCTTCCCAGGTTAAACAAGCACCATGGGTGTGAGCGGGCACAGCCTGCCAGAGTCATGGCTGAGCTGACAAACCTAACACTCTTTCAGGGGAGAGCCCTTGAGCTGACCGGCAAGGAGCAGGAGTTCACCTCTGCAGAGGGCAAGGCGGGGGAATACACGCAGCCATAGTGCAAGCCTCACACGAGTTAACGTTCTCCCATTATTAGGCTACCCCTCTGATGCGCTAATGCCATCTCACTTCCCTTGCAGGTCAATCAGTCGGACAGCCCGGACCATCCTTAAACCCACTGGGGACCACAGACCCGAGCAGCTACAAGGGAGCCAACCCGGAGACCAGCATTGAGGAGGCGTCACAGCTGTCACCTGCACCCTCCTCCAGTGCAGACACTCACACCTCGATAGGCAGACTTCTGGGTCACTGACCGGTGAGCATCTTACAGCAGGCAGAGGAAGTGATGTCCCAGGGATCCGACATTCGGAGCGATGCCCAGGACTCTGCCAAACCAAAGCTGGTGATGTGCCCCTGGATACGGTCTTCCAGAGCTGCTGGAGCTACAAAGACAGAGGCATGGCCATGAGGGAGTGATGACAGCATCCCACACTGGATAGTTGCACTAGACGTAGCTCCAGGAGAATTTGCTGAATTCATTTATTCGTTACCATTTGTATCATAGTCCGTTAGTTATCTTTCCATGTGTTCGGTTCGTTAATAAGCTATCCTACCAGTCAAAGAACTAGATGTTCAGTGCGCATCTATACTATGGCCACAGCACAGAACATAACAGATATGATTAGTTAAAAAAAGAGCTTTAATAAAAGTAAATGCCCCTCACTGCACCAAGGACCCGGGTTCAATCCCAGCTCTGGATCATAGTCCATGTGGAGTTTGCACATTCTCCCTGTGTCTGTGTGGGTCTAAATCCACAACCCCAAAGATGTGCAGGGTAGGTGGATTGGCCATGCTAAATTGCCCCTTAATTGGAAAAAAATAATTGGGTACTCTCAATAAAATAAAACAGGAATTCATTAATAACTTTCCATGTTCTTAAACAAAACTCCTTCCGCTGTCGTCCAGTAGAAATGCAATCATCCTTTAAAGTATTGATAGCTAAAACTGCAAGTACTTGGAAAATCTTTATCATTTATAAATAAACAGTGTTGCAATTGACAGAATGGATAAGTGAGCAAGGGCTGTCAATCAAGCAATGTTTTTCCTGGGGCTTAGCTGTTTCAACAGCCTAATGGATACTTGGGCCCTCAGCCATTAATGCAGGTTGAGGCTTGGCTGAGTACCTAATCATTCATTAAAATATTGAAACTGATGCACTCCTGGGAAAACATTACTTGACTGACAGCTCTGGGTCATTGATCTGTTCAATCATTTGTACAATGGTTACTTACATTTTGTTGTGCAATAACGAAAGGAGCATTCTCATGAAGTGAAAAGTTATGAATGAATGATTGTATTTTTTAATTGTTTTTAATACAACCTATTGTCAGTACAGGGTTCATTGGTTTTATACAGAGTGTATAGTGGGTGAATGCGTGTGTTACAATACAGCCATAGCTTGGCATGGAGGTATGAGGAGCCATGGGAGAGTTGTTGAAGGGACATAGCCTGTCAGAGAACATAAGAGCATAAGAACTAGGAGCAGGAGTAGGCCATCTGGCCCCTCGAGCCTGCTCTGCCATTCATTGCTGATCTTTTGTGGACTCAGCTCCACTTTCTGGCCCGAACACCATAACCCTTAATCCCTTTATTCTTCAAAAAACTATCTATCTTTATCTTAAATACATTTAATGAAGGAGCCTCAACTGCTTCACTGGGCAAGAAACTCCATAGATTCACAACCCTTTGGGTGAAGAAGTTCCTCTTAAACTCAATTCTAAATCTACTTCCCATTATTTTGAGGCGATGCCCCCTAGTTCTGCTTCACCCGCCAGTGGAAACAATCTGCCCGCATCTATCCTATCTATTCCCTTCATAATTTTATATGTTTCTACAAGATCCCCCCCGCATCCTTCTAAATTCCAACGAGTACAGTCCCAGTCTACTCAACCTCTCCTCGTAATCCAACCCCTTCAATTCTGGGGTTAACCTCGTGAATCTCCTCTGCATACTCCCCAGCGCAGTACATCCTTTCTCAGGTAAGGAGACCAAAACTGAACACAATACTCCAGGTGTGGCCTCACTAACACCTTATACAATTGCAGCATAACCTCCCTAGTCTAAAACTCCAGCCCTCTAGCAATGGAGGACAAAATTCCATTTGCCTTCTTAATCACCTGTTGCACCTGTAAACCAACTTTTTGCAACTCATGCACTAGCACACCCAGGTCTCTCTGCACAGCAGCATGTTTTAATATTTTATCATTTAAATAATAATTCCTTTTCTGTTATTCCTACCAAAATGGATAACCTCACATTTGTCAACATTGTATTCCACCTGCCAGACCCTAGCCCATTCACTTAACCTATCCAAATCCCTCTGCAGACTTCCAGTATCCTCTGCACTTTTTGCTTTACCACTCATCTTAGTGTCGTCTGCAAACTTGGACACATTGCCCTTGGTCCCCAACTCCAAATTGTGAACAATTGTGGGCCCAACACTGATCCCTGAGGGACACCACTAACTACTGATTGCCAACCAGAGGATCACCCATTAATCACTACTCTTTGCTTTCTATTAATTAACCAATCCTCTATCCATGCTACTACTTTCCCCTTAACGCCATGCATCTTTATCTTATGCAGCAACCTTTTGTGTGGCACCTTGTCAAAGGCTTTCTGGAAATCCAGATATACCACATCCATTGGCTCCTCATTATCTCCCGCACTGGTAATGTCCTCAAAAAATTCTACTAAATTAGTTAGGCACGACCTGCCCTTTATGAACCCATGCTGCGTCTGCCCAATGGGGCAATTTCCATCCAGATGCCTCGCTATTTCTTCCTTGATGATAGATTCCAGCATCTTCCCTACTACCGAAGTTAAGCTCACTGGCCTATAATTACCCGCTTTCTGCCTATCTCCTTTTTTAAACAGTGGTGTCATGTTTGCTAATTTCCAATCCACCGGGACCACCCCAGAGTCTAGTGAATTTTAGTAAATTATCATTAGTGCATTTCCCTAGCCATCTCTTTTAGCACTCTGGGATGCATTCCATCAGGACCAGGAGACTTGTCTACCTTTAGCCCCATTAGCTTGCCCATCACTACCTCCTTGGTGATAACAATCATCTCAAGGTCCTCACCTATCATAGCCTCATTTCCATCAGTCACTGGCATGTTATTTGTGTCTTCCACTGTGAAGACCGACCCAAAAAACCTGCTCAGTTCCTCAACCATTTCCTCATCTCCCATTATTAAATCTCCCTTCTCAGCCTCTAAAGGACCAATATTTACCTTGGCCACTCTTTTTTGTTTTATATATTTGTAGGAACTTTTACTATTTGTTTTTATATTCTGAAAAAGTTTACTTTCATAATCTATCTACTCTTCTTTATAGCTTTTTTAGCAGCTTTCTGTTGCCCCCTAAAGATTTCCCAGTCCTCTTGTCTCCCACTGATCTTTGGCACTTTGTATGCTTTTTCCTTAAATTTGATACTCTCCCTTATTTCCTTAGATATCCACGGTCTATTTTCCCTCTTTCTACCGTCCTTCCTTTTTGTTGGTATAAACCTTTGCTGAGCACTGAAAAAAGTCGCAGAGTCGGGTGGGCAGGGTTAAGACTTTTAGAAGTTAACTTTCAAAAGGTCTCTCATCCAGTTTCAGGGCATCTCTGAGGGTGGTGAATCATGAGTCCTTTAAAAGTGGTCCAACTCCATGGCAACTGTGTAGGATTAAAGGAGTCATATATGGGGCTGGTTTAGCACAGTGGGCTAAACAGCTGACTTGTAATGCAGAAAAAGGCCAGCTCAGTATCTCCAGGACTTTAGTTATTATTTTCACTTTTATCTAGGCTTGTTCTTCGAACCTTCGACCTCTTTCTGAGCCATCAGTCAATTTTTTAAAAGAGGGGGCAGCACGGTGGTGCAGTGGGTTAGCCCTGCTGCCTCACGGCACCGAGGTCCCAGGTTCGATCCCGGCTCAGGGTCACTGTCCGTGTGGAGTTTGCACATTCTCCCCGTGTTTGCGTGGGTCTCGCCCTCACAACCCAAAAGATGTGCAAGTTAGGTGGATTGAACACGCTAAATTGCCCCTTAATTGGAAAAGAAAATGAATTGGGTACTCTGAATTTTTTTTTTAAATAAAAATCTTTTAAAAGAGGTTATCTGATCCACCTTGGCATTGGCCAATGGTACTGCAGATGCGATGTTTAGCTGTTTATGTGGCCTGTCCCTTTAAGGTCACTCATGTCATTCGCCATGGAGAAGCAGCACAAATAGCTCCCAGGGTCAGTTAGAGAATAATTGTCGAGGTTGGAATGTTTTCCAGTTTGCCGGATGCTTACCCTTCTCCTCGAGGAGAGACCAGGCTCGGGGAAAAGCAGCACGATAGCTCGTGTTATTTCACTGTAAGATTGCTCATTTGTGGATGACATCTGGAGTCTGGCACTTGGAAGATGATGAATGCTCTCCAAACCTTCATATAATTGGATTACCCTCTGAGAGGAATACCCTCACTCGTATCTTGTAAATGCTCTGAAGAGCAGACAAGTGCTGTGGAACTCCACTAATTACTACACCGCATAGCCTTTTCCTTTTCATCCTTAACTTCTCTATTCCACTGTGAAGCCAATTTTCAGACAGCTAATTTGCCATTAATTCCATTAGACTGGTTCTTTGTTAAGAGGCGGACATGCAGAACTTTCTCAAACTGTTGGAGATTATATCCTCTAGATGATCCTTGTCTACTAATTCAGTGACATTGTCAAAAGACTCTTGTGGTTTTGTGAGGCGTGACATATTGCTTCTTAAACCAGGCTGCCTAATCCTTATAGCTTCTATACACTTTAGATCAAAATTGATTACACCTTGTAAAATGGTCTCAAGCATTTCCTGCTCGATCAATGTTAAACTAACCGCTCTATAATTCCACAATTTATGGCTGAATCTGTTTTCTTGAATATCGGAATCTCATTCCCAGTCCTCAGTTAAGGCTCCTGGAATTTAAGTAGTTGCACAAAATACCAAGCAGGGCTTTCGTACTTTTCCAGGTTATGCTGAATGACCAATCCCTGTTCAGAGATATCCCATGGAAAACAGGCAGTTAAAGATTCTGAGATCAGTGAGGGACCAATAGGTCTCGTCGTGGCTATTGGGAGCTTCTGGTTGAGGAGATACCCAATTATTTGATTTAAATTGGTTTAAGACAGCCACTTGTCTGAGATCTCGGGGCTCCTGCATCCAATTGGTTCGATCGTGAACTTCTACAGTTTTCAATTTTGAATGCTAACACGGGAAAATCATCTCTCGGTTTTGCTAAATTGTTACCGACCCTGTTTCACTTTTCTGTTCTTTAATACATCAACTATATCTTATTTGGATAATAAATTCTTGTGACTCCTGCTGCTGTTGCCCACAATCAGTTGTTCTATTGTTTAACACGATCATTATTATCTTCAACAGCAACTTATAAGCAAGCTATAAATATGATGCAATTATATTAAACTTTGTTTAAAGTTTCAGAATCAAGACGTCGCTTGATTGGGAGGCCAATGTAGGCCAGTGATGGGGGAAATGAGACTTGGTGAGAGTTAAGACGCGGGCAGCAGAGTTACGGATGACCTTAAGTTTATGGAAGATAGAATGTGGGCGACCAACCTAGAGTATATTGGAATGTTCAAGTGTAAATCTAACAAAGGCATGAATTCCTGTTTCATCAGCGCAGGTGCAAAGTGGGGCAATTGTATGAAATAGATTTTTTTTAAATTTAATGTGTTCACGGGATGTGGATGTCCCTGGCTAGCAGAATACTTACTGCCCATCCCTATTTGCCTTTGACAAGGTGATGGAGAACCACTTTCTTGGACGACTGCAGTTCATGATGGTGCGAATAGATGATTGGAAACCCTTCTTGGGGTCAAATGTGACATGGGATGAGATGGTGCCTTTTCCTGTTGGAGATTGTTACTGTCTGACACTTCATGTGGTCGATCACTTGTTAACTGGCACTTGTCAACTCAAGTCGAGATATTATCCAAATCCACATGTAGACTGGCATGTGGGAGTCGTGAATGCGGTTGGGGACCATGGAATGGTCATGGAATAGCCACACTCATGACCAATTGGTATGCATCTGCTGCAGAATCCTGCTTCATATGTTCTGTCAAGCTGAACAATGGTGAGACAAGAGACATCAGTGATCTGGGGTCAGATCCAACCCAGGAATATTGAGGAAATCCCCCCTTTGATTATGAATAGACTTTAAACAACAGAAAATCCAGCTCCTAATGTCAACGCACCCAGATCACAAAATGGCTCTGACATTAAACACACAGTTGACAGTCACGAGTAGAGAAGCCACAAGGTACCAGATACAGATAATATATGTGCATATAACCTGCGCATTTTTGGACTGTGGGAGGAAACCGGGCACACGGAGGAAACCCACACAGACACAGGGGGAACGTGCAAACTCCATATGGACAGTCACCCATGTTGTGTTTGGTCCTTTACACCTTTGAAGGAATCTGCCAAACACTTCAACTTGTCCAAACCAGAATCTTTTATTGAGTCTTGTGTGGTAAGATTGCAATCTGATAGGGAGCACATCATCATGGAGTCTGCTAACTGGTCTTCTGGAATCGGCACCGAGCACTGACCATTCATTTGTACATCTTATTACCCTCTCAAATTTCTTCTGAAGATGGCTGAAGATGTCCCTCCCCCCCCCCCTTATATGGAAGTCACTGGTCACATGACCTTGGTCTAGAGACGGCATGGTGTGTCTGCACCTCCACCTGCTGGTTGGAGGTCGCACACCATCCATCTATGATATAGCCCATAGGCATATCACCACAACCCAAGGCCGGAATCAAACCCACACCTCTGGCGCTGTGAGGCAGCTGTGCTACCCACTGTGCCACCATTCCACCCTGGATTCCACGGACTAACGATCCCCTAGGAGGAAAAACTCCCCTCATCCCCACCTTAGAAGGGAAACCTTTTTTTCTCAAACTGTATGCCCTAGTTCTGGTCTCCCCCAAACTCTACCTGAAACAATGGGTTGGATTCTATGGTGGCGGCAGAGTTTCTTTGTCAGGACCAACGGTTGGGGTGGGGGAGGGGCTTTGGTGGCAAGGATGAATCCTCTTCAGTAGTCACCACAGAAACTTTGGCAGCACAGTGGGCTAAACAGTTGGCTTGTAATGCAGAACAACGCCAGCAGCGTGGGTTGAATCCCTGTACCGGCCTCCCCGAACAGGCGCCGGAGTGTGGTGACTAGGGGCTTTTCACAGTAACTTCATTGAAGCCTACTTGTGACAATAAGTGATTATTATTATATTGTCAGACAGCACCTTCCATGAGCTAAAGAGTTCCTAAAAGGGAGCTCACACTCACCAGAAATATCATAGTCAATCATGACTAACAGGTCAGAATTCCTGATAAGGCCTCTTGCTTCATCAGCTTACAGTCCACTTATTCACTTGAACTAAAGATCAACAGAGGTTCTTTACTATTACCTTCCTTTCTTTATCACAAGAATTTACCTATATTCACTTCTTTGCAACTGGTGGCAAGAGAAAAGGGGAAGTCTCATAGAGGTCTTTGAAATTATGAAGTGGTTCGATAGGATTCAACTACCAAAGATATTTCCACTTGTGCGTATGTGTACAAAATCTAGAGGGATCATATTCTGATAGTCACTAATAGATACAGTGGGGAGTTGAGGAGAAACATGCTCAATGGAGTTCAGAAAAATGAGAGATGATCCTTTTGAAACATATACAGTTCTGACAGGATCTAACAGGATAGGGACTGAGAGGAGCTTTGCCCTCGTGGGGCAATGTCGAACCAGGGGCACAGTGTAAAATTTTTTACATTGAATTGGAAATGCTGAAATTTGAGACTGAAATAAAAAGGAATTCTCTTTAACAGAGGGAAGTGGAGATTGGATAATTTAATATGTTCAAGGTGAAGTTAGATTTCTGATCCAGAGGAGAATCAAGGGCTGTTGGGAAATGGGGGGTTTGGAAACATCTCGATCAGATCCGATCAGCCATGATCTTATTGAATGGTGGTGCCGACCCAAGTGGCTTGAATATCCTACGCTCCTAATTCTTATCCTTATGAGGAACCTCTTCACCCAAGGAATAGAGAGAAATGTGGAACTTGCCACCACATGGACAGGTCAAGGCCATTGAACGGAAACTACTTGAGGGAGAAATGTATTGATAAAAACAAGGATGGGGGTAGGATAAAGTACAGTATGGAGGCTTGTGTGTAACAAAAGCACCAGATGGGCTGAATGGGCTATTTCTGTGCTGTTCATTCAGTCTAATTCTATGCAATTCCAAGAGGAAAGTTAGATGGGCATCTTATCCCATTCTATCCTGAATAAATCTATTGCCCATTCACCTCCCCTCCCCGCCTCGCCCTTCCCCCATTTCCACGTTAATTATTGTGTGAAAACTCCGCATCTAATTTGGTCTTTTACTTTGCTCGTGCTGCCTTTTCCTAGTCTGTTCCAGTGCACGCTTGTTAGATGATTTTTCGATCATTCTGCGCCAATTGTGCCTGTCCATCTCAGTTTTATTAGATCTTTTCTTCCAAATCACTCAACCCATTCGTAGCCACGTTTCTTACCTCCCGAGTCCATAATTCCTTTGATACAGTTCTTTAATGCTGTCAAATAAATAGTCTACAAACACAGATTACAAAGTATTAATAAATCATACATTGCTCAGACACAGCCTATAAAAATTTCAGCATTTGCAGTTCAATGTAAACTCTGATATTATGCATTTGGGTTATTAATTTTATATCATGCACAAAGAGGTATGATACTAAATGCAATCTTGATACATAAAGGACATTCATTAATTTAGACGTAACAAATGATACGTATAACACTTTGCATAGAAGTGGAAAATAAATAGCAGGAACCCTAAAACAAATCTGTGAAATAGCATAATTGAAAAGATTTAAATCCGTTGAGTTTTACTCCAATTTATCTTCTGCATGCTGTTTAAATCCAGTTGGTTCTTTAGGTGCCTCATGCTCTTTTAATTAAAGTGGTTCATTTACCACCCCATTCGTCACAGATTTTGGCGCCTTGGAAAATTCCAATTTCACAGAAACATTTTGTGCTCACCCAATGAGAAGTACATTATTATGCCTCGAAGCTAGGCAGCGATTCTGCGCTCATCCAAGATTAGAAATGTTGATGCTGATTGCATAAGTCCCAACCAACGCAACTGAAGCAGGCCTAAGGTACACTGCAGGCCTGATCACAGTAATTTATGCTAGTTCGTGGCGCCTTGCTGAAAAAATAAGTTTTTCTTCTTGCACCCGGCAGGACACTCTGCAAGAACACCCAGTGTCAGAGGAAAAACAACAACTTATGCTGTGTGAATGCTGATTGGTTGGCAAGTAGACTCTGATTGGCAGAGTTATTGCCATGGAAAATGCGCCAGTTGATGGCGACTGACAGAAGGAGGTCATTTGGTCTATCAAGCTTGCACCTCCGAAAGAGCACCAACTTCTCTGCCCTAACCCTCTAACCCGGTAACCCCAGCTAACCGGTGGACACTAAAGGGCAATTTAGCATGGCCAATCCACCTAACCTGCACATCTTTAGACACTGAGGGGTAATTTATTATGGCCAATCCATCTAACCTGCAGCTTTGGACTGTGGGAGCAAACCCACGCAGACCCATGGAGGACGTGCAAACTCCACGCAGTCATCTAAAGTTGGAATTGAAACTGGGTCCCTGGTGCTGTGAGGCAGCAGTGCTAACCACTGTGCCACCATGCCACCCATGATATTTCCTTTATTTTGCCTTTGTAATTTTCCACTGAAATTACCCTTCAGATATATGCCCAAGGGGAGACAGTGGCGTAGTGGTATCGTCACTTGACTAGTAATCCAGAGACCCAGAGTCATGCTCTGGGGACCTGAGTTCGAATCCCGCCAAGGCAGATGGTGAAATTTGAATTCAATAAAAATCTGGAATTAAAAATCTAAAAAAGGTGACCATGAACTCATTGTTGATTGTTGTGAAAACAGATCTGGTTCATTAATATCCTTTAGGGAAGGAAATCTGTCGTCCTTACCTGGTCTGGCCTACATGTGACTCCACATCCGTAGCAATGCCCTCGACAAATGGTGGCCCAAGCAGCGATGCCCACACCCATGGACGAATAAAAGAAGACTCTCTGTCGGAGCTCTGATGAAGAGTCTTCCAGGCTGTAAGATATGATTCAGTGCCGAAGACCAAGTCAGACTGTTGCTTGACTAGTCTGTGGAATAGCTACCCCAATTGCGGCACGAGTGTGCAGATGCTCGTGAGGAGGGTCTTTGTGGGGTCCTCTGGGCGTGGTGTGATTTTGTTGCTTTAGGTGTCGAAATCAATGCCTGATGGTCCATCCAATTCTCTTATTTGAATTTTCTGAAGTAGTTTTATCTGACTGTGTGGCATGCCAGGACATTTACGAGGGCAGTGAAGAGTCAACCACATTGCTGTGGGCCTGAAGGCACATCTAGGCCAGGTAAGAAGGGCAGATTTAATTCCTGAAAGGCTACAGTGAACCAGATGGGATTTAACCTGGTAGTTTCATGCTCAACTTAGACTAGCTCTTTATTCCAGACGTATTAATTAATTGAATTTAAATCATCAATCCCATCATCTCATGTCTGCACCAGTCATCTTTTCTGCCACGCCATTGCATACTCTCTGCCTGTGGAGACATTTGCTCGCTGTCTAACCATTCTCAAAGAAACCACTCTGTGGGGTTGTAATTTCTCATGCCTAGAGCAAAGATAGCTGTGCACGACAACCTGCATTTCTACTAACTGACCATTAACTGCATCCCCTGTAATTCTCTCAAGCATTTCCCCGCATTGAAGTCAAGCTTATTGACATTGCTGGCAAGGTCAAGCTTTGGGCTTTATTAAAAATAAATTATTCACCTTCAGGCATTGATACCTAACACGCCAAACACCACTGACAAGCCCAAATGAGGGGGGGGGGGGGGGGGGGGGGGGGACTGGAATGCCAGAAAACAATTCCCTGATCCTCCCGTCTGGGGTTGTGGAGGAGTGTCTCCCAGGTGGCTCGAGGTGGAATTTTTAACCCAAGGCAAATTTAAGTTCAGAAAGAAACATTAACTTGAAGAAATAACAAGTGCAGAATATGTGGTTTTAGTGAAGGATTTATCAGTATTTTGAAGAATATTCATAGAATCATATAATTTACAGTGCAGAAGGAGGCCATTCAGCCCATTGAGTCTGCACCGACCCACTTAAGCCCTCACTTCCACCCTATCCCCCTAACCCAATAACACCTCCAAACCTCTTTGGTCACTAAGTGCAATTTATCACGGCCAATCCGCCTAACCTGCACGTCTTTGGACTGTGGGAGGAAACCGGAGCACCCGGAGGAAACCCACGCAGACACGGGGAGAACGTGCAGACTCCGCACAGACAGTGACCCAGCGGGCAATCGAACCTGGGACCCTGGCGCTGTGAAGCCACAGTGCTATCCACTTGTGCTACTGTGCTGCCCTTTAACACTGCAATGAAGTTACTGTGAAAATCCCTTAGTCGCCACATTCCGGCGCCTGTTCGGGTACACAGAGGGAGAATTCAGAATTCTGTGGCTCTGTTGCACCTGACACCTTCCTATGTATATAGTTTAGCCTCATGTACATGTTGTAAATATTGCACACACATACTCAGATGCACTCAGTACACACCAATATTTATTACCATGTAGGCACATATCCTTGTGAAAAGGGGGGATGTCATGATATCCACATTAACATATCATGATGCAAACACCCACACACACTGATGGACAGGTAGTTGGGCCAACCAACACACACACAACATCGCAGCCAATCACCAGTGAGAGCACACGCACTATAAAACAGGGAACACCATAGTTCCCGCTCATTCCACCAGGAAATAGCTCAGAGCACAGAGCTCACAGCGTGCCACTCAGACATACACCATGTGCTGAGTGCCTCACTAAGATAGTGCTAGGGCCGGGTCCACAGGTTAGCTGGTAAAGTACGAACCACAGCCAGAAGTTAATAGTTATTATTGTACAGAATAATAAAACAGAGTTGTACCATCTACAACCGTGTTGGTTCGTTTGTGTATCGGAACACCCAACACGACACGGTTCACCCCACTCCAGCTGCTGGTCCTGTCGTGAACTGGGAGCCGAGGGATCCGCGCATGCGCAGTGGCTCCCTTCAATGCGTCGGCCCCAACGCAACATGGCGCCGGGTACAGGGGCCGGCGTGGAAGAAAGGAGGCCCCCAGCCAGAGGGGCCAGCCCGCCGATCGGTGGGCACCGATCGCGGGCCAGGCCATATCGGAGGCACCCCCCGGGGTGGGACCCCCAGGAGGCCCCCCCCAGAGGCCCCACCCTGGGGTGGGAGGCCCCCTCCCCCCCTCCCACCTTCATCCCCCCACAGGCCACCCCCGGACCCTTCAACGCCGAGGTCCCGCCAGCTGAGAACAGGTGTAAACGGCATCGATGGGACTCGGGTTTTTTACGACGGCCGCTCGGCCCATCCCGACCGACGCCATGCCAACCGCGCCGGCGGCAATTGCGGAGAATCGAGTCCCAGCGTCGGGGCGGGGTGGCGCGATTTGCACCGGTCGCGGGGATTCTCCGGCCCAGCCCTGGGCTGGGTGAATCCCGCCCCTTATCTTCTTCAGCTCCAGTCTGATCTCCAGTGCAAATTATAGTATTGACCCTTAGCTCCCTCTAGTGGCTCGGCTTAACATAACATTAACTCTTCACATGCTGTACATTTATATAATGTCACCGGGGCCTATGCCATAGGCTGGATGATTGATGTGCTGTGCCACCTGTTGGTGCTGGTGCTAGTCCGGTACCTGTAGGAGGTGACAGTGATGTCGTACTTAGTGGGCATCATCTGAAGCTACCACATAACTGCTCAGTTTCAGGACATGGCAGTGTTGCACCTCTAACTGGTTATGGCCATATGCACACTGAATCCTGACCATTTGACCAAGTGTTAGACCATAGACCATAAGACAGAGCAGCAGAAGTAGGCCATTCGGCCCATCGAGTCTGCTCCGCCATTCAATGAGATCATGACTGATCCGATGTGACAATTCTCAACTCCACTTTTCCACCCGATCCCCATAACCTTTGGCTCCCTTACAGATTAAAAATCTGTCTGTCTCAGCCTTGAACATGCTTATTGATCCAAGCTCTAGAACCCTCTGTGGCAAGGAATTCCACAGATTTACTACCCACTGATAGAAGAAATACCTCCTCATCTCTGTCTTAAATGGGCGACTCCTTACTTTGAGATTATGCCCTCTGGTCCTAGACTCCCATGATAGGAAACAACCTCTCAGCATCGACCCTGCCAAGCCCCCTGAGAATCTTATACATCTTAATAAGGTCACCTCTCATTTTTCTAAACTCCAATGAGTACAGGCCCAATCTACTCAACCTCGCCTCATAAGAAAATTCTCCCATACCCAGGGTCAACCTAGTGGACCTTCTCTGGACTGCCTCCAATGCCAGTATATCTTTCCTTTGATAAGGAGACAAACACGGTCCTGTTAAAGAACCGGGGTCTGTGGGCACTTCAATCATAGCGTGTTTTGTTTCCCAATCTGCCTTGCAGGAGGGAATCATCCATGGTGTTTTCAGGTTCGGGATGCAGCAGCGCCTTAGCAATAGGAATCTGGTCCCGGTAAACCTGGAAAAGAGTCGTCGTGCTGATGAGGGCAGGCCCTGTCGTGGTAGATTTAGCTGGCTGAGGAATGCAGCACAGTAATCCGAATGATTCCCGGCACATTTGTCCAGAAGGTGATAGGTTGATCAAACTGCCTGTTCAATCAAAACCGTTTCAGTGTGGATTTAGGGGGCTGGTTGTGATCTGCTCAGAGTCCCAACTGTGCGCAAAGTTGCTGAATTGATTGGAGACGAATTGGCGAGCGTTGTCAGTGATGAATCTCTGAGGATTCCGTGTGTGGCGAAGCGTCTGTTGAGCTTGATGATGACTGTGTTCCTCGTCATGTGTGGCAGGTTGTCAAGGTCAAACCACCCGTAATACTAATCAACTGAGACTAAGGGCGGAATTTACCAGCTGTTTGCGCCAGCGGGAAATTCTGGTCCCGGCGACGAGGGATGCACTCAATGGAAAATCCCCTTGACAAAGGCTGGATTATGAAGATCCTGCTGGTGAAGAAAACGCAGCGGGTTCCACAGAAAATCCCATCCTAAATGTTGTTGACCAATCCATTCAAAGCTACCAGCTGCTGTGAGTGGCCATGAAGGTTCGGCATTTCATGTAAATGCAATGATTCTTTTGATGGGTGTAGCTTGAGTGCATTACATGGCACACATCTGGAAACGTCCCTTTCCATGATGCTGTAGGTGGAGGGCCAGGACAGGGATTCCTTGGCTTTTTGTCTGGTTGCTGCCATTGTGTGTCCCTGGTGAAGTTGATGGGTGCAGTACCTCTGAAGGGCAGTAGGGGTAATGAATCACTGGCCATGCTGTATCAGTCCTTCCTGTGCGGTTAGGCCATCTTTGATGCTGAAGTATGTGTAGACCCTGGGGAAGCTCACTTGAGGACTCTGGCCAGCCCCTTGTGATGACCTAGTCTACATATCTGCCTGTAAGGCATCTTTGAGCTCCTGAATTAGACGGGAGGACAGCATCTCTATTGTCATGGTGTCTTTGTCTTCCTCACAACCTGCCTGGTCTGTGGTGAGTAGGAAAACTCTCGAAAGGGCATCAGCCAAGTACAGCTCCTTACCACGTCTGTAGACGATGCTGCGATTGTTGCAGCTTCAGCATCAGGTGCTGCAGTCGTGCAGACGCGGTGTGGAGAGGCTCCTTTAAGATAGTTATGAGTGGCTGATGATCCGCTTTAACAGTTGCAAGATGACCCTATGTGAAGTGACGCGAAGGCGAGGAGTTCCTTTTCGATTTGTGCATAGTGAGTTTCAGTGTCAGTGAGGGCCCTTGAAGCAAAGTCTACCGGCCTGCTACCCTGGATGCGGAATGCGCCAAACCCTCAATGGGAGGCGCGGCTGATACGAGTACGGATGCTCAAACGTCAAAACATTGCAACATCAGTGGGGCTGCAAGTGATTGCTTGAGTCTGTTGAAGATCATTGTGTGGTGCTCTTGCCAGCACCATTCAATGTTCTGGTGAAGAAGTTGACAAAGAGACCCACGGTCCTCACTATAACACGGAATGAGGTTAGCAAGATAATTGTCATGCCAAGAATGCCCTGTAGAGTGTGCTTGCCCACAGGAATGACCATCAGTCATATAGCCATTGTCTTGTCTGGATCAGGCTTCACACCCATTGACTCTAAGTAAGTGACCCATGTCGCGAACCCGGTTGATCTTGAATCTGCATTTCACACTGTTGGCGGTACTGAATTATCCAGTCTCGTGTGGTGTACGGCTGGTAGCTTAACAATGATGCCGCCCTTGAAGGGGTCTCGCCTCTGGGGTTTGGTGTAAAGCATGCACTTCTGGGCCAAGTTAAACGGGCCGCAATGTAATGCTGTCCCAAAGGCCTAATAGTGGCCTTACATTCTGGTCAACTCTGTGAAAGTTGAAACTGCTCTGTGTACAGTGGAGAGTAGCTGCAGCTTTGGTGCAGATGGTTTGTCCGCCACAAACCATGAGGTCCGCCTGGGTGCGGGGGTCTGGTGCTACATAGGGGTCCAGTTCGTGGGGCATTCAGCTGGACAATATGTTACACTTTGCTCCGGTGTCAATCTTTACCTTCAGTCTTGCCTTGCTGGAAATCATGTTGAGGACGGTAAAGGTCTCACCCTTTTCTGTGACACTCCCGTAATTTTTATGGAAGCTCTGTAGCTTCACTGCTTTGGCTGAGCTCCAGTACATTCACCTTGACTGGCTCTCCTACCTGTGATGGACTGACCAGCTGCCATGTTGCTGATGGCAGAGGAAAGCTGCTGTGGTTCGAACTGCAACACTGAGCAAAGTGATTCCATTCCCCACACTTGTTGCGTCTTTTACCAAATGCAAAACATAACGGGTGGGATTCTCCGACCCACCACCAGGTCGGAGAATCCCTTGGGGGGGGGGGGGGGCGCGAATTCCGCCCCGCCGCCGGCTGCCATATTCTCCGGCGCCGTTTCTTGGGCAGGGGCGGGATACACGCCGCGCCGGTCGGGGGCCGTTGACAGTGGCCCCTCCGGCAATTCTCCGGGCCCCGATGGGCCGAGCGACCATCCGATTTTGGCCAGCCCCGCCGCGTGGGTTACACATGGTCCCACATGGCGGGACCTGGCAGGTAATTCGGCGGGGGCGGTCCTCTGGGGGGGGGCGCGGGGGGATCCAACCCCAGGAGGGTCCCCCACGGAGGCCTGGCCCGTGATCGGGGCCCACCGATCTGCGAGCGGGCCTGTTCCGTGGGGGCACTTCTTCCTTCTGCGTCAGCCCCTGTAGGACTCCGCCATGGCCAGCGCGGAGAAGAGAACCCCCCGCGCATACACCAAAATACGCCGGCCGGTCTGCGCATGCGCGGAATCACGGCGGCGGTTCCGCATATGCACGAGATCACGCCGGCCCTTCGGCGCATGCGCAAACTCGCGCAGTCCCTTCGGTGCTGGCTGGAGCGGCGCCAACCCCTCCGGCGTCCACCTAGCCCCCGAAAGTGCGGAAAAGTCAGCACCTTTGGGGGCTGTTGACGCCAGAGTGGTTGTCGCTGGTTCTCTTGCCGAGTGGGGACTTAGTCCCCCAAAAGGGAGAATCCGCTGAATGTTTTGTTCTGAGGATTCTGACCACTGCAGTTGGAGCAGTGTGCATGGTGCATTGAGAATACTTCTATTTCCCACCAAAAAATCTCTGTTTTATTTTCTGATTGTTTGTTTAACATATGGATACCAATGGCTGTTTGTAACAATCGTTCGTTCACTCGCAGCAACTGCTCTCAGACTAAATCACTATGAATCCCACAAACTATTCGATCTCTGATTAGTTCATCAGTGAGAGTCCCAAACGCCCACTCATTTGCCAATATTTTCAGGGTGACCGTGTAAGATTGTATTCATTCATTTGCTCTTTGGTTTGTCGAATTAAATGCATTTCAGTCGAGGATTGTATCTTTTTACAGGAAGACAGATACTCTCAAACTATTTTAGAATGATTTCAGGGTCCTCGTTTTCCTCCTCCATCTGGAAAACAAATGATTCAAAATCTTTGATGGCCTCAGGTGCCGCTAAGTTTAGTAATGTATACGCCTGTACATTTTTTGAATTGTCGTGTAATGCAGTGCCGCAGTCAATATGCCATTTCTTCTCAAGCTTTTCCCAACAGTCTGCAATGTTTTTATCCTAACCCCGTGTAAATGTGTTGGGTTCTTGAATTACAAACAACAAGGACAAATAATGAAGAATTGTTTGTTCATGAGCTCAGAGCCAGTTTGTGCTTGTACTCTGCCCATGCTCCCTTATGTAGGGTCATCACGTGATCACTAGGTCTGCAATGTCTATGACCCCATTTACCCTATTGAATTTCTCCCTAATTTTAAAGACCTCTATTACATCTCCCCACAGCCCATAGGGTAATTTACAGTACAGAAGGAGGCCATTCGACCTGCAGAGTCAATGCTAGCTCACTAAGGAGTAATTCCGCCAGTCCCATTGCCCCGCTCGATCCCTTTAGCCCTGCAAGTAATAATAATCTTTATTAGTGTCACCAGTAGGCTTACATTAACACTGCAATGAAGTTACTCTGAAAAGCCCCGAGTCGCCAAATTCCGGCGAGAATTCAGAATGTCCAATTCACCTAACAAGCATGTCTTTCGGAACTTGTGGGAGGAAACCGGAGCACCCGGAGGAAACCCACGCAGACACGGGGAGAACGTGCAGACTCCGCACTGACAGTGACCCTAGCGGGAATTGAACCTTGGACCCTGGCGCTGTGAAGCAACAGTGCTAACCACTGTGCTACCCTGCCGCCCAAGTTTACTCCCTTCAAGTGCACTTCCAATTTCCTTTGGAAATCATTTACTCTCTCCCCTTCCACCGCCCCTGTGGCAACAAGCTCCAGGCCACTACCACTCACTGCCTTGTGGCCCTCCTGCATCTTTTGCCCAAAACCTTGTCCTGTGCAATCGACTAATGGGAGCAGTTGCCCAAGGATGTCATAGGATCCTGATAACATATAATTCATGTGCCAGATTGGGTCTAGCTGTTCTGGCAGACTCCTGATGAAGTCACAGTGTGAGCAAACCAGAACAACAAACAGCCCATATCAAAGTTTGAACAAACTGCTGAGCACCAAGTAACGGAATGAGACGGTGGGTTAGACGCCGACCCTTTCTTTCATGACTGTTTTTTGGGGGATCTTGCTGTTCACAAATTGATTTTTGTGTTTCCAACTTTCTAATTGTGACTGTACTTCAGATTGTTGTACAGAGATCGGAATGTCCTGAGATGATGCTATATAAATACAATGGGGTGAATTCTCTTCCTCCCCAGCCGCGAGTTCCTCAGTGGCCCGCTGTCGCCGGCAGCGGGATTCTCCATTCCCGCCGTCAACCAATGGGATTTCCCATTGTGGCCACCCCAAACTGCTGGGAAACCCGTGGATGATGGGTTTGCAGCTGGTGAAACGGAGAATCCCACCAGCGGAGAATTCACCCCAATGTCTTTCATCGACGTGCGTTATTCCTGAATCACCAACAGCCGAGGCCAGTTGATCAGAAATGGTGGCTTTGTGGTAATGTCGGTGGACTAGAAACCCAGAGGCCCGGGCACATGGCTGGGCGAAGAGAGTTCGAATCCCAGCCTGGCAGCTGGTGGAGAATTTCAATTCAATTAATAAACCTGGAATATAAAGCCGGTCTCAGTAATCGTGACCGTGAGACTATCCTGGAGTCCTGTGCAACAAAAAAAAAAACACCTGCTTCACTGATGTCCTTCAGGGAAGGAAATCTGTCGTCCTTACCTGGTCTGGCCTACACGCAGCTCCAGAGCTGCAGAAATGACCTGGCCAGTTTCTCGGTTCAAGGGTAGCAAATACTGATCCTGCCAGCGAAACCTGCATCCCAGAAAACAGTGGAAAAGAAATACAGGTGCGTTCAAGTGGAGGATATTCCAATCCTGTTACCTTGATGAGCATAAAATGTGCAATTAAGACAAGGGTTCAGAAAGCAACTGCTGAGCGATAAAATAGGAGCCTTATAGCTCCGAGCGATAATCTCCCAGTAATGGCTCCCCAAGAAAAAGCAATCAGCGCTGATTCACTATCCCAGTGGTGCAAGATCACTAACAAGGAGGCCATGAAATTGCTTCTCGCAGCTGTTCCAGTCTCAGAGATCCGCACCTGTGTTGCCTTTTTTCCAAACTTGTGCGCAGAATAGCTGCAAGTAAGATTATAACTGCACCTCCCGTGAATTCCGGGCAAACATTTTCTTGCGGGCACTTCCTCACATCTTTCCCATTACATTTTCAGTTGTCCTGCATAGGGTTCCTGTTGGTCTGCATAATCAATCGCCTACAGCATTGCACTTGGTGAGCTGTTTAGTGTGGGAGATTATCACTGAGCGTTTATGGGACTTGGGGCTTTCATTCTTGGCAGTTTCATTTGCAATTTCTTTATTTCATCTGTGGGTGTTTTGATGCACGGTGGAGCTGGCTTTTCCAACTGTTTTAATGTCTTTTCTTTTGTTCATTCATGGAATGTGAGCGTCACTATGAAGGCCCTTATTTGTCCCTGAGAAGGTGGTGGTGAGGTGGTCACTTAAACACTGTATGTGTTCCATGTGGTGTCAGTACATCTACGGTCATGTTAGGGAGTTTGTTAACCAGCGGCAGTGAAGGAACGGTGCTATTTATTCCAATTTAGGAGGGTACGTGACTTCAAGGGGATGATGTTCCCATGTGTCTTCTGCCCTTGTCCTTCTAGGTGGACTTGTGAGGTTCTGTTGGTGAGTTGCTCCCTTGTACCTTGTAGATGATGCCCATGAATTCTGGAATTGGTGAATGGGGTACCAATCAAGCTGACTGCTATTTCTTGAATGATATTGAGTTTCTTGTGCACTAAGGTTGGACTCATTCATGCCAAGCTGGGGGAATGCCATCACATTCTTGACGTGTATCTTGTAGATAGTAGGCAGCTTTTGTGGAGTCAGGAGAGGAGTTCATCACAGCTGAATATCCAGCCTCTGGCTTGCCCTCACAGCCAAAGTAATTACGTGGCTGCCCCAGGTAAGCTTCTGGTCAATGGTAATGTCCAGGATGTTGATTGTGGGGATACAGCAATAGAAATTGCATTGAATGTTATGGGGAGATGGGTTGTTGCCTGGCACTTGTGTGGTGCGAATACTACTGTTAGGCTTGCTGCCTCTTTAAGGCTTCGGCTTAGGGAACTCAGTGAGAGAACGTGAGCTAAATAAAGCTTATCATTTCACTAGACTGGCAGCTATATCATTCCACTCCTAGTTATTTCAAAATTCCCTCCAGAATATTTGAAGATTACATACAAGAGTAGAAATTTACTATGCTGGGTTCGTTTCTATGTATTTCTTCAAAATATTGCTGAAGTGTGGTTTGTCAGAGTAAAGTGTAAGATCTGAAGTATACGCCTGACTCCAAAATGCTTTTCATAAATAATTTATTTTAAGTTTCCTTGTGATCCAGCATCCAAAGACTTTGAATTGATGCATATGCCAGATAACAAAGTCCACCTTGCAGATTGACTTGTCTCACCATTTTTCAAAGGCATCATTTGGTCCCGAATCAACCCGCTTCTCTGAACAACTCTTCCACAATGGGGGAAACAAGTTTTATTCTATTCTAAACTGGGAATGTTGTCCTCTCAGCTCGGCCGGTCCCTTGTGCTCGGCTGCCAAGGAAAACCCTGGTGTTGTTGAGTTTGGTGGTCACAAATGCAGAAGAGGCGACCTGATGGAAGTCTACAAGATTATGAGAGGCATGGATAGAGTGGGTGGGCAGGCACTCTTTCCCAGAGTGGAGGGGTCGGTCACTAGGAGGCATAGGTTTAAGGTCCGTGGGGCAAAGTTTAGAGGAGGTGTGCGAGGCAGGTTTTTTACACAAAGGGTGGTGAGTGCCTGGAATGCGTTGCCAGGGGAGGTTGTGGAAGCAGATACATTAATGGCGTTCAAAAGGCATCTTGACAAATACATGGATAGGATGAGGATAGCGGGATATGGCACTAGGAAGTGCTGAGGGTTTTGGCCAAGGGTGGTTACATGACCGGTACAGGCTTGGAGGGCCGAAGGGCCTGTTCCTGTGCTGTATTGTTCTTTGTTCTTTGTACTTAAGGGCAGGAGTAGGTCATTTGGTCCCTCACACCAGCTCCACTTTGATAAGCTTATGGTTGCTCAGATTATGGTATCAACTCTATTCCCCCCCCCCCCCGCTCCCCCCCCCCCCCGCTCCCCCCCCCCCCCCCCCCCCCCCCCACCATAATCATTGACTCCTTTGTTTATCACAAATCTATCTTGCTCAGCCTTGAATAAATTTAATGATGGGTGGAATGGTAGCACAGTGGTTAGCACTGTTGCTGCACAGCGCCAGGGACCCCGGGTTTGATTCCCAGCTTGGGTCGCTGTCTGTGCGGAGTCTGCACGTTCGCCCCGTGTCTGCGTGGGTTTCCTCCGGGTTCTCCGGTAATTTAGACATTCTGAATTCTCCCTCAGTGTACCCGAACAGGCACCCGAGTGTGACGGCGAGAGGATTTTCACAGTAACTTCATTGCAGTGTTAATGTAAGCCTACTTGTGACACTAATAAAGATTATTATTATGGCCCAGTCTCCTGAGACAGCGGTAATGGAGGTTAATTAAGCCAGCGTTCCCATATCAGGAACTGATTCTAGTGTTTGGCTGGGGGATGTTAAGACTGGATATTCAAACAGAAAGACAATGGAGAGGATTTTTCTTTTAGCACACCTTTACAACTTTTGTTTGTCATTTGAGGTGGGGATGTGTTTGCAGGATTCCATGTTGAGTATCAGCTCTTTGAACTATTTCACGTTACACCTTCCATGTCTCTTCGCAGCCTTCAACACATCATCGATGAAGATGAACATCTTGCCAAGGTCATCCCCACACCCCCATTACTTGCCTTCAAACAACCGCGCAACCTCAAACAAACCATTGTTTGCAGCAAACTACCCAACCTTCAGAACAGTGACCACGACACCACACAACCCTGCCATGGCAATCTCTGCAAGACGTGCCAGATCATTGACATGGGACCACCATTACACGTGAGAATACCACCCACCAGATACGTGGTATATACTCGTGCAACTCGGCCAATGTTGACTACCTCATACGCTGCAGGAAAGGATGTCCCGAAGCGTGGTACATTGGTGAGACCATGGAGATGCTGCGACAACGGATGAACGGACATCGCGTGACAATCGCCAGGCAGGAATGTTCCCTTCCAGTCAGGGAACACTTCAGCAGTCAAGGGCATTCAGCCTTTGATTTTCGGGTAAGCGTTCTCCAAGGCGGCCTTCAGGACGTGTGACAACGCAGAATCGCCGAGCAGAAACCTATAGCCAAGTTCTGCACATACAGGATCTTGGATTCATGTAGCATTACATTCACCCCACACCATCTGTCCTGGGCTTGTGAAATCCTACCAACTGTCCTGGCTTGAGACAATTCACACCTCTTTCACCTGTGATTATCCCTCTCTCCAGTTACTCCGTCTGGACCTGTAAAGACTTAATTACCTGCAAAGACTCGCATTCAAAGTATCGTCTTGCATCTTTGACTTTGTCTATATATATGTTTCTGGAACCCACCTCTTAATTCACCTGATGAAGGAGCTGTGCTCCGAAAGATCGTGATTCGAAACAAACCTGTTGGACTTTAACCTGGTGTTGTAAGACTTCTTACTGTATCTTATCAAGCATTGCATCCCACTTAACTATTATCTGCCTTTGTTACAAAGGATTAGTAAAGAATTACCAAATAATGACAGCACAGAATGAGGCTATTTGGCCCAACAGTTGGCCTGATGTTGGAATGTATGTTCATTCTGAGCATTTATTGACATGTATTCGTCATACCTTTATATCTGCCAGATCATGGCACACCTGGAACCGTGGGGGTATGGGGGAGAAAACACACTCCCGGTGGCTTTCAAAGTGACGGTTGCCCTGAACGTTTATGCCACGGGGTCCTTCCAAGCGCAGAGTGGGGACCTGTCCGGAATCCCACAGACCTCGGTGCACAGGTGCATCCACGGTGTCACGTAGGCTTTGTACACCCACTTGGCACAATTTATCAAATTCAATGTGGACCGAGCCTACCAGGATGCCCGGGCAGCGGGGTTCGCCGTCATCGCCGGGTTGCTCCAGATCCAGGCGCCGATCGACGGGACGCATGTCCCCCTATGAGTACTGGTGCATGAGAGGCCGGTCTTCACAAACCGAAAGGTGCTCTACTCGATGAACGCAGAGCTAGTGTGCGACCACGAGATGCACATCGTGCATGCCTGCATCTGATACCCAGGCAGTATGCACAATGCCTTCATTCTGGCATATTCGACGGTTCGCCGCCACCTTCTAGGGCACCCAAGGGTGAGGGGTTGGCTCCTGGGCAACAGGGGTTATCTGCTGCGGTCCACAGATGTTCCATCTCGGTCATCCAGCATTTTCCACCGTCCACCAGATAATCTTTGCCTGTGAGCTGGTCATTCCATCACACAGGTCCCAACAAACCCTTGGGGGTAGTGGAGGTGCAAGGAGCAGGGGGCCGCATTGAGGTGGAGAGGGATGGGGTGGAGATGGGTACTGGGGCCCGTACCAATGTCCAATGTCTGCCCATCACCCTTCCCCATGCCAACCCCCCTATCCCACCCCCAACGTCCCCTCTGCAGCCAGCCCAGCCAAGCCCAGCCCTCACATCCTTCTGACAGAACACTGAGGAAGATTGAAATGTTTGTGCACAGGTGTTTATTGTAAAAAGGTGAACATTTTTGTACAAGCATTTGCTCTACCCCTAACTGGTGTCTAACTTTCTGGCTTTACGGGTGGCAATTGCCTCACCAGTGGCAATCCGGACCCGAGCAAATTGGATACCGTTTGTCAGATCCGTGCAGAAGGGTGCGGGGATCAGGGGGAATGGGGAGAAGGCGGGAGAATGGGGATTTGAAAAATATCAGCCATGATTGAATGGCGGAGCAAACTCGATAGGGCCGAGTGGCCTAATTCTGCTCCGATGTCTTATGGTCTTATAGCACAGTGGGTGGGCAGCTGGTGGCCTTTATGACAGGGCAGCCGGCCATGGCGGACAGTATGGGTCATGGCATGTGGTGCAAGGTGGGGTGGGAGCAGCCAGCCAGCGGGTGGGGTTCGGTCGCCCTCCGGGTTGGGGGGGGGGGGCAGGGTTATGGGTGTGTGGGACGGGGATTGGTGCCTACTCGCCCTGGCCACCCTGAGAAGGTCGTGCAGCTTCTTGCGACACTGCTGACCCGTCCTGGCGGTGGGGCCCACAGCGCCCATGACCTCTGTCACCTGCGCCCAAGGCCCGGTGTACGGCGGCGGGTGGCAGCCTCTTTCTTACCCCGGAAAACAGGGTGGGCCGCCTCTCCTCCACGGCGTCTCCAGCTCCGCGCCTGCGAACTGGGGTGCTGATCTTTGTGCTGCCATCTTGTTGGCTGAGGTGAACATGTGTGGGGAAATGGAGCGCGCATTTGCGACTGAAGCTTGTCAGCCTCTCTAGTGGCAAACCCGACCCTGGCGAATCGGACACCATTTGTCAATGAAATCGATCGTGTTCCACAAGACGCCGGTGCCAGCCCGTTAACAGATCCTGAATTGCTCGGGACCTGCACTGATTCCGTGGTTGTAGAAGTCCATCGAATCAGTCCCCGCGTCAACAATGAAACGGAGAATCCGTACCAAGGATCAGAGGAGGCATACGGCCGTTCTCACAGACCTGGGGCGATATTCTCCGGTATCGGCGCGGTGTCCGCCGACCGGCGCCCAAAACGGCGCAAATCAGTCGGGCATCGCGCCGCCCCAAAGGTGCGTAATCCTCCGCATCTTGGGGGGCCGAGCCCCAACCTTAAGGGGCTAGGCCCGTGCCGGACTAATTTCCGCCCCGCCAGCTGGCGGAAAAGGCCTTTGATACCCCGCCAGCTGGCACGGAAATTACATCTCTGGGCGGCGCATGCGTGGGAGTGGTAGCGGCCGCTCACGGCATCCCCGCGCATGCGCTGTGGGGGGAGTCTCTTCCACCTCCACCATGGTGGAGACCGTGGCGAAGGTGGAAGGAAAAGAGTGCCTCCGCGGCACTGACCCGCCCGCGGATCGGCGGGCCCCGAACGCGAGCCAGGCCACCTTGGGGGCAACCCCCGGGGCCAGATCGCCCAGCCCCCCCCCCCCCCCCCACCCCAGGACCCCGGAGCCCGCCCGCGCCGCCTTGTCCCACCGGTAAGGTAGGTGGTTTAATCTACGCCGGGACAGGTATTCTAGCAGCGGGACTTCGGCCCATCCGGGCCGGAGAATCGCGGTGGGGGGGCCGCCAACCGGCGCGGCGCGATTCCCGCCCCCGCCAAATATCCGGTGCCGGAGAATTCGGCAACCGGCGGGGGGGGGGAATCTCGCCCACGTTCTGACGGAAATGGAGCAGCTCTCGACTGAATTTCTCATTTCTGGCATGAAAACAATAATGAGAAATTGCAGAGGTACAAAGGAACAGGAAAGGTAGACAGTCAGCTTCAATTTCTCTGGGCTTGAAGCAACATATCTTCAATGTTACAATCCAAGCCTTTTTGCCAATTGTTTTGTACAGCTGCATATACTTTGCAGATGCAGCACAGCACAAATTGAGACAAATCATTAACAGCTTGCAACAGATATATTTCCAAAAACAATCACAATGCTTCTTATTGATGTGAACGGGCTGCCTCCCTCGGAGGAAGCATCATTAAGCTGAAACGCAACGGCTGACGGATTTTTTGCTTGACTCCTCGTCCGAGGAGAATTCACCGGCTTTAGTAGTCTCAGTAATGGTGACCATGAACCTACCGTCGAAGTTGTCTCAAAAAACTCACCTGGTTCATTGTAATAATAATAATCTTTATTGTCACAAGTAGGCTTACAGTAACACTGCAATGAAGTTACTGTGAAAATCCCCTCGTCGCCACATTCCGGCGCCTGTTCAGAATGTCCAAATGACCTCACAGCAGGTCTTTCAGGACTGTGGGAGGAAACCCGAGCTCCCGGAGGAAGCCCACGCATACACGGGGAGAACGTGCAGACTCCGCACAGACAGTGACCCAAGCCAGGAATCGAACCTGGGACCCTGGAACTGTGAAGCACCAGTGCTAGCCACTGTGCTACTGTGCCGCCCTAATGTCCTTCAGGGAAGTAGATTTGCCATCCTTATCCGGTCTGGCCTACATGTGACTCCAGACCCACAGCAACCTCGTTGACCTTAAACTGGCCCTCTGAAACGACCTGGTAAGCCACTCAATTCAAGGGCAATTGGGAGCAGGCAACAAATAAATGGCCTTAATTACCAGTGACACCCACATCCCACGAAATAATAACATCAATGCAAGTCATTCTTGTGAAGACAAGATGGGTGGTGGAAGCAGCAGTAAATTGCCAAAATAGCTGCGGACCTCTTGTAAATAAAATGATTTTTGCTCCTGCGGCCAGAACTGCCCCACCAATTTGTTAAAGTCGCTGTTTAATTGGTGTTTTTGGCTTGCCGATGCAGCACCTCTAGATTTTCAGGTGCGTCACACACAAACGCACATCTATTTTTGACAAGCGACCATAAAAAAGGGATGAGGCGCACTTTTTACTCTGTTTACTCACTTACTCCACCAAGTCCAGTGGTAGCACTTTGATTTCTGTGGAGAATAAGCTCATTGATACAGCTGGATAGTTAGACCTCATAAAATAATCATGTTTGCCTTCAGCCAAACCACATCAGCGCCTATAAAATATGCAGCCGTTCTTGTAAGTGAGCACCTGGGAAGCCAGCAATACTGTTATTTTTTTTTTTAGAGAATGTTTCCACCAACATTTTTAATTACCAGCTTGCCGAAATCTCAGACTGCATTGACGTGGAGCTTTTATTTTAAACATTCTTACAAAGGGATCTGATTTTTAGTTTTTAAAGCCTTTAAACTTGAAAGCTGTCACATTAAAGCCTGATTGGTTTGAATCATATAGAACGGAAGGAGGCCGTTCTGTTCTTCGGAACCTGTGCTGGCTCTTTGGAGGAAGAATCATCCATTTTGGTCGGAGAAATGGGAAGGCCACTTATTATCTCAATGGGGAGAGACTTTAGGGTGCTCTGAGGCAGAGGGATCTGGGTGTCCTCTTGCGTGAGTCAAATAAAGCTAGCATGCAGGTAGAGCAGGTAATAAAGAAAGGGGTTGAAATGTTTGTAGCGCACAAAGACTCCGTGAGACGAATACAGTGAAGTCGATGAGGCTTTATTAAGCGTGTCTGTTCCCCCGCAGCTCAATAGTAGACTGGCCTGCGGGGGAGGACTCCGGCTTCTTATACTCCGCCTTCAGGGCGGAGCTAGAGGTCAACGGCCAACCAGGACCCGGGATCTGTCAGCCAATGACATTAGGGCTTCCAGTCCCACATGACCCCCAATACATACTACCACATTCACCCCTTGTCAAAAATGAACCCGGCGGGGTGATGCTTCGTATGGTGGTAAGGGTTTACAGGGCTGGTCCTGGGAGGAGAAAAAAACATTCACATGGCAATACAGTATTGAACAATTTTGTCCTGTTTCAACTATTTACAGAGGGTATAGGGAGAAAAGCAAAATGTTCTTGTGAAAAAGTCCATATTTTGATTTACATCGACGCCACGAGTCGGTCGGGCGGTCTGGTTGTCCGTGTCGATCGCCTCGGCCCCGGTGGTGGTGGTGGTGCTTGTACCGGTGTTGTCGTCTCCGGGAGCCTTACGGTTTCAGCTTGGGCTTTAATCTTGGTCGGGCCTGAGGGGAGGGGAACCGATCCTCCTGTGAAGGGGGCGGTCGCGGGATGCGGCGGTGGCAGGAAGGGTGAATGGTGTCGGGGGGGTGTGTGTGTTGCCGGCGGGCGCCAGATCCCGCAGGGAGACCGTGTCCTGTCGGCCGTCGGGGTACTCTACGTAAGCGTACTGCGGGTTCGCGTGGAGGAGGTGAACCCTTTCGACCAACGGGTCCGCCTTATGTGCCCGCACATGCTTTCGGAGCAAGGTGGGTCCTGGGGCCGCCAGCCAGGTCGGCAGCGACGTTCCAGAGGAGGACCTCCTAGGGAAGTACATAATAACGACCGGATGGAGTGGAGAGCGTCCGGGAGTACCTCCTGCCACCGTGAAACTGGGAGGTCCCTGGACCGTAGGGCCAGTAGGACGGCCTTCCAGACCGTGCCGTTCTCCCTCTCTACTTGCCCGTTCCCCCGGGGGTTGTAGCTGGTCGTCCTGCTTGAGGCTATGCCCTTACTGAGCAGGAACTGGCGCAGCTCGTCACTCATGAAAGAGGACCCCCTGTCGCTGTGGACGTATGCGGGGTTACCGAACAGTGTGAAGATGCTGTTCAGGGCTTTAATGACTGTGGCCGCGGTCATGTCAGAGCAGGGAATGGCAAAAGGGAAGCGGGAGTATTCGTCCACCACATTAAGAAAATATGCGTTGCGGTCGGTGGAGGGGAGGGGCCCTTTGAAATCGAGACTGAGGCGTTCAAATCAGGTGCGCTCCATCCGGCCTGAAAAAATGCGGTTTGCATTCCGCGCAGATGTGGCAGTCCCTTGTGACTGTACGGACCTCCTCTAAAGAGTATGGGAGATTGCGGGACTTGATGAAGTGGAAAAACCGAGTGACCCCCGGGTGGCAGAGGTCCTCGTGGAGGGTTTGGAGGCGTTTAATTTGTGCGTTGGCACATGTGCCGCGGGATAGGGCATCGGACGGCTCGTTCAGCTTTCCGGGACGATACAAAATCTCATAGTTGAAGGTGGAGAGCTCGATCTTGTCGTTTTTGATTTTACCCCGCTGTGCATTATCGAACATGAAGGCTACCGACCGTTGGTCCGTGAGGAGAGTGAATCTCCTGCCGGCCAGGTAATGCGTCCAATGTAGCACAGCTTCCACTATGGCTTGGGCTTCCTTTTCCACTGATGAGTGGCGGATTTCTGAGGCGTGGAGGGTCCGGGAGAAAAAGGCCACGGGTCTGCCTGCTTGGTTAAGGGTGGCCGCTAGAGCTACGTCGGAGGCGTCGCTCTCGACCTGGAAGGGGAGGGACTCGTCGATGGCGCGCATCGTGGCCTTTGCGATATCCGCTTTGATGCGGCTGAAGGCCTGGCAAGCCTCTGTCGACAGAGGGAAGGTCGTGGTCTGTATTAGGGGGCGGGCCTTGTCTGCGTACTGGGGGACCCACTGGGCGTAGTATGAAAAGAACCCCAGGCAGCGTTTCAGGGCTTTTGGGCAGTGCGGGAGGGGAAATTCCATGAGGGCGCGCATACGTTCGGGGTCGGGGCCTATTATCCCATTGCGCACTACATAGCCCAGAATGGCTAGCCGATTGGTGCTAAAAACGCACTTGTCCTCGTTGTACGTGAGGTTCAAGGCTTTGGCGGTCTGGAGGAATTTTTGGAGGTTGGCGTCGTGGTCCTGCTGGTCGTGGCCACAGATGGTTACATTGTCGAGATACGGGAACGTGGCCCACAACCCATGTTGATCAACCATTCGGTCCATCTCCCGGTGGAAGACCGAGACCCCGTTTGTGACGCCAAAAGGGACCCTTAGGAAATGGTATAATCGCCCGTCTGCCTCGAAGGCTGTGTACTTGCGGTCACTTGGGCGGATGGGGAGCTGATGGTAGGCGGACTTGAGGTCCACGGTGGAGAAGACTTTATATTGGGCAATCCGATTGACCATGTCGGATATGCGGGGGAGAGGGTACGCGCCTAGATGTGTGTACCTGTTGATGGTCTGGCTATAGTCTATGACCATCCTTTGTTTCTCCCCTGTCTTCACTACTACCACCTGCGCTCTCCAGGGACTATTGCTGGCCTGGATTATGCCCTCCTTTAGTAGCCGCTGGACTTCAGACCGAATGAAGGTCCGGTCCTGGGCGCTGTACCGTCTGCTCCTAGTGGCGACGGGTTTGCAATCCGGGGTGAGGTTCGCAAACAAGGACGGGGGTTGCACCTTGAGGGTTGCGAGGCCGCAGATAGTGAGTGGGGGTATTGGGCCGCCGAATTTGAACGTAAGGCTCTGTAGATTGCATTGGAAATCTAATCCCAGCAAGGTGGGGGTACAGAGTTGGGGAAGGACGTTTAGTTTGTAGTTTTTGAACTCCCTCCCCTGCACCGTTAGGGTAACTATGCAGAATCCTTGGATCTGTACGGAGTGGGATCCTGCAGCTAGGGAAATCTTTTGTGCGCTGGGATAGGTGGTCAAGGAACAGCGTCTTACCGTGTCGGGGTGGATAAAGCTCTCCGTGCTCCCGGAGTCGACTAGGCATGGCGTCTCGTGGCCGTTTATTAGCACCGTTGTCGTCGTCGTCTGGAGTGTCCGGGGCCGAGCGTAATTGAAGCGAGACGTGGTTGTAGTAGTGGGGTGGGGTCCGTTGTTGCCGTCCAAGATGGCGTCGGGGATGGACAAAATGGCCGCCCCCTTACATCGCACGTGGCTGGGGGGGTCACAAGATGGCGGCGGGGTGGACAAAATGGCCGCCCCCACGCGTCGTACAGGTCTGGGGCGGTCCAAGATGGCGGCGCCCTTCCTCCCCTCGTGGTGGCCGGGACCCAAAATGGCGGCGTCTGCGGGTCGCACATGGGGAGCTGGGGGGGCTGGGGAGCGCTAGGACCGCGCGGAGCTCCCTCACCGGGGACAGCGGTGGTCAGGACCCAAGTTGGTGGCGCCGGCGGGTCAGACGTGGGGCGCGGGGTGGGGGTTAGGGGGGCGTTAGGGACGCGCAAAACTCCCTCTTCTCCGTGGAGAGTGGTGGCCGGGACCCAAAGCAGTAGCGCCGGCGGGTCGTACATGGCGTGCTGGGGGGGTTGGGGCGCGTAAACGCCTTTCAGGGCTCCCTGTTCTCCCGGGACAGCGGCGACCTCGCGGGACCGGCAGCGCAATGGCCCTTTTTCCCGCAGCTCTTGCAGATAGCTGCGCGGGCCGGGCAGCGCTGCCGAGGGTGTTTCGTCTGGCCGCAGAAATAACAGCGGGCGCCCCCGGTGCGACTCGGCGTTTGGACCGCGCAAGCCTATGGGGTGTCCGGGGGGGGGGGGGGGGTTTGTCGCGACGGGTACGTACGGAGCCCAATGGGCTGCCGCGCGGTCGGGGCCGTAGGCGCGGGTATTACGCGCGGCCACGTCTAGGGAGGCTGCTAGGGCCCGGGCCTCTGAGAGTCCTAGCGACTCTCTTTCTAGAAGTCTTTGGCGGATTTGGGAGGAATTCATACCTGCCACAAAAGCATCGCGCATTAACATGTCCGTGTGTTCATTTGCGTTCACCGAAGGGCAGCTGCAGGCTCGTCCCAAAAACAGCAGCGCGGTGTAGAATTCGTCCATCGATTATCCGGGACCTTGCCGTCTCGTCGCGAGCAGGTAGCGAGCGTAGATTTGGTTAACTGGGCGGACATAGAGACTTTTCAGTGCTGCGAACGCCGTCTGGAAATCGTCCGAGTCTTCGATGAGGGAGAAGATTTCCGTGCTCACCCTCGAGTGCAGGACCTGTAGTTTTTGGTCTTCTGTGACCCGGCCGGTGGTCGTTCTGAGGTAGGCCTCGAAGCAAGTCTGCCAGTGCTTGAAGGCTGCTGCCGCGTTCACTGCGTGGGGGCTGATCCTCAGGCATTCCGGAATGATCCTGAGCTCCATAGTCCTTTTTAGGCACGCTTAATAAATTGTAGCGCACAAAGACTCCGTGAGACGAATAGAGTGAAGTCGATGAGGCTTTATTAAGCGTGTCTGTTCCCCCGCAGCTCAATAGTAGAATGGCCTGCGGGGGAGGACTCCGGCTTCTTATACTCCGCCTTCAGGGCGGAGCTAGAGGTCAACGGCCAACCAGGACCCGGGATCTGTCAGCCAATGACATTAGGGCTTCCAGTCCCACATGACCCCCAATACATACTACCACAATGTTGACATTTATCGCTAAAGGAATAGAGTATAAAGGTAAGGAAATGTTGTTGCAACTGTACAAGACATTGGTGAGGCCGCACCTGGAGAATTGTGCACAGTTGTGGTCCCCTTATTTGAGGAAAGATGTAGTGGCATTGGAGGCAGTTCAGAGGAGGCTCACTAGGATTCCAGAAATGAGGCAGTCATCTTATGAAGAGAGATTGAACAGTTTAGGTCTTTACTCTCTAGATATTAGAAGAATGAGTGAGATCTAATCAAGGTGCACAAGATGCTAAAAGATAGGGATTAAGTAGACGTGGGGCAGATGCTTCCTCTTGGGGGGTGTTCTAGAATGAGAGGTCATAATCTGACAATAAGAGGTACAAAGAACAAAGAAAAGTACAGCACAGGAACAGGCCCTTCGACCCTCCAAGCCCGTGCCGACCATGCTGCCCGTCTAAATTAAAATCTTCTACACTTCCGGGGTCCGTATCCCTCTATTCCCATCCTATTCATGTATTTGTCAAAATGCCCCTTAAATGTCACTATTGTCCCTGCTTCCACCACCTCCTCCGGTAGCGAGTTCCAGGCACCCACTATCCTCTGTGTAAAAAACTTGCCTCGCACATCTCCTCTAAACCTTGCCCCTCGCACCTTAAACCCATGCCCCCTGGTAATTGACCCCTCTACCCTGGGAAAAAGCCTCTGACTATCCATTCTGTCTATGCCCCTCATAATTTTGTAGTTTAGGTCGCCCCTCAACCTCCGTCATTCCAATGAGGACAAACCGAGTTTATTCAACCGCTCCTCCTAGCTAATGCCCTCCAAACCGGGCAACATCCTGGTAAATCTCTTCTGCACCCTCTCTAAAGCCTCCACATCCTTCTGGTAGTGTGGCGACCAGAATTGAACATTATACTCCAAGTGTGGCCTAACTAAGGTTCTATACAGCTGCAACATGACTTGTCAATTCTTATACTCAATGCCTCGGCCAATGAAGGCAAGCATGCCGTATGCCTTCTTGACTACCTTCTCCACCTGTGTTGCCCCTTTCAGTAACCTGTGGACCTGTACACCTAGATCTCTCTGACTTTCAATACTCTTGAGGGTTCTACCATTCACTGTATATTCCCTACCTGCATTAGAACTTCCAAAATGCATTACTTCACATTTGTCCGGAACAAACTCCATCTGCCATCTCTCCGCCCAAGTCTCCAAATGATCTAAATCCTGCTGTATCCTCTGACAGTCATCATCGCTATCCGCAATTCCACCAACCTTTGTGTTGTCTGCAAACTTACTAATCAGACCAGTTACATTTTCCTCCAAATCATTTATATATACTACAAACAGCAAAGGTCCCAGCACTGATCCCTGCGGAACACCACTAGTCACAGCCCTCCAATTAGAAAAGCACTCTTCCATTGCTACTCTCTGCTTTCTATGACCTAGCCAGTTTTGTTTCCATCTTGCCGGCTCACCCCTGATCCTGTGTGACTTCACCTTTTGTACCAGTCTACCATGAGGGACCTTGTCAAAGGCCTGACTGAAGTCCATAAAGACAACATCCACTGCCCTACCTGCATCAATCATCTTTGTGACCTCTTCAAAAAACTCTATCACGTTAGTGAGACACGACCTCCCCTTCACAAAACCATGCTGCCTCTCGCTAATACGTCCGTTTGCTTCCAAATGGGAGTAGATCCTGTCTCGAAGAATTCTCTCCAGTAATTTCCCTACCACTGAAGTAAGGCTCACCAGCCTGTAGTTCCCTGGATTATCCTTGCTACCCTTCTTAAACAAAGGAACAACATTGGCTATTCTCCAGTCCTCCGGGACATCACCTGAAGACAGTGAGGATCCAAAGATTTCCGTCAAGGCCTCAGCAATTTCCTCTCTAGCCTCCTTCAGTATTCTGGGGTAGATCCCATCAGGTCCTTGGGTCTTATCTACCTTAATATTTTTCAAGACGCCCAACACCTCGTCTTTTTGGATCTCAATGTGACCCAGGCTATCTACACACCCTTCTCCAGACTCAACATCCACCAATTCCTTCTCTTTGGTGAGGACTGATGCAAAGTATTCATTTAGTACCTCACCCATTTCCTCTGGCTCCACACATAGATTCCCTTGCCTATCCTTCAGTGGGCCAACCCTTTCCCTGGCTACCCTCTTGCTTTTTATGTACGTGTAGAAAGCCTTGGGATTTTCCTTAACCCTATTTGCCAATTACTTTTTGTGACCCCTTCTAGCCCTCCTGACTCCTTGCTTAAGTTTCTTCCTACTTTCCTTATATTCCACACAGGCTTCGTCTGTTCCCACCTTCTAGCCCTGACAAGTGCCTCCTTTTTCTTTTTGACGAGGCCTACAATATCTCTCGTTATCCAAAGTTCCTGAAATTTGCCGTATTTATCCTTCTTCCTCACAGGAACATGCCGGTCCTGAATTCCTTTCAACTGGCATCTGAAAGCCTCCCACATGTCAGATGTTGATTTGCCCTCAAACATCTGCCCCCAATCTAGGTTTTTCAGATGCCAACATTGTTATGATTAGCCTTCTCCCAATTTAGCACATTCGCCCTAGGATCACTCTTATCCTTGTCCACCAGCACTTTAAAACTTACTGAATTGTGGTCACTGTTCCTGAAATGCTCCCCTACTGAAACTTCTACCACCTGGCCGGGCTCATTCCCCAATACCAGGTCCAGTACAACCCTTCCCTAGTTGGACTGTCTACATATTGTTTTATGAAGCCCTCCTGGATGCACCTTACAAACTCTGCCCCGTCTAAGCCCCTGGCACTAAATGAGTCCCAGTCAACATTGGGGAAGTTGAAGTCTCCCATCACCACAACCCTGTTGTTTTTACTCTTTTCCAAAATCTGTCTACCTATCTGCTCCTCTATCTCCCGCTGGCTGTTGGGAGGCCTGTAGTAAACCCCCAACATTGTGACTGCACCCTTTTTATTCCTGATCTCTACCCATATAGCTTCGCTGCCCTCTGAGGTGTCCTCCCGTGGTACAGCTGTGATATCCTCCCTAACCAGTAGCGCAACTCCTCCACCCCTTTTACCGCCCCCTCTATCCTGCCTGAAACATCTAAATCCTGGAACGTTTCACTGCCAATCCTGTCCTTCCCTCAACCAGGTCTCTGTAATGGCAACAACATCATAGTTCCAAATACTAATCCAAGCTCTAAGTTCATCTGCCTTACCCGTAATACTTCTTGCATTAAAACATATGCAAATTTAAAATAGATTTGAGGAGAAACTACTTCTCCCAAAGGGTTGTGAATCCCTGGAATTCGCTACCCAGAGCGCAGAGGATGCTGGGACAGTGAGTAAATTTAAGGAGGAGTCATAATTCTTCTCCAATAAACTTAGAATTCTTTTTTTTTTCTAACTAAGAGGCAATTTAGCGTGGCCAACCCACCTAGCCTGCACATATACAAGGGCAGCACGGTAGCACAAGTGATTAGCACTGTGGCTTCACAGCGCCAGGGTCCCAGGTTCGATTCCCTGCTGGGTCACTGTCTGTGCGGAGCCTGCACGTTCTCCCCGTGTCTGCGTGGGTTTCCTCCAGGTGCTCCGGTTTCCTCCCACAGTCCAAAGACGTGCAGGTTAGGTGGATTGGCCAGGATAAATTGCCCTTAGTGACCAAAATGGGTTCGGAGGGGTTACTGGGTTCTGGGGGTAGATGGAAGTGAGGGCATAAGTGGGTCGGTGCAGACTTGATGGGTCGAAAGGCCTCCTTCGGCACTGTATGTTCTATGTCTATGTCTATGTCCATCTTTGGGTTGTGGGGGTGAGACCCACACAGACACGGGGAGAATATGAAAACTCCACATGGACTGTGGGCTGGGATTGAACCGGGTGATGACATCAGCCATGATTGTATTGAGCAGTGGAGCATGTTCGAGAGACTAAATTGCCAACTCTTGCTCCTAGTTCTTGTGTTCTAAGAAAGAACTATTCTATCTAATTCCACCTTCCGCCTCTTGGCCTGTAGCCTTGTGGATGACAGCACCTCAAACACAAATCTGGTGCTCATGAGTTTGTTTTATTCATTCACGGCCAGCATTTATTGCCCATCCCTAATTGCCCTTGCGGGGGCAGTTCAGAGTCAACCACATTGCTGTGGGTCTGGAGTCACATGTAGACCAGACCAGGTAAGGACGGCAGATTTCCTTCCCTAAAGGACATTGGTGAAACCAGATGGGTTTTTACGACAATCAGCAATGGTTTCACGGTCATCATTAGACTTTTAATTGAAAGATTTCTAATTGAATTCAAATTTCACCATCTGCAGTGGCGGGATTTGAACCCATGTTCCCAACACATTACCCGGGGGGTTCTGGTTTACTAGCCCAGTGACAATACCACGATGCCACCCACCGCACTCCTGAGTAATAAGGGGATCAGGGGTTATGGGGAAAATGCAGGAGAGTGGGGATGAGGAATTTATTCGTCGTGATCGAATGGCGGAGTGGACACGATGGGCTGAATGGCCTAATTCTACTCCTATTCCTTATGGATAACCAACTAGTCCCACTCTCCCATTCCATCTCCATCTTTCTGCAATATGGTTTGTTCCCATTTGCTTGTTCAACCAAGTCCTTTTTGCAGGTTAATATTGAATCTGTTACTAGCCTTCCTTCAGATGGCATGTTCCAGACCATAACAGCTTGCTGCATGAAATACACCCTCCTCATCTCACCGCCACAGGATGTTTTGCCAATTATCTTCTCTGCTCCAAGCAGAACAATCCGAGTTTCTCTAATCTGTCCGTTGAAACTCTAAGATGACAGCAATGACAACTGCAGCATGTGGTAGTCACCATTGTTGTATTGTACATACCGCATACGAGGGGTATTACGGTAAGGCCCCTGTACTACAGGTACGGGGGTAGATCCCTGCCTGCTGGCTCCGCCCACTAGGCGGAGTATAAATGTGTGGGCTCTCCGAGCTGCAGCCATTTCGGTAGCAGCTGCAGGAGGCTACACATCTCTGCGTAATAAAGCCTTGATTACGCTCTACTCTCGTCTCGTCGTAATTAATAGTGCATCACAGCAGCAGTAAAATTGTACTTCCATAGCGGGCAGGATTTTACGCTCCCCGCCCCCCCCCCCCGCGGAATGATTTGCGTCGGCGCCATTGGCCGGCTGCGAAACCCTCCGGTCCTGCCACTGTCAAGGGAGTTTGCCATTGTTTGCACCCTTCACCACCCAGGAGCCCGTGGTGGAGGGGGGGGGGGGTCACCAATGGCGGGACTGGAAGTTACCACTGGCAGGAATGGCCAGGAAATTTCAGCCAGCGCCTCCAATGTGGCAAAATGCCCGGAGGAGCTGCAGGACAACGTTACCCGACACATATGCGACTGAACCAGGCAAGAAACTTGGTCAAAAAGGGAGTTTTAAGGAGTATTTCGAGACAGAAGCAGACAGGTGCAAGGGAGGTTTTTCCAGAGTTTAGGGCCCAGGCCGCTGGAGGATTGGGATTGAGCGTTTAAACCCAGGGATGCACGCAAGAGGCTTAATCGAAGGGACGCGGAGATCTAGGAGGACGGCAGGTCTGGCAGAGGTTACAGATGAACAACGTTGAAATATATATACGTAGACTCACCTGATGAAGGAGCAGCGCTCCGAAAGCTCGTGATTCGAAACAGACCTGTTCGACTTTAACCTGGTGTTGTAAGAGGTTACAGAGATAGGGACGCTCGTCGGGAACAGAGAGACTCTGGGTGGGATGTTTCTGGCCAGTCCCACCGAAGGGGCCTTCGGCCCCGCTGATGGCAACTCCCTCACCGCAGTTTCCCCGGCGATGTAGGGTGCGAACAACGGAAAACAACGTTGACAGTGGCAGGACTGGAAAGTCCTGCCAGCAGCCGATAGCGGGGGAGGGGTCGGAAAACCCCGTCCTTTGTCATTTGAACATTTTCCAGAGATATTGGCACAACATTTTACTCTGCTTAATGTTGTGTTCTATTACTTCCTTGATGATGAAGGTACACATAGAACACAAAGAAGTAGTTGCTGCAAGTATTTATTCTGAATGGTAAGCATATTCCTATGAACAAATGGTTTTGTCTCCCTTACTGATGCCTGTCGTCTTGCCCGTCCTGCTCCCAATCTCTGGGTCCCGTCCACCCTCTGCGGCACGGTAGAACATTGGTTAGCACTGTTGCTTCACGGCGCCAGGCTCCCAGGTTCGATTCCCGGCTTGGGTCACTTCTGTGCGAAGTCTGAACGTTCTCCCTGTGTCTGCGTGGGTTTCCTCCAGGTGCTCCAGTTTCCTCCCACAAGTCCCAAAAGGCGTGCTTGTTAGGTAATTTGGACATTCTGAATTCTCCCTCTGTGTACCCGAACAGGCGCCGGAATATGGCGACCAGGGGCTTTTCACAGTAACGTCATTGCAGTGTTGATATAAGCCTACTTGTGACAATAAAGATCATTATATACATCTGTCCAGTCTGGTTCCACCTGCTGGCGGGAGGTTATAGCTGTCCCTACATGTGTTTGGCATTGTCTGTACGCAGTGGCACCATTATATATAAATATATACACTAATACACTATGTACAATTATATAGATATACCTGTACGCATATCACAACATTTAACTCCTCAATTCTAATGCCTCCAAACCATTACAAAGGAAGAGTATTGGGTTCTAATTGTATTGGAATTGTTCCAATTTATGGATGAGATGTTTTCCATCACTGATATTAACAAACACAAAGCCTTACATCTTTCAATGTCTGCCATTTAAAATATTATTATAAATATAATTAAAGTAATGATATAATGAGCGTAGGAAGCTGCAGAATGCAATTGTCTGCATGCTCGCTGCCAAAGACACATTGTGGCATTTAAATGCACTCTAATAACAATGTCTTCTCGTTCAGTCCAATTTGGTGGGAAAGGTGCAATGCAGATGATAAATGCTCTCGCTGGGTCGGCATTTTGTTGAGAATCTCATTACTTAGCACCAGTTGGTGAGCGAATAAAGGGGGACTTAATGTAGCAGACGGGAAGATATCTCTCCTTTCGACAGCGAGAACAGCACAACTCCTTTCAAAACAAAAATATAGCTGGTGGTGGAGTAATTAGCGCTGACTGCCAAATGGAAAGAAAAGAAAAAAAGAAAAGGTTGTTTCAAAAGGACTTAAAATGACAAGGAGCGGACAGACCAGGCTTCCCCCCCCCCCCCCCCCCTTAAATCTAGGCCTCTCTCTTGTGTCATTGTTTGCTTTGTTCCCTTGAATGGTTATCTGAAAGGGCTGGAGCGAAATGTCAAGGACGTGTCATATTTGGTCAGTCGCTCAGTTTGTCTGAAGAGAATTTTTTTGAAATGTTGTGCGAAATACAACGGTAAATCATTGACATGTTTGTTGCTTCTAGCTGACAAGCAGAGAGAGAGCATCTGTCTGTAAAATTGAGCTTTTTTTTAGTTGACATCTCCAGGGACAGTATAACTACATTTTACTACCTCAATCTGTCAGATACAAATTGGAGATACTTTAATACGAAATAGATCTCTCTATACATTATCTTTATATATAAAGATCAGATGAGGTTTTGAATTTCCGCGATTCGCTGGTGTGATTATTTTGTACTTCAGATTGTCAGCAAGCAGGACAATTTTAAATAACAAAGATTTGGCTCCAAGTAAACGCAACAGGATCCAAATCACGTAATTATTGCAAGGGAACAATACAAAGAATGTTCTAAAACTCAGTGCAGCGTGCCGTAAATATGCCTCTCACATTTCGCGAAGGCAACATACTGTGGATGTCTGAAATCCGAAATAAAAGAAGACATCGCTGGAGGCTCTCAGCGGGTCTGACAGCATCTGAGGCAGAAGGCAGCAGAATTGACGTTTCAGGTCTGCCGCCGTGTTTTGAAGGCAATGCTCAAAACGGACAACTCCACGCTCTGCTTTGAAATCGCAGAATCACCCTTCAGCCCATCGAGTCTGCACTGACATGTGAAAAACACCTGTGTGCCCATTTAACCATCCCGTCTGTAAATTGCTGTAACCCCAAGACACTCAACCTCACTGTTAACCACCCAGCCAATTTTTGTGTCATCTGCAAATGTACTGATCCTACTCCCCACATAGTCACCTATGTTATTTATATGAATGACAAACAATAGGGGGCCCAGCACAGATACCTGTGGTACCCCACTTGACACTGGCTTCTAGTCGCTAAAGCAGCTGTCTGTCATCACCCTCTGTCTCCTACCGCTCAGCCAATTTTGAATCCACCTTATCAAGTTACCCTTTATCCCATGCACATTTGCCTTCTTTATAAGTCTCCCACTTGGAACCTTTTCAAAGGCTTTGCTGAAATCGATATAAAGGGGAGGCATAGTGGTATGGTCACTGGACGAGTAAATCAGAGACCCAGAGTACTGTTCTGGGGATCCAGATTCGAATCCCGCTCCTGCAGATGGTGACATTTGAATTCAATAAAAATCAGGAATTAAAAGTCCATCACCATGGAACCATTGTCGATTGTCATAAAGACCCATCTGGTTCACTAATGTCCTTTAGGGAAGGAAATCTGCCATCCTTTACCTGGTTTGGCCTACATGTGACTCCAGACCCTCAGCAATGTGATTGACTCTTAACTGCCCCCTCAACGTCAATTGGGGATGGGCAATAAATGCGGGCACAGTCTGCGACGCCCACATCCCATGGACAAATTTTTTAAAACTACATCAACTACACTACCCTCATCAACACGCCTGGTTACCTCCACAAAAAATTCAATTGAATTTATAGAACATAGAACATAGAACGATACAGCGCAGTACAGGCCCTTCGGCCCACGATGTTGCACCGAAACAAAAGCCATCTAACCTACACTATGCCATTATCATCCATATGTTTATCCAATAAACTTTTAAATGCCCTCAATGTTGGCGAGTTCACTACTGTAGCAGGTAGGGCATTCCACGGCCTCACTACTCTTTGCGTAAAGAACCTATCTCTGACCTCTGTCCTATATCTATTACCCCTCAGTTTAAAGCTATGTCCCCTCGTGCCAGCCATTTCCATCCGCGGGAGAAGGCTCTCACTGTCCACCCTATCCAACCCCCTGATCATTTTGTATGCCTCTATTAAGTCTCCTCTTAACCTTCTTCTCTCCAACGAAAACAACCTCAAGTCCATCAGCCTTTCCTCATAAGATTTTCCCTCCATACCAGGCAACATCCTGGTAAATCTCTTCTGCACCCGCTCCAAAGCCTCCACGTCCTTCCTATAATGCGGTGACCAGAACTGTAGGCAATACTCCAAATGCGGCCATACCAGAGTTCTGTACAGCTGCAACATGACCTCCTGACTCCGGAACTCAATCCCTCTACCAATAAAGGCCAACACTCCATAGGCCTTCTTCACAACCCTATCAATCTGGGTGGCAACTTTCAGGGATTTATGTACATGGACACCTAGATCCTTCTGCTCATCCACACTTCCAAAAACTTTACCATTAGCCAAATATTCCACATTCCTGTTATTCCTTCCAAAGTGAATCACCTCACACTTCTCTACATTAAACTCCATTTGCCACCTCTCAGCCCAGCTCTGCAGATTATCTATATCCCTCTGTAACCTGCTACACCATTCCACACTATCGACAACACCACCGACTTTAATATCGTCTGCAAATTTACTCACCCACCCTTCTGCACCTTCCTCTAGGTCATTGATAAAAATGACAAACAGCAACGGCCCCAGAACAGATCCTTGTGGTACTCCACTTGTAACTGAACTCCATTCTGAACATTTCCCATCAACCACCACCCTCTGTCTTCTTGCAGCTAGCCAATTTCTGATCCACATCTCTAAATCACCCTCAATCCCCAGCCTCCGTATTTTCTGCAATAGCCTACCGTGGGGAACCTTATCAAACGCTTTGCTGAAATCCATATACACCACATCAACTGCTCTACCCTCGTCTACCTGTTCAGTCACCTTCTCAAAGAACTCGATAAGGTTTGTGAGGCATGACCTACCCTTCACAAAGCCATGCTGACTATCCTTGATCATATTATTCCTATCTAGATGATTATAAATCTTGTCTCTTATAATCACCTCCAAGAACATAGAACTCCTCTGGCACGGAGTCTGTCCCTGTTGCTCAGAAGGGAAGGGGGGAGAGGAGCAGAGCATTAGTAATTGGGGACTCTATAGTCAGGGGCACAGATAGGAGATTTTGTGGGAGCGTGAGAGACTCACGTATGGTATGTTGCCTCCCAGGTGCAAGGGTACGTGATGTCTCGGATCGTGTTTTCCGGGTCCTTAGGGGGGAGGGGGAGCAGCCCCAAGTCGTGGTCCACATTGGCACTAACGACAAAGGTAGGAAAGGGGACAAGGATGTCAGGCAGGCTTTCAGGGAGCTAGGATGGAAGCTCAGAACTAGAACAAACAGAGTTGTTATCTCTGGGTTGTTGCCCGTGCCACGTGATAGTGAGATGAGGAATAGGGAGAGAGAGCATTTAAACACGTGGCTACAGGGATGGTGCAGGCGGGAGGGATTCAGATTTCTGGATAACTGGAGCTCTTTCTGGGGAAGGTTGGACCTCTACAGACAGGATGGTCTACATCTGAACCTGAGGGGCACAAATATCCTGGGGGGGAGATTTGTTAGTGCTCTTTGGGGGGGTTTAAACTAATGCAGCAGGGGCATGGGAACCTGGATTGTAGTTTTAGGGTAAGGAGAATGAGAGTATAGAGGTCAGGAGCACAGATTTGACGTCGCAGGAGGGGGCCAGTGTTCAGGTAGGTGGTTTGACGTGTGTCTACTTCAATGCCAGGAGTATACGAAACAAGGTAGGGGAACTGGCAGCATGGGTTGGTACCTGGGACTTCGATGTTGTGGCCATTTCGGAGACATGGATAGAGCAGGGACAGGAATGGATGTTGCAGGTTCCGGGGTTTAGTTGTTTTAGTAAGCTCAGAGAAGGAGGCAAAAGAGGGGGAGGTGTGGCGCTGCTAGTCAAGAGCAGTATTACGGTGGCGGAGAGGATGCTAGATGGGGACTCTTCTTCCGAGGTAGTATGGGCTGAAGTTAGAAACAGGAAAGGAGAGGTCACCCTGTTGGGAGTTTTTTATAGGCCTCCTAATAGTTCTAGGGATGTAGAGGAAAGGATGGCGAAGATGATTCTGGATAAGAGCGAAAGTAACAGGGTAGTTATTATGGGAGACTTTAACTTTCCAAATATTGACTGGAAAAGATATAGTTCGAGTACAATAGATGGGTCGTTTTTTGTACAGTGTGCGCAGGAGGGTTTCCTGAAACAATATGTTGACAGGCCAACAAGGGGCGAGGCCAAGTTGGATTTGGTTTTGGGTAATGAACCAGGCCAGGTGTTGGATTTGGAGGTAGGAGAGCACTTTGGGGACAATTCGGTGACGTTTACGTTAATGATGGAAAGGGATAAGTATACAGCGCAGGGCAAGAGTTATAGCTGGGGGAAGGGCAATTATGATGCCATTAGACGTGACTTGGGGGGGATAAGGTGGAGAAGTAGGCTGCAAGTGTTGGGCACACTGGATAAGTGGCGCTTGTTCAAGGATCAGCTACTGCGTGTTCTTGATAAGTATGTACCGGTCAGACAGGGAGGAAGGCGTCGAGCGAGGTAACCGTGGTTTACCAAGGAAGTGGAATCTCTTGTTAAGAGGAAGAAGGAGGCCTATGTGAAGATGAGGTGTGAAGTTTCGGTTGGGGCGATGGATAGTTACAAGGTAGCGAGGAAGGATCTAAAGAGAGAGCTAAGACGAGCAAGGAGGGGACATGAGAAGTATTTGGCAGGAAGGATCAAGGAAAACCCAAAAGCTTTCTATAGGTATGTCAGGAATAAGCGAATGACTAGGGAAAGAGTAGGACCAGTCAAGGACAGGGATGGGAAATTGTGTGTGGAGTCTGAAGAGATAGGCGAGATACTAAATGAATATTTTTCGTCAGTATTCACTCAGAAAAAGATAATGTTGTGGAGGAGAATGCTGAGCCCCAGGCTAATAGAATAGATGGCATTGAGGTACGTAGGGAAGAGGTGCTGGCAATTCTGGACAGGCTGAAAATAGATAAGTCCCCGGGACCTGATGGGATTTATCCTAGGATTCTCTGGGAGGCCAGGGAAGAGATTGCTGGACCTTTGGCTTTGATTTTTATGTGATCATTGGCTACAGGAATAGTGCCAGAGGACTGGAGGACAGCAAATGTGGTCCCTTTGTTCAAAAAGGGGAGCAGAGACAACCCTGGCAACTATAGACCGGTGAGCCTCACGTCTGTAGTGGGTATAGTCTTGGAGGGGATTATAAGAGACAAGATTTATAATCATCTAGATAGGAATAATATGATCAGGGATAGTCAGCATGGCTTTGTGAAGGGTAGGTCATGCCTCACAAACCTTATTGAGTTCTTTGAGAAGGTGACTGAACAGGTAGACGAGGGTAGAGCAGTTGATGTGGTGTATATGGATTTCAGCAAAGCGTTTGATAAGGTTCCCCACGGTAGGCTATTGCAAAAAATACGGAGGCTGGGGATTGAGGGTGATTTAGAGATGTGGATCAGAAATTGGCTAGCTGAAAGAAGACAGAGGGTGGTGGTTGATGGGAAATGTTCAGAATGGAGTACAGTCACAAGTGGAGTACCACAAGGATCTGTTCTGGGGCCGTTGCTGTTTGTCATTTTTATCAATGACCTAGAGGAAGGCGCAGAAGGGTGGGTGAGTAAATTTGCAGACGATACTAAAGTCGGTGGTGTTGTCGATAGTGTGGAAGGATGTAGCAGGTTACAGAGGGATATAGATAAGCTGCAGAGCTGGGCTGAGAGGTGGCAAGTGGAGTTTAATGTAGAGAAGTGTGAGGTGATTCACTTTGGAAGGAATAACAGGAATGCGGAATATTTGGCTAATGGTAAAGTTCTTGAAAGTGTGGATGAGCAGAGGGATCTAGGTGTCCATGTACATAAATCCCTGAAAGTTGCCACCCAGATTGATAGGGTTGTGAAGAAGGCCTATGGAGTGTTGGCCTTTATTGGTAGAGGGATTGAGTTCCGGAGTCAGGAGGTCATGTTGCAGCTGTACAGAACTCTGGTACGGCCGCATTTGGAGTATTGCCTACAGTTCTGGTCACCGCATTATAGGAAGGACGTGGAGGCTTTGGAGCGGGTGCAGAGGAGATTTACCAGGATGTTGCCTGGTATGGAGGGAAAATCGTATGAGGAAAGGCTGATGGACTTGAGGTTGTTTTCGTTGGAGAGAAGAAGGTTAAGAGGAGACTTAATAGAGGCATAGAAAATGATCAGGGGGTTGGATAGGGTGGACAGTGAGAGCCTTCTCCCGCGGATGGATATGGCTGGCACGAGGGGACATAACTTTAAACTGAGGGGTAATAGATATAGGACAGAGGTCAGAGGTAGGTTCTTTACGCAAAGAGTAGTGAGGCCGTGGAATGCCCTACCTGCTACAGTAGTGAACTCGCCAACATTGACGGCATTTAAAAGTTTATTGGATAAACATATGGATGATAATGGCATAGTGTAGGTTAGATGGCTTTTGTTTCGGTGCAACATCGTGGGCCGAAGGGCCTGTACTGCGCTGTATTGTTCTATGTTCTAAGACTTTACCCACTACAGACATGAGGCTCACCGGTCTATAGTTGCCGGGGTTGCCTCTGCTCCCCTTTTTGAACAAAGGGACCACATTTGCTATCCTCCAGTCCTCTGGCACTATTCCTGTAGCCAATGATGACATAAAAATCAAAGCCAAAGGTCCAGCAATCTCTTTCCTGGCCTCCCAGAGAATCCTAGGATAAATCCCATCAGGACCCGGGGACTTATCTATTTCAGCCTGTCCAGAATTGCCAACACCTCTTCCCTACGTACCTCAATGCCATCTATTCTATTAGCCTGGGGCTCAGCATTCTCCTCCACAACATTATCTTTTTCCTGACTGAATACTGACGAAAAATATTCATTTAGTATCTCGCCTATCTCTTCAGACTCCACACACAACTTCCCATCCCTGTCCTTGACTGGTCCTACTCTTTCCCTAGTCATTCGCTTATTCCTGACATACCTATAGAAAGCTTTTGGGTTTTCCTTGATCCTACCTGCCAAATACTTCTCATGTCCCCTCCTTGCTCGTCTTAGCTCTCTCTTTAGATCCTTCCTCGCTACCTTGTAACTATCCATCGCCCCAACTGAAACTTCACACCTCATCTCCACATAGGCCTCCTTCTTCCTCTTAAAAAGAGATTCCACTTCTTTGGTAAACCACGGTTCCCTCGCTCGACGCCTTCCTCCCTGCCTGACCGGTACATACTTATCAAGAACACGCAGTAGCTGATCCTTGAACAAGCTCCACTTATCCAGTGTGCCCAACACTTGCAGCCTACTTCTCCACCTTATCCCCCCCAAGTCATGCCTAATGGCATTATAATTGCCCTTCCCCCAGCTATAACTCTTGCCCTGCGGTGTATACTTATCCCTTTCCATCATTAACGTAAACGTCACCGAATTGTGGTCACTGTCCCCAAAGTGCTCTCCTACCTCCAAATCCAACACCTGGCCTGGTTCATTACCCAAAACCAAATCCAACGTGGCCTCGCCTCTTGTTGGCCTGTCAACATATTGTGTCAGGAAACCCTCCTGCACCCACTGTACAAAAAACGACCCATCTAATGTACTCGAACTATATCTTTTCCAGTCAATATTTGGAAAGTTAAAGTCTCCCATAATAACTACCCTGTTACTTTCGCTCTTATCCAGGATCATCCTCGCCATCCTTTCCTCTACATCCCTAGAAATTACCTCCCAGAAATTTGTTAGGCATGTCCTCCCTCTGACAAAGCCATGCTGACTATTCCTGATCAAACCTTGCCTTTCCAAGTGGAGATAGATTCTCTCCTTCAGAATCTTCTCCAGTCGTTTCCCAACCACTGACGTGAGACTCACTGGTCTGTAGTTCCCTGGCTTACCTCTCCAGTCTTCTTAAATAGTGGAACCACATCAGCTGTTCTCCAGTCCTCTGGCACCTCCCCGTGGCCAGAGGGGAATTAAAAATTGGGTCAAAGGCCCTACAATTTCCTCCCTCACCTCCCGGAGCAACCTGGCACACAATTCGTCCAGACCTGGAGATTTGTCCACTTCTAACCCTGTAAACACCCCCAATATCTTGATACACACTATATCAATTTGCTCAAAAATTTTGCAGTCTCCCTCCCTGAGTTGCATACCTAAATCCTCAATCTCCTGGGTGAAGATGGATGTGACGTATTCGTTCAACGCCCTATCAATGTCCTCTGGGTCCACCCACAGATTTCCCCCTTTCAATCATAGGATTTCTACAGTGCAGAAGGAGGCCATTTGACCCGTGAGTCTACACTGACACTCTGAAAGAGCACCCGACCTAGGCCCTGCCCCCACGATATCCCCATAACCCAGTAACCCCACCTAACCATTTGGACACGAAGGGGAAATTTAGCATGGCCAATCCACCTAACCTGCACATCTTTGGACTGTGAGAAGAAACCAGAGAACCCAGAGGAAACCCATGCAAACATGGGCAAACGACCGCACAGATTTACCAGCATGTTGCCTCGGTTGACGCTGTTAGTTATGAAGAGAGATTGGATAGACTTGGATTGTTTTCCTTGAAGCAGAGGAGACGGAGATGTATAAAATTATGAGGGGCTTAGATAGAGTAGAGAGGAACAAGCCTTTTCTAATGGTGGAGGGATCAATAACCGGGGGCATATATTTAAGGTGAGGGACAGGAGATTAACAGGGGATGTGAGGAAAAACATATTTAACCATAGGGTGGTGGGAGTTTGGAATTCGCTGCCTGAAAGGTTGGTGGAGGCAGAGAACTTCATGACATTTAACAAGTATTTAGATGTGCACTTATGATCCCTGGGCATACAAGACTTTGGGTCAAGTGCTGTAAAATGGGATGAGGATAGGTGGTTGTTTTTGAATGGTGCAGATGTGGTGGGCTGTATGATTCTGTTTGTGACCCAAGACTGGAATCGAACCTGGGTCCCTGGCGCTGTGAGGCCGCAGTGCTAACCACTGTGCTGCCATGCTGCCCCCAAAAGCCCTTGGCCCTTGGTCCCTCATGTGGCCTATTCTCTCCCTGGTTATCCTGTAGAATATCTTGGGATTTCCACTACTTTTACCAGCCGGAGCTTTCTCATATCCCCTCTTTGCTCTCCCAGTTGCTTTCTTAAGCTCCACCCTGCACTTCCTGTACTCCACTAATGCCTCCACTGATTTGCTCCCCTTGTACCTGCTCAAAGCCTCTCTTTTCCTTCTCATCCTATAGAAGAATGAACAATAGGCGAGACTGGTCAATAAATTAAAAGTTCTTTGGGAGCGATCCAAAGAAAAGAAGTTGGATCAAAAATTGGCTTCGCAACATGCAGGAAGCAAAGGGTAAAGGTTGATGGGTGTTTTTGTGATTGGGAGGTCGTCTCCAGTTGTGTTTCACATGAGTCAGTAATGGATCGCTTGTTATGTGTGGCATAGGCCATTGAGTTAAACTTAAATGTTGGGGGTTTGATTAAGAGGTTTTCAGATTATGTGCAATATTAGTGAGCAGACTGCAGGAAAGTATCAATGGACTGGGTGGGCGGGCAAAAAGATAAATGGAATTCAGTCCGGTGAAGCGTAAGGAAGAGCATTTCCGAATGCAACATGGACGGGGAAGGCAAACAAGGCAATGGAATACACATTAATTGGTCGGTACTGCGTAGCATAGAGGAACAAAAGGACCTTGGGTTGGATGTTCCATGAAGATATCAGGACAGGTAAATAGGATAGTTTCTTAAATTCAATGGATAGCACTGTTGTCTCTGAGCCAGAGGTTCTTTCGTTCAAATCTCTCTCTTACTCTCTCGCTGTCTCTCTCTCTCTCTCTCGAATGAGAGAGAGAGAGAGAGAGAGAGAGAGACAGAGAAAGAGACAGAGAGAGACAGAGAGAGAGACAGAGAGAGACAGAGAGACTTGAGTTAACGCACCCACTGTTGTGTGGGGTGTTCTGATGTACAAACGATCCAACACGGCTGGAGATGGTGTAACTCAATTTTATTAACTACTCAACTGTAACAGCACACTGCTAACTTGGGTGCGTGCATTACCAGCTAATCTGTGGACCCTGTCCTATCACTATCTGGGTGAGGCATTCAGCACATGGTGAAGGTCTGAGTGGCAGGCTCTGAGCTCGGTGCTTTGAGCTGGCTGCTGCTGGAATGAGGGGGAACTGTAGTGTCCCCTGTTTTTATAGTGCGTGTGCTCTCACTGGTGATTGGCTGCGATGTTGTGTGTGTGTTGGTTGGTCCTACTGCATGTCCATCAGTGTGTGTGTGATTGCACCATGATATGCTGATCGAAATATCATGACACCCACTACAGCATTGAGAGTGGGAATTCTATTTGCTCCCTCAGATGAACGTAAGAGATCCCATATGACTATGAAAACACCGATAAGGGTCATGGCCCGATCTTCCCAAAAGGGAACAATGTCCCCGAGCAAGCGCATTTAAACGCGTGTTTCACAGCACCCGCAGTGCCGAGAAACACAAGGCTATTCAACGCGACTCGCTTTGAGTATGGGGCCTAAACAGTGTACGGGCGGCAGAGGCTGCACATAGCCCCGTTTGTTTTACAATGGGGAGCTCCGCTCGCTGGAACTCCCCATTGTAGCGAGAGACTGGGACGCCATTTTAAAATGGCGTTCTGATCTCCGAGGATTCCCAAACTCCCCGCAGCCCGAACGCAATGTGGATCGGTCCCCTGGCCCACCCCCACACCCTCCCCCCCCCCCTCCCCCCCAACACCACAGCGGGTAACCCCGACCCAATCGTGCACGTGCAAATAATGTCAGCTTGGCAGTGCCAACCTCATACTCTGGCAGTGCCCACGCCAGCTGGCAGTACCACCTGGGAACCTTTGCACTGCCATGTTGGCACCCACATTGCACTGCCAGGGTGCCCAGGTGGCACCAACATTGCGGGGGCACCACCCTACCCAAATGCAACGGGGTTTTTTGTCTCTACCACACTTTTAGGCAGTGAGTTCCAGACACATCTTTTGTCTCTCTTGGTCAATTAAATGGTGGGCATATCATCAGGAGGGGACCCTGCTACCTTTCTGTCTTCACCCCCATTACGTCTGAGGCAAGAAAGCCCATGGACAGCCTGCTATCCCGTCGCCAACTGAGGCCCTTAAATGGGCAACGGATGCCTGCTTGAGGACCTCGCCATGCTGTTGCTGGTATTAACCCACGGCACGCCATTCATTCATTTCATTTCATGCAGGGGGCTCTCTGCCCCAGAGCCATTTATCTGACCTGTTCATCGTCTGCGTGGCACAAGGTCCAGTGGGCAAGAACTGCGTCGCCTCCGCAAGCCTCATCCATAGAGTCACAGTGGGCACTGCCAACCGCATCAATCCAATCCTCAGTAGAGCTGGGAATAATGGCACAGCATTAAGCAACCCTGCAAAGGGTTATCACTGTGGAGGTATCAGACATTCAGAATGAAGTGGAGGGCTCAGCCAAAGGCTTGTTGCGTTTGTCCAGCACTAAGCTGCCTCTTTGACCTGGAAGGCCAACTGAACGTTTACCACGCTAATGTTGCTCTATAAATGCAACTTATTATTATTGTTGGTATTCTGGATAAATCCTTCAATACTGTAAACCTTTCTGTGTTCCGGCTCCTGACTCTTCAAGGTTTTACGTAAAGTTACTTCAGGGATAATTTCCTGGCGCTGTGTTGGCCGTTGTGGTGTCGGGGTGGCGGTATTGGAGATTTGGACACCCTCTTGCCATGATTTACCGAATGAGTTCTTCCTGGGACCACAGGAGATGGTAATGGTTCTATTGTTGGGATTAGTAACTCCTCTGGGACCCACTTTTGTTCCCTGTCCCACTGCTACCCTCTCTTTGCATCGTCCGAAATAAATCATTCCCAGCTCCCCGAAACATTCTCTTTCATTCTTCCCCATATCGCCGGCTCTGTGGTTCCTTACCAACTGTTAGATCTCTCACTTCCTCCAGTTCTGTAGAAAGGTTGATCTGAACCATCTGAGCTGAATTTTCCGCCGGTGAGATCTGTCAGTCCCGCCGATGGCGACACCTTGCGATGTGTTCCCAGCGGCAGAGGATATGAGCCAAGCAAAATACTGTGTATCCTGCCGGGGGTTGCGGTGCGGGGTTGGGGTGCGGGATTGGGGGCAAGAAATCTCGCTCATTAACTCTGCTTCACTCTTCACTGTCACTGAGCGTTTCTGTTTTGATTTGTAATTCGTATCCTTGTCTTAAATACTGCCTGCTGAGAGCTGGAGGATTAACAGCATTGGTCACCATTGCTGTTCAGTAAGGGTTGATTCTCCATCAATAATAGTCCTGCTAATGTCCCCTGATATACCAATCTGCTGAAAATCGTCATAAAGCCTTCAGGGGAGTTTTATTGTTTGAGTTAACGTTCCTGGTAGGGTTGTTAGTCATGCCTATAGAGACTGATTGCAGCCATTCTAATTTAGCAACTGCGCATGGTGTTGTTTTAAATGTTCATTAACAATTTAAAGTCGGGAAACAAATGGTTAATTCCAGAGGCCCAGCAAGAAAGCTGCATGCTCAGGGAAGCTGGATTAAGGGTGTTGAACTCGCTGCAGTTGTGGGGCGACGGAATCAGCTGATTCAACCTCCAACCCAGCAATAGCAAACACACGCACACACCGACACAGAGAGATACTGATACACACACCGACACAGAGAGATAGTGATACACACACCGACACAGAGAGATACTGACACACACACCGACACAGAGAGATACTGATACACACACCGACACAGAGAGATACTGATACACACACCGACACAGAGAGATACTGATACACACACCGACACAGAGAGATACTGATACACACACCGACACAGAGAGATACTGATACACACACCGACACAGAGAGATACTGATACACACACCGACACAGAGAGATACTGATACACACACCGACACAGAAAGATACTGACACACACACCGACACAGAAAGATACTGATACACACACCCACACAGAGAGATACTGATACACACCGACACAGAAAGATACTGATACACACACCGACACAGAGAGATACTGACACACACATCGACACAGAGAGATACTGACGCACACACCGACACAGAGAGATACTGATACACACATCGACACAGAGAGATACTGATACACACACCGACACAGAGAGATACTGACACAGAGAGATACTGACTCACACACCTGTCATGATATTCAAACACACACATCATGATAGACACACCAACAGACAAATCAGAACACACAACACCACACCCAATGACAGAAAGATATAAAAGCACAGACACGACCCCCGGTGGTCAGTATTAGCTGCAGAGGAGGACCAGGACAGATCTGTTACCAAACACACTCAGGGAGACAGCACGTGCAGAGTATCCAGAACGAACTGTATTATAAGAGTTAAAATAAAATAGAGTTGTACCACATACAACTGTGTTGGCTCATCTGTGCACCAGAGCACCCAACACCACATGGTACAGGAGTGGATCGATACCTGCCGGCATACCTCAGTGTACACAGACAACCAGCAGTGCCCAGGCAAAATGATAGAGCTCCCGGTTCCGCAGCCGCTCCAATGCTACGGCGATCTCCGCGAAAACTGGCGGCGATTCCGGCAATGGTTCGAATTGTTCCTGGTGGCAGCTGAACTCCAAGACCTGGATGATAGCGAAAAAATTGAATTTCTCCTCACCATCGCCGGTGCAAGTGCAAGAGAAATATTCACAAGGTTCAGGTTCTTCAGGAGGCAGCAAAGGTACGATTACCAGGCAGTCCTGGACAAATTCTCCAAGTACTGTGAAGAAAACGCAATCCAATCGGCAAGTAAAGGTAAGAAAAGCTGCAGTACTCACCTCGTGGCTGGGATCCCGGAGCCCGAATTCCCAGAGGCCGAAATCCCGGGCCTGAGAGGGGGCTGGGTCGAGGTCGGCGGCCATCTTGCTAAAGGTATCACGCTAGCACAGTTGCGCGAGCAGTGCGCAGAACCGGAAGTTTTGTTTGCGCATGCGCGAGATGCTGCGCATGCGCAGTCAAGAAAACGGCCATCGGTAAAGGAACAGCGATCTGAGCATGCGCAGTCGCTTCCTACGTGCTACATACCGAGCGTCAGGATGTCAGAGGCCCCAGACTGCACCAATTTAAAGGGGAAATGTCCCAAATCCAATTTAAAAGGGAAACGTCCCAAATCAAAAAAACAAAAATCTGTTAAAGCTGTAAAACAACCTTCCCTCACCTGGAATGACAGCACATTGCCGCAAATTGACCCAGGAGATGAATTTGACCTCCGAAGAACCCTCCGACAAGCAGTTACCTACGCACAAGCCGATGATTCCGACCTCGAATACTTCGATGACGATCTTTACAGTGTTTCCGGACCTCGCGAGCCCAATGATAGCTCTGTGGTCCTATACGACTATGACTCGGACGAACCTTTCGTGTTGCACATTGGCGGCCCCCACATTGAATCCGACGCAGATGCGGATTCATTTTTCGGATTTGAGGATCTTCAATCCAGCAGATATGACGTTCCAACTTATCAGTACCGGATGATGCTGCAGCCTGACATTAACAGACAGGGAGCGGTGCAAGCACACGGAGAGCGCCCTGCTGCCACACAGAGCGTGGTCCACGTCCCGCTCAACGTTCCCGACTCTATGAAAGAAGACATGCAAGACTCCAGAGTGCAGTCCTCGCATGAACCAGAAGTGACTCCAGTGTCACAAGCTTCCACAGCAAGCTCGTGGACAGACTCCACAATTGCAGAAATGCAAGACTCCAGAGCGCAGTCCTTGCACGGACAAGAAGTGACTCCAGTGTCACAAGCCTCCACAGAGAGCTCGTGGACAGCCTCCACGATAGAAGCAACGCAAGACTCCAGAGCGCAGTCCTTGCACGAACAAGAAGTGACTCCAGTGTCACAAGCCTCCACAGAGAGCTCGTGGACAGCCTCCACGATAGAAGCAACGCAAGACTCCAGAGCGCAGTCCTTGCACGAACAAGAAGTGACTCCAGTGTCACAAGCCTCCACAGAGAGCTCGTGGACAGCCTCCACGATAGAAGCAACGCAAGACTCCAATGTGCAGTCCTTGCAGGAACAAGACCATGAGGGTCTAGAAACCTCTCCTGACCAACCAGCGGCAGACGATGCAAGTCTGCCATGCTCACGTGAACAGCAAGAAGGCTATAACAGCCTACCATGCTCCACTACACAGCAGCATGACCATGACGGTCTCTCATGCTACAATGAAGGGCACAGCGCTGAAGACTGTTCAAGCCCAACTGAAGACAAGCCAAAGGAATCGCCTCGTCCAAGCCCGAAGAAAAAAGGTTTATGCGCTGACCTTCAGGATCATTATAGCCGAACAGAGATTAATAATGCTGCACGGCCACAGAAGGATGCTGAGGATTTGCTAACGAAATTTATTGAATGTTTAACTTGCAAGGAGCAGACTGAGAATTGCCAGTGTTTTAGTACGGATCGAAAAAATGGACAAGACATTGATCCTCAGGTAATGGAAATAACACAACCTGAATCATATCTACAGCAGGGACGAATGTCTCCCTTCAACACAACGCCGCAAAATCCCAACTTCGGAGACCAGCAGTTAGTCAGTAATGACTCTTCAAACCTTGAGGGGAACATTAATTGCATTGAACCTATACACACTCCACTGATTATTGAGCAGAACATTGGAGCAAGAATCCTGAGGACACCGACATCGAGTAGCCAGATAACGAATTTAAAACCCACAGCAGTTTCAAGTGAACCAAGTGTGCTTTCCACTAATGGTGAAGATGCAGATAAGGTCGACCCAATTATCCATTGTACCACACTAACCCCAGTGATTAAGCAGTTATGTATGGGGAGTATAATGTGGGCAATTGAGAACAGTAAAAGAGAGACTGTGACCATGCCAGTCCCAGCAAAATCAGACCCAGAGACCATGAAGGCATGTACATTAGACAAAGATACATATGAGGTACCTGAGAAGAAAAGTGAAACGGAATGTTCTTTGGAAAATAGTACAATGTCGATAGAAACATTGGATCCTATATTCGAAACCATACATATGGGAGAATTTGGGGGTAATAAACAAGGTTCTGCAATGTCTGGGGGAAGATTTAAAATTCCAAAGAAGAAAAGCCCAAATGAAGGACAACGGCAAGACAATGACAGTCCACCGACATGGTGTGCACCACCAGATGAAAACTCTGACAATTTACCCAACCCTAGTGAACAGCAAGCTGCTAATGAGGATCTATCCACGGGATGTGAGACGAGTGACGACAGCATCCCACTTCCCATGCAAAAGGTGCAAGGTGACAGACCTCGCCTAGTGCGTACCGAGGCACTCGACGATCACGGTGGGACCACTGACGACTGCGGTGGCGGCGCACCGCTTCCACCCTCGATGGCTCGAGCCTCTCCACTGGTTGGTGCATTCCTGCATGTTCCGACTCCAGAAGTGCAGCTTCAGGGAATCTCGGCTGCCTCCAGTGAACCTGTTGGGACTCCGGACGGGGGGCATCGACGGAAGGCAGACCGGACTCCAGATGGGGAGCAGCCAAGCGCCGACTCTGATTTGCGCACGCCAGACCTTGCTCCGGACGGGCGGTGTCGCGGCCTCGGTGATGGCACGCTCAGGGTGACGGCGGATGCCACGGCGACAGGGAATGGATCGCGTGGCAGTCCCACTGGGTCGGCAGTGGCAACCAGCACCGGCGGTCCAAGATGGACACACCAATTCGCGCCATCGCCAGACGTTGATGCGAGCAACAATTCTCTCTCCAAGGCGACATGCTTCGACGTTTCTCTGCGGAGTCGCCCTTCCGGCACAGCAGGTGGCCGGAACCAGCGTGCACGGTCTCGGCCAACTTCCACATCTGGCACAGTCATCGCCTTGCATGATATTAGTGATGGTGCTACTTCGATGGCAACGACCCATCGGCTACAAGATGCCGTCCACCACAAACATAAAAAGAAAAAGACTCCACCTTGTTCCTGGCATGCAGGGCGGATGGATTGGTGCGTAGGCGCAATCAGCGAGCTTTGCGCCGCCTTCCACGCTCGCAACTGAACCGTACGCACACGCCGGATCCTCCACTGGTTCCCAAGGATGACTTCGTGGAGATGCCACGGATCATGCCCCTTCCATCGCCACCAGAACCAAACCACAGCCAAGGCACCACTAACAAAGATGTTGAATGTTATATTTGCACAAATGAAAAAACCAAGCACTGCACGAAGTACAACAAATGGTAAAGTAGAGACTTCGGCAACAGCATCACCTCCAACAGTCCAAGGTGAACCAGTGTGACCCCAAATCTCCACAGCTGAACCGGCTTGAGGACCAGCCCATTCTTGAGGCGGTCACCCATTAGACTGGACTTATAACGCTGTTCATACGTTCAAAAAGTCAAACACTTCTGTATTATAACCTGTTGTTGTTTATTGTTCCAGATATCGTCTGACCAGACCAATGTTCAAGTTTTTTTTTCTCTCGCATCCAAGTTTTGTTATGGTACAACCTTGTTAGTGTGACGCACCCGACATCGCCCCATGTAAATAGTTACGTCATATACACACGCTGTACACAACACACACACACACTCTTAGATGCACTCACGACACAATTATATTTATAACCACGTAGGCACATATCTTTGTAAAAAGGGGGGATGTCATGATATTCAAACACACACATCATGATAGACACACCAACAGACAAATCAGAACACACAACACCACAACCAATGACAGAAAGATATAAAAGCACAGACACGACCCCCGGTGGTCAGTATTAGCTGCAGAGGAGGACCAGGACAGATCTGTTACCAAACACACTCAGGGAGACAGCACGTGCAGAGTATCCAGAACGAACTGTATTATAAGAGTTAAAATAAAATAGAGTTGTACCACATACAACTGTGTTGGCTCATCTGTGCACCAGAGCACCCAACACCACAACACCGACACAGAGAGATACTGACAGACACACACACACCGACGCAGTGAGATACTGACACACACACACACACTGACACAGAGAGATACTGACACACACACCGACACAGAGAGATACTGACAGACACACACACACACACACCGACACAGAGAGATACTGGAAGTCACACACACCGACACAGAGATACTGACAGACACACACACACACACCGACACAGAGAGATACTGACAGACACACACACACCGACACAGTGAGATACTGACACACACACACACCGACACAGAGAGATACTGACTCACACACCGACACAGAGAGATACTGACACACACACTGACACAGAATGATACTGACAGACACGCACACACACACACAGACACAGAGAGATACTGACACACACACCGACACAGAGAGATACTGACAGACACACACACACACACACTGACACAGAGAGATACTGACACACACACCGACACAGAGAGATACTGACAGACACACACACACACACACCGACATAGAGAGATACTGACATATACACCGACACAGAGAGATACTGACAGACACACACACACCGACACAGTGAGATACTGACACACACACACACACCGACACAGAGAGATACTGACTCACACACCGACACAGAGAGATACTGACACACACACCGACACAGAATGATACTGACAGACACGCACACACACACACAGACACAGAGAGATACTGACACACACACCGACACAGAGAGATACTGACACACACACACACACACACACTGACACAGAGAGATACTGACACACACACCGACACAGAGAGATACTGACAGACACACACACACACACCGACATAGAGAGATACTGACACACACACCGACACAGAGAGATACTGACAGACACACACACACCGACACAGTGAGATACTGACACACACACACACACCGACACAGAGAGATACTGACTCACACACCGACACAGAGAGATACTGACACACACACCGACACAGAATGATACTGACAGACACGCACACACACACACACAGACACAGAGAGATACTGACACACACACCGACACAGAGAGATACTGACAGACACACACACACACACTGACACAGAGAGATACTGACACACACACCGACACAGAGAGATACTGACAGACACACACACACACACCGACATAGAGAGATACTGACACACACACCGACACAGAGAGATACTGACACACACACACCGACACAGAGAGATACTGACACACACACCGACACAGAGAGATACTGACACACACACCGACACAGAGAGATACTGACAGACACACACACACACCGACACAGAGAGATACTGACACACACACCGACACAGAGAGATACTGACACACACACACACCGACACAGAGAGATACTGACACACACACTCACACCGACACAGAGAGATACTGACACACACACCGACAGAGAGATACTGATACACACACTCACACCGACACAGAGAGATACTGATACACACACCGACACAGAGAGATACTGACACACACACCGACACAGAATGATACTGATACACACACACCGACACAGAGAGATACTGATACACACACACACCGACACAGAGAGATACTGATACACACACCGACACAGAGAGATACTGACACACACACTGACACAGAGAGATACTGACGCACACACCGACACAGAATGATACTGATACACACACACCGACACAGAAAGATACTGATACACGCACCGACACAGAGAGATACTGACACACACCGACACAGAGAGTTACTGACACACACACACACCAACACAGAGAGATACTGACACACACACACACACTGACACAGAGAGATACTGACACACACCGACACAGAGAGTTACTGACACACACACACACCAACACAGAGAGATACTGACACACACACACACACTGACACAGAGAGATACTGACACACACACTGACACAGAGAGATACTGACGCACACACCGACACAGAATGATACTGATACACACACACCGACACAGAAAGATACTGATACACGCACCGACACAGGAGAAACTGACACACACCGACACAGAGAGTTACTGACACACACACACACCAACACAGAGAGATACTGACACACACACACACACTGACACAGAGAGATACTGACACACACACCGACACAGAGAGATACTGACACACACACCGACACAGAATGATACTGATACACACACACCGACACAGAAAGATACTGATACACGCACCGACACAGAGAGATACTGACACACACCGACACAGAGAGTTACTGACACACACACACATCGACACAGAGAGACACTGATACACACACCGACACAGAGAGTTACTGACACACACACCGACACAGAGAGATACTGACACACACACACATACACACACCGACACAGAGAGATACTGACAGACACACACATACACCGACACAGAGAGATACTGACAGACGCACCCACACACACACACCATCACAGAGAGATACTGACACACACACACACACACACAGATACTGACACACACACACACACACCGACACAGAGAGATACTGACACACACACACACCGACACAGAGATACTGACACACACGCGCACACACACACATACACACACACCGACACAGAGAGATACTGACAGACACACACCCACGCACACCGACACAGAGAAATACTGACACACACACACACAGGCACAGAGAGATACTGACAGACACACACACACACCGACACAGAGAAATACTGACACCACACCGACATAGAGAGATACTGATACACACACCGACACAGAGAGATACTGACACACACACCGACACAGAATGATACTGACAGACACACACACACACCGACACAGAGAAATACTGACACACATGCACAAACACACACCGACACAGAGAGATACTGACAGGCACACGCACACACACACCGACACAGAGAGATACTGACAGACACACACACCGACACAGAGAGATACTTTCAGACGCACACATACCGACACAGAGAGATACTGACAGACACACACACCGACACAGAGAGATACTGACAGACGCACACACACATACACCGACACTGAGAGATACTGACAGACGCGCACACATCGACATAGAGAGATACTGACAGGCACACGCACACACACCGACACAGAGAGATACTGACAGAAACACACACATCGACACAGAGAGATACTGACAGGCAGCCACACACACACACCGACACAGAGAGATACTGACAGACGCACGTACACGCACACACACACCGACACAGAGATATACTGACAGACACACACACACACACAGAGAGATACTGACAGACACACACACACACACACCGACACAGAGAGATACTGACAGACACACACACATCGACACAGAGAGATACTGACAGGCAGACACACACACACACACCGACGCAGAGAGATACTGACAGACGCACGTACACGCACACACACACCGACACAGAGAGATACTGACAGACACACACACCAACACAGAGAGATACTTTCAGACGTACACATACCGACACAGAGTGATACTGACAGACACACACACCGACACAGAGAGATACTGACAGATGCACGTACATGCACACACACACCGACACAGAGAGATACTGACAGACACACACACCGGCACGGAGAGATACTGACAGGCAGACACACACACACACACCGACACAGAGAGATACTGACAGACGCACGTACACGCACATACACACTGACACAGAGAGATACTGACAGACACACACGCAGACGCACACCGACACAAAGAGATACTGACACACACGCCCACGCACACACGCAGACACAGAGAGATACTGACAGACACACATGCACACACACACCGACACAGAGAGATACTGACAGACATACATGTACACACACCGACACAGAGATACTGACAGACATGCACGCACACACGCACGCACACACACACACACACACACCGACACAGAGAGATACTGACAGACATACACATACACCCACGCACACACACTGTGGTGAATGTATTTTGCCAATAATCCACCATTGTATTTATATCTATGCTGTTGCCTTTGTATTTGTATCTGTGCTGTGCTGTTGCCCTTGTGGGCTTTTCCTATGGGCCATTGTATGGCATTATCCATATGGGGAACATGTTGGGGCCTGTATGGGCTCCGCTCTGGTTCTTCCCCTTGAAGGGAGGTATAAAGAGCAGTCGACCTGTAGGCGGTTCTCAGTATTGCATCAGTCGCAGGCAGGCACTGTCCTAAGTAGATTAAAGCCACAGTTTACTTCTACTCCCGTCTCGAGTGAATTGATGGTCGCATCACACACACACACCGACACAGAGAGATACTGACAGACACACACACACACACATGCACACACACATACAAACAGACACTGACACACACACACACACATCGACACAGAGAGATACTGACAGACACGCACACACACACACCGACACAGAGAGATACTGACAGACACACACACATGCACACATGCACACACACATACAAACAGACACTGACACACACACACACAGAGCGACACAGAGAGATACTGACAGACACACACACACACACACATGCACACACACATACAAACAGACACTGACACACACACACACAGAGCGACACAGAGAGATACTGACAGACACACACACACACATGCACACACACATACAAACAGACACTGACACACACACACACACATCGACACAGAGAGAGATACTGACAGACACACACATACTGACACAGACACTCACAGATACTGACACACACACATACTGACACAGTCACACACATACACAGATACTGACACACACAGATACGCACACAAATACTGACACAGACACACAGAGAGATATTGACACAGACACACACAAACACATGCGTGCCACTAGCGATCCAGAGACCCAGAGTCACACTCTGGGGACGCAGGTTCGAATCCCGCCATGACAGGTAGTGAAATTTGAATTCAATAAAAATCTGGAATTGAAAGTCTAACGCTGACCATGAAACCATTGTCGATTATCATAAAAAACCATTTGCTTCACTAATGTCCTTCAGGGAAGGAAATCTGCCTTCCTTACCTGGTCTGACCTACATGTAACTCTAGACCCACAGCAATGTGGTTGACTCTTAAAGGCCATCAGGGATGGGCAATAAGTCCTGACCCAGCCAGCGATGCCCACATCCCATGAATGAATAAATAAAAGATACTGACACACGCTCACACACAGAAACATTGACACACACACATGCACACAGACACACACAGCACGCCACCAAGAAACATGCAACTGGGGGGGGCGGAGAATCTAGCCCATAATGTTTTGGCCTCAACTACTTCCTGTGGTAATGAATTCCACAGGCCGACCACTCTCTGGGTGAAGAAATGTTGCCTCATCTCTGTCCTAAATGGCCTACACAGTATCCTCAGGCTGTGACCCCTGGTTCCGCAATCTCCCACCATTGGGAACGTCCTTCCATCATCAACCCTGTCCCGTCCTGCTAGAAGTTTACAGGTTTCTATGAGATCCCCCTCATTCTTCTGAACTCCCGCGAATACAATTCTAACGGATTCTATCTCTCCTCATATGTCAGTCCAAAGATGTGCAGTTTAGGTGGATTGGCCATGATAAATTGCCCTTAGTGTCCAAAATTGCCCTTAGTGTTGGGTGGGGTTACTGGGTTATGGGGATAGGGTGGAGGTGTTGACCTTGGTTACTGTGCTCTTTCCAGGAGCCGGTGCAAACTCGATGGGCCGAATGGCCTCCTTCTGTACTGTAAATTCTATGATAATCTATGATCTATGCCATCCCAGGAATCAGTCTGGTAGACCCTCGTAGCACTCCCTCTATAGATAGAACATCTTTCCTTAGATAAGAGGACTAAAATTGCACACAATACTCCCGGTGTGTCCTCACCAAGGCCCTGTATAATTGCAGCAAAGCACCCCTGTTCCTGTACTCGAATCCTCTCGCAATGAATGTCGACATACCATTTGCCTTCTTTACCACCTGCTGCACCTGCAGGCTTACTTTCAGTGACTGGTGTACGAGGACACCCAGGTTTCATTATACATTCCCCTCTCCTAATTTATGGCCGTGCAGATAAAAATCTTTCTTCACATTTCTGCTACCAAAGTGGATAACCTCACATTTTGATTTGATTTGCTTCGATTTATTGTCACATGTACCGAAGTACAGTGAAAAGTATTTTTCTGTGGCCGAGGGAATGTACACAGTACGTACAAAGCAGACCAAAAGAATAATCAACAGAGAACATTGACAAATGATACATCGACAAACAGAGATTGCTTACAGTGCGGAACAAGGGGCCAAACAAAGCAAATACATAAAAATTTATCCTAACTACACTGCATCTCTGCATCCTCCTCACAGCTCCCACTCCCACCCAGCTTTGTGTCTTCTGCAAATTTGGAGATATTACATTTAGTTCCCTCATCTAAATTCTTAACATATATTGTGAAAAGCAGGGATCCTTGCACCAATCCCTGCGGTACCCCACTAGTCACCTCCTGCTATTTGGAAAAAGACCCATTTATTCAGCACAGTAGCACAGTGGTTAGCACAGTTGCTTCACAGCTCCAAGGTCCCAGGTTCGATTCCCGGCTTGGGTCAACGTCTGTGAGGAGTCTGCACGTTTTCCCCGTGTCTGCGTGGGCTTCCTCCGGGCCCTCCGGTTTCCTCCCACAGTCGAAAGATGTGCAGGTCAGGTGGATTGGCTATGATAAATTGCCCTTAGTATCCAAAGAAAAGGTTAGGCGGGGTTGCTGGATTACGGGGATAGGGTGGAGGCATGGGGTGTTCTTTCCAAGGGCCGGTGCAAACTCGATGGGCCAAATGGCCTTCTTCTGTACTGTAAATTCTATGATTTGATTCTACGATTCCATGATTCTATCCATCTCAATACAATATGCCTAATTCCATGTGCTTTAATTTTACATGCTAATCTCTGATGTGGGACTTTGTCAAAAGCCTTATGATCGTCCAAATCAACCATATCCATATACTCCCCCTCAGCATTTCTACCAGTTACATCCACGAAGAATTCCAGTAGATTTGTCAAGCTCACTCTGTCCGATTCTGCCACTGTTTTCTTAGTGCTTTGCCATAGAATCTTTGATAAAGGATTCTTGAATTTCCCCCACAAACGTGTCAGGCTGACTGGTCTATAATTCCCTGTATTCTCTCTACCTCCCTTTTTCAATAGTGGGGTTATATTAGCAACCCTCCAATCTGCAGGAACTGTTCCAGAATCTATAAAATCCTGCAGGATCACCACCAATGTATTCATTAATTCTCGGGCCACTTCCTTAAGTACTCTGGGATGTAGATTATCAGGTCTTGGGGATTTAACGGCCTTCAATCCCATCAATTTCTCCAACACCATTTCTCTACTAATAATGATCTCCTTCAGTTTCTTCCTCTCACTAAATCCAAAATTTATGGTCTTATTAGTGTCCTTCTTTGTGAAGACAGAACCAAAGTATGTATTTAGTTGCTCAGCCATTACTTTGTTCTCAATTATAAATTCCCCTGTTTCTGATTGTCTTCACCAATATTTTTCTCTTCACACGCCTATAGAAACCTTTGCAGTCAGTTTTTATGTTCCCCGCAAACTTAACCTTTGCTGAATTCTAAACTGCTCCCAACCCTCAGGTCTGTTGTTTCTCTTAGCCAAATGTAATGGGCGGGATTCTCTGATCCTGAGGCTAAGTGTTGATGCCGTCGGAAACGCCGTCGTATTTCTCGACAGCGTCAACGCGGCCCCATCATCAGCAATTCTGGCCCCCTACAGGGGGCCGGCAGGGCGCTGGAGCGGTTCACGCCACTCCAGCTGCTGATCCGGCCCTGGAACGGGCGCCGGGGGATGCGGTCATGCGCAGTGGGTCTGGCGCGAACCCGCGCATGCGCAGTCCCACCGCCGTGATTTCCGCGCATGCGCGGTATCTTCCTTGTCCACGCCGGCCCCGACCCAACATGGCGCAGGAGTACAGGGACCGGCACGGACGAAAGGAGGCCGGGAGACAGAGAGTCTGGCGGCGGGACCCAGGCTTTTCTTACGGCCCATTCGGGCCGGAGAATAGAGGGGGGGCTTAGAGCGGCCCCTGACCAGCACCGCACCGACCGCGCCGGCCCCAATGGCGGCGATTCTCCGCTCTGCGGGGCGGCGTGGCGTGATTCACGCGGTCCCCGGCGATTCTCCGACCCGGCGCGGCGTCAGAGAATCCCGCCCAATATTTCCAAGTTTGCTGATGACACAAACTTGGTGGGCATGTGAGTGGTGAGGAGGAAGTTCAGAAGCTTTGTGGTGATTTGGACAAGTTGAGTCAGTGGGCAAAACATGGCAGTTGCAGTATAATGTGAATACATGTGAAGTTGTACACTTTGATAGGACAAACAGAAAGGAATAGTATTATTTAACTGGTGGTAGATTGGGAAAAAGACCTGGGTGTCCTTGTACACCAATCACTGAAGCAAGCGGCAGGTATAGTGAGCAGTTCGGAAGGTTAATGGTATGTTTACCTTGATTGCAAAAGGACTTGAGTACCGGAGCAAGGATGTCTTACTGCAGCTGTACAGGACCTTAGTTAGCCCACGTTTGGAGTATTGTGTACAGTTCCTATCTAAGAAAGGATGCACTTGCCATAACGGGAGTGCAGCAAAGGATTACCAGACAGATTCCTGGGATATCTTGGTTGGATTTTCGTATGAGGAGACATTGGGTCGACTAGGCACTAGGCCTGTATTCACTGGAGTTTTGAAGAATGGGAGGTGATCTGCTTGAAATGTACGACATTCTGAGAGAATGGCACAGTGTCAGGGACCCAGGTTCAATTCCAGGCTCGGGTGTCTGTCTGGAGTTTGCAACATCTCCCTGTGTCCTGGTAAGGCGGGGGGGGGGGGGGGGGGGGGGGGGCGTCAAGAACAAGGGGTCACAGTCTCAAGATATAGGCTAGGCTATTTCGGAATGAGATTGGGAGAAAGCTCTTCACTCAGAGGGTTGTGAACCTGTGGAGTTCTCTCCCACAGAAACCTGTGGTGGCCAAATCACTGAATATATTTAAGAAGGAAATCAATAGACTTACATAGAAGATACATAGAACATAGGAGCAGGAGGAGGCCTTTTGGCCCTTCGAGCCTGCTCCCCCATTCATCACGATCATGGCTGATCATCCAACTCAATAGCCTAATCCTGCTTTCTCCCCATAGCCTTCGATCCCATTCTCCCCAAGTGCCACATCCAGCCGCCTCTTGAATACATTCAAAGTTTGAGCATCAAAGTGAGCCCAGGGGTATGGGGAGAGCGTGCGACTATGGCCTTGAGATAGAGGATCAGCCATGTTCATGTTGGATGGCAGAGCAGATTCGAAGGGTGGAATTATCTACCTCTGCGCCTCTTTCTATGTTTCTACATTTTGACAGCACTTTGCAACACTTTTCAGTGTATTTTAGCTTGGAACAAAGCCAACACGCCCAAAAACTGGCTACTTTAATGATAGGTGGTGGGAGCTAATGCGTGTCAGTGCTAAGCCTAACATTATACGATCATGCTTGAACACCGGGCAATATGAAAAAGATTTAAATCGAAACCCTTGTGGAAAGCTCCTGCACTGACATGAATGCATAAACTTTGCCAATGGATGTTGTTCACCTCAGACGACAACAACAACAAGAACTTGCATTTATATAGCACCTTTAACGTAGGGCACGATTGAATGGAAAAACAAGAGCCCCGTTTTGGGTGCGTTTAGTGGGGTGCAACGCAGAGAACAACTGTGCCATTCAACGGGACTCTGCTTCTTTTTCGGATCTCAGTGAGGAACAACACGCTGAGGACGCATTTAGACCCATTTCCTGCACTAACGAGCCCAGCTCGCCAGCGCAGGAAGAGATCAGGGCACCATTTAAAAATGGTGTCCTGATCTCTCAACCGCTCCCCCCCCCTCACCCGTGGCCTATGTGCTAACTAGTGAGTCCTTAAGCCCCCCACACCCAACCTCAAGAGGGCAGGGTACCCTCGGGCCGATACCCAGCATGGACAAAATGCCACGGGGGCACCTTGGCACTGCCACGTGGGCACCCCGGCATTGCCAATGTGGCACCCAGGTGACACTGCCAGGTGCCTGGAGAGCACTGCCAATGTGGCAGTGCCACGGTGTCCGGGTGGCATTGGTAGTGTCAGGGTTCCACCTTGCCCAGAGCCTGACCACCCGGGGACCCCCGATCACCGAGGAGACCCCCCACCACCACCGCAATGCCTGGTCCATGTATGTGGAAACCAGTGCTAAACGGCTCCATGGAGGGGTCTCGAAGGTGACCCGCGTCTTGGGTAACTCCGGTGGAGACATATACAATCAAGGCTAACAACTCAGTTGAATGTGCAAATCTAGATCATGCCCATTGAGGGCATCATGACGCCTCGTGAGATCTCGTTAGATCGCGCAAAGCCTCTCGCAAGATTTAACGGCCTCGTCACATCCCGAGTGCGTGGCGAGGCCGATAGATTGCACCCATAGTACAACGTTTCCAAAGTGCTTCACAAGAGCGTTATCAAACAAAGCTTGACTGAGTCACACGAGAAGGAAATAGGAGAGGTTATCAAATAGGTGGGTTTCAAGGAGCATCCTCGGCAAGGACTCGGTGAATTAGAACAAACCGATTCCAGATGTCAGGGTCTAGCGGCTGAATGGTGGAATGTTGAAAATCAGTGGAATATGCAAGGAGGCAGAATTGGAGGAGCACAGTGATTCGGAAAGCCTTCAGGCTGGAGCAGGTTATTGAGATAGTGAGCAGAGAGATTACGGCGGGATTGGTAAAGAAAGATGAAAATTTGACAGCTTGAGAAGAGACAAAGGACAAAGAACAAAGACCTTGTGGCCTAAAGCCCACACTTTGAAAAATCAATGCAACAATAATGACATTATACAAAGTTGATCACCTCCACTCAACCATAGTTGCTTTGGATATGCCATTGGATCCCAGTATAAAACAACGTTTTAGTCAAGGATATAGATAAGACATGCTAAATGTTCGACAGTAATGGATTGCTGCTGGAAAACGTGTTGAAAGAATTTTGTGATCTCAAGACAATATGGAAAATGTCAATGGTTTCACTCACAGAAGGATGGAAACAGGCTGTAATGGTCTCGATAGTTGAAATCAATCTTTATCTGAATTGGTCATTCGGTCGCACCGGATTTGAGTATTACTGAAAAAAGTGACTTTTTCTGTTGAAACTTTTCATTTTGCACTTATCAGGACAGTTAGCAAAATGTCAGGGAAGCAACAAATTTATACTGCATGAAGAGAGAGTGCTGATTGGTTGGCATGTGGACTCTAATTGGTTGAGGTGTTGGCCATGGAGAGTGCACCAGTTGATCGTGACTGCCAAGCATTGTTTGAAATTTAAACCAGACATCTTGACTCTGTTTGGCCACGGCAATTCCCTGAGGAATGAACCAGTGAATGGCTGTCACTTATTTTGTTCAGCTGAAACAGGCATAATGCGTGTATCTGCTCTTTCCGTTTGCAAAAAACAAAACCCTGTGTGTTAACATCTGTCTCTTTATCTGAAATATCATTTGGAGCCTATCTTAAGGCTGCAGAAACAGTAAGTAGTCAAGGCATGTAAAAGCAGAGTTTTCCTCTGCAACTGAAGTGCATGGGGAGGCACACTCTTCCTAGATCCATTTGGATAATAAAGGTGCAAATCATATCTTATGCAAAAGCCTGCAGGGCTTCAGTTTGTAATATTATTTTCCCGAGAATGCGACTCGTTTATATAAAGGAATAAAAGACTGAACCTTTCGACATGCCCTGTTCACCCACTAACCATCAGAATGCTAGACAAAGCCCCAAAGAGCTGAGTGCTAGACATATTGTTGACAAGCAGCAATCCTGGGCATCAGAGTACAGAAGCAAGGGAAGTGCCTCCAGTTGAATGGGACAAGAAGAGGCGAACTTTCCTTGAATGGTAAAATCCTTTGGGCCTGGATGGTGCAGAGGTCAGAAAAGACTCAAGGATGAAACCTGAGCAAGGGAAGAATCTTCAGCTTGGAGGCAGAATCTATAAATGTGAAACCTTGCATGATTTAGGTAGGTCAGAGAGAGTCAAGAGATTTGGGAAAGAGAGTGCAGCATTGTTACTCCATAGTAACCCGAAAATAATTGATTGAAACAACAATGCTGACATTACAATGCAGAATTTGAATTGCGCAGGGACATGCAGTTCAGGACTGAACGCAAACTGAGACACCAAGAAATTAAGAGTTTTCAATTCTTCTCTTCTAATCCCTGTGCCTTTTGTTCTTCTCCGTAGGAAGACCCTCAGAGTTGAGTATGACTTGGTTCTGCACCAAAAATGAGTTCTCAGGTGACTAAGGAGTCCAATGCGTGCCCTACAGTCTCGGTCATAGGTGGGGCAGACGGTGGTTGGAGGAGCGGGTGAGTAGGGTTCTCGGGTGGCCATGCTGTCAACGCTTGGCTTCAGATACCTGCAGGAACTGATTGCCAGAGTGAGGTTGAATGACTGAGAGTTCCTGCTATGTGGGGTGTTTCTGTTTGCTCAGTAGGATCCCACGGCAGCATGGTGGCATGGGCAGCATGGTAGCATAGTGGTTAGCACAGTTGCTTCACAGCGCCAGGGTCCCAGGTTCGATTCCCGGTTTGGGTCACTGTCTGTGCGGAGTCTGCACATTCTCCCCGTGTCTGCGTGGGTTTCCTCCGGGTGCTCGTGTTTCCTCCCACATGTCCCGAAAGACGTACTTGTTAGGTGAATTGGACATTCTGAATTCTCCCTCTGTGTACCCGAACAGGTGCCAGAATGTGGCAACTAGGGGCTTTTCATAGCAACTCCATTGCAGTGTTAATGTAAGCCCACTTGTGACAATAAAGATGATTATTATAAGATAGCTCAAGCACAAGTTGGCAGGATTGAAGGTAAGGTGGTCATGTTCCGATCTCTAACAGAGGGATTTTACCTGTTAAAAGGGGCCTCTTCCAGACTACCTCTGGTATTGTTCAGAGTCCTCTTCAAGGGTGGTCTGAAGCAATTATTCGGCAAAAAGCCAAACTCTTGTTTCAGGCATGATGATGTGGGAGCCATCCCCAACATGGTGGGCAGCACCACATTGACAGGGAATACCATTATCGACCACCTCTCAAGAGGCAGCGTGTCAGCAAATTGCTACACCTCGATCTGGATTTCCAAATTAGACACCACAGCCGCAACCTGGTCAAGGATTTTCTCTCACAGAAGAGAAATGAAAAATACAAGAGCGCTTTATTCCTTCACCCTCCACACACAATCCTAAAGAACTGTGCCCAAGCTAAAGTTGACACCCAACAAACCATTATTATTAATTAACTGGAATTAGTCGCCAGATTCTACTATTTGGATAATAAGATTGCAGTAATTGACTACAGGATCCAGGTGTGCAGAAGAGTATTGCGGGTTGAGAAGAATCAAAAACACGATCTGAATAAAATGAAAGGTTGGATAAACTGAAAAGTGATCCCAAGCAGGCAAATTAGACGGCACTGAACTATATTGATGGAAGGAAATGCAAACTGCAGACTTAGCTAAAACAGTAAAAGATGCTGACTTCATGTCCACTTTGTCCTCTGCAGCTGGTTGCGCAAGAGAGGAAATGAGATGACCCTTTGATATAAAGCTGCACTCTAACACTGGTCCATCAACACATCCAGTAACAAGACAGCCGGTATCACGGGAACCACAGCACGAATGGAGGTTCCATACAGGTTCAGCATAACTTATCGACTTTCAAATTCTATTCTTCCAATATCTGTGTAGTTTGCTTTTTCTCATGGCTTTGCGAAACTGTGGCGCATATTTTACTGGGTGGCACGGTCGCACAGTGGTTAGCACTGTTGCTTCACAGTGGCAGGCTCCCAGGTTCGATTCCCTGTCACTGTCTGTGCGTTTTCCCCCTGTGTGCGTGGATTTCCTCCGGATGTTCCAGTTTCCTCCCACAAGTCCCGAAAGACGTGCTTGCTAGGTGAATTGGACATTCTGAATTCTCCCTCCGTGTACTCGAACAGGCGCCAGAGTGTGGCGACTTGGGGATTTTCAGAGTAACTTCATTACAGTGTTAATATAAGCCTATTGCAACAATAATAAAGATCATTATTAGTAGAATTTGATGTGATTTCGTCTGGGAGCCTGCTGTGCCCCACCCCAAACTTGTACCTCCCAAGTAATAAGTAACCTATCATTTTGATATGTTTTTCCTATCAAAATATGCCACCTCACCTTTCCTACATTACAACAGTGACTACACTTCAAAAGAGTACTTCATGGTTTGTAAGGACCTTTGGGATTTCTTGCAATCGTGAGAGATGTTATGAAAATGCAAGTCTTTCGTCTCTATGTTTGAATGGACTGCAGCAGTTCAAGAATAATAATAATCGCTTATTGTCACAAGTAGGCTTCAATGAAGTTACTGTGAAAAGCCCCTAGTCGCCATATTCCAGCGGCTGTTCGGGGAGGCCGGTATGGGAATTGAACCTGCACAGCTGGCCTTGTTCTGCATTACAAGCCAGCTGTTTAGCCCATTGAGCTAACCATCCTTTCAAGGGTAATTAGGGATGGCGAGTGAATGCTGGTCTATCCGGCGAAGCCCACATCCCATGAACAAATAAAATAATCATCCTTCAGTTACTGGCCCAATCTGACTCCGGAGGTAATTTCTCCGTACTTTCTCTGCAAGATTTTGAACACGTCTATCAAATCGGGTCTCGATCATCTCTTCTCTAGGTCCAGATTAGGAATAGAACATAGAACAGTACTGCACAGAGCAGGCCCTTCGGCCCTCGATGTTGTGCCGAGCCTTGTTCGAAACCAAGATCAAGCTATCCCACTCCCTATCATTCTGGTGTGCTCCATGTGCCTATCCAATAACTGCTTGAAATTTCCTAAAGTGTCCGACTCCACTATCACAGCAGGCAGTCCATTCCACACCCTAACCACTCTCTGAGTAAAGAACCTACCTCGGACATCCCACCTATATCTCCCACCCTGAATCTTATAGTTATGCCCCCTTGTAACAGCTACATCCACCCGAGGAAATAGTCTCTGAATGTCAACTCTATCTATCCCCCTCATCATCTTATAAACCTCTATTAAGTCGCCTCTCATCCTCCTCTGCTCCAAAGAGAAAAGCCCTAGCTCCCTCAAACTTTCCTCATAATACCTATCCTCCAAACCAGGCAGCATCCTGGTAAATCTCCTTTGCACCCTTTCTAATGCTTCCACATCCTTCCGATAGTGAGGTGACCAGAACTGCACACAATACTCCAAATGTGGTTTCACCAGGGTCCTGTACAGTTGCAGTATAACGCCACGGCTCTTAAACTCAAGCCCCCTGTTAAATAAATGCTAGCACACTATAGGCCTTCTTCATGGCTCTGTCCACTTGAGTGGCAACCTTCAGAGATCTATGGACATGATCCCCAAGATCTCTCTGTTCCTCCACATTCCTCGGAACCCTGCCGTTGACCCTGTAATCCGCATTCAAATGTTTCCTACCAAGATGAATCACCTCGCACTTATCAGGGTTAAACTCCATCTGCCATTTTTCGGCCCAGCTCTGCATCCTATCAATGTCTCTTTGCAGCCTACAACAGCCCTCCACCTCATCCACTACTCCACCAATCTTTGTGTCATCAGCAAATTTACTGACCCACCCTTTAGCCCCCTCCTCCAAGTCATTGATAAAAATCACAAATAGCAGAGGACCCAGCACTGATCCCTGTGGTACACCGCTGGTAACTGGTCTCCAGCCTGAAAATTTTCCATCCACCACCACCCTCTATCTTCTATGTGATAGCCAGTTACTTATCCAATTGGCCAAATTGCCCTCTATCCCACACCTCCTTACTCTCTTCATGAGCCGACCATGGGGAACCTTATCAAAAGCCTTACTGAAATCCATGTATACGACATCAACTGCTCTACCTTCATCTACACACCTAGTAACCTCCTCAAAGAATTCAATCAAATTTAAGTAATAGGGGCATGTTATATGTCCCCTAAAACCTGCTCTGCCATTCAATAAGATCATGACTGATCTTACACCTCAGGCTTACTTTCCCAATCAATGCCCTTTATTCCATTAATGCTCAAAAGTCCATCAGTCTCAGACTTGAATAATGTCAACAATTGAGCATCCAGTATCCGCTGTATTAATTTCTCTAGTCTCCCCATGTAACCTTTGAATCAGAGAGGTTTATGCTCCACCTCAGAGATTGGAGGACTTAGTCTTGACTGATATTTCAGTGCAGTACCTCGGGAGTGCGGCACTGCTGGAGGATGGTGTCTTTTTTCAAAAATTCTTTTACGGGTTGTGGGCGGCGCTTGTTAGGCCAGCATTTATTGCCCATCCCTGATTGCCCGTCAGAAGGTGTTGATAAGTTACCTTCTTGAATCGCTGCAGTCTTTGAGGTGTACGTACACCCGCTGTGCTGTTAGGGAGGGGGTTCCAGGATGTTGCCCCAGCGATAGTGAAGGAACGACAATATATTTCCAAGTTGGATACAATAAACTAAATCTGCCCTACGAAAGGTGGAGGCAAAAGAGACTGGTGGCCAGGATTTTTTCTGTGTCAGGCGAGAATTGCGGGCCATCAATGCTGGTAGCTGATGAGAGGGGTAGAGGATGAGCGATGCTTTCACATCGATGCAAACCGCGACCTTAGACGTGTCGCTGCATTTCCTGCCCCCGTTACCGGCAAACCCGCCCAAAGCGAACGGGAGCAGAAAATCCTGGCCACTATTCAAAGAGGCCTCGGGGAGTTCTCCTGGATTCCTGACTAATATTTACCCCTCCATCCACAGCGCTGAAAAATATAAGAGACGTCTTAACCACTTACATAAGAACTAGGAGCAGGAGTAGGCCATCTGGCCCCTCGAGCCTGCTCCGCCATTCAATGAGATCATGGCTGATCTTTTGTGGACTCAGCTCCACTTTCCGGCCCGAACACCATAACCCTTAATCCCTTTATTCTTCAAAAAACTATCTATCTTTATCTTGACAACATTTAATGAAGGAGCCTCTACTGCTTCACTGGGCAAGGAATTCCATAGATTCACAACGCTTTGGGTGAAGAAGTTCCTCTTAAGCTCAGTCCTAAATCGACGTCCCCTTATTTTGAGGCTATGCCCCCTAGTTCTGCTTTCACCCGCCAGTGGAAACAACCCGCCTGCATCTATCCTATCTATTCCCTTCATAATTTTATCTGTTTCTGTAAGACCCCCCCTCATCCTTCTAAATTCCAACGAGTACAGTCCCAGTCTGCTCAACCTCTCCTCATAATCCAACCCCTGCAGCTCTGGGATTTACCTAGTGAATCTCCTCTGCACACCCTCCAGTGCCAGTACGTCCTTTCTCAAGTAAGGAGACCAAAACTGAACACAATACTCCAGATGTGGCCTCACTAACACCTTATACAATTGCAGCAGAACCTCCCTAGTCTTAAACTGCAGCCCTCTAGCAATGAAGGACAAAATTCCATTTGTCTTCTTAATCACCTGTTGCACCTGTAAGCCAACTTTAAACCAACTTTTTGCGACTCACTTGCTTCATTTCCATTTGTGGGATCTTGTTGCCATCTAATTGGTTGCTGCAGTCCTCATCAGCAAAATAGCGACCCTGTTTCAAAATTACCGCAGGGGCTGCAAAGTGCTTTGGGGATGTCTTGAGGTCATGAATGTTGCTTTAATATTGCAAGATATTTTTTATTCCTATAGCTTTCAAAGAAATTGTGCGTTTGTGGAGTAATTGAACAGTAGGTAACAGCAGGCTTGAAGCAACTGAGACAGCTGGACATTTATTAATACCTAATTTCAGGAATGGAGTGACATTGGGCCCTGGAATTGTGTGAAAAATGAAAGCCCCCCCCGTCGACTGAGCTGGGATATTTTTCTGTGGAGAGCAACACGTCTGCTTTGTCAGGCTTCTCTCCAATGGCGGTGCCTGCAGAGTACTTTCATAGACACGGGCAGGTGGACCAATGACTGGATGAATCACAGCAGAAATGCCACTGCGTTCTTTTGATTACAAGACTCAGGATTGCCGGTGATGTGTGAAGTGAATGAAAGCTACTTTGAGATGGCGTCTATCTGACGTGACTAAACTGCTACATGGGCACTGGAACACAACAGGAAATCTCTGCTTCTGCCTTGTGACCATTCGGGAGTTGATTGTTGAACCGAACCTGCTATGATGTCAAACTTGTGGGCCTGAATTTTCTTGCAGACGGAGAGGCTCTCTGCCTGGGCAGAAATGGCGACAGAGGCCTGAATTCGGAAGTTCTGCGTCGGCCCCGCCATTTTTGCACTGCCTTTTGCAGGGCAGATTTTGAATTGGATTTGTTTATTGTCGTGTGTACCGAGGGACAGTGAAAAGTATTTTTCTGCGAGCAGCTCAAACAGATCATTTAGTACATGAAAGGAAAATATGTAATAGGGCAACACAAGGTACACAAAATGTAAATACATAGATACCGGCGTCAGGTGAAGCATACAGGAGTGTAGTATTAATCACATCAGTCCATTGGAATGTCATTTAGGAGTCTGGTAACAGCGGGAAAGAAGCTGTTTTTGAATCTGTTCGTGCGTGTTCACAGACTTTTGTATCTCCTGTCCAATAGAAGAAATTGGAAGAGTGAGTAAGCCAAGTGGGAGGGATCTTTGATTGAGCTGCCCACTTTCCCCAGGCAGCGGGAGGTGTAGATGGAGTCAATGGATGGGAGGCGGATTTGTCTGATGGGCTGGGCTGAGTTCACGATTCTCTGAAGTTTTTTGCGGTCTTGGGCCAAGCAGTTGTATTACCAGGCTGCACTGCAGCCCGATAGGATGCTTTCTATGGTGCATCTGTAAAAGTTGGTAAGAGTCAATGTGGAATTTGGTTTGTTCTCACTGGAACGAAGGAGGTTGAGGGGCGACCTGATAGAGGTATACAAAATTATGAGGGGCATAGACAGAGTGGATAGTCAGAGGCTTTTCCCCAGGGTAGAGGGGTCAATTACTAGGGGGCATAGGTTTAAGGTGAGAGGGGCAAGGTTTAGAGTAGATGTACGAGGCAAGTTTTTTACGCAGAGGGTAGTGGGTGCCTGGAACTCACTACCGGAGGAGGTAGTGGAAGCAGGGACGATAGGGACATTTAAGGGGCATCTTGACAAATATATGAATAGGATGGGAATAGAAGGATACGGACCCAGGAAGTGTAGAAGATTGTAGTTTAGTCGGGCAGTATGGTCGGCACGGGCTTGGAGGGCCGAAGGGCCTGTTCCTGTGCTGTACATTTCTTTGTTCTTTGTTCTTTGTTCTTTGACATGCCGAATTTCCTTAGTTGCCTGAGGAAATAAATGCGCTGTTGTGCTTTCTTGGTCGTAGCATCGACGTGGGTGAACCAAGACAGACTGTTGGTGAGGAATTCAAAGCTGTTAACCATCTCCACCTTGGCCCCGTTGATGCTGACAAGGGTGTGCACAATACTTTGCTTCCTGAAGTCAATGACCAGCTCTTTAGTTTTGCTGGCATTGAGGGAGAGATTGTTGTTGTTACACCACACTGCTAGGTTCTCTATCTCCCTCTTGTATTTGTTTATTTGAGAGACATCGCCTCTGGCAGTGCAGCACTCCCTCACTGGATAGAATGGGGACGAGCCGATAAAATTGGAGCTGCCTTCAGTCAGTTCTGGTTTTGACAAGGAGGGAATGGGGAAAACAACTTGTGCACTTATGAAGGGTAGCAAGGATAATCCAGGGAACTACAGGCCGGTGAGCCTTACGTCAGTGGTAGGGAAATTACTGGAGAGAATTCTTCGAGACAGGAACTACTCCCATTTGGAAGCAAGTGGACGTATTAGCGAGAGGCAGCACAGTTTTGTGAAGGGGAGGTCGTGTCTCACTAACTTGATAGAGTTTTTCGAGGAGGTCACAAAGATGATTGATGCAGATAGGGCAGTGGATGTTGTCTATATGGACTTCAGTATGGCCTTTGACACAGCGGATCTGGTGGCCTGAAGTGCATATGTTTTAATGCAAGAAGTTATTCCGGGAAAGGCAGATGAACTTAGAGCTTGGATTAGTACTTGAAACTATGATGTTGTTGCCATTACAGAGACCTGGTTGAGGGAAGGGCAGGATTGGCAGCTAAACGTTCCAGGATTTAGATGTTTCAGGCAGGATAGAGGGGGCGGTAAAAGGGGTGGCGGAGTTGCGCTACTGGTTAGGGAGGATATCACAGCTGTACTACGGGAGGACACCTCAGAGGGCAATGAGGCTATACAGGGTAGAGATCAGGAATAAGAAGGGTGCAGTCACAATGTTGGGGGTTTACTACAGGCCTCCCAACAGCCAGCGGGAGATAGAGGAGCAGATAGGTAGACAGATTTTGGAAAAGAGTAAAAACAACAGGGTTGTGGTGATGGGAGACTTCAACTTCCCCAATATTGACTGGGACTCACAGAGTGCCAGGGGCTTAGACGGGGCAGAGTTTGTAAGGAGCATCCAGGAGGGCTTCTTAAAACAATATGTAGACAGTCCAACTAGGGAAGGGGCGGTATTGGACCTGGTATTGGGGAATGAGCCCGGCCAGGTGGTAGAAGTTTCAGTAGGGGAGCATTTCGGGAACAGTGACCACAATTCAGTAAGTTTTAAAGTGCTGGTGGACAAGGATAAGAGTGGTCTTAGGGTGAATGTGCTAAATTGGGGGAAGGCTAATTATAAAAATATTAGGCGGGAACTGAAGAACCTAGATTGGGGGTGGATGTTTGAGGGCAAATCAACATCTGACATGTGGGAGGCTTTCAAATGTCAGTTGAAAGGAATTCAGGACCGGCATGTTCCTGCGAGGAAGAAGGATAAATACGGCAATTTTCGGAACCTTGGATAACGAGAGATATTGTAGGCCTCGTCAAAAAGAAAAAGGAGGCATTTGTCAGGGCTAAAAGGCTGGGAACAGACGAAGCCTGTGTCGAATATAAGGCAAGTAGGAAGGAACTTAAGCAAGGAGTCAGGAGGGCTAGAAGGGGTCACGAAAAGTCATTGGCAAATAGGGTTAAGGAAAATCCCAAGGCTTTTTACACGTCCATAAAAAGCAAGAGGGTAGCCAGGGAAAGGGTTGGCCCACTGAAGGATTGGCAAGGGAATCTATGTGTGGAGCCAGAGGAAATGGGTGAGGTACTAAATGAATACTTTGCATCAGTATTCACCAAAGAGAAGGAATTGGTAGATGTTGAGTCTGGAGAAGGGTGTGTAGATAGCCTGGGTCACATTGAGATGCAAAAAGACGAGGTGTTGGGCGTCTTAAAAAATGTTAAGGTAGATAAGTCCCCAGGGCCTGATGGGATCTACCCCAGAATACTGAAGGAGGCTAGAGAGGAAATTGCTGAGGCCTTGACAGAAATCTTTGGATCCTCACTGTCTTCAGGTGATGTCCCGGAGGACTGGAGAATAGCCAATGTTGTTCCTCTGTTTAAGAAGGGTAGCAAGGATAATCCAGGCAACTACAGGCCGGTGAGCCTTACTTCAGTGGTAGAGAAATTACTGGAGAGAATTCTTTGAGACAGGATCTACTCCCATTTGGAAGCAAATGGACGTATTAGTGAGAGGCAGCATGGTTTTGTGAAGGGGAGGTCGTGTCTCACTAACTTGGTAGAGTTTTTCGAGGAGGTCACAAAGATGATTGATGCAGATAGGGCAGTGGATGTTGTCTATATTGACTTCAGTAAGGCCTTTGACAAGGTCCCTCATGGTAGACTAGTACAAAAGGTGAAGTCACATGGGATCAGGGGTGAGGGGCTGGTTTAGCACACTGGGCTAAATCGCTGGCTTTTAATGCAGACCAAGGCAGGCCAGCAGCACGGTTCGATTCCCGTACCAGCCTCCCCGAACAGGCGCCGGAATGTGGCGACTAGGGGCTTTTCACAGTAACTTCATTGAAGCCTACTCGTGACAATAAGCGATTTTCATTTCATTTCATTTTTCAGCTGGCAAGGTGGATACAGAACTGGCTCAGTCATAGAAGGCAGAGAGTAGCAATGGAAGGATGCTTTTCTAATTGGAGGGCTGTGACCAGTGGTGTTCCACAGGGATCAGTGCTGGGACCTTTGCTGTTTGTAGTATATATAAATGATTTGGAGGAAAATGTAACTGGTCTGATTAGTAAATTTGCAGACGACACAAAGGTTTGTGGAATTGCGGATAGCGATGAGGACTGTCAGAAGATACAACAGGATTTAGATTGTTTGGAGACTTGGGCGGAGAGATGGCAGGTGGAGTTTAATCCGGACAAATGTGAGGTAATGCATTTTGGAAGGTCTAATGCAGGTAGGGAATATACAGTGAATGGTAGAACCCTCAAGAGTATTGAAAGTCAGAGAGATCTAGGAGTACAGGTCCACAGGTCACTGGAAGGGGCAACACAGGTGGAGAAGATAGTCAAGAAGGCATACGGCATGCTTGCCTTCATTGGCCGGGGCATTGAGTATAAGAATTGGCAAGTCATGTTGCAGCTGTATAGAACCTTAGTTAGGCCACACTTGGAGTATAGTGTTCAATTCTGGTCGCCACACTACCAGAAGGATGTGGAGGCTTTAGAGAGGGTGCAGAAGAGATTTACCAGAATGTTGCCTGGTATGGAGGGCATTAGCTATGAGGAGCGGTTGAATAAACCCGGTTTGTCCTAACTGGAACGACGGAGGTTGAGGGGCGACCTGATAGAGGTCTACAAAATTATGAGGGGCATGGACAGAGTGGATAGTCAGAGGCTTTTCCCCAGGGTAGAGGGGTCAATTACAAGGAGGCATAGGTTTAAGGTGAGAGGGGCAAGGTTTAGAGTAGATGTACGAGGCAAGTTTTTTACACAGAGGGTAGTGGGTGCATGGAACTCACTACTGGAGGAGGTGGTGGAAACAGGGACGATAGTGACATTTAAGGGGCATCTTGACAAATACATGAATAGGATGGGAATAGAAGGATACGGACCCAGGAAGTGTAGAAGATTGTAGTTTAGTCGGGCAGCATGGTCGGCACAGGCTTGGAGGGCCGAAGGGCCTGTTCCTGTGCTGTACATTTCTTTGTTCTTGTTCTTTGTCCCTCATGCCAGACTGGTACAAAAAGTGAAGTCACACGGGATCAGAGGTGAGCTGGCAAGATGGATACAGAACTGGCTGGGTCATGGAAGGCAAAGAGTAGCAATGAAAGGGTGCTTTTCTGACTGGAAGGCTGTGACTAGTGGTGTTCCACAGGGATCAGTGCTGGGACCTTTACTGTTCATAGTATATATAAATGATTTGGAGGAAAATGTAAGTGGTCTGATTAGTAAGTTTGCGGACGACACAAAGGTTGGTGGAATTGCAGATAGTGATGAGGACTGTCAGAGGATTCAGCAGGATTTACATCATTTGGAGACATGGGCGGAGAGATGGCAGATGGAGTTTAATCGGGACAAATGTGAGGCACTACGTTTTTGAAGGTCTAATGCAGGTCGGGAATATACAGTGAATGGTAGAACCCTCCAAGAGTATTGACAGTCAGAGCGATCTAGGTGTGCAGGTCCACAGGTCACTGAAAGGGGCAACATAGATGGGGAAGGTAGTCAAGATGGCATATGGCATGCTTGCCTACAATGGCCGGGGCATTGAGTATAAGAATTGGCAAGTCATGTTGCAGGTGTAGAGAACCTTAGTTAGGCCACACTTGGAGTATGGTGTTCAATTCTGGTCGCCACACTACCAGAAGGATGTGGAGGCTTTAGAGAGGGTGCAGAAGAGATTTACCAGGATGTCGCCTGGTATGGAGGGCATTAACTATGAGGAGAGGTTGAATAAACTTGGTTTGTTCTCACTGGAACGACGGAGGTTGAGCGGCGACCTGCTAAGGTCTATAAAATTATGGGTTGTATAGACAGAGTGGACAGTCAGAGACTTTTTCCCAGGGTAGAGGGGTCAAATACTAGGGGGCATAGGTTTAAGGTGAGAGGGGCAAGGTTTAGAGTAGATGTACGAGCCAAGTTTTTTACACAGAGGGCAATGGGTGCCTGGAGCTCGCTGCCGGAGGAGGTGGTGGAAGCAGGGACGATAGTGACGTTTAAGGGGCATCTTGATAAATATATGAATAGGATGGGAATAGAAGGATATGGACCCCGGAAGTGTAGAAGATTTTAGTTTAGACGGGCAGCATGGTCGGAGCAGGCTTGGAGGGCTGAAGGGCCTGCTCCTGTGCTGTACTTTTCTTTGTTCTTTGTTTGTTTGAACCAGTCGAAGAGTAGGTTGAAAGTTTGCAGAGCTATTTGATAAGATTGGGCACCCATTGGATATTGGATAGGTCCAGGGAACCCTTTGTGTAATCCTAGTGCTGTAAGAAATGGGAATGGCCTCCTTGCATCTGACAGAAGTGGACCTGATACTCGGCCCCGGCTGCACCGACCAGATCTCGCTCTTCCCGAGTCTGAAGGTTGGGCGAGACAAGATCGAGAAAAACTTTGGGTAAGAAACTAGGAGCAAAATAGCAATCTGACTCTGAGTGCGACTCCGAGGAAATTCAGGCCACCCCCAAGTTTAAATCTGTGCCTCCGAGTCCTGGAGCCATTAGGGGGCACCACCTTAGAGACTGGGGACAGAAAACGCTTTAACCAGGTCTGGTATTGCACACAAGTTATGCTTTCTCCGAACATAATCATGGTCAGGAGGGTTGAGCAGGAACAGGATAAGATAATTGCCAAATAAAAGTTAGTATTTTCGCCCCAAATACTTTCAGAGTGAACTAGCAAAAGAAAACCAAGCCGAGCTGAATAATTAAACAATAGAGCAGCTGCTGTTGCTTGACTTCAAGGGAGCTAAAAGCTTGTGGTGTCAGTAGAGGTAGGCCCTGAGGGACCAATAGATATGGGCGAGCCTCTTCACTGAGTCGCCTGAGTTATCTCATCTTCCCAGCTCTTAAGTTGGAACACTGCAAGCATCCAAGTATTGCAACAGCCTGCAGGTTTGAACAGTCCATATCTAAATTGCTATTAACTTATTAAGCTTCCTCTGGGAGATGATTAGCCATAAGCACAATCTCCAGGATAAAAAGCTTTGTGAAATGTATCCCCTCTGCCCAAAGAAATCTAAGCTATAATGCCAGATATTAAATTCAACATTATGGTTTTTGAAAAAATTTACCTGTAATCAGTTTTGCTGTGTAGACATCTTGCCCATTACCGAAAAGTTTTGATTGTTTATCTGAAATTCGTGCCAATAATCTTTGACCCTGTTCTCTGTCAAATGTTCATCGAATTTATTCTTAAGTAATCAGTGGGGCATTGACAGCACTGCAGCATATCGTCAAATTCCCTTTGACAATCCAAATATACCACACACGCTGCACTTCCTGCATCAACATACTCCATTAGCTCCCCCAACATGTTAAAAGTTGCCAGAAGGATTTTGCCTTTTACAATTCTATGTTGGCTGTCCTGATTTTTTTTCCCCAGCCAAGTACTTCCACCCCGACATCTGATACATGAACAACTTTGCTAAACACCCTGAGCACAAGGTTAAATTTCTCTCAATGCGAATATCAGCATTGCAGGACTTTTGCTGGTCACAATTTAGCATTGGCCAGAGCAGATGAAAAGAGGACCAGGAGGGAGTAGCCACCACTTAGAAGGGTGGGTGAAAAGATGGAGGAAAGTGTGAAGTTATGCAGATTGGGAGGAAGAGTAAAGGAGCTGAATATGATTTAAATGGAGAAATCTGCAGCAGAGGGAGTCTGTGCATAAATCACAAAACATTAGCATGCAAGTTCAGGTGGGAATAGGGAAGACGAATAGAGTGTTGGCTTTTATTTCAAAGGGAATCATGGAATTTACAGAGCAGAAGGTGGCCATTCGGCCCATCGGGTCTGCACCGGCCCTTGGAAAGAGCACCCCACTTAAGCCCACGCCTCCACTCTATTCCTGTAACCCAGTAACCCCATCCTTTTTTTGGACACGAAGGGCAATTTATCACGGCCAATCCACCTAATCTGCACATCTTTGGCCTGTGGGAGGAAACCGGAGCACCCAGAGGTAACCCACGCAGACACGGGGAGAAAGTGAAAAATCCACACAGACAGTGACCCAAGCCGGGAATCGAACCTGGGACCCTGGAGCTGCGAAGCAACTGTGGTAGCCACTGTGCTACCGTGCTGCCCACTTGGGGTGTAAAAATAGGGAAGTCTTGCAAAATCAGCACAAGGCATTAGGTTACACCACACCTGGAATACTGCGAACAGTTTTGGTCCCCTTATCTAAGAGAGGATATACTGGCGTTGGAGGCAGTCCAGAGAATGTTCACTGGGGTGATCGGTAGTATTTTCCTATCTGTCTGAGCTGCACGCAGAACAATACTTTTCAGTAGCTCGGTACATGTGACAGTAAACCAATCCAATCCAATGAGAAGAGGGTGAGTAGATTGGGCCTGTACTCATTGGCGTTTAGAATAATGAGAGTCAACCTTATTGAGACATATAGGATTCTCAGGGTCTGAACAGGGTAGATGCTGAGAAGTTGCTTCCTCTTGTGGGAGACTCTAGGACCAGAGGGCATCATCTCAGAGTAAGGGGTCACCCATTTGATACAGCAATGAGGAGGAATTCCTTGTCTCAGAGGGTAGTAAATCTGTGTAATTCTTTACCGCAGAGAGGGCTGTAGAGGCTGGGTCATTAAGTAGGTTCAAGGCTGAGATAGGCAGATTTTTAATCAGTGAGGGAATCAAGGGGCATGGGGATAAGGCGGGAAAGTGGAGTTGAGGATTATCATATCAGATTAATCATGATCTCATTGAATGGCGGAGCAGACTCAATGGGTCGACTGGTCACTTCTGCTCCTATATCTTGTGGTCTTAAGGTCTTAAGAGAAAATCCGGAGGCAGTGACCACCATTTAGAAAAGTGAGAGAGGAGCAATGGGGCTATCCACAGTGAGAGATGAGCACTAGAGTCATTAACAGCGAGAGAGGAGCAATGGGATCATTCACTGTGAAAGAGGAACAAGGTGGCCATTAACAATGAGGGGCCAGTGCCACTATCATGAGCGCGTGAGGCGACTGCTGCATGTTATGGATCCGGAGAGAAAGGTTCTGTGTGAAGGAGAAAGGAGGGCAGTAGGAGTATGGGTGCGAGTATGTCCTCGGCTCATACAGTGGAGTCTAGTCTCCGGTCGACACCCCTGTCACTGGAGAAAGGCCTTGCTCTGTCAAGCCCCTGTGGTAGCTGGTGTACATCAGCCACCCCATGTTAAAACGTACTCACGCACAGGCACCTTCAACCATTTAAAATGAAATTCAAGACCTGGAGCATCAGGACCCGCATGGGCAACATCAATTGCAACAGACATGAATGGTGCACTGCTGCCATTGTCCAGGAGAGCAGACATTTTGACATTGACATCGCCACCATAAATGAGGTGGGCAGGGGAAGGACAGCTCAAGGAACAAATTGACGGTTATGTCTTCTTCTGGAAAGGTAAACCAGAAGATCGCCACCTCCTTGGGGTTGGCTTTGCCAATAACAAACAACTATCTGTCCATCTCGGAGATTCTCCGTGCGAGATAAATGAACAGATCATGACTCTCCAGCTCACCCTAGCCTAGAACCAGTGCACTCCAATCCTCAGAGTTTACATCCAAACACTGGAAACTACAGACGAGTCCAAAGAGGAATTTTTCTCCAGCCTCAAACAACCCTTGGCCCGAGTCCCAAAGGGCGACAAGCTGATCCTCTTTGGTAACTTCAACACCGGAGATGGAAAGGACACGGACCTTTGGGGAGGTGTGATCAGCAGCGAGGGGTAGGGAAATCCAACACCAGAGGTACCCTGCTCCTGACAAGACGCCTAGAACACGGCCTGGTCGTAACCAACACCTTGTTCTGTCAGAAAGCCAAGGCTTCGTGACAACACCCTGGCTCCATGCACTGGCATCTGTGAGGCTGTATCATTGTCCGAGCACGGAACTGTAAGGACGCGCATATCACCTCCACCATGACAGGAGCCGGTGACTGCTGAATGGTCCACTGTAATCCATTTTGTGATCAACATCAGTGTAGCCCAAAGCAGCGACGGAAACAGTAACAACGGCGCAGGAAAGTTATCGGTGAGGTGTTTAAAAGGGCAGTCAGCGCCCCCTGGAAGAAGCTCTTCGAAGACCTCCTTACCAGAGAATCTGAATCCGATGTGGGGTAATCCACCCACAGCACGCTACCCACCACTACTTCAGCACAACCCCAACCCAGCAGGAGGTGGGAAATACCATCTGACAGCTAAAGAAGACATTTGGGTGTTGAATCACTAAAACATGGCAGAGAAGCACTATTAGCTCGAAGAGACGATCTCCTTTCTCTTATCTGGAAGGAAGAGAACATGTCAGGAAATCTCAGAGACACTGTAATCCTGACCATCTTCAAGCAAGGTGACAAGTCCGACTGCGGTAACTACAGAGATAGTTCCCTGCTGCTGCCCTCAGGGAAGGTTATCACAAGAGTCCTCCTTAGTTGCCTTCTCCTTGTGGCTGTCCTCCTTGTCACTCTCAGTGTCCCAGTGTGAATTCTGCCCACTAAATGGGACAATGGACAAGATCTTCCCTGTGTGGTAATGACAAGAGAAATGCAGGGAACAGCATCAGCCCTTGTACATGACCTTCCTCCGCACTGTCAACCATGAGGGATTATGGAATGTCCTCCTCCATTAAGGTTCCCCCCAAAAGTTTGTCATCATTCTCCGCCTGCTCGACAATGACGTGCAAACCTGAATCCCAACCAATGGATTCACCACTGACGAAATTCATGTTCGGACTGGGGTCAAGAAAGGTTGTGTCAACGCACGATGCTCTTTTCGATCTTCCTTGCGACAATACTCCATCTCATCCTCAGCAAGCTCCCTGCTGGGGTGGAGTTAAACTTAAGAACAAACGTGAATTTATTCTCAGAGGCCGATCTCCAAGCCATCGTCAACACCCTCACTGAGGCATGCGAGAGCATGGGCCTTACATTAAACATCTTTCGATTCCCGAAACAAACGTTCTGCTCGGAGCTTCAACACGAGCCCCAGGAGGGCAGAGAAAATGCTTCAAGGACACCCTCAAAGCCTCCTTGAAAAAGTGCAACATCCTCGGGAATCTCCGGCCCACGACGGCTCGAAGTGACGAAACGCATCGGGGAAGGAGCTCAACGCCTCCAGTTTCATCACCGAGAGAAAGCTGAGGACAAGCATTGACAGTGAAAGGAGCGCATCGCACCTCGGGAACTCCAACTGCCCATTCCCCCAATCACCATCACTTGTGATCATAGCTTGCACATTGGGCTCGTCAGTCATCTGAGAACTCATTTTTAGTGTGGAAACAAGTCATCGTTGACTCTGAGGGACTTACTAAGAAGAAAGAAGAGAGAAGGCAGGCCAGGTATGTCCAAACGTTAACCAATGATCTGACCTTTCCCCACCTCACCCACTATTCCAGATTGAGTTGACTTCTAACCTGTATTTAGTTCGGCCTGAACTGAGGTATTGTGTTAAATACTGGACACCAAACTTCAGGAAGAATGTAAAGCCATGAGAAAGGGTGAAAGGAAGATTTGGATGCTGGGTCCCGGGGATGAGAGGCTGTGGATGTTCTCCTTAGTGAAGAGAACGTTGAGAGAAGATTTGAGAGACAACTTCAAAACCATGAGGGGTCTATATAGGGAGAAACTGTTCCCATTGGCAGAAGAGTAAAGAACCAGAGTACAACAATGCCAGGTGAATTGCAAAACAAAAAAGACAATGACCGACTTGAGGAGAAACGTTCTCATGGAAGTGAGACAGCCAGGAGCTGGAATCCACGGGCTGGATTCTCCGTACTGGAGACTAAGTCCCCATGCCGGCGAGAAAATGGTGGTGCTTTACGCCAGGAAAACTGGCGTAAAATGGCCACTGATTCACCATTTTGCTGGGGGCTAGCAGGGAGGCAGTGTCGAGCTCGCAGCTCTAGCTGCCGATATGGACCTCAGCACTTCCGGTTCAGAGGCATGCGCACAGCGGCGGCCGACAGCAGCCGCGCCGTGCTCCATAGTGGACTCAGCCCGCCGACCTGGACCGCCAAAGCAGTGGCCCCCTCCGACCACTAGCGCGCCCCGGACCGCCCGCCCACAGTGCACCTAGCCCCGAATGAAACCCCCCCCCCTGCCCGCCGATCGGCCCTCCCCCAACTGTTGCGGCCCGGGACTGAGTACGCAGCCGCCACGCCGAGTTCACGAACGGGCTGAGCACACGTAACCCGCGCCGTCGGAAACTCGGCCGGTCGGGGAACGGAGCATCGCGAGGCAGGCCTCAGGTAATAGCCTGAGGCGGTGGATAATCTGCGTGGCGTACTCCTAGAGTACGCCGCTTTTCAGGGGGCAGGGAATTCAAAAGCCGTCGCCGTTCCCGATTTTGGTGCCAAGACGGATTCTCCGTCCCTCGCCAAACGCGATTTCAGCGTCGGGAAGCGGAGAAGCCCCACATGCCTGAGGGTGTGATGGAAGCAGATGCAATCAGTGCTTTTGAAAGGGAATTGAATAAAGATGAAAGATTAGCAGGGCGACAGAGAAAAGGGAGGGGAGTGTGATGAAGTGAGTTGCTCTCATAGAGAGCTGGAATGGACACGATTGTCTGAATCTTTCCAGCACAGAAGGAGGCCATTCTTCAATTTTAAACCTTCATTAAGGAACCCAAGTGACTCAACAGACATATACCTCTTTGCGGATTAGATGGAATCAGGCTTCGTGTTTTTAGTGCCAGTGCTCATTGATTGGTTCTGTTACCCAGATCCCATGCACAAACTCCAGAATGGGAAAGAATGAGTCTTATACTGGTTGAGAGACAAGCAGGCAGTCGCATCTACAAACATCTTGCAAGATCAATTGCTCATTCAAGCGGGGGGGTTTATGTATTTGCCCAGAGCCAGGTGGGGTTGCAGGCACAATTGATTAACGGTGAATATTTGATCATCTGCAAGAGCTTGAATTCAGGTTTCGACGACAACCAATGCAGAAGCAGAGGCTGCGTAAGGACAGTAGGAATGTGAACAAGGAAGCGTGCCATCACTCGCACCAAACAGCAATCAATAACCAGAAGCATTCAGGCAAAGAATCGCAAGTACCCCTGTATGACCAATGAAGTCTGATAGTTAATGGCCTTACTAGCCAATGGGAGTCCATGCATGCAGCTTGTTTAAAAATTAATTGAACGTGCTGCTTCCTATTCCTCCATCAGAAATTCTTCGTCCCAATATCGGACAGCCACGGAGAAGAATAACAATCGACCCTTGTCAAAAATCAAGTGAATGATGTTATTGTTGGTGCCGTAGCTCCAGACGCAGACGCGCGAGTCCATACTTACTGTAACGTCAGGAATCATTATAACCGGACAATGAGAAAAGTGATACATTCATTCATTGGCGTTAGTGAGATGAATGGCCATTGATTCTATTCGAGTAACAAATTGGAAGCTTGCCCAAACTGGGCTGGATCCAAATATTTGCAAATAAACACAATAGGCAGAATGAGGAGAGATACCCTCCTGTGGATTAACTGTATTGTAAGCCCATTGATTGTAAATGCATAGGGAGAACATTATCACAAATGTGGGCTGCAAATTTGATCCCGACAGTTTGTTGCTGTTTTGAATATGTCATCCAATTAGCCACAATAATTAATTTTTAGCTGTCCCGTCGCTTTAATGGGCATCGCAATATCAACATCATTAACAGCCTGGAAAACTCAATTATACCTGGTCAATTAGGCCTGCATTCTCCTTTTAAAGACATGTCTATTTCAGCTGGTCCTCGGTTGGTCTGGCAAATGAAATCAGACAGTCAGGTCTTTGCGCTGGAACAAACCAGGAAGTGCAAGACCATCTACGTGCATGTCCCTCTGGTTGCTGGCACACGATTGGCCAGGTTATTATGCGCCATTCAAGATATTATAATCAGGACAATTTGTATTGGTCAAACAATTTACAACCGAACCCCTTTGCTGTTTTCATCCAAGCCTTAGGGGAAGCACGGTAGCACAGTGGTTAGCACCGTGGCTTCACAGCGCCAGGGTCCCAGATTTGATTCCCCGCTGGATCACTGTCTGTGCGGACACGTTCCCCCCGTGTCTGCGTGGGTTTCCTCCGGGTGCTCCGGTTTCCTCCCACAGTCCAAAGACGTGCAGGTTAGGTGGATTGGCCAAGCTAAATTGCCCTTAGTGTCCAAAAAAAGGTTAGGAGGGGTAATTGGGTTACGGGGATAGGGTGGAAGTGAGGGCTTAAGTGAGTCGGTGCAGACTCGATGGGCCGAGTGGCCTCCTTCTGCACTGTATGTATGTTTTATGTTAACTCATACAATGGGTGGGATTTATTGCACGCCCCGCCAGATGTTTCACGGTGACAGGAGGTGGCCCATCATTGGCTGGTGGTGGGATCTTCTGATTCCTCCATTGTCAACGGGGTTTCCCGTTGAATGCCACCCTCACCACCGTGGAAGGAGTGTGCCGGCGGTGAGACTGGAAGGTCCCGTTGGCATGAATGGCTGGAAAGTTCCAGCCAATGTGTCCAAGTGGTAAGCACGCAGAGAGATTAACACAATGACCCCAATTTCCTCCAGTTTAGCGACAAAGGATCGGATTTTCTCTGAGTAAGAATGAATTGTGAACCCGTCAAAAATCTCCGTCAGGGTCTGATTGTGGGGTTCCTGACCTCATTTCCGGGTTTTCCGATTTTCCTGAGTGATTTTTTAATGGTGCGAGTCCAGACATCAGGAGCTGTCAGAGCTACTTTTAGCCCATTAGCTTCGGTTGGGACCAAACGCCATTTGCGAGATCAATAATTGATTCATACTTCTCCCTTCCAAAAGCAGAAAGGAGTTCAACAGAACTCTGTTGTTAAGCAGAATGAGGTGCAGAAATTTATTGAGGGTGTATAATCAACAACCAACCTCCATCTACCATCAGGTTTAGGAATATCAGACTAATGCGAGTTAGTGCAGGAAGGCATTTCAACCTGGACACCCTGCTCTTCTAAATTTTGTAATGGTTGTAAGAAGATCTAAGTTACCTTTATGATCGTGAACGGGCCACTGTCTACGAAGCCAGTGGCAACCGGCATTATGGGAACGAGGCTCTGGCCGCTATCTCATGGAACATTTTCTAATTGCCATTTGTGGCGCGTTTTGCTAGGAGTTTCCCGCAGGCTCTTCCCGCCAGTTCACCACCGCTGGGCGGCACGGTAGCACAGTGATTAGCACTGTTGCTGCACAGTGCCAGGGTCCCAGGTTCGACTCCCGGCTCGGCTCACTGTCTGTGCGGAGACTGCACGTTCTCCCCGTGTCTGCGTGGGATTCCTCCGGGTGCTCCGGTTTCCTCCCACAAGTCCCGAAAGACGTGCTGTTAGATGAATTCATAGGATTATCGTAGAATTTACAGTGCAGAAGGAGGCCATTCGGCCCAATGAGTCTGCACCTGCTCTTGGAAAGAGCACCCTACCCAAGGTCAACACCTCCACCCTATCCCCATAACCCAGTAATCCCACCCAACACTAAGGGCAATTTTGGACACCAAGGGCAATTTATTATGGCCAATCCACCTAACCTGCACATCTTTGGACTATGGGAGGAAACCGGAGCACCCAGAGGAAACCCACGCACACACGGGGAGGATGTGCAGACACCGCACAGACAGTGACCCAAGCCGGAATTGAACCTGGGACCCTGGAGCTGTGAATTGGACAATCTGAATTCTCCCTCTGTGTACCCAAACAGGCGCCGGAGTGTGGCGACTAGGGGCTTTTCACAGTAACTTCATTGCAGTGTTAATGTAAGCCTACTTGTGACAATAGTAACGATTATTAGGTTATTATTATAATGACACCTAGGATTTGATTGAACTAAATGGGAACAAAGTATCAGAGCGAGTAGGTATAGGCGCGTGTTTCCCAGTGCGCGCAGCGCCGAGAAACACGTGATCAAACGTCACTAGGGTTAGAGTGGGGGCCTCAGCGGGGAACGCGCAGCCAAGACCGCACATATCCCCGTCTTCTGCACTGAGGAGCATCACTTGCCGGAACTCTTCAGCATTTTAAAATTTTGTCCCGAACTCTGGAGCCCCCAAAGCGAGCCTCCCAACTCACTATAAGGGGGTCCTCGGCCCACCCTTAACACCCCCCCCTCCCGCATCCCACACCCGCACAGGGGATCCCAGCCCGATCGGGAAATGCCAGCTCGGCACTTTGGCAGCCAACTCGGGGATAAACCAGAAACTACAGGCCAGTCAGTCTAACCTCAGTGGTGGGGAAACCATTGGAAGCAATTCTGAGAGACAGAATTAATCTGCATTTGGAGGGGCCGGGATTAATCAAGAACAGTCAGCATGGTTTTGTTGAGAGGAGGTCGTGTCTGATCAATTTGATTGAATTTTTCGAAGAGGTGACCAGGAGTGTAGATAAGGGAAATGTATTTGACATAGACTACTTGGACTTCAGCAAGGCTTTTGATAAGGTTCCACATGGAAGACTGATAGCAAAGGTAAGAGACCATGTGATTCAAGACTATTTGGCAAATTGGACCCAGAATTGACGAAGTGACAGGAAGCAGAGGGCGATGGTTAGAGGGGGGTTTTTTGGACTGGAAGCCCTTGGCCTGTGGGGTCCCGCAGAGACCAGTGTTGGGGCCCTTGCCGTTTGTGGTTTATATAAATAATTTTGACATGAATGTAGGAAGGTTGCTCAGTCGATTTGCAGATGCTACAAAGATTGGTGGGATGGTAAGTGGTGAAGGGTTGACCTGAGATTACAGGAGGATAAGGACAGGCTGATCAGTGGCAAATGGAATTCAATCCGGATAAGTGTGAGGTGATATACCTGAGCAGGACAATCAAGGCTGATTAATGGAAGGACCCTGGGAAGCACCAATGATCAGAGGGATCTTGGTGTGCATGTACACTGGTCCCTTAAGGTAGCAGAGCAGGTAGATACAGTGGTTAAGAAGACATATGGTATACTTGCCTTTATTAGCCAAGGCATAGAGTTTAAGAGCAGGGAAGTTATGCTGGAACTGTATAAAACTTTGCTTAGGCTACAGCTAGAGTATTGTGTGCAGTTCTGGAATCCACATTGTAAGAGGAATGTGATAGCACTGGAAAGGGTGCAGAGGAGGTTTACCAGGTTGTTGCCCGGGCTGGAGAGTTTTAGCTATGAAGAGGGATTGGATAGACTGGGGTTGTTTTCCTTGGAGCAGCCGAGACTGAGGAGGGACATGATTGAGATGTATGAAATTATGAGGGGCACAGATAGAGTAGACAGGAAGAAACTTTTACCCTTGGTGGAGGGATCAATGGCCGGGGGCTAAGATAAGGGGCAGGAGGATTAGATGAGATGTGAGGAAAACCTTTTTCACCCAGAGGGTGGTGGGAGTCTGGAACTCGTTGCCTGACAAGGGGGTGGAGGCAAAGACCCTCATAACATTGAAGAAGTATTTAGATGTGCACTTGCGATACCAAGGTATACAAGGCTGTAGTCCAAGTGCTGAAAAATGGGATCGGAACCACTTAGGTGGTTGTTTTTGACCGGTGCAGATGTGATGGTCCAAAGACCTTTATGACTCTACAAATAGAATGAAAGTAAAAGACAAAATCACGTGAAATTAAATCAAACTCTAAACATGTTCCACAGCAGGCTTTACCAATTAAAGGTGAATTGCACCATATCCCACATAATGTGTAGTGCTCAGTGATGTTCTACCCTCAAAATGGTGAGTGGAATTGTGACTTGACCACTTGCCAAGAACAACTCCACTATTGTCCATCACAGAATCATAGAATTTACAGTGCTGAAGAAGGCCATTCGGCCCATCAAGTCTGCACCGGCCCTTGGAAAGAGAGCCCTACTCAAGCCCACACCTCCACCCTATCCCCGTAACGCTGCAGATCCAATTAACCATTTTGGACACTTAGGGTAATTTAGCATGGCCAATCCACCTAACCCGCACCTCTTTGGACTGTGGGAGGAAACCGGAGCACCCAGAGGAAACCCGCGCAGACACGGGGAGAAGGTGCAGACTCCACACAGACAGTGACCCAAGCCGGGAATCGAACCTGGGACCCTGGCGCTGTGAAGCAACTACGCTAACCACTGTGCTACCGTGCTGCCCCATCAGGTGGGGGAAGAAGCGATATCAGGAGGTGTCAGGCTCCTCGCCAGGTGCTCTCTGCAAGCATTCAGTACCTGTGAGGGAGACTCCTAGGAATATTCTCTTGGGGAAGCTGCACCACGATTTTTGAATTACGGAGAGGTGGCTGAGCAATAGCCAGAGGCAGGAGGAACTCCTGCGGATGACCGAAGGAAAGGTGGGCAGGTGCAGGCCTGTGTCAGTGGGCCGACGTTGCATGCTGCCATTTTGCTGCCGATTTTCAGCATCCTTCAACATTGCAGTCCTCCTTCAACATTGCCCTGGAGTGTCGGCCTAGCTTTTTCTGCTCAAGTCTCTGGGACGTAAACCCAAAGCCTCTAGCTCAGAGGAATGAGACTGTAGAAGAGACTTAAGATTCCTCTGACCAGCAGAAGCTATGTGCCCCATCGTGACATTTGCTGGTGGGTACTTGGCCAGATGCCATGTTGGTACGAGATGAGCTATCCCCTGTTTAACAATGCATGAGAGCGCCATCTTTGACTGTTCAGCCCGCTGCTCAGCAAAGTATTAACTCTTAAACCAATGTTAACCCCCTTGTTCAATAAGGGAAAAGGTGGTAATGCAGGACAAAGCTGATGTCATCGTCAGGGACCAGGCTTGTTGAGGTTACTGAGACAGGGAAATTGACAATTTAATGGAATACTATCCCACCAGCGTCACCAATAGTGTTGCTCTTTAGAGCCGCCAATATGATACTGAGGCTCTTTTTATGATATGATGTTATGTCCCAACAGCGTCGCCAATACTGCGGGTGTTTCTGTTTCTCTTACTGAACCACAAGGCTTTCCCATATATCGGTAAAATGACCACACAACCAGTTAGTCAGTTCAAGTTCAAAGATGGTTTATTTACACACAAGGGTTCCTTCGACATGCAAGCACAATATACTACAAGTTAAACTACACCTATAAACGACAATAACCTATACTTAACTTCAGGCGACCGGCACTGTGCAAGTGGATAAGGCCTTTATCTTGATCTCACGTGGCTGGTTTGAAGAAAGTGGTTCTGTCTCTGCTGGGCTCATCCATCAGGTAGCGATCGTTGGTCTTGAACTTGGGTGTCTGGTCATTATGCTGCAGTTGGGCTGGCTCAGGCTGGGTCCAAAAGAGACTGAACACATGGCTGTCCTTCAACACTGCACTTTTATCCCGCTAGGGTTTCGCGCTCTTTGGGACGGTCCTTAATCTTGGATCCAATAATTCGACAGGGCTTCGATCACTGCCTTCGATTTTGGCCAATAAAGGGGCAGGTGCCTTAGTGGCTGGGCGGGTCCTTAGCGGTCATTGACCTTGGCAGTTGGGCTCTCTGAGTAAAGGGAGTGTCGCCGATCCGTCTGTGGCTGTAGCGGTTTCTTGATTGGAGTCCTATTGTTCTGGGGAAATGGGCCATTAGAAAGCAAACGAGTGAGGGTTTCGATCAGGTCTAGCTACCTGCATTTCAAATACACAGAAGCTCTGTATCTGTCTGAGTCCTGGGTTGGCCATAATTCCCATTGTCCTTTGCAGGTGGCCATCTCGGATGGCTACAACAACAAAAAGAAAGGAAATGAACATGCAGAGCTAAACTGGGGTGCAACTCACATTAATTAATGCTATTGACTCTCCACTGATGCAAATTCAGATAACAGTGGTCAGAAGTCCCTTGAAGCCAGTGCTCTGAAGGTGGCATCAGCATGCACTTTTCAAACATTAAAAGGATAAAACAAATGGCTGCAAAAACATTGATCTTAGCACTGTGCAAAGCAATTAACCAGTTGTTAAAATTAAGTCTCAGTGCCCACATTCCAGCAGCCACAAAAGCCTTGCATTTGTATAGCGCCTTTACATAGTATAATGTCCCAAGGCACTTCACGGGAGAATCCTGAATAAAATCTGATGTCGAACCGGGTGAAGACCTATAACAATAATAATCTTTATTATTGTCGCAAGTAGGCTTACATTAACACTGCACTGAAGTTACTGTGAAAATCCCCAAGTCGCCACACTGCGGCGCCTGTTCGGGCACACTGCAGGAGAATTCAGAATGTCCAATTCACACAACAACACTTCTTTCAGGACTTGTGGGAGGAAACCGGAGCACCTGGAGGAAACCCACGCAGACACGGGGAGAACGTGCAGGCAGGCAGTGACCCAAGCGGGAATCGAACCTGGAACCCTGGCACTGTGAAGCAACAGTGCTAACCACTTTGCGAGGAGAGGTTACCGAATGCTTGGTGAAAGAATTTGGTGTCAAGAAGCGTCTTCAAGAGCGACAGAGGTGCTGGGAGGGAAGTGACACTCCAGTGCTCAGGCTGTCGAGGACACGGCCACCAATAGTGAAGCCATCAAAATCAAGAGGCCAGATCTGGAGAAGTGCAAAGATCTAGGAAGGTTGCAGCACTGTAGAATGATCTGATAGAAAATCAACTCAAACATAGACATATTACTAAAGGCGGTCTGTACTGCCTGTACAACAGCTGTGCTTCTCTCCATTGTGGATTCAATTCATAATATCATAAAAAAGAAATTGGTGGCAGCCACACCAGGTAGTTTTGTTTTAATAATTTTTAATTTGTCCCAATCAACAGCGTCACAGAGTAGGCAAAGCACATTTGAAAGATTTACTTCCATCCAACATCGGTTATAATTTTCCTGTCCTGCTGTCTGGGAGCAAGCAAGCCTAATTTTGAATGGTGCTGTAATGAGTACATCAGTGAACTGATTTCCAATTCAGTCATATTGAAAGTCCCATTGCTTTCACAAGCTGAGCTTACTTAGTTATCAAAATCAAACTTGAGTCTTTTTAAAAAAATTAATTCTTCCATTTACAGATGCACAGAGCACAAAAACAACGAAGTTATGCTAATTTTAAAAGTATATTCCTTCATGGGATGTGGCCATCGCTGGCGAGGTGAAAAAGTCATGATAAAGACCCTCATAAGAGGCTGTGAGCTAACATTGAAGCTCGGGGAATAGACTGAGCTGGTTAGCAAATTGTGGAAGGAGACAGGGATTTTGAATAATGAGTGGGTAATTGGCAGCACATTGTTATGTTCTGTGTTGTGGCCATGGTACAGATGCACACGGAACATCTACTTATTTGACTAGTAAGATAGTTTAATAACAAAATTAACACGTGGAAAGATAACTAATGAACTATAACACAAATGGTAACGAATAAGTGAATTCTCCTGGAGCTACCTCTAATGAGACTGTCCTCTAGTACGACTTACTACCAACTCCCGATCTGTGGAGTGACATGGTGGATCACAGCCTCCACCTGCTGGTCAGAGCTTGTGCAACCAACTAGATACATTGCTATGCATATTGTCATGGGAGTGTCCCTTTAAGGAATGTTTTTGTCTACCACATGGCTTCAGTGATGTCATTGTGTGGGTGGAGCTGGGCTGTGGCTCTGGGAGTTGGTTTTACTTTCTCTTTGAGTTGGAGCTGGTTTTGTTCGGCACAGGTTGAAAAAGATGGCTTTTTATCTTTATCTGCATTTTAAAAGCTGTTTCCAGACTGCTCGATAACTTGAAAAGAAATAACTGTTTTCTGGAAGAAATTCAAACCTGCTGTTTTGGAAAGGAAACAAGAGCATCCGTACCAGGTCTTGAGTGCTGTGTGCTGGGCCACACATTTGAAAAGGGGTTACTGGTTTATGAGATCTTGTCATTAAACTGGAACAGCTAAGGGGGGACTCTATTAAGGGTTATACATAGAGTGCTGTAGCTGTGTGGGGTATTTATGTTCGTAATTGATAAAAATGCTTACTGTGTGTGTTTATAGAAATGTTAACTAAATTCGTGGAATAAACTTTGTTTTTGATTAAAAGTACTTAAGGCCTCTGTTAAATAATACATGAAAGGCAGGCACTTGTGCTCATCATAACCAAAATCAATAAACATTTGTGGGTCAGGTGAACTCCATGATATACTTTGGAGTTTTTTAAACCCTGGCCCATAACAAATTGGGGGCTCATCCGGGATAAAAGTCTATCTTTCATTATTGGGTTGGCTTAGTGAGCATAAAAACAGTGAGGGGTGAACATATTTGTGTTTGCTTTTCAGGTGGTGTATTCCAGTTTAAGTAGGGAGTGTGTTGTAGACATTGGTTCTTTAAGAGGCTCAGACGTTTTTGGGGGTGGAGAAGGTCACACACAGTACCTTACAAACAGAGACTAAAAAAAGGCTTTTAGTTTTGGCAAAAACACTGCAGTTAACATTGCCTGACAAAATACGAAAAGAAGAGGTAATTGTGGTGGTAGCTGAGCATTTAAAATAACCTGAGACGCAGTCAGAATCATTGGAAATGGCAAGAATTTAATTACAGATCAAGCAGCTTGAACATGAAAAAGAATTAAAGTAGCTGAATACGAAATGAGAGAAACAGAGAGAAAGGGCGGTACAAGTCAGGTAAAAAGAAAAGGAGAGAGAAGAAAGGGAAAAAGAATGAATATCCCCAGCAGAACAAAAAGAGAAAGGGAGGTACAGATCAGGGAAAAAGAAAGAGAGAGAGAGGAAAAAGAAAAGGAGAGAGAAGAAAGGGAAAAAGGGAGAGACTTTGAACTTCAGAAAATGGCCACGTAACGTGACATTCAGTTAAAATTGGCAGATGAAAAGGGAAACGTACAGTTTGAGGACAGTGATGAGGGTAGTGAGAATGAGCGTCATAGTCGAAGGCTTGGTGGGGACCTATTTAAATATATCCAAGCATCGCCAAGGTTCGATGAGAAGGGTGTAGAAGCTTTTTTCATTTCATTTGAGAAGGTAGCTAAACAAATGAAATGGCCACAGGACATGTGGGTATGACTGATTCAAACAACGTTGGTAGGTAAAGCTAGTGAAGTGTTTGCATCACTATCAGAGGAGGTATCGGGGATGCATGAGGAGGTCAAAACATCCATCTTAGGTGCATATGAACTAGTCCTGAAGCCTACAGTCAAAGGTTTAGAAATGTAAGGAAAAATTCTGGTCAAACATACATGGAGTTTGACAGGATCAAACAGAGTAATTTTGATAGGTGGATAAGGGCTTTGAAAATAGACCAAACGTATGAAGCTCTCAGAGAAATTATACTTTTGGATAAAATTCAATTCCTGATGTAGTGAGAACTCATGTGGAAGAGCAGAGGGTTAAAACTGCGAGGTTAGCAGCAGAAATGGCAGATGATTGTGAATTAGTTCATAAATCAAAACTTGGATTCCGACATCAGTTTCAGCCTGTGAGGGAGAGAAACTGGGGAAAAGTGAAGTACTCAAGTGGTAGAGGTAAAGGAGATCTGATGGGAGATAATAAAGAGAGTGTACCTCAGATTAAAAAGGAAATCCAGGAGGATGGAAGAGAAATGAAAAGTTTCAGATGTTTTAACTGCAATAAACTAGGCCATGTAAAGTCACAGTGTTGGTGGTTGAAGAAAAGCACTGGGAAGGCTGATGTGGTAAAACAGGATAAGCTAGTGGGGTTTGTTAAAGTGGTAAATGAAAGCCCAAGTGAAGCAAAGGAGGTGCAAAAGTTTGTACAGACTAATCAAGAGGTGATTGATAAGAAGGTGCCAGATGTTTTTAAAGAATTTACTTGTGTGGGTAAAGTTTACTCATGTGTACCAGGAGGAGTAGGTAAATAAGTCAGGATTTTGAGAGATACATCAGCTAGTCAATCTTTCATGGTAAGAGGTGAGGAGTTATGTAGCTTGGGGAGCATATTGCCAGAAAATGTGATAATATGTGGAATTCAGGGTGAGAAGAGTAGTGTTACATTATATAAGATGAGGTTGGAAAGTCCAGTGAAGAGTGGTGAAGTGGTAGTAGAAGTAATAGAGAAACTATCTTCTCCAAAAATACAATTTATTTTGGATAAAGATATAGCTGGATCGCTGGTGGGAGTGATGCCTACTGCGGTTGATAAGCCAGTGGAAAATCAAACTGAATAGTTGAAAGATGAATATCCTGGGATTTACTGACTGTACAAGTAACAAGGTCGCAAAGTCACAGGTTAAGACAAGAGGAAAAATCAAAGAGTGAAGATAAAGTTGAAGTACAATTATCAGAAATGATTTTTGATCAGATGGTTGGAAAAGAACAAGAACAGGTGGAGGATGAGGCGGATAGTTTTAGGTCAGGAAAATTGACGGAGCTACAACAGAAAGATATAGAAATAAAACGGATGTATCAGAAAGCATACACGGAAGAGGAATTTGAGTATATATCAGAATGTTATTATCTTAAAAATGATATCTTAACGAGAAAATGGAGACCTTTACATGTGCAGGCGGATGAAAAGTGGGCAGAAGTTCACCAAGAGTATAGAAAGAAAGTGTTGCGAGTAGCACATGAGGTACCAGTAGGAGGTCATTTGGGAGTAAGGAAAACTCAGGCTAAAATCCAAAAACATTTTTATTGGCCTGGACTACATAACAATGTGGTTAAATTTTGTCAATCATGTCACATGTCAAGTGATAAGGAAGCTTGAAGCGGTGATAAAACCAGTGCCCTCAATACCCATTCCAGCATTTAAGGAATTTTTATAAGGGTCATAATTGATTGCGTAGAACCGCTTCCTAAAACAAAAAGTGGGAATCAATATCTTTTGACTATAATAGACATGTCAACTAGGTTTACAGAGGCCATTCCAGTGCACAATATTACAGCTAAAAAGATTGTGGAGGAGTTACTTAAATTCATTACAAGATATGGACTACCCACAGAAATACAGTCGGATCAAGGATCAATTTTACCTCAAGGTTATTCAACGAAGTTATGGGTAGCTGAGGAGTAAAACAATTTAAATCAACTGCATACCATCCAGAATCGCAGGGACCGTTAGAACGGTGGCATCAGACGTTAAAGACAATGTTGAGAGCTTGTTGATTTAAAATTTTTTACTCCTAAGCTATCCTAAGCGCCCGGAGGAATCTCACGCAGACAAGGGGAGAACGTGCAGACTCCGCACCGACAGTAACCCAAGCCGGGAATCGAACTGGGACCCTGGTGCTATGAAGAAACAGTGCTAACCACTGTGCTTGCGTGCCGCCCAGCCTTGGTGAACAGCCTGCGGGAAACTCCTAGCAAAACCTGCCACGAATGCCAATTAGAAAATGTTCCATCAGATAGCGGCCAGAGCCTTTTTCCCTTAATGCCGGTTGCCACTGGCTTCGTAACAGTGGCCCGTTCACGATCATAAAGGTAAGTGTTGGATCTCTGTGTCTACTCATATACCAGTAACGCCACACCATATACCAAATAACAGAGATTCAAGACTGGCTTTTTGGGTTGAAGGCAATTTGCCACCTTTATTTTTGTCAGCTTCTAGTGTCTATTGGTAAGCTTCAATTTTCATACAAGTACAGAATTTAGGACGCTCCGCCCTGCAGCAAGCTAATCAGAGTGATTGCCTTTCGCAAATACAGATTGCTGAATTCAAAATACAATGACAGCTCGGAGTAATTTCTTCAAGTCAAGATACACAGTACAAAAGGACTGCGCAGTTTAAAATAGAATAAATAGTGATTTACAAAGCAAGAGGCTAGAACAGATTTCAGAGAATAGATTGGATTGATTCTAGAATTACTTTCTCGTCCCGATACCTAAACTTTTAAGAAGATTACTATCTGTAAAGTTTCGTCTCCTCTACAGCAGTGATTGGTTTTGACTAATCTATAATTCTTTTAATTCGACCAATGTGTCTGTCTGTTAAATTAAAAGATGAAACATTTCAGTAACTTTCCACTCTGATGAAAAGGGTACTCAGCACAAATTCCTGTCCACGGGGTGATTCTGTGGATACCATGGACATGGAACAGGATCCCAGCCCATCTCTCGAACACAAAGAGCCTTTCTCTCAGTTCGGCCTTGCAAATGTTTGCAGCTTCTTATCGGATCTTTTCACATGCAGTCAGCTATTTCTCACTGTTACGGTTGATCTATAATAATTTGAAATCTTAGTTATTGTGATTTCTTTAAATAATTTCTTCCTTTAACCCCTTTTACCTATAATAAAAGGTTAGGTTCTATCAGTAAGTTAGATCTTCTTACAACCATTACAGGTTTAGAAGAACAGGGTGTATTGTTTGAAATGCCTTCCTGCACTAACTCGCATTAGTGTGATATTCCTAAACCTGATGATAGATGGAGGTTGGTTGTTGATTATACACCCTCAATAAAGTTTGTGCGCCTCATTCTGCTGAACAACAGAATTCTGCTGAACTTCTTTCGGTTTTTGGAAGGGAGAATCAATTATTGATCTCGCATTTTTGGTCCCAACCACGAGTTGAAGCTGATAGGCAGAAAGTACTTCTGACAGCCCCTGATGTCTGGACTCGTACCATTAAAAATCACTCAGGAAAATCAGAAACCCCGGGAATGAGGTCAGGAACCCCACAATCAGACCCTGACGGCCATTTCGGAAGGATTCACAATTCATTCTTACCCAGGGGAAATCCAACCATTTGGATTGGATTGGATTGGATTTGTTTATTGTCACGTGTACCGAGGTACAGTGAAAAGTATTTTTCTGCGAGCAGCTCAACAGATTAGTAAGTACATGGGAAGAAAAGGGAATAAAAGAAAATACATAACAGGGCAACACAACATATACAATGTAACTACATAAGCACTGGCATCGGATGAAGCATACAGGGTGTAGTGTTAATGAGGTCAGTCCATAAGAGGGTCATTTAGGAGTCTGGTGACAGTGGGGAAGAAGCTGTTTTTGAGTCTGTTTGTGCGTGTTCTGAGACTTCTGTACCTCCTGCCCGATGGAAGAAGTTGGAAGAGTGAGTAAGCCGGGTGGGAGGGGTCTTTGATTATGCTGCCCGCTTTCCCCAGGCAGCGGGAGGTGTAGATGGAGTCAATGGATGGGAGGCAGGTTCGTGTGATGGACTGGATGATGTTCACGACTCTCTGACATTTTGTACGGTCCTGGGCCGAGCAGTTGCCATACCAGGCTGTGATGCAGCCCGATAGGATGCTTTCAATGGCGCATCTGTAAAAGTTGGTAAGGGTTTATGTGGACATGTCGAATTTTCTTAGTTTCCTGAGGAAGTATAGGCGCTGTTGTGCTTTCTTGGTGGTAGCGTCGACGTGGGTGGGCCAGGACAGATTTTTGGAGATGTGCACCCCTAGGAATTTGTCGCTAAGCTGGAGGAAATTGAGGTAATTGTATTGGTCTCTCTGCGTGCCGACCACTTAGACACATTGGCCAAATCTAAAGCTGGTCATTACATTTCTCACTTGTACACCGCCTCCCCCTCCAACCCCACCGCATGCCTGCTGGAAAGCCAATCAACGTTCAAATTGACTCCAATATCAAAGGTCAGAATGTCAAATTTCAAACAATCACAATTCATATTGTAGGAGAAAAGGCTGCTGATTTGTTGGCAACTCAACTCTAATTGGCCGAGTTGTTGCCATGGGAAAAGCAACAGGGGAGCATAGGCTCCTCAAGCTCCTGGGTATTTCAAAAAAGAGTCAAAGCTTGAACAATTCCTTTTGTTTTCAGAGAATGGATCCCTTTGTATGAATGTGTGTCACTTTGAACACGTTTAAATGAGCCATGATAGAAGCCCGACTGATTATCTTAAACTGGCTGTTAGTGTAGCTAGTAGTGCACTCAGGATTGTTCAGCAAGTGCTGCCCAATCACGTGGTCACATCTAAGAGCAGGTGTTTTGTTTTGGGTTTTGCATAGTCGGGCTGGTTGAGTACAGTCTGTACTCTGCCTGTTACAAACAGCCGAAGGAACATGCTGTTTGATTCGATCGGCTAATCGCTGAGACATATGGCCAGTGGCATCACACTGGCACTGAAATTCATGCACACCATTTCTCAGTTGTATAGTGGAAAGGGTATCCTTTTGATTTGATGGCAACATCCTATTCATGGAAAATACCACTCACGGGACCACTGCAAAGGAGCAGCCTGAAACAGCTTGCTTAACCTGTTGTTAAATGTTTGTGATACTTTGCCTTTCCAAGATAGGCATTGCTCCACGGGGTAGTTTTAATGTCCTCTACCCCTGCGTCAAGCAAATGGCCAGGGCTCTATTTCAAAGATTGCTGATGAGGCCAATTTTATTGTGGGTGAGCTATACAAATCCCAACTCAAGAATTGGCCAGTGAAGGAAAGCGGTGGACAGCAGTGGAGAATCTTCCTTTTCTTCTTGTAGTATAAATTGTGATTGTTTGAAATTTGCCTTTCTCGTGTTTGTACTGATGAGTTTAAGATGAAAAACTTCAGCAACCTGTCTCTTTTCAGCAATATTTTGTTCTGCTGTAACAAGTGACTGGTTCTATGATTCTATAGGTACAGGAATAGGCCATTCAGCCCTAATAATAATCACTTATTGTCACAAGTAGGCTTCAATGAAGTTACTGTGAAAAGCCCCTAGTTGCCACAATCCGTCGCCTGTTCGGGGAGGCAGGTCTGGGGAATTGAGCCCACACTGCTGGCATTGTTCTGCATTACAAGCCAGCTGTTTAGCCCACTGTGCTAAACCAGCCTTAAGAAGGGCCCAATCTCTGCTGCGGGTGTTAGACTGTTTGGCTTTCTAACACCAATGCAACAACCTCGTCAGCGTTTGTAGATATTTTGTGTTGTGTCTGAAACACTCGAGATTTTCAAGATAAAAACATCAAAGTTCGGATCTAAGTGAACTTTATCCTTTATCACATCAAGTTAATGAACAGATTGTCACATCTCTCCTGTGTTCTCCCAGTCAGATACGCTTTGCCACCTGACTACCTGATTTATCTGACATTTAAAAATTGATGGTAAATGTCTGCACAACAAAGCCACAGAGAAATAGAACATAGAACATAGAAAATACAGCACAGAACAGGCCCTTCGGCCCACTATTTTGTGCCGAACCTTTGTCCTAGATTAATCATAGATTATCATTGAATTTACAGCGCAGAAGGAGGCCATTCGGCCCTTTGAGTCTGCACCGGCTCTTGTAAAGAGCACCCTACCCAAACTCAACACATCCACCCACCACCAAGGGCAATTTTGGACACTCAGGGCAATTTATTATGGCCAATCCACCTAACCTGCACATCTTTGGACTGTGGGAGGAAACCGGAGCACCCGGAGGAAACCCACGCAGACACGGGGAGGATGTGCAGACTCCGCACAGACAGTGACCCAAGCCAGGAATCGAACCTGGGACCCTGGAGCTGTGAAGCAATTGTACTATCCACAATGGTACCATGCTGCCCTTAAGAACAAATAAATCTACACTATATAATTTTACCGTAATCCATGTACCTATCCAATAGCTGCTTGAAGGTCCCTAATGTTTCCGACTCAACTACTTCCACAGGCAGTGCATTCCATGCCCCCACTACCCTCTGGGTAAAGAACCTACCTCTGACATCCCTCCTATATCTTCCACCTTTCACCTTAAATTTATGTCCCATTGTAATGGTTTGTTCCACCCGGGGAAAAAGTCTCTGACTGTCTACTCTATCTATTCCCCTGATCATCTTATAAACCTCTATCAAGTCGCCCCTCATCCTTCTCCGTTCTAATGAGAAAAGGCCTAGCACCCTCAACCTTTCCTCGTAAGTCCTACTCTCCATTCCAGGCAACATCCTGGTAAATCTCCTTTGCACCTTTTCCAAAGCTTCCACATCCTTCCTAAAATGAGGCGACCAGAACTGTACACAGTACTCCAAATGTGGCCTTACCAAAGTTTTGTACAGCTGCATCACCTCACGTCTCTTAAATTCAATCCCTCTGTTAATGAACGCGAGCACACCATAGGCCTTCTTCACAGCTCTATCCACTTGAGTGGCAACTTTCAAAGATGTATGAACATAGACCCCAAGATCTCTCTGCTCCTCCACATTGCAAAGAACTCTACCGTTAACCCTGTATTCCGCATTCATATTTGTCCTTCCAAAATGGACAACCTCACACTTTTCAGGGTTAAACTCCATCTGCCACTTATCAGCCCAGCTCTGCATCCTATCTATGTCTCTTTGCAGCTGACAACAGCCCTCCTTACTATCCACAACTCCACCAATCTTCGTATCGTCTGCAAATGTCCTGACCCACCCTTCAACTCCCTCATCCAAGTCATTAATGAAAATCACAAACAGCAGAGGACCCAGAACTGATCCCTGCGGTACGCCACTGGTAACTGGGATCCAGGCTGAATATTTGCCATCCACCAGCACTCTCTGACTTCTATCGGTTAGCCAGTTCATTATCCAACTGGCCAAATTTCCCACTATCCCATGCCTCCTTACTTTCTGCAGAAGCCTACCATGGGGAACCTTATCAAATGCCTTACTAAAATCCATGTACACTACATCCACTGCTTTATCTTCATCCACATGCTTGGTCACCTCCTCAAAGAATTCAATAAGACTTGTAAGGCAAGACCTACCCCTCACAAATCCGTGCTGACTATCCCTAATCAAGCAGTGTCTTTCCAGATGCTCAGAAATCCTATCCTTCGGTACCCTTTCCATTACTTTGCCTACCACCGAAGTAAGACTAACTGGCCTGTAATTCCCAGGGTTATCCCTAGTCCCTTTTTTGAACAGGGGCACGACATTCGCCACTCTCCAATCCCCTGGTACCACCCCTGTTGACAGTGAGGACGAAAAGATCATTGCCAACGGCTCTGCAATTTCATCTCTTGCTTCCCATAGAATCCTTGGATATATCCCGTCAGGCCCGGGGGACTTGTCTATCCTAAAGTTTCTCAAAATGACCAACATATCTTCCTTCCTAACAAGTATTTCCTCGAGCTTACCAATCTGTTTCACACTGTCCTCTCCAACAATATGGCCCCTCTCATTTGTAAATACAGAAGAAAAGTACTCGTTCAAGACCTCTCCTATCTCTTCATTCAATGAATAATGTAAATTCAATGATAATCTATGATTAATCTAGGACAAAGGTTCGGCACAACATCGTGGGCCGAAGGGCCTGTTCTGTGCTGTATTTTCTATGTTCTATGTTCTATGTTCTTCAGACACAATACACAATCTCCCGCTACTGTCCTTGATCGGACCTACCCTCGCTCTAGTCATTCTCATATTTCTCACATATGTGTAAAAGGCCTTGGGGTTTTCCTTGATCCTACCCGCCAAAGATTGTTCATGCCCTCTCTTAGCTCTCCTAATCCCTTTCTTCAGTTCCCTCCTGGCTATCTTGTATCCCTCCAACGCCCTGTCTGAACCTTTTTCCTCAGCCTTACATAAGTCTCCTTTTTCCTCTTAACAAGACATTCAACCTCTCTTGTCAACCACGGTTCCCTCACTCGACCTTCTCTTCCCTGCCTGACAGGGACATACATATCAAGGACACGTAGTACCTGTTCCTTGAACAAGTTCCACATTTCACTTGTGTCCTTCCCTGACAGCCTATGTTCCCAACTTATGTACTTCAATTCTTGTCTGACAACATCGTATTTACCCTTCCCCCAATTGTAAACCTTGCCCTGTTGCACGCACCTATCCCTCTCCATTACTAAAGTGAAAGTCACAGAATTGTGGTCACTATCTCCAAAATGCTCCCCCACTAACAAATCTATCACTTGCCCTGGTTCATTACCAAGTACTAAATCCAATATTGCCCCTCCTCTGGTCGGTCAATCTACATACTGTGTTAGAAAAGCTTCCTGGACACACTGCACAAACACCACCCCATCCAAACTATTTGATCTAAAGAGTTTCCATTCAATATTTGGGAAGTTAAAGTCACCCATGACTACTACCCTGTGACTTCTGCACTTTTCCAAAATCTGTTTCCCAATCTGTTCCTCCACATCTCTGCTACGATTGGGGGGCCTATAGAAAACTCCTAACAAGGTGAATGCTCCTTTCCCATTTCTGACTTCAACCCATACTACCTCAGTAGGGTGATACTCCTCGAACTGCCTTTCTGCAGCTGTTATACTATCTCTAATTAACAATGCCACCCCTCCACCTCTTTTACCACCCTCCCTAATCTTATTGAAACATCTATAACCAGGGACCTCCAACAACCATTTCTGCCCCTCTTCTATCCAAGTTTCCGTGATGGCCACCACATCGTAGTCCCAAGTACCGATCCATGCCTTAAGTTCACCCACCTTATTCCTGATGCTTCTTGCATTGAAGTATACACACTTCAACCCATCTCCATGCCTGCAAGTACTCTCCTTTGTCAGTGTTCTCTTCCCCACTGCCTCATTACACGCTTTGGCGTCCTGAATATCGGCTACCTTAGTTGCTGGGCTACAAATCCGGTTCCCATTCCCCTGCCAAATTAGTTTAAACCCTCCCGAAGAGTACTAGAAAACCTCCCTCCCAGGATATTGGTGCCCCTCTGGTTCAGATGCAACCCGTCCTGCTTGTACAGGTCCCACCTTCCCCAGAATGCGCTCCAATTATCCAAATACCTGAAGCCTCCCTCCTACACCATTCCTGCAGCCACGTGTTCAGCTGCACTCTCTCCCTATTCCTAGCCTCGCTATCACGGGGCACCGGCAACAAACCAGAGATGACAACTCTGTCTGTCCTGGCTTTTAACTTCCAGCCTAACTCCCTAAACTTGTTTATTACCTCCACACCCCTTTTCCTACATATGTCGTTGGTACCAATGTGCACCACGACTTCTGGCTGCTCCCCCTCCCCCTTAAGGATCCTGAAGACCCGATCCGAGACATCCTTGACCTGGCACCCGGGAGGCAACACACCTTCCGGGAGTCTCGCTCGTGACCACAGAATCTCCTATCTATTCCCCTAACCATTGAATCTCCTACAACTATTGCTTTTCTATTCTCCCCCCTTCCCTTCTGAGCCCCAGAGCCAGACTCAGTGCCAGAGACCTGGCCGCTAGGGCCTTCCCCCGGTAGTTTTCTGAATGGAAAAATTTATTACTGCAATTAAAGTTCAATTCATGCGGTATAGGGCTTTATTACAATTAAATCACCTGTGCCCAATATAAATAAGGTGGATTTTTTTCTGTTCTTCCACTGCAATTAAGTGCAAAAGAATCTGCATTAGCATCAGTTATTTCTTTGTTGTCACAAGTAGGCTTACATTAACTGCAATGAAGTTACTGTGAAAAGCCCCTCATCGCCACATTCCGGCGCCTGTTCCGGTATGCAGAGGGAGAATTCAGAATATCCAATTCACCTAGCAAGCGCATCTTTTGGGACTTGTGGGAGGAAACCGGAGCGCCTGGAGGGGAGACAAGGGCAGAACTCGCAGACTCTGCACAGACAGTGACCCAAGCCGGGAATCGAACCTGGGACCCTGGAGCTATGAAGCAACAGTGCTACCCACTGTGCTACTATGCTACCCCGCTACTGGAGTGGCATGGTGGCACAGTGGTTAGCACTGCTGTCTCACAGCGTGAGGGACCCATGTTCGATTCTGGCCTCGGGTGACTGTGTGTAGTTTGTACGTTCTTCCCATGGGATTCCTCTGGGTGCGCTGGTTTCCTCCAACAATAGTCCAACAATGTGCAGATTAGGTGGATTGGCCATGATAGAATTGCCCCTTAGTGTCCAGGGATGTTTGCTGGGGTTACGTGCATAAGAAGGTGTGGGCCTGCGTAGGGTGCTATTTCAGGGGGTTGGTGCAGAGCCGATGGGCTGGATGGCCTCTTTCTGCAGTGTAGGGATTCTATGATTCTACCATTTCATGTGGAGATGCCGGCGTTGGACTGGGGTGAGCACAGTAAGAAGTCTTACAACACCAGGTTAAAGTCCAACAGGTTTGTTTTGAATCACCAGCTTTCGGAGCACCTGAGGAAGGAGCAGTGCTCCGGAAGCTAGTGATTCAAAACAAACCTGTTGGACTCTAACCTGGTGTAAGACTTCTTACTGTGCTCTACCCCTTAAGGCAGAGATTTTCAGATTATGAAAATTAGAGTCAGATCTTTCAGGAGTGAAATTGAGATACACTTTTGCATGGCAGTGGTGTGGATGTATTATCACTGGACTGGTGATACAGAGTCCCAGGGTAATACTCTGGGGACCCAGGTTCGAACCCCACCATGGCAGATGATGAAAATTGAATCCAATGAATATCTGGAATTGAAAGTCTAATGATGACCATGTAACCATGTGGTAAAAAAAAAACCAGCTTGTTCATTCATGTCTTTAAGGGAAAGAAGTATGCAGACCTCACCAGGTCTCGCCTGCGTGTGACTCAAGATTGACAGCAATGTGGGAGATGCTTAAATGTCCTCCGAAATGGCTGAGCAAGCCACTCAGTTGTCTCGCAAACCGCTACAAAGTCTAAAAGGAAATGAACTGGATGGAGAACCCAGCATCGAACTCGGCACTGGAAACGACAACGGCGAAGCCAGCTTTGTCGACCCTGCAAAGTCCTCCTTACTAACACCTGGGGGCTTGTTTCAAAATTGGGAGAGCTGTCTCACAAACTAGTCAAGCAACAATGTGGCATCGTCATACTCACCGAATCATACCTTGCAGACAACGTCCCAGACACCACTATCACCATTCCTGAGTATGTCCTGCCCCACCGGCAGGACAAATCCAAACAAAGTGGTGGCGCAATGGTAGACAGTCGGGAGGGAGTTAGAACAGAGAACATAGAACATACATGGAGTTCTCAACATCGACTCCGGACCCCATGAACTTTCATGGCTTCAGGTCAAACATGGGCAAGGCAACCTCCTGCTGATTACCACTTACTGTCCACCATCAGCTGATGAATCAGTGCTCCTCCATGTTGGACACCATTTGGAGGAAGCACGGAGGGTGGCAAGAGCACAGAATGTACTCTGGGTGGGGGACCAAGACAGATGTGGTGCTTCCGCAGAAGACGCATTTGCGGGTAAGGGACCAGACCAGACTTCAGAAGGGGTGGGTGAGCCAGCTATTTCATTCGAGCTTTGACAGTAGGGCCTGGGGTGGGGTAATTTTAATTGACAAGTGGATTCGCTTCATAGCGGATAAGGTCGTGGGAGGGGGTCTCGAGGCAACTCCCTCCCAACTGTATACCTCTGTGCCGCCACCCCTAGTCCCTTTGATCTCGCGCAGGGACAGGACTTTTTATTCCCTCTTTTCTTCACTCGAACTCTGCTGGGAGTTTAGTGGTCCAGTGATCTCTTCCATGGATGGTGCTTCCCTGCCGACTGTCCTTCCGACCTGCGTGTGCTCGGTAAAACACCCAACACAGACATTTCCGACTCACTGTCTATAATCATGTGGTGGTGCTGATCTTTCAGCCAGTGAGTGTGAGCAATGGCCCATCATGAAAGGGACTCTCCCCCTCAGTGGCTGCCCCAGCCTGGGAAATCTGAAGGACCCAGGAAGAGGGCAGCAGGTGCAGGGTTAACATGTGATAGTGCGCAGCAATGAGTGATTGGTTTCCCTGTGCCCTTTAGTCAGCTTGTCTCCGTTAGCTTATCACTGGTTAGAACTGCTGCCTGACAGCACCAGGGACACGGGTTCAATTCCGGTTTTGGGTGACTGTGTGGAGTCTGCGCGTTCTCCCCGTGTCTGCATGGGTTTCCTCCGGTGCTCTGGTTTCCTCCCACAGTCCAAAGACGTGCAGATTAGGTGGCGGTCATGATAAAGAGATAGATAGTTTTGAGTTTCATGTTATGATAATGATAGAATCCTTGGATTTATTTACTGTATACGACACAAGACACCAATAATGTATACGAGATTGGGTAAACACATTGTGGGTTCATTTATTAAGACTAGGCAGGTGAGAACAGTTGTGCATAGGTACAAAGCTTGCAGACATCAGGGGCGTCATTCTCCGACCACCCAGCGGGTCAGAGAATGGCCATTGGCCACCGTGAATCCCGCCCCCGCTGGTTGCCGAGGTCTCCGGTACCGGATATTCGGCGGGGGCGGGAATCGGGCCGCGCCGGTTGGCGCCCCCCCGCTCGATTCTCCGGCCCGGATGGGCCGAAGTCCCGCCGAGAAATTGCCTGTCCCGCCGGCGTAAATTAAAGTACCTATTTACCGGCTGGACAAGGCGGCGTGGGTGGGCTCCGGGGTCCTGGGGGGGGGGCGCGGGGCGATCTGACCCCGGGGGTGCCCCCACGGTGGCCTGGCCCGCGATCGGGGCCCACCGATCCGCGGACGGGCCTGTGCCGTGGGGGCACTCTTTCCCTTCCGCCTCCGCAACGGTCTCCACCATGGCGGAAGAGACTCTCCCCACTGCGCATGCGCGGGAAACTGTCAGCGTCCGCTGACGCTCCCGCGCATGCGCCGCCCCGAATGTCATTTCCACGCCAGCTGGCGGGGCAACAACGCCGTTTCCGCCAGCTGGCGGGGCGGAAATCCCTCCAGCGCCGGCCTAGCCCCTCAATGTTGGGGCTCGGCCCCCAAAGATGCGGAGCATTCCGCACCTTTGGGGCGGCGCAATGCCCATCTGATTGGCGGCGTTTTGGGCGCCAGTCGGCGGACATCACGCCGTTTGGGGAGAATTTTGCCCCTGAACTGTGTACTTCATCTGGGTATCCAAATAAACAAAGTCAACAAATTGAGGGCTGAAGTAAAAGTCAGCCCCGTAAAGACATACCACATCAGAGTAAACACAATCTCTAATGAAACTTAAACCAGCAAGGCAAAATGTGATTGAAAGAGTCGAAAAAATGCACCGGCGCCATGGTGCCCACTGGGCACAGAGGCCTTGATTGTGCCAGTGGACACTGCATGTTCCCTTTCCAGGGGGCGCCCGACAGAAAAGATCGCCGCAGAAGAGGGGAAGACAGTTGGAAAGGATCACCTTGGAACGCCTGCTGCCTTGACTACTGTGTCCATGTTCTCTGCTCAAAGCAAAAGTGAAACCAAGGCTGGATTACATGTCACATTTCCCTTCTAATAATGTTATTCTGATATTCCTCAGGCATATTACAACAGTGAGGAGAACGCAATGTGTTTGCAAAAGGATATAGGTAGTGTTGCAGAGCGTTATTATTACACATCTTCCTATTTAAATCCATTGCTGATGGGTGAGTTCATGCCGTGGCAACACGAGAGGAGGTGTAGCAACTGGACACCCCCGGGTCATCCACTCAGAATTCTCAAAGGCCGTCCGTTCCCTTTGAATCCCCTCAGCCTGTGGCCCCTTCGCCCTCGGTCACTGCAGCGCACCCAGCTGGGGTCCGCCAGCCCTTGGCTCCCCAGACCACAGTCATCAAAGGCAGCAGAGCAAACAACTCCAAAGTGTCCCTCCACCCTTGCTGTGGATGTCGGAGACAGTTCAAGGAATAAGTGGTAGGCAGCGAAAATCAAGAAATTCTAATGGTTGCACAGGTGAACACTATGGCTGTGTTACCTGCAAATATATTCACTCTCACTAAATGTATCTTAAGTTGTACTTCAGCGACATTACCCCACCCCCACTAGCAGTTCAGCTGCATGCAACTGTACCAAGAGTGATTCTGGAGGGCAAAGTGCCTGTGGCAGGCTCTTTCAGAGCCTCGTGCAAACACTCCCCCATACATAGATTATGATAGAATTTACAGTGCAGAAGGAGGCCATTCGGCCCATCGAGTCTGCACCGGCTCTTGGAAACAGCACCCTACCCAAGCCCATACCCCCACCCTATCCCCATAACCCAGTAACCCCACCCAACACTAAGGGCAATTTTGGACACTAAGGGCAATTTATCATGGCCAATCCACCTAACCTGCACATCTTTGGACTGTGGGAGGAAACCGGAGCACCCGGAGGAAACCCACGCACACACGGGGAGGATGTGCAGACTCCGTACAGACAGTGACCCAAGCCGGAATCGAACCTGGAACCCTGGAGCTGTGAAGCAATTGTGCTATCCACAATGCTACCGTGCTGCCCCACTTAGAGCCTTCATCTATCACACACACCTCATTGTCCCCAGCATTTTCCATGCTGCCTGCTGTCCAACACGATGAACGCTCACTTTTGATTTGAAAAACATGGTAAGCGTTACATTTTTGGTAACCTCTCCCATCCTGTCCCCTTCCCTGGTGCCCCATCACCGTTGGCTCCACTGGCATCACCGTCCCCCTCCACACTGTTATTCTACAGCCCAAACGCCTATCATTCCAGGACATCCAGGTGAATGTGTATGTTTCCTACATTCCTGATAACTACCACCCCCACCCATGCCCCCCCCCCCCTATCCACATTGACCTCCTCAGCTTCCTCCTTCCCACCGTCAGGGTCCATGTTTGCCTCAACGCCCCCCACAAACCACCATCGCCGCTCTTCTACGGCTAAAACACATCCTCACCCTCCCAACCGACTGGCTTCCTCTGCCCACACTCACACTCGCCATTCCATCCTACCATGCCCACCCTGAGTTTGTTCCCCTGGACGCAGTCATTGACTCGGCTAACCCCTCCCTCACATGTTCGCCTGAACATTCAACCCCCCTCGCTCACCTTATACCTTATTCCCTCCCGACACGTACGTCCTCACTTGCACCATTCTCCCTCTTTCATCATCCTCCTCTGAACATCCTCCTTTCCCCCTTTCCAGATTCACACCCAACACCTGTGTCCACATAGCTTCAGCCCCCAACACCTTTAACTTCCCCCCCCCCCTCAGCTTCAGCCCCCTGACACCCTTTCTCCCCAGCTTCACTCCTCTGACACATTTGCCCCCTTCTCCCAACTTCACCTCCCTTAATACATTCACCCCCGACTGCCTACCAACTTCATCTCCCCCCCCCCCCAAATCTCCCTGAGACCTCCTCTCCCACTCACATCTAAACCTTCCTTTCCATCTGCCCCTCTCTCCCACCACCACCCCTTCACCACATCCTTAACAACCCATGGCAAAGTCACTGAAGTTCTCAAGCAGGTCCGGGCCATTGGCAAAGACAATGGAAGATGGTGCCAGCCCATGGCAAGGTCACTAAAGTTCCATGCTGATCCAAAGCAGCAGTGACATTGATATTGCTGCATGGAAATCTCTCCATGAGGATCCACCCACCAAGTGATTCATGTGTTCCTCCTGGGTCTGGTAGCTGCATGCCTCCAGTATCTTCCTCTCTGCGGACGTCCACGATCTACGCAAGGCCCAAAAGGTAACCTCCGCACCCCACACTGGCCCAGGTATGTTCTGGACCAACGTGTTTTCTGTTAGCGTAACGGAGAATCGCGAGTGTCGGGGCAATTTCGGTCGGCCCTTCATTTGCATCCCATTAACATGATGCAAATCAGTTTCACACATTCCCAATCCTGCCACGGTGGGAAGCACCAGAAGATTCCGCTGTAAATTCACACCGAAAGGAAATTTTTAGGCCTCTCACCAAATTTGCCTCCCCACCTCCCCATTACCTCGCATGCCATTGATCCTGCCAGCAAAGAGCTGGGAGAAGTTCATGAGTACTCCCAAGCATTTTCAAAAAATGTCTTCTCATGACATTTAAACTTTAAAATATAAAAATGATGTGGCAGTGGACATAACAAATGGGACCAAAGATTCTTAACCCAAACGGTAGAATAATCATCTGTAAATTTAAAAACTCCTGGTAATATTGTAAGAGATCTTGTGGCACTGTGGGTAGCACCTCCACCAGTGAGCCGGAAGCCCTGGGTTTGAGTCCCACTCTGGGAGTTGATGGTGTCTTCAACTTTTGGTCGTTGTCAAGCTGCAAATCTCCCAACATGCCAACCGCAGGCTGTAAGACTCTCCTGGTCAGCCAGAATCTGCAGACGGCAACATCAAACCACTACAGTACCTTGCCAAGCATAACAATGGGCCAATGCATGGAAGTCCAGCATTGCCAACATCTTTATGATACCTGAAGGGATGGAGAATATCGATGGAATGCCCTGTTGGGATGTTAATCCAATGCAGCTGCTTGATAAGAAAGATCCTCTGAGAGCATAAAACGCAGGAGGAGAGGTAGACCACTGGCCCATCGAGTCTGTTCCACCAGTCAATGCGATCATGACACGACCTGATGTGATAATCCTCAACTCAACTTTCCAGCGTTTTTCCCATAACCCTGGAATCCCTTACTGATTAAAAATCTGCCTGTCTCAGCCTTGAACATACTGAATGGTCAAGTTGCTTTCTTTGCAAATCGATCTTTTCATATTCGAGGATAAAGAAAGGTCGGAGTATTAACTCATGAAAAAGCAAATTACTGTTCTAACAGGGAGCAAGTGAAGGTTGAACTGGACACTTGACTAAAATAGGACATGAATGGATGCTCCCCTTCCGATCAAAATTCCAGTGGTTCATGAAAGATTGAAGTAGCCACAATAGGACCCTGAATAGAGATAAATGTTAAACCAATGTTGGTAAAGTTAGTCCGCACATGCAGGGCCTCACATGAAGTTGCGTTTATCGTGACTGTAGAGCCCTTTTCCAATATGTGCTCAGCGCTCAGTTTGTGGATGAACTGTGTGAAATAAATGAGGGAATCTGCCACTGAGGCTGGGAACCTGCCCAAGGGCATTCGAGGCCCATTTCCAGTGGTCGGGATACTCAGCTGACAACTGCAGGCCCTGTATTTGGAGAATGATCGCGTGGCTGTCTGAGCTTCCTGTTGCAGTGTCTGTTGAGGCTCAGCAGGTAAGACTCTGTTCTGAGCCAGTCAGTTGTGGCTTTAGGGCCCGAGACCTGAGACTTTGAGCACTTCAGGTTGACATTGCGTTGCTGTCCTGAGGGAATGCCGCACGTGGGGGGTGCTTTCGCTCGGCGGTGATTTTATAACAATCAACCTTCATGTCCTCTTTGATGGACTTAAAAGATCAATGAAGAAGAGAAAAAGGACATCTTGTCCTGGCCAATGTTTGTCCCTCACCCAATATCTAAAACAGGTCACTTATTTCATCGGCGTTTGTTGCTTGTAAATTAGCTGCTTCGCTTCTTGGCGGGAAGGCGGTGGCGTAGTGATGTTGCCCCTGGACTCAGAATCCAGAGCCCCAGAGCACTGCTCTGGGGTCCCAGGTTCAAATCCCACCACCGCAGATGGTGAAATTTGAATTCAATAAAAATCTGGAATTAAAATGTCTAATCATAGATTATCATAGAATTTACAGTGCAGAAGGAGGCCATTCGGCCCATTCTGTCTGCACTGGCTCTTGGAAAGAGCCCCCTACCCAAGGTCAACACCTCCAGCCTATCCCCATAACCCAGTAACCCCACCCAACACTAAGGGCAATTTTGGACACTAAGGGCAATTTATCATGGCCAATCCACCTAACCCGCACATCTTTGGACTGTGGGAGAAACCGGAGCACCCGGAGGAAACCCACGCACACACGGGGAGGACGAGCAGACTCCACACAGACAGTGACCCAAGCCGGAATCGAACCTGGGACCCTGGAGCTGTGAAGCAATTGTGCTAACCACTATGCTACTGTGCTGCTCTAATGGTGACCATGAAACCATTGTCGATTGTTGTAAAAAAACATTTGGTTCATTAATGTCCTTTAAGCAAGGAAATCTGGCGTCCTTACCTGGTCTGGCCTATATGTGACTCCAGATCCACAGCAATGTGATTGACTCTTACCCGCCCCCTCAATGGCAAATAGGGATGGGCAATAAATGCGGGCATTTTAAAAATTACCAAAGTAATTCATTGGTTGGAGTGAACTTTAGGACACTGCAAGGTGCAGAATTTAATGCCCTTTCCCTGAGGTGAGTTTAGAAGTGAGGTGGGCGGTGGGGGGTGCTGGTACCTTGGGCGGGAATTGTGCCAAGTGGGTCCTCCTGATTAAGGCTCACTTAAAGTCCCTATTCGACCACCACTGTTATTCAACCAGCAGCGGGCAGGGTAGGGCAGTCGGCTCTCAGGAAGCCCGAGAAGCTCAGTGCCTGACTGAGGGACCTGTCATCAGGAAGAAGGGAAGCCATTGAGAGCCACCTCCACGCTCTTGCTGTCGACCCACTCGCCTGCAACCATCCCCCGCCCCCAAACCCATGAGGCCTAAGAAATCCTCACCTGCATTTCTTGGTGATCCTCGGCCTCTAGTGAACGGATTGGTGGCAGCAGCCTCCCTGATGCTGCCAGCAACGGACAACTGCCAGCCTCTGAGTGGCTGACAGCTCTTGGGCGGGTGGTGGGGGGGTGAGTGAGGGGGGTGGATTTCCACTCCAAAGGTCCTTAATCCCTGAAAAGGCACGCTGCTGGCCTCTTAACGGCAGGCCTTTTCTAGTGGAGGTGGCGCAAGCCTTATCAGTGGGCAACACCTCCATCACCTGCATTATTGCTCTTTGTGTTTAGTTCACCTTCCAGCTGATGGCATCAACCCCCAGTCTGTCCCTCCAGCGACAAGAAAGAAAAAAAATCAAGCACGGTGATGCACTAAGCGTCAAGAACCACAAAGACATGTGAGACTTTAACTAAGGCTTTAATATACTACATGGGAGGCTCACCCGGCACAGACGACCCCAGACAGAATGGGGCCGGTCCCAGAAGTGAGTTCTTATGCTTAACTCCCGGGGGAGTGGCTGAGGCGGAGCTCTCCGTGGCCAGGTCGGGTTACCTACCGGTGACCGAACCTCTACAGAGCGACAGTACAATACACAGTATTACAGGGCCACGTTACACACAACTATTATATACTATGTACAATGGTAGGGAAGTACAGTGGTGTATCACCACACACGGTAAACAATGTGCAGAGTTACGGGGGAAGAGGCACTAAACCACGATGCTCGTTTGGGGAGCAGGTGCAGAGACAGGATGGGCCGAATGGCCTCCTTCTGCACTGTCACAATTCTGTGATTCAGTGATTTGCACCAATGAAGCACCACTGTCTGCAATGAGCCTGTTCAGGAGCAAAGGATTCAAAAATGCAACAGACTTTGCTTTGAGACAACGTTGCCAAGGTCCAAGTCCCAGCGACGCCTCGTGTAACTGTGACTTTGTTTGCTTGTCGCCATTTGCCACAAAATATATTGCTGCCTTCATTCTTGCAGCCTGTCCCAATTACACCAGTTTTATCAGCCTCTGCCTTTGCCCCAGAGAGCCATGAACAAGAGATCCTTCACCAAGTCTGATTATTAAAACACTTAAAAGTTGTACACAAAGGTTCATCTCTCAGCTATCCACATTGCCCAGTGTAATTAAGAATGCCAATCTTAACTTTTAATGGCTTCATTTTCTAAAATGCTTTTTTCTTCACATTTGGGAGAGAAAAAAATCTTTGACCTTTCCGATAGAAATCCTGCACAATCAGCAAGCTTAATCATCACAGCTTTTTTTATTGGATGAGGTGTAAAAAAATGCAACGTGTTTCATTGCTAGCTTGGCAAATTCAGACCAAGATTTACACTTGTATCACCGTGTTTCTTTTGAGGATTATGTCTCAAAACATTTTGTATACAATGAATGGTTTGGGGAAAAGCTTGGACTGTTGCTGCACGTGTCAGTCACTGTGGTCACGGCAGCCTTCACGAATAGCAGTGGGAAGGACGACTGTTTGACCTATGCTCTGGTGCTGTTTATAGAGGAAAGAATGCTGATTAAGACGCTGAAAGAACTCGCTTCGTCAGGTAGCTCTACAGGATCTTCACAACTGGCCAGCTCAGGCAAACATTCACCCTTTCAGGGACCATCAATCACTGTAAATTATCAGCAACGGTCACTCCTTTTGCCAACAGTTGACGTGTCTCAGGTTCTCTGGCAACTAAAGTAACGCCACCATCCTTAACTCTGAGGTAATCCATTCCAAAGTGCTGATGGCAATCAACCAGCCAGCCTGCCTCCCTGGACCGAAAGAGATACAACTGCTATTAGGTCTTGACTCTTTCCGCTTGGCTTCAGCGAACCCATAGGCCAACGTTCACTCTGGACAAGTAGCATTTATTCCCCCATAATTCGCTCGTGCGACAACAGACCTTCAGCACTCAGCAGCTGTGCAAGATTCTGTAAAATTACAGTACACCGAATGTGGAGCAGAGAAGGAGGCTATTCCGCGTCATCTGTCTATGTCAGTATTGATGTGCAGCTGTAATGTGCCTTTAAGGGACAGCAGCATGACATAACTAGAAGGAAAGTGTGTCCTGTGATCTTTTCTCAGTTTGTCTTTGGCATGTGAGCAGAGCACACACACACACACACACACACACAGCTTTGTTTGCATATGTCTTTTGCGGCCTTGTGTAGTCCGTGGGCAGCATATATGTGAGTCGCCCCAGGCTGCACAACGCTTTGAGTTTTCAGAGAAACACAGGGTGGAATTATCTGAAAATGGGGCTGTGTCCCCACGCCCGCGAGAAAACGGGCGCAAATCATTCTGGACTTTCCTGAGTGATTCTCCATTTTGAATGGGGTTAGCAGGGCCCCGGAATGCTCCACGCAGCTCCGGATGCCGATATGGGGCCCTGCACTTCCGGCCGCGGGTCCGCACAACACGATGGACTCACACTGCGGGCCGGGTCCACCAATATAGGCCCCCCCCCCAGATCGCGCGCGCCCGCCGATCGATGGCCCTCGATCGGAACCCTGGCCGTCCTGGAGGCCCCCCCCACCCCCCGGTTTTGGATCACCCTGCCCCCCACCAGGGCGGAAGATCACCGCGGGGGCCTCATTCAATGGCCCCCGACCGGCACCGTGACAACCACGCGCGCGCGACTGGCGGTGATTCTTCGGTCTGCGGAAAATCACAGGAAAGCGTCAGACCCGCGACCGGGTATGACGCCCCATTCTCTGCCCCCGCGCCGAGCGCGATTTCGGTGCGGAGGGTCAGAGAATCCCGCCCCTGTTACTTTCGTTTTGGTTACGTTGCAACCCCACGCTCCTGATCTATGGGCACCCAATGTGGGAGGAGGTGGGGTGGGAGGAGGACCTCCACATGGGCCAGCTCCTGGGCCGAGCCAAGCTGACCATTAATAGGTCCAGGCTGCTCAGTGTGTCGTCCGTCCTGACTCTCTTCCCCACTTCCGTGACTATGATTGTCGCTGGATGTTCCTGCAAAGGGAGCATGCGGTGTCTGCTGGCACTATCGAGGCTGTCCATGCCCAGTGGGCCCCACAGGGACAGGGGTGCAGCATCAATCTCTTTATTCACATTTTGTTTTGATGCTTAAAGTTTCTTTGATGCGGTATCCCATCAAGGAATTGCGTTTTTGTTTTATCCCAGTTAGTTGATTTAGTTCATTTAGTGAATGTAAATAGCACACAGTTCCTATTTTGATGTCTTCAATCTTTCTGTCAAAGTATATGTGTTCTTATGTGCCTTGGCTCAATAAATGAACCCAGAATGTGTTTACACAACATCTTATGAGTGATATGATTTTTAAAATGTCATTATAAAAACAGAACATGGTCCACACTGGACTCCTCCCACCATACTTCATCTCATGCTTTCAGAATATCTTTTTATTGCTTTCTCCCTCATGGGTTCATCACAGTAGCACAGTGGTTAGCACTGTGGCTTCACAGCGCCAGGGACCCAGGTTCGATTCCCGGCATGGGACACTCTCTGTACGTAGTCCGCATGTTCTCCCCGTGTCTGTGTGGGTTTCCTCCGGGTGCTCCCGTTTCCTCCCACAAGTCCCGAAAGACGTGCTTGTTAGGTAATTTGGACATTCTGAATTCTCCCTCTGTGTACCCGAACAGGAGCCGGAATGTTGCGACTAGGGGCTTTTATACAGTAACTTCATTGCAGTGTCAATGTATGCCTACTTGTGACAATAAAGATTATTATTAAAAAGAAATCTAACATCCTCTTAAATGCATCTGTTATTTGCCGCAATTCCTCCTTGTGAAAATAACTTCTAAATTCCTCATTAATTTATTAATTATATGTAACATTTGTGTTTGCAATTCTGAACCTCTTCACAAGAAAAACATCCCCTCGATATCTGTCCTATCAAACCCCTTCATGACTGTAAAGACCTCCATAAGGTCAACCATCAACCTTCACTTTTGGAGAGAATAGTATTCCACCCTGTTTATTTTTTCCCTGATAGTTCTAACCTCATAATTCTGATAGCTGTGTGAAATTCATGATGTTGCACCTTAGAAATGAATTATCCACCTTTGGGAGGTGTTCAGTGCAGATTCAACAGCATGTTGTTAGAGGGATGTAAGGGTTAGATTCTGAGGAAAAGGAACATAAACGCAACTCGTATTCCATGGAAAATAGAAGCTTTTGCAATACAGGAGTGTGATGAACGGTCACTGTATTACTGTACCCTTATCATCATGTAAGGTGATGTCCCCTTTAAGACCTGGCTTGGAACCCTGGGGGACTCTGCCTCTGGCTCCGCCCACCTGGACAGCCTTATGAGCGGCACCCAGTAAGCACCCGTCTCGGCACCAGGCTAGTTCTTCGCTTATTAAAGCCTTCTTTACCGTTTTACTCTCTAAGCGTCGTTATTGAGGGTACAACAAGGAGCTTCATAGGAACATAGCAACATAGGAATTAGGGACAGGAGTAGGTTAACCAGCCCTCTGACACTGCTTCATCATTTGGTAAGTGCATGGTTGATCAGAAATTCACAATCCTGGCTGCACCCCCATAATCCTTGATTCCCTGGTCAAAAAATCTATCTAACTCCGTGTGGTGAATGTATTATACTAATAATCCATCATTGTATCCGTACTATGCTGTTGCCCTTGTATTTGTATCTGTGCTGTGCTGTTGTCCATGTGGGCTCCACCTATGGGCCATTGTATGGCATTATCCATAAGGGAACATGTCCTGTATGGGCTCCGCCCATGGCTCCTCCCCTTGAAGGGAGGTATAAAGAGCAGTCGACCTGTAGGCGGTTCTCAGTATTGGATCAGTCGCAGGCAGGCACTGTGCCAGTTGATTAAAGCCACAATTTATTTCTACTCATGTCTCGAGTGAATTGATGGTCGCATCATTCCGCCTTGAACAATTCAATGGCTCAGCCTCCAGTGCCTTCTGGGGAACGAATTCCACACACCAATGACCATCTAACATAAAGAAAGTCTGTCCTAAAAGGCAGACCTTGTATTCTTAATCTTTGCCCGCTAGTCTCCCTCGCAAGAGGAAACATCCAGGCATTATCGACCCTGTCAAAATCTCTTAAAATCTTAAATGTTTCAATAAGATCATTTTTGGTTCATCTAAACTGAGATTGGTTATGATAAAATGTTCAGCTGCCTGACGATTTAAAAATTTCGCGTCCCACCAAAACAAGATGAAATTAAAGAATTGGCGTCAAATGTAACAACAGTCTCAGGCCTGCAAGAACTTCTAACTCCAATCCAGCTGCAGTCAATTGGGCCGGATGGGACTTGGTTGCGGCTGGGTTTTCCAAAATGGCTGCTTGCCTCCCAAAATGGCTGCTGAATTTAATTTCAGAGAAAACGCTTTAAACCAACAAAGAAAGGCTCCTCATATCTGTGCAGTTCCTTTGCTCGAGCAATCTAAAATTAATCCCTCTGCCCTGCTCTCTCCCCATGGTCTCGTTTTTGCCTTGGCTTCAAAATCCATCTCCCGCAATCCTCTGTTCAAAGATGTTAAGGGTGTTGATTCAACCATTCCCTGTGGCACAGCATTTTATGTGCCAGAGACCCCCAATGCGAACACATCTCCCTGGCCTATTTCCTCATTCCGTCACCATTCCAAGCTGAAGAACTATTTTGTGTCTGACTTTCGTTGTTTGTCCTCTCACAGCCCTTCTCAATGTGTGCAACTAGTGTTTTCATTAAATCGCCACTGAACCATCATTCTGCCTTCCCCGCCGCTTGTCAATGGGATTTCCCGTTGAAGCCACCCCCACGCCACCGGGAAACCTGTGGGTGGGGGTGCGCTGTCGATGGGAAAAGTGAATCCTCAATGTCCGGAAAATTCCAGCCAGTTTCCTGAAGGATCCGTCGCCCGATTCTCAGTTTTGTAACGGTTGGCTGGTTTCTCTTTCGGCTTTTCCCACGTTACCTATAATATAAATTGTGGTAGTATATATTGGGGGTCATGTGGGACTGGAAGCCCTAATGTCATTGGCTGACAGATCCCGGGTCCTGGTTGGCCGTTGACCACAAGCTCCGCCCTGAAGGCGGAGTATAAGAAGCTGGAGTCTTCCCCCGCAGGCCAGTTTACTATCGAGCTGCGGGGGAACAGACACGCTTAATAAAGCCTCATCGACTTCACTCTATTCGTCTCACGGAATCTTTGTGCGCTACATAAATCAAACTCAAAGAAGTTGATTTTAACGGCTGCCTTCAGGGAGGAAAAGAATGGATCTCGATCCGAGACCCGGTTCAAATACTGGGAGCTAAAAAAAGATTTTGATTTACAACATGTAGCTAGTTATTCAATGCGTGGTGTTAATGTGATTGAGAGACAAGAAGCAAGCTGATGGAACACCCACTTACTCGACCCTGGTGGAATTCACTCATTACAGGCTCTGCTCGATAACAGTGTGTACTTTCTCAAACGTCGATCACAAGGTATTCAAATTGCTCTCAGGTTGAGGAGGCGAACGAAAGTAATGATGCTTCTACCAAAGTGTGAAATCTTCCCGAGCATATAGCGTTTTATGTCAGTTATTGATGCCAGGAAGCACAATACACCAGGTGTCCTTTGGCTTAACTTATGGCTTTCTCCCGCTCTGTCACCCTGACTTTTCCCAGCGAGTGAGTGAAAGGAATTTTTGGGGGAAAAGTGCAAAGTCGATTTAAATCCAAATGCCTCTTCCAAATGTCGTCTAATCTGGGTTTCTGGCTCATCCGGATTCATGTTATTCTTTAAATTTCTGTGGGTGAGGCTGGTGGTAATGGCCGCCGGTGAGCCTGTGGGTGCCAGAAATTGAAGTAGCTGGGTAGGGGTGGAGGGTGACGGTGTAGGATTGGGGGTGGTGGTGATGGTCGCTGGGGAACTGCTGGTGCCAAATCCCAGAGGGAGACTGTGTCCTGTCACACGTCATGATGTGCCATGTAGGCATATTGTGGATTGGCATGGAGCAGCATGACCTTCTCGACGAGGGGATCTGCTTAATGTCTCCTTGCATGCTTCCGGAGGAAGACGGGCCCTGGGACCATCAGCCAGGATGGGAGCGAGACCCCGGAGGTGGACTTCCTGGAGAAGGCAAGCATATGCTCGTGAGACGTCTCGTTGGTGGCAATGCACAGGAGCGACCAGATGGAGTGGAGCGCTTCGGAGAGGACCTCCTGCCAGTGGGAGACTGGGAGATATCTAGACTGTAGGGCCAGGAGGACGGCCTTCCAGATCGTCACGTTCTCTCTCTCCACCTGTCCGTTGCCCCGGGGGTTGTAGCTGGTCCTCCTGCTGGAGGCGATACCCTTGCTGAGGAGGAACTAACGCAACTCGTCGCTCATGAAGGAGGAACCCCAATCGCTATGGATGTAGGTGGGAACCCGAACAAGGTGAAAAGACTGTGCAGGGCCTTGATGACGGTGGCAGAGGTCATGTCAGGGCACGGGATGGCAAAGGGGATTCTTGAGTATTCGTCAACAATGTTGAGGAAGTACACGTTACAGTCAGTGGAGGGGAGGGGCCCTTTGAAGTCGATGCTGAGGCGCTCAAAGGGGCGGGAGGCCTTTACCAGGTGCGCTCTGTCTGGCCGATAGAAGTGCTTGCACTCCGCGCAGACCTGGCAGTCCCTGGTCACGGTCCGGACCTCCTCGATGGAGTAGGGCAGGTTGCGAGCCTTGATAAAGTGAAAAAAACGGGTGACCCCCGGGTGACAGAGGTCATTGTGGAGGGCCCGGAGTCGGTCTACATGTGCGCTGGCACATGTACCGCGGGATAGGGCATCTGGGGGCTCAGTGAGCTTCCCATGTCGGTACAAGATATCGTAGTTGTAGGTGGAGAGCTCGATCCTCCACCTCAGAATCTTGTCGTTCTTGATTTTGCCCCGCTGTATTGTTTTTTTTAATAAATATTTTATTGAAAATTTTTGGTCAACCAACACAGTACATTGTGCATCCTTTACACAATATTATAACAACACAAATAACAATGACCTATTTTATAAACAAAAAAATGAATAAATAATAAATAACAAAAATGAAAACTAACCCTAATTGGCAACTGCCTTATCACAAGTAACACTCTCCAAAAATATAATTTAACAGTCCAATATATAATTATCTGTAGCAACGACCTATACATATTATACAGTATATATTAACAACCCTGAGAGTCCTTCTGGTTCCTCCTCCCTCACCCCCCCCTGCCCCCCCGATCCTGGGCTGCTGCTGCTGCCTTCTTTTTTCCATTCCATCTATCTTTCTGTGAGGTATTCGACGAACGGTTGCCACCGCCTGGTGAACCCTTGAGCCGACCCCCTTAGAACGAACTTAATCCGCTCTAGCTTTATAAACCCTGCCATGTCATTTATCCAGGTCCCCACCCCCGGGGGCTTGGCTTCTTTCCACATTAACAATATCCTGCACCGGGCTACTAGGGATGCAAAGGCCAAAACATCGGCCTCTCTCGCCTCCTGCACACCCGGCTCTTGTGCAACCCCAAATATAGCCAACCCCCAGCTTGGTTCGACACGGACCCCCACTACTTTTGAAAGCACCTTTGTCACCCCCATCCAAAACCCCTGTAGTGCCGGGCATGACCAAAACATATGGGTATGATTCGCTGGGCTTCTCGAGCACCTCGCACACCTATCCTCCACCCCAAAAAATTTACTGAGCCGTGCTCCAGTCATATGCGCCCTGTGTAATACCTTAAACTGAATCAGGCTTAGCCTGGCACACGAGGACGACGAGTTTACCCTGCTTAGGGCATCTGCCCACAGCCCCTCCTCGATCTCCTCCCCCAGCTCTTCTTCCCATTTCCCTTTTAGTTCATCTACCATAGTCTCCCCTTCGTCCCTCATTTCCCTATATATATCTAACACCTTACCATCCCCCACCCATGTCTTTGAGATCACTCTGTCCTGCACCTCTTGTGTCGGGAGCTGCGGGAATTCCCTCACCTGTTGCCTCGCAAAAGCCCTCAGTTGCATATACCTGAATGCATTCCCTTGGGGCAACCCATATTTCTCGGTCAGCGCTCCCAGACTCGCGAACTTCCCATCCACAAACAGATCTTTCAGTTGCGTTATTCCTGCTCTTTGCCACATTCCATATCCCCCGTCCATTCCCCCCGGGGCAAACCTATGGTTGTTTCTTATCGGGGACCCCCCCAAGACTCCAGTCTTTCCCCTATGCCGTCTCCACTGTCCCCAAATCTTCAGTGTAGCCACCACCACCGGGTTTGTGGTGTAGTTCCTCGGTGAGAACGGCAATGGGGCTGTCACCATAGCCTGTAGGCTAGTCTCCCTACAGGACGCCCTCTCTAATCTCTTCCACGCCGCTCCCTCCTCCTCTCCCATCCACTTACTCACCATTGAAATATTAGCGGCCCAATAATACTCACTTAGGCTCGGTAGTGCCAGCCCCCCCCTATCCCTGCTACGCTGTAAGAATCCCTTCCTCACTCTCGGGGTCTTCCCGGCCCACACAAAACCCATGATGCTCTTTTCAATCCTTTTAAAAAAAGCCTTCGTGATCACCACCGGGAGGCACTGAAACACAAAGAGGAATCTCGGGAGGACCACCATCTTAACCGCCTGCACCCTCCCTGCCAGTGACAGGGATACCATATCCCATCTCTTGAAATCCTCCTCCATTTGTTCCACCAACCGCGTTAAATTTAACCTATGCAATGTGCCCCAATTCTTGGCTATCTGGATCCCCAGGTAACGAAAGTCCCTTGTTACCTTCCTCAACGGTAGGTCCTCTATTTCTCTACTCTGCTCCCCTGGATGCACCACAAACAGCTCACTTTTCCCCATGTTCAATTTATACCCTGAAAAATCCCCAAACTCCCCAAGTATCCGCATTATTTCTGGCATCCCCTCCGCCGGGTCTGCCACGTATAGTAGCAAATCGTCCGCATACAAAGATACCCGGTGCTCTTCTCCTCCTCTAAGTACTCCCCTCCACTTCTTGGAACCCCTCAACGCTATCGCCAGGGGCTCAATCGCCAGTGCAAACAATAATGGGGACAGAGGGCATCCCTGCCTCGTCCCTCTATGGAGCCGAAAATATGCAGATCCCCGTCCATTCATGACCACGCTCGCCATCGGGGCCCTATACAACAGCTGCACCCATCTAACATACCCCTCTCCAAAACCAAATCTCCTCAACACCTCCCACAAATAATCCCACTCCACTCTATCAAATGCTTTCTCGGCATCCATCGCCACTACTATCTCCGTTTCCCCCTCTGGTGGGGCCATCATCATTACCCCTAACAGCCTCCGTATATTCGTGTTCAGCTGTCTCCCCTTCACAAACCCAGTTTGGTCCTCGTGGACCACCCCCGGGACACATTCCTCTATTCTCATTGCCATTACCTTGGCCAGGATCTTGGCATCTACATTTAGGAGGGAAATAGGTCAATAGGACCCACATTGTAGCGGGTCCTTTTCCTTCTTTAAGAGAAGCGATATCGTTGCTTCAGACATGGTCGGGGGCAGTTGTCCCCTTTCCTTTGCCTCATTAAAGGTCCTCGTCAATACCGGGGCGAGCAAGTCCACATATTTTCTATAGAATTCGACTGGGAATCCATCCGGTCCCGGGGCCTTTCCCGCCTGCATGCTCCTAATTCCTTTCACCACTTCTTCTACCTCGATCTGTGCTCCCAGTCCCACCCTTTCCTGCTCTTCCACCTTGGGAAATTCCAGCCGATCCAAGAAGCCCATCATTCTCTCCCTCCCATCCGGGGGTTGAGCTTCATATAATTTTTTATAAAATGTCTTGAACACTCCATTCACTCTCTCCGCTCCCCGCTCCATCTCTCCTTCCTCATCCCTCACTCCCCCTATTTCCCTCGCTGCTCCCCTTTTCCTCAATTGGTGTGCCAGCAACCTGCTCGCCTTCTCCCCATATTCGTACTGTACACCCTGTGCCTTCCTCCATTGTGCCTCTGCAGTGCCCGTAGTCAGCAAGTCAAATTCTACATGTAGCCTTTGCCTTTCCCTGTACAGTCCCTCCTCCGGTGCTTCCGCATATTGTCTGTCCACCCTCAAAAGTTCTTGCAGCAACCGCTCCCGTTCCTTACTCTCCTGCTTCCCTTTATGTGCCCTTATTGATATCAGCTCCCCTCTAACCACCGCCTTCAACGCCTCCCAGACCACTCCCACCTGGACCTCCCCATTATCATTGAGTTCCAAGTACTTTTCAATGCACCCCCTCACCCTTAGACACCCCCCCTCATCTGCCATTAGTCCCATGTCCATTCTCCAGGGTGGGCGCCCTCCTGTTTCCTCCCCTATCTCCAAGTCTACCCAGTGTGGAGCGTGATCCGAAATGGCTATAGCCGTACACTCCGTTCCCCTCACCTTCGGGATCAATGCCCTACCCAGCACAAAAAAGTCTATTCGCGAGTAGACTTTATGGACATAGGAGAAAAACGAGAACTCCTTACTCCTAGGTCTGCTAAATCTCCACGGGTCTACACCTCCCATCTGCTCCATAAAATCCTTAAGTACCTTGGCTGCTGCCGGCCTCCTTCCAGTCCTGGACTTCGACCTATCCAGCCCTGGTTCCAACACCGTATTAAAATCTCCCCCCATTATCAGCTTTCCCATCTCTAGGTCCGGAATGCGTCCTAGCATCTGCCTCATAAAATTGGCATCATCCCAGTTCGGGGCATATACGTTTACCCAAACCACCGTCTCCCCTGTAGTTTGCCACTCACCATCACGTATCTGCCCCCGTTATCCGCCACTATAGTCTTTGCTCGAACATTACCCGCTTCCCCACTAATATAGCCACCCCCCTGTTTTTCGCATCTAGCCCCGAATGGAACACCTGCCCCACCCATCCTTTGCGTAGCCTAACCTGGTCTATCAGTTTCAGGTGCGTTTCCTGTAACATAACCACATCTGCCTTAAGTTTCTTAAGGTGTGCGAGTACCCGTGCCCTCTTTATCGGCCCGTTCAGCCCTCTCACGTTCCACGTGATCAGCCGGGTTGGGGGGCTTCCTACCCCCCCCCCTTGTCGATTAGCCATCCCCTCCCATACCAGCTCCCCCCTCTCCCCAGCAGCAGCAACCCAGTAATTCCCCCCTCCCACCCCCCCCCGCTAGATCCCCCGCTAGCGTAATTACTCCCCCCATGTTGCTCCCAGAAGTCAGCAAACTCTGGCCGACCTCGGCTTCCCCCCGTGACCTCGGCTCGCACCGTGCGACGCCCCCTCCTTCCTGCTTCTCTATTTACGCCATGATTATCATAGCGCGGGAACCAAGCCCGCGCTTCTCCCTTGGCCCCGCCCCCAATGGCCAACGCCCCATCTCCTCCACCTCCCCTCCTCCCCCCATCACCACCTGTGGAAGAGAGAAATGTTACCACATCGCAGGATTAGTACATAAAACTCCTCTTTCCCCCCTTTTTAACCCCCCTCTTCGCCCCCCACATTCACCCCACCACTTTGTTCAAACGTTCTTTTTAATAACCCGCTCATTCCAGTTTTTCTTCCACAATAAAAGTCCACGCTTCATCCGCCGTCTCAAAGTAGTGGTGCCTCCCTCGATATGTGACCCACAGTCTTGCCGGCTGCAGCATTCCAAATTTTATCTTCTTTTTATGAAGCACCGCCTTGTCCCGATTAAAGCTCGCCCTCCTTCGCACTCCAGTCTTGATAAACGCGGATCACCGCGTTCTCCCATTTACTGCTCCGAATTTTCTTTGCCCATCTAAGGACCATTTCTCTATCCTTAAAACGGAGGAATCTCACCACTATGGCTCTGGGAATTTCTCCTGCTCTCGGTCCTCGCGCCATCACTCGGTATGCTCCCTCCACCTCCAACGGACCCGCCGGGGCCTCCGCTCCCATTAACGAGTGCAGCATCGTGCTCACATATGCCCCGACGTCCGCTCCCTCCGCACCTTCAGGAAGACCAAGAATCCTCAGGTTGTTCCTCCTTGCGTTGTTCTCCAGTGCCTCCAACCTTTCCACACATCGTTTCTGATGTGCCTCATGCGTCTCCGTCTTCACCACCAGGCCCTGTATGTCGTCCTCATTCTCGGCTGCCTTTGCCTTCACGACCCGAAGCTCCCGCTCCTGGGTCTTTTGTTCCTCCTTTAGCCCTTCGATCGCCTGTAGTATCGGGGCCAACAGCTCTTTCTTCATTTCCTTTTTGAGCTCTTCCACACAGCATTTCAAGAACTCTTGTTGTTCAGGGCCCCATGTTAAACTGCCACCTTCCGACGCCATCTTGGTTTTGCTTGCCTTCCTTGCCGCTGTTCTAAAGGATCCACTGCAATCCGGCCACTTTCTCCTCCTTTTTTCATCCGTATCCAGGGGGGATTCCCTTCTGGTTTACCGCACAGTGTTTTTAGCCGTCAAAATTGCCGTTGGGGCTCCTATCAAGAGCCCAAAAGTCCGTTTCACCGGGAGCTGCCGAAACGTGCGACTCAGCTGGTCATCGCCGCACCCGGAAGCCCCGCTGTGTATTGTTAAACAGGAAGGCAACCGACCGTTGGTCAATGGGGAGAGTGAATTGCCTGCCGGCCAGGTAATGCCTCCAATGTCGCACAGCTTCTACAATGGCTTGGGCTTCCTTTTCGACAGAGGAGTGTCGAATTTCGGAAGCATGGAGAGTACAGGAGAAGAAAGCCACGGGCCTGCCTGCCTGGCTGAGGGTAGCGGCCAGAGCAAAGTCCGATGCATCGCTCTCCATCTGGAACGGAATGGACTCGTCCACAGCATGCATCGCGGCTTTGGCAATATCTGCCTTGATGCAGTTGAAGGTCAGGCGGGCCTCAGCCGTCAAGGGAAAAACTGGATTTAATAAGTGGGCGGGCCTTGTTCGCATAATTGGGGACCCACTGGGCATAGTAAGAGAAGAACCCCAGGCATCTCTTCAGGGCCTTGGGTCAGTGGGGGAGGGGGAGTTCCAGGAGGAGGCGCATGTGGTCGGGGTCGGGCCCTAGGACTCCGTTTTCCATTACGTAGCCAAGGATGGCTCGGCGGGTTCTGCGGAAAATGCATTTTTCCTTGATATAGGTGAGGTTCAGGAGTTTAGCGGTGTGGAGGAAGTGCCGGAGGTTTGCGTCATGGTCCTGCTGGTCATGGCCGCAGGTGGTAACATTATCTAAGTACGGGAATGTGGCCCGCAGCCCGTACTGGTTAACCATTCGGTCCATTTCTCGTTGGAAGACCGAGACCCCATTGGTGATGCCAAAGGGAACCCTGAGGAAGTGGTAGAGGCAGCCATCTGCCTCGAAGGCAGTGTATTGGCGGTCCTCTGGGCTGATAGGGGGCTGGTGGTACGCGGACTTCAAGTCAACTGTGGAGAAGACTTGATACTGCGCAATGTGATTGACCATGTCAGATATGCGGGGGAGAGGGTATGCATCGAGCTCCGTGTACCGGTTGATGGTCTGACTGTAGTCGATGACCATCCGGTGCTTCTCCCCAGTCTTGACGACCACCACTTGGGCTCTCCAGGGGCTGGTACTAGCCCCAATGATCCCCTTTCGTAGGAGTCGCTGGACCTCCGACCTGATAAAGGCCCTGTCCCGGGCACTGTATCGTCTGCACCTAGTAGCGACGGGCTTACAGTCCGGGGTGAGGTTAGCGAAGGGCGAGGGTGGTGCGACCTGAAGGGCCGCGAGGCTACAGACGGTGAGGGGGGGGGGGGCAGGGGTCCACTGAACTTTAAAGTAAGGCTTTGGAGGTGGCACTGGAAGTCGAGCCCCAGTAATAGGGCCGCGCAGAGATGGGGAAGGACGTAGAGTTTAAAGTTAGTGTACACTACACCTTGTACAGTAAGGGTTGTGACACAGTACCCCCGGATTGCTACTGAATGTGATCCGGAAGCGAGGGAGATTTTCTGGGTCACGGGTAAGATTGGGAGGAAGCAGAACCTTACTGTATCTGGGTGGATAAAGATGTCTATGCTCCGGGAGTCAAAAAGGCAGGCCGTCTCGTGCCCGTTGATCCGGACGGTCATCGTAGATTTTCTGAGGTGATGAGGCCGATACTGGTCGAGCGTGATGGAGGCGAGTTTCGGAAGGTGATGGGTAGGCTGGTCAGAGGTAGCGGCGGCCAACGTACAACCGGGTGAGCAGGGCTCCCGGGAGGCTGCAGAGTGGTCCCAAGGTGGCGGCCCCCGTGGGTCGCACGTGGCGGGTGGCATCGGGGATGGTGTCAAAGATGGCGGCCCTCATGGGTCACGCGTGGTGGGTAGAGTACAAGATGACGTTAAAAATGACGGCCCCCATGGGTCGCGCGTGGCGGGTGGAGTACAAGATGGCGTTAAAGATGGCGGCCCCCATGGGTCGCACATGGCGGCCGAAATCGAAGATGGCGGCGCCCACGGGTCGCACATGGTGAGTGGCACGGCAGCTGGGGGCGGCCCTGACAGGCAGCAGGCAGCGCTGCTGGGCCTGGGAGTTTTAGGGCGAGATCGGGCCTGGCAGGCTTTCGCAAAGTGGCCCTTCCTCCCACACCCGTTGCAAGTGCAGGGCAGCGTTGTCTGGGATGATTACCCTGGCCGCAAAAGTAGCACTTCGGGCTTCCGGCGTTGGCGGGCTGCTGCGCGGCACAGGCTTGCGCCGCACCCGGGTTGGATGATGGCGGCATCCACGAGGGTGCTGCGCGGTCGGAGGTGTAGGCCTCCATGTTCTGGAAGGCCACCTCCAGCGAGTATGAGAGCTGCACTGTCTCTAGGAGGCCGAGTGTACCCCCTTCTAGCAATCGCTGGCGGATGTAGTTTGATTTCATGCCTGCGACATAAGCGTCCCTGATCAACAGCTCCGCGTGCTGTGTAGCCGATACCGCCTGGCAATCACAGTTCCGGCAGAGTACTCGCAAGGCACGCAGGAATTCTGCTAGTGATTCCCCGGGGCGTTGCCATCTCGTGGCAAGAAGGTGCCTAGCCTACAACTCGTTCACAGACTTAACATATTGTCCCTTCAGCAGCATTATCGCCTCCGTATATGAGGGGGCGTCCTTGATGAGAAGGAAACTTGCGGGCTCACCCGTGCGAGGAGGATCTGCTTCTTCTGGAGGTCGGTGAAGTCTTCGGTGAAGGATCCGAGGTACGCTTCGAAGCAGCTTAGCCAGTGCTCGAATGTCGCAGTGGCGTCGGCTGCCTGTAGGTCCAGCTCCAGGCGATGAGGCTTGAGTGATGAATTCATCTTAGATGTTTAGTTTATTAAATTGATAATAAACACACGACGGGTGGTGAACGTAACTGAGGCTTTAATAAACTGAACAGAAAGCCTCCTGGCCTCGGATCCCGAACTGAGGCAGCGGCGGAGACCAGCCACCTTTATACCGAGCCCAAGGGGAGGCGGTGCCAGCAGGCAGTAGTTTACCACATTACCTATAAATACAGTGGCAGTTCACCACAATACACAGATTATATACTACAGTGGTTCAGACCCAGCAGGGACAAGCCCAGGCATGTAACAGTACAACAGTACAATACAATACAGTGGTTTACCACACCACCGTTCTATACAACTGTAGCATGACTGGCCAGTACAACATTGTGTCGGACATTAAATTAGGGAAATGCACAATGTTATTGGAAATCTTTCTGCTCATTCAATGCCGGCCTGACAGGGAATACTTGAAAGAAAAGTTGAGGTGAAGTGCTGGGAGATTTGCTTCTGCCTCCTCAATTGTGGAAAACGCTGAGCACAGACATCCCATAAGGCAAAATATATGAAGCACCAAAATCCTCAAATCCAGTCCAGACATGAAGCTGACAGCTTGCCGCGGCAAAATATTCACGCGCCTGTCAGACAGGACTTGTGATTGAAAATCTTATTACTATACATTACTGGAACCTGTGTGGGGAGTTCTCTTGACAGGATGCTTGAGGAGAATTGTCAGCGGCAAGAGCACTGCTGGGTGCAATAAAGATATGTTTTATTTGTTTGAAGATATGGGGTGTGGCGCTGAGCATGGATCAAAGTTGAATGAATTATCTTCGAGCCGGTATTAATTTGGGCCCGCTGTTATTTTACAGGGCTCGTGTGGGATAGAGACTGGCTTGATTTCCTGCTGTCAATCTATTTTACAGGTTGAAATCCCATGATTATTGCTCAGCGGGATCACTGAGCCCATGGCTCTGACGACCGACCCTCCCAACTGGCATTCACATATCCCTCGCAACCCTGCACTTTTCCACAACAGCTGCACCTGCTTCCACCAACATCACTTAGCACAGTACCCAGCAAGATTTACTGTGCAGTTCATCAATCTGATGAGTTAATCACTTATTTTGTAGTTCAGATGGTTTATGCTTAATTAAACAAATAATTTAACACTTGGCCTGTTCAGAGCCCACATGACTCAATTGTCGTTGTGTTATATATTGCCTTCAGCCAACCTTTCATGATTTACTGAGGAGAAAAAAAGTATTATCATCTTTCGAAAGAGATCCAGCAGAGCCTTCGGATTCGTAGGTTGAGGGGTTAGTTAGTTAACTGAAACCAGGGACAGCCGAATATCCACAAGAAAGCCTGTGGGGATAGTCAGAAGTATCGTTTGACTCGTCGAGCGTGTGCACGTGAAATGGGTCAGTCAGATTTTATGCACATTGCTCGTAATTGTTCATTCATTCCCCTCTGAATTGCAAAGAGCCTGTATTCGTGAAGCACCTTTCATGACCCCAGGGTGTTCCAACATGCTTCACACCCAATGGAAGATTTTTCTCTCTCAGAGGGTCGTGACTCTCTGGAACTCTCTTCCACAAAAGGCAGCGGAAGCAGAGTCTTCGAATATCTTTCGGGCCGTGACAGACAGATTCTTGATTAACAAGGGGGGAGGAGGGTGAAAGGTTTACCCGGGTTGGGTAGGAATGTGGGGCTGAGGTTACTGTGGTGAATGTAAATACAGTTAATTCACCAGTTATGTTCTATGTTATTAACCCTGTGGGTTTTATCTGTGGGCCATTGTATGGCTTCACCCACAGGGGGAGATGTTGGAGGATGTTGGAGCATGTACGGGCTCAGCCCATGGCTCCGCCGCTTTGAAGGCGTATAAGAGTAGCTGGCCTGTGGGACTGTCCTCAGTATGTACCAGTCGCAGGCAGGCAAAGTTGATAGTTAATTAAAACCACTGTTTTACTCCGACACGAGTCCTTGAGTGGTCGCATCAGTTACATTCAGACCAACCACGATCTTAATGTATGACAGAGCAGGCTCGAGGGGCTGAATGGGCTACTCCTGTCCCTAATACATATATTTGTACTTACATTTGAAGAAACGTCAGTTAATATATGGGCGGCGCGGTACCACGGTAGTTAGCACTGTTGCTTCACAACGCCAGGGACCCGTATTCAATGCCCGGCTTGGGTCACTGTCTGTGCAGAGTCTGCATGTTCCCCCCGTGTCTGCGTGGGTTCCCTCCAGGTGCTCTGATTTCCTCCCACAAATCCCGAAAGACGTGGGGCCAGATTCTCCGATTCTGAGGCTACGTGCGGAGGGCCCATGGCGTTTTACGTGGGAAAAATCGGCAGCACCCCCTCACCGACCCTGCGACCAGTGAGGGGCTAGCAGCCACGCCACTGAAGACCCTCGGCCTCCACAAAATAAACAGACATGGCGCTGGCCGTGCGTGGACCCGACCTGCCAGATAGTGCCCCCTTGCCTACCCTTTGGCCACCCCCTGGCCAACTCCCACCAGTCCCCCCAGCCCATGCGGAAGTCCTCCCGACCAGCATTACGTCCTCCCGCACGACTGTGGTGGCGCTGGTCACAGTCTGGAGCCGCCACGTCGGGTTCCCCGCGAACTGCGCCGTCGGGAACTCGGCCCATCGGGGGAGGGCCTTCAGGTGATGCACTGAGGCCACCCCAACAGCGTGCGCCGCGCACCGTGAAGATGCCGTTTCAGAGGGGGGGCGGAACATACGAAGCCTGCGTCAAACAGGCGCCGCCCCCGATTACAGCGTCAAAAGGGATTCTCTGTCCAATCACTGATTACAAAATCAGCGTCGGGGAATGGAGAATCCCGCCCATGCTTGATAGATGAATTGAACATTCTGAATTCTCCCTCCGTGCACCCGAACTGGCGCCAGAATGCGGCGATTGGGGATTTTCACAGTAACTTCACTGCAGTGTCAATGTGAGCCTATTTGTGACAATAATAAAGATTATTATTATTAATATTTGCACATCTACATCCGACACTTAGCAATTAGGTAAATAGCCAGAATATCTGTTTTAGCGATACTGGCTGAGGGGTAAATATTGGCTCGTAAACAAGGGAAATCTCCCCTCCACATCATCAAAATAATGCCGCTGGAGCCTTTGCTTTTGAATTATAGGGCAGTTACGAGGTCTGGGGAAAAGAATGGACTTGAGGCCAAGATTAAGTCAACCATCATCACAACCTGGTGTTGTAAGGATTATGCCCTACTCCTGATCTTATTTTCAATGTTTTTATGTCTTATTTGCACACCTGATAGGACAAATGCGGCCTTAGTTTCACATCTGTCCCAAGAAGCCAGATGTTTACTATATTATTGCCTCATTGATCAATAAGTTTCAATTAAACTCACTAAAATATATATTCTACTGATATTGCCATTCCCGTACCAGCCTCCCCGAACAGGTGCCGGAATGTGGCGACTAGGGGCTTTTCACAGTAACTTCATTTGAAGCCTACTTGTAACAATAAGCGATTTTCATTTCATTCGTTATGGTAACATTGAATTTAAACTGAATGTGGCTTAAATAATGTTTATGGACCTTATCAGCTGATGAAGATAAAAAGCCTGAACACTCCCGCTGTACAATAACTGCGACAGGGGATATTTAAATGTTTGATTATGTTTTGCTGATCTATCGTTTATCGGAAAATATAAGGAGCGGGATTCCCCGTCAGCGGGATCCTCCTCTTCGCCGGCAGCGCACCCACGCCCGGGGATTTCCCAACGGCGTAGGGGTGCCTACAATGGACCACCCCATTGGAGGATCCCGCTGCCGGTGGGGGTGGGCCGCGCTAGAAAATGGGTGCGGCGGGACTCAGAATCCCGCCCGAAATCTCAAGCTTTCACATTCATTGTGTGATGCACTTTGCAGATCGACCGACATTGTATTGGTATATGGTCTAATTGAATGGCGGAGCAGGCCTGAGGGGGAGCAGTCTGCACCTGCTCCTAATTCGTATGGACGCACATATACATGTTGTGTATATATGTGTAATGTACTTTACATATACTATTACCTTGTTATTCAGCCTTCACCGAGCTACTGCTCGGATCCCCGATACCCATCAGTAAAAAATGCCAGTTTTTCACCTTGGCAGTGCCAGCCTAGTGTGGTGATATGCATCACTGTAAATACACAAAGGGTTAATGTAAATACACGTAGACTAGATAAACACTAGAGGGAGCACCAGAGACATCATGACACACAGACATTCAACCAATAGGTCAGTAAGATAGGACACAACGTGAAGGGGTTAGTTAGAGTACAGACTGAAGGAAAGATAGTGTGAGTGAGAGCAAATCATAGTTTTTTAATAGTGTACAGATTAGTAGTAGATGAGTGTAGATTATATGTTAATTATCAACTGTGTATTATATAGGTGCAACCTCACCCTCGGTCTCCCTGCAGGAGAAACTGATGCACAACCGACGCAAGGGAGTGAAGATGGGCAGTGGGATGGTGGAACTCTGGATTCTCACGCTGTTTGGGGAGAGAGCACTTGAGCTTCCAGGGGAGCAACAGGAGTGGCATGTGCAGAGAGAGAGAAAAGTGAGGAGCCTCTCCTTCAGCCCAAACTCGCATGAGCTCTGTCTCTCCCAGACATTTGCCCTGGCCATGCACGGACACCATGTCCCTTTCCTTGCAGGAAAGTAGCCTGAGCAACCTCGTCCCTCCTGCAGCAGGGAACCTGCGCCAAGCCAGGAGGCAGTTCTGAGAAGCGCACTTCAGTGGGCGAACGTAGCAGGCAGGCTTCTGGGTCACAATCTGGTGGGCACCCCACTGCATCAAACCCGCATCAGATGGGGGCAGGGACGTCCCAGGGAACGGACATTCGGAGGTCTGCTTGATCCCAGGACTCAGCTGTACCCCAGCTAGGTGCCATGTCTCTGGCATTGCTCCTTCCTCAGCTGCTGGACAATCAAAGGCAAAGTCAAGAATGCCAGGAAGGGGTGTCGTGACAGCCCTGGGATGGCAAGGCCAGCTGGAGGAGTCCCAAAGCCTTCTTTTGAAGGAGATGGCGCCTGCAATATGAGGACCCAGGCCAACCCTGCTCCATGGCGGGAAGTGTCTAATGTCTGGTTCAGAGCACGAGCTCGGTGGTTGAGGGCATCAACTGCATTATGCACACACTGGTGGGCATCCACCACTGCCAGTGCCAAAGGATGGTGGGGCTTATGGATATAAGATGCCTCTCTACCCCATGGAGGGAACTAGGGGCCCACGAACACAAAAAAGGAGGAGGACCCGCTAGTTTGTGCCCTGGGACCTTCCATCCAGGAGACTTTAGGTGGGTCCAGTCCAGAGACCGAGGCATTTCCAGCACAGCGGACAGAACAGGGTTGCACCACAACACCTGTGTCACCCGCAGGTAGGCCGGGGCCCTCCAGGTCCTGGCTCGCGAAAGGGCGGCCTCCAAGGTCATCTCAGGCAGCAGGTTGTGGCAGACAGCAGGTTGCCTGAAGCTCAATGTGGATCCTGGGGAGGCACCGGGACATAGTGGTGGTCGGGTAAGGATGGTTAAGAAATTGTAGTCACACACAACGTGGAGAGCGGGTGATGTGAGGCACTTAGAGATGTAGAGCATTGATATTTGTATTTACTTGATCTCACAAAGTACTAAAACTCACTTCTGTCCACCACCATTAGGCCTGATCTTCACTGATTGGTGAATGCAATGGCACATCTCACATTGGGGATGCATTTTGACTTATAGCGCCGCTTCCATCTTCTCAGCAATGATGCCATCTCAGTGCACGTGTTTCCCTCACACTGTCAGGACTCCTCTAACTGACACCCCCTTCCCCCCAAAACAGCATCAGGGGAGATGACTGACTCCGCGCATCACTGCATTGAAATGACCCAAGCCACAGGGTGTCTGTGAGCTGCCGTCAGCCAGACAGGACGCAGACATTCACAGTATCTCTGAGCCCTTTCCTCACTGTAAGCCATCATTGCATTGAGTGGGCAGTTAACATTCAGGGACTCCCCATCACCCCCTAAGTTGTTGGTCCTCACGAGCTCCCCGGGGTACAGGAATGGCCGTGGCCAGAAGGGCCACCCAAGTGTCCTCCCCAATCCTGGTGCTCCAGGAATCATGTGGCAATGAGGGCTCCTCTAGCCTTCGTGCCCATGTGCACCCTCACCTCCATATGGCCACATTCCTCCACCTCCATTGGATGGTCATCTTCGGCACTCTCCTCAGCGTCCTCACACCCTGGCGAATGGACTAACAGACCCCCATGAGGTCACTCACAGGCCCCCAACAGCTTCTCTCTTCCTGGTCGCAACACAACATCCCCCCCCCCCCCACCCCGCCCCCCCACCCCGTGCAATCTCTCCCCTTGGACTCCCTTCTGGACGGCGGTGACATTCACATTCACCTCCGACCTCCCTCTCAGAGGTCATGTCGCCATGCTCCCTCTTTTGACGAGAAAGATTAATTTGTGCTGCCCCGACGCCATGTCGGCTGGGAGGGAAGCGATAATGAAGATCGACGTTGCGTTGTGACACCCGCTGAATGAGATGATACTGCATGCAAACCAAGTTTGCGCTCTTGCTGGGCGGAAACATACTCGCGTCATCAGCGGGAGGGGGGGGGGGTCACTGGGAAGATCGCAAACCAAATTCTCACCGTCGAGATTCGCATTTTTGGCATATCTCGAGATTTAGCGGACATTGCGGGAATTGCACCCACGGCTAACATGGCCGTTAAATCGTGATGCTGGAGTGGGATTTGAAACTGTAGCATCTGACTCAGATGCAGGGACGCCACCCGTTCTGCCACAAGACCTCCCTATAAAGGTTATGTACATGCATGCAAGGTGCTGCAGATAGACCTGCAATATGTTGAGATATAACTGCAACATTTTTTGCATACACTTGTAATGTGCTTTACTTAAGTCACAGAGGGCACTTTGGTGATGACGGATATAGGAAGCATCCCACAGATATTCATTGTGCACCAGCGACCTCACTTGTAGGGCAGTGATGAGGGCGACCCTGAACAGTTTGTAAAGTCTGACCTCATTCTGTTTCTAGTGATTCTCTGTATCTATTTAATAAAAAATGTAATTATACAGGATATTTGAGCTAGACTTGAAAGCTTGTTTACAATGTGCTTCTGTCTTTAATCAGAACAGGGTCAGGAACCATAGGCTATGAATGTCTGGAAGATTATTTTCCACAGCTTTCATCAATTGACACACCTGCCTTCTGTTCTCAAACGTCTGGACAAAGATCAAAGTGTTTTTGTTTTGCTTAATTTTAGGTCATTATAATCTGTACATACTTCGAAGAGTTGACAGCATTAACGACCCTTTTTATCCGCATAGGAGTCGGCGAGGTAGCCGTGCATACGTCACACCTCCAAGCAACAGTCAACAGCAAAATAAACTCAAGCACTGTGCAGGGCACTGTCAATTCAAGAGGTAAAGAGGATTAAATCAACCAACAGTGATTAAGTGACACAGTGATGAGGTTTTAAAGGGCTGAAGCTTACAGCAGAAAAGGGAGGACTGAATATATGAATACATGAGTTCTGAGTGGTGCGGTGGCACAGTGGTTAGCACTGCTGCCTCACGGCACCAGGGGCCCAGGTTCAATTTTGGTCTTGGGTGACTGGCTGTGCGGAGTTTGCACGTTCTCCCCGTGTCTACGTGGGTTTCCTCCGGGTGCTCTGGTTTCCCCCCACAGGTTAGGTGGATTGGCCATGCTGTCTTGCCCCTTAGTGTCCAAAGGATACGTGGTGTGTGGGGTTATGAGGATAGAGTGGGGGAGCGGGTCTGTTTAGGCTCCCCTTTGTCATGGGAGTGTCCCTTTAAGAAATGTTTTGTATTATCACATGGCTTCACTGATGTCATTGTGTGGGTGGAGCTGGGCTGTGACTCTGGGTTTTTACTTTCGCTTTGAGCTGGGAGCTGGCTGTGGCTCTGAGTTTTACTTTCGTTTACACAGTTGGAAGCTGGTTTCAGATCAAGAAGGCTTCTCCTGTCTCTCTCTCTCTGCATGTTAAAGGATGTCCAGATCACTTGATAATTTAAATGTGGTAACTGTTTTCTGGAAAGAATTCAAACCGAATGTTTTGGTCATAGGGTTTATCTGGTTTATTGGGTGTTGTTATCAAATTGGAACAGTTGAAAGGGAAGTTATTAAGGGTTATATATATATAGAATTGTAGTTGTGTGGGGTATTTATGTTTGTAGTTGATAAAAATGCTTACTCTGTGTGTTTATAGAAATGTTAACTGAATTCATAGAATAAACTTTGTTTTTGATTAAAAGTGCTTAAGGCCTCTGTTGAATAACACCTGAAAGGCAGGTCCTTGTGCTCTTCGTAACCAAAATCAATAAACAGTTGTGGGTCAGATGAACTCCATGATATACTTGGGAGTTTTCTACACCCCTGGCCCATAACACCTTTCGGAGGTTCGCTGCAGACTTGATGGGCTGAATGGCTTCCTTCTGCACTGCATGGATTCAATAACCAGAAGTAATCGATTTAATCATAACTATGTTCCTCTCTGCACAGATGCTCCATGATGTACTGAATATTTCCAGCTTTTTCTGTTTTTATTTGAGATTTACAGCATCCACAGTATTACCAATTTTCTTTGTTGAAGGGATGTGGGCATTGCTGGCGAGGCCAGCATTTTATTGCGCACCCCTCGTTGCCTTTCAGAAGTTGCGGGGGGGAGGGTGTGTGTGTGGGGGGGGGGGGGGGGGTGCTGCATTCTTGAACCACCACTGTTCCTGAGGTGTAGGGACACCCACAAGGCTGTTAGGGACGGAATTCCAGGATTTTGACCCAGCGACAGTGGAGATAACTGCAATATATTTCCAAGTCAGGATGGTGACTGACTTGGAGGAAGATTTACAGGTGATGGTGTTTCCAGATTTTTTTCTGCCCTTGTCCTTCTTGTGTTCCATCACACTCCTGCATCTGAATATATGAGTATGGCCTTACTATAAACATTAATTGGCACATTGACGCAGATGTACTGTAACTCCGTATTATTGAGCAAGATGCTGCCTAACGATTAAATAGATCATTTTCAGGCTACATTTTCATGCCAGACGAAATTTGCCCTCAGGCGACTCTTTCCTTATTTCTGGTGAAGTGCCATCATCGATCAGAAACATTGGGCGGAGCTTTCTCCCCATCTCCAGGCCTGGTTTGGTGGAGGGTTTGTTTAATTGCCTGGGAGTGTGGCCGGTGAGGACTCAGCCTCCTTCCCAGATTGGCTCTGTGGTGGTGGGAAGGCCTACGGACAGCCTACCCACCCTGATGCCAACAAAACGTTAATGCCCGCCTAAGGGCCTCATCGCACCCCATCGCTGGTGCTGACTGAGCGGCAAGTGGGGTCTCACTATGCGGGGAGCATGACAAGCAAACCCTGCCGCATGGGCGGCACAGTAGCACGGTGGTTAGCACTGTTGCTTCACAGTGCCAGGGTCCCAGGTTCGATTCCAGCTTGGGCCACTGTCTGTGCAGAATCTGCACGTTCTCCCTGTGTCTGCTTGGGTTTCCTTCGGGGGCTCCGGTTTCCTCCCACAAGTCCCGAAAGACGTGCTGTTAGGTAAATTGGACATTCTGAATTCTCCCTCCGTGTACCCGAACAGGCGCCGTTTTGTGGCGACGAGGGGATTTTCACAGTAACTTCATTGCAGTGTTAATGTAAGCCTACTTGTGACTATAAAGATTTTTATTATTCTTTGCTTATGGATTCCCAGGGAGGCTCTCTCATTCTAAGGCACTCACTGTTCAAGAGACCTAGCATTGGGACAGAGCGAGCCGGCTGAGAGCCTATGCCTGCCCTTGCTGCCGTGTCCTGCTCCTCCCCATCTATCCCCCATTCGCTATCCCCCTCCTGCCATTACTGGCCTGCGCCTGTGCCCCTCCTCAATTGGAGGCCTCGGATGGTTGTCGCACTGACAGCAACCACCCCCTCTCCGGTGGCATTGCCATTAAGTCGAATGGCCAGCTTCCGATTGGCCAGCAGCTCTTGGCGGGTGGGACGTCTGCCCCCAAGGCCCAGCGCTGGATTGTCAAGGGCCCGATATGCACCTGACGCGGCTCGCTCTCCTAAAGAGGGGTGACACATTGCTCCCCTCAGCTTTCCATTCTGTGAAAATGTTGGATTTCTAACATCTGCAGCACTTTATGTTTTAGCTCTGTGTGTCTGTGCCAGCTCCAAGTTTGAGCAATCGGAAAAGGAATCACTCCCTCCCCATAGTCTTGTATCTTCCTCTCTTTCAAATGCTTATGTACTTTTCTCTTGAAAGATATAATGGTCTCTGCCTCAACTATTCCCTCTGCTGAGGTACCCCATGCTCTGTGCAAAGAAATGTCTTTGAATCTCTCATCTAGCCGTCTTAGTGAATTTTAAATTAATAACCCCTCATCACACATTCCCAACAAGAGGAAACAGCATTTCCCTATTCACCTAATCAACACCCTTCATTGCTTAAAGGAAAATCTTTATTAGCCTTCTCTGTTCCACTGGAAATAGCCCTGGTTTTTCAAGCCTCTCCTAATAATTAGTTTCCCTTCCCTGGAATCATCCCGGGGAATCTATGCGAGTGGTCTCTGTGGCCTAAATGCCCATTTCTATAAATGGCACAGTGCACAAGAATTGCGATATGGCAAACAGGGTCAAGAATAAATTAGGTTTGTATTGTAAGATAGTTTCATTCCTCTGTGCGACCGGCCAGCTGTAGCATCATCAAAAGCGCCTGGATTTACAGGATTCTTTTCCTGTAAATGGACAGGACGAGCCTCCTCACCTCCTGACTTGAGGCAAAGTATGTCAATACGTCCATCCTCAATGCCAGGTCTCCAACGTCTACCCACCTCCCCCTCCTCTGCTTTGAAACGGTCTCCCTGGAGTGACATTGAAACAAGGAAAAATAACCTTGAGCAAATTCTGTAAAGGGTATTCCCCCAAAGGCAGTCTTGCAAGCTCCGTGGGAACCACACTGACTGATATTGCTCATCCCAATTAACCTACCTTCTGTTTTTGAGATGCCATCCTGCCCAGAGAGTGGTGAGAATGCGGAAGTCGCTACCCCAGAGAATGGTTGAGGTGATGTACTGAAGGGGAAATGAAATAAGCACATGAGCGAAAAGGAAGGGGCGGACTTTGCTGGTGTAGTCCCGGGAGGAAGAATAGGAGAAGGCTTGGGCATGAGATTCGGCAGAATGACTCGACTTAAGTACTTCCATGTTATTGGATAAACATATGGATGATAATGGCATAGTGTAGGTTAGATGGCTTTTGTTTCGGTGCAACATCGTGGGCCGAAGGGCCTGTACTGCGCTGTATTGTTCTATGTTCTATGTTCTATGTAACTCCCTTTTGAAGAGCAGGCAATTCACACCGAAGGCCGAACCAGATATTCAAAACTGACCAAAGTGAGAAACACTTTGCTATAATTGAACCTTTCAAAACGGAGAATTCTTTTTTTGTAAGGATATCCAAGAAAATGGCGCAAAGGCGGGAAAATGGGATTGAGGTACCGATCGGGGGGGGGGGGGGGGCTAAGTTCCATATTCCTGCTCTCATTTACCATGAATAGTGTCATGTGAGAGTACCATCAAGAAGTGGGTGTTTATAAATGGGTATTTATTTAAATATCTGCAGTGAGAGTAACTTTAAGAAATGTGTGTTTACTACGCAGTGATGTCAGAGAGTGGGTGGAGCTGGGCTGTCTGTCAGCTTTTTACATTTGTTTTAGGCTATTTGCTGCAGGGTGTGTTTTAGTTTCGTTTTCAGTGTTGGAGCTGAAGCCAGACCAAGCAGGTGTACTGCTGTTCTCTCTGCCATCAAAAGACTATCTCTTGGTCATTTGGTGAATTCAGAATGATAAATGTTTTCAGCAGTGACTTTAACCTGATGTGCTTCTGATTAAGGTTTTGTTTTTAAGTCATATGGATGTTAAATAAGAAAGCTTAGTGATTTACTTAGTGTTGTAGTCTTTGGGGTTTGTATTTAAATTAATGGTTGCTAAGATGTTCACTGTATGTTTTAAAAAGGTTAACTTGAGTTCATAGAATAAACATTGTTTTGCTTAAAAAAACTTTTCCATTTCTGCTCTACCACACCTGTAGAGTGGGCTGTGTGCTCCCCATACCACAATCTAGTAAAAGTTGTGGGTCAGGTGAACTCCATGATACACTTTGGGGTCTTCTAAAACCTGGCCCATAACAAATTGAGGGCTCGAGGGGGATAAAAGTCTATCTATTGGATTGGCCTAGTGAACTTAAAGACAGTGAGGGGTGAGCATATTGTGGTTGCTTTTCAGGTGTGGTATTTTAGTTTAAGTAGGGAGTGTGTGTTGAACAATGGCTCTTTCAGAGGCACAAAAGTTTTTGGGGTGGAGACGGTCACACGCAGTACCTTACGGACAGAGACTAAAAGCAGGCTGTTAGATTTGGCAAAAAAATTGCAGAAAAGATGAGGTAATTATGGCGGTGGCTAAGCATTTAAAGTTACCTGAGATACAGTTTGACTCATTGGAAATAGCAAAAATTCAGTTGCAAATTAAACAAATGGAACATGAGAAAGAATTAAAGCAGCTTGAATACAAAAGAGAGAGAGAGGAAAAAGAAAGAGAAAAAGAAAGAGAGAGGAAAAAGAAAGAGAAAGAGAGAGAGAGGAAAAAGAGAGAGAAGAAAGAAAACAGAAAGAATAGCCCGAGCAGAACTAAAAGAAAGAGAAAGGGAGATACAGATCAGGGAAAAAGATAAAGAGAGAGGGTATGAACTTCAGAAAATGGCCATGAAACATGACAGTTAAAATTGGCAGGTGTAAAGGGAAACGTACAGTTGGATGATAGTGATGAGGATTGTGATAAAGAGCGTCATAGTCGAAGGCTTGGTGGGGATCTATTTAAATATGTCCAAGCATTGCCAAGGTTTGATGAGGATGAGGTAGAAGCCTTTTTCATTTCATTTGAGAAGGTAGCTAATCAAATGAAATGGCCACAGGACATGTGGGTATGACTGATTCAAACAAAGCTGGTAGGTAGAGCTAGTGAAGTGTTTGCATCACTACTGAAGGAGGTATCTGAGACGTATGAGGAGGTGAAAAAATCCATCTTAGGTGCACATGAACGAGTGCCAGAAGCCTACAGACAAAGGTTTAGAAATTTAAGGAAAGAATTTGGTCAAACATTAATTGGATTTTGAAAGGACCAACCAGAGTAATTTTGACAGGTGGATAAGGGCTTTGAAAGTAGACCAAACGTATGAAGCTCTCAGAGAAAATATACTTTTGGAGGAGTTTAAAAATTCAATTCCTGATGTAGTGAGAACTCATGTGGAAGAGCAGAGGGTTAAAACTGCAAGATTAGGAAGGGAAATGGCAGATGATTATGAATTAGTTCATAAATCAAAGCTTGGTTTCCAACATCAGTTTCAGCCTGTGAGTGATAGAAACTGGGGACATGAGAAATACTCAAGTGGTAAAGGTAAAGGTGATCTGATGGGAGTTTATAAAGAGAGTGTATCTCAGATTTAAAAAGAAATCCAGGAGGGTGGAAAAGAAATTAAAAGTTTCAAATATTTTCACTGTAATAAACTAGGCCATGTAAAGTCACAGTGTTGGTGGTTGAAGAAAAGCACTGGGAAGGCTGATGTGGTAAAACAGGATAAGATAGTGGGGTTTGTTAAAGTGGTAAAGGAAAGCCCAAGTGAAGCGAAGGAGGTGCAAAAGATTGTACAGCCTGATCAAGAGGTGATTGATAAGAAGGTGCCAGATCTCTTTAAAGAATTTACTTGTGTGGGTAAAGTTTACTCATGTGTATCAGGAGAAGTAGGTAAAAACGTCACAATTTTAAGAGGTACGGGAGCTAGTCAATCTTTAATGGTAAGAGATGAGGAGTTATGTAGTCTGGGAAGAATGTTGCCAGAAAAGGTAATAATATGTGGAATTCAGGGTGAGAGGAGTAGTGTTCCATTATATAAAGGTAAGGTTAAAAAGTCCAGTGAAGAGTGGTGAAGTGGTATTAGGGGTAATAGAGAAACTATCTTGTCCAGGAATACAGTTTATCTTGGGTAATGATATAGCTGGATCGCAGGTGGGAGTGATGCCTACTGTGGTTGATAAGCCAGTGGAAAATCAGACAAGCGAAGTGTTGAAGGACGAATATCCTGGGATTTTTCCGGATTGTGTCGTAACAAGGTCGCAAAGTCACAGGTTAAGACAAGAGGCGAAATCAAAGCGTGAAGATGAAGCTGAAGTGCAATTATCAGAAACGATCTTTGATCAGATGGTTGAAAAAGAACAAGAACAGGTGGAAGTTGAGGCGGATATTTTTAGTTCAGGAAAATTAGCGGAGTTACAACAGAAAGATATAGAAACAAAACGGATGTATCAGAAAGCATATATGGAAGAGGAATCTGCGTGTTATTACTGTAAAAGTAATGTCTTGATGAGAAAATGGAGACCTTTACATATACACGCAGATCAAAAGTGGGCAGAAGTTCATCAAGTAGTATTGCCGGTAGGGTATAGAAAGGAGGTGTTGCGAGTTGCACATGAGGTACCAATGGGAGTTCATTTGGGAATAAGGAAAACTCAAGCTAAAATCCAAAAACATTTTTATTGGCCTGGACTACAAAAAGATGTAGTTAAATTTTGACAATCATGTCACACATGTCAAGTGATAGGGAGACCTCAAGCACTGATAAAACCAGTGCCCTTAATACCCATTCCAGCATTTGAAGAACCTTTCACAAGGGTCTTAATTGATTGCATAGGACCGCTTCCTAAAACAAAAAGTGGGAATCAATATCTTTTGACTATAATGGATGTCTCTACTCGGTATCCAGAGGCCATTCCAGTACGTAATATTACAGCTACAAAGATTGTGGAGGAGTTACTTAAATTCTTTACTCGATATGGACTACCCACACAAATACAATCGGATCAAGGATCAAATTTTACCTCAAGGTTATTCAAAGAAGTAATGGATAGCTTAGGAATAAAACAATTTATATCAACTGCGTACCATCCAGAATCACAGGGAGCGTTAGAAAGGTGGCATCAGACATTAAAGACAATGTTGAGGGCTTATTGCCAAGATTATCCAGAGGATTGGGATAAAGGAATTTCATTCATACTGTTTGAGTCAATCAAATTTAGTCCTTTTGAACTAATATTTGGTCATGAGGTAAGAGGACCACTTAAATTGGTTAAGGAAACATTGGTGAGTCAGAAATTACATTATTGGATTACGTGTAAAATGTTAGGGAATGATTAAATAGAGCAGGTGAATTAGCGAGACAACATTTGAAAGTAGCACAAAATGTGATGAAACGGGTACCGGACGAGAAATCCAACGTTCGTAGTTTTGCCGATGGAGATAAAGTTTTAGTACTGTTCCAAGTGGGAGGTGAACCTTTAAAAGCTAGGTTTTGTGGGACCTTATCAGATTGAAAGGAAATTAAGTGAGATGAATAATGTGGTAAAAATATCAGATAGAAGGAAGACTCACCGAGTATACCATGTGAATATGCTTAAAAGGAACTTTGAAAGGGAAGGAGAGAAAAAGGAGGAGGTTTTAATGATTCTAACTCAATGTGACGAACCAAATCCAGATGACTTGGAAATTGACATACCTGAAATTAAATTGGAAAAGGAGGATGTTCTTAAAAATTGGGATAAATTGTTGAGTTCCCTTCCAGAGGAAAAACGAACTGACCTGAAAGAGTTATTGATATGACATGGACATGTTTGTGGAGATAATTTGGGAAGTTCTAAAATAGCTATACATGATGTAGATGTGGGAAATGCTGTTCCAATCAAACAACATCCAGACAGACTTAACCCTTTAAAATTGGTACAGGTTAACAAAGAGATTGAGAGTATGCTTAAAAATGGCATAATTGAAGTGGGTTGCAGCCAATGGAGCTCACCCATAGTGATGGTACCAAAACCAGACGGTACCCAATGGTTGTGTGTGGACTATAGAAAGGTTAATGCAGTTACAAGAATGGATTCTTATCCTATCCCACGTTTGGAGGATTGCATTGAGGAAGTGGGACAATCAGCTTTTATTTCCAAACTGGATTTACTGAAAGATTACTGGTACCTTTATCTGAAAGGGCGAAGGAGATTTCAGCTTTTGTGACTCCAGATGGTATATACCAATTCAAAGTTATGCCATTTGGCATGAAAAACGCTCCAGCCACATTTCAACGGTTAACTAACAAAGTTGTTTCAGGATTACCCAATTGTGCGGTATACGTCGACGATCTGGTAATTTTCAGCCAGACATGGACAGAACACTTGAAACATCTGATGGAGTAATTCGATCGACTTCAGGAGGCGGGTTTGGTGATAAACCTAGCCAAAAGTGAATTTGGAAAGGCCCAAGTCACTTTTCTTGGCCATACAATCTGACGGGGTTAAATGATCCCACGGATGTGAAAACAAAAGTTATTGGGGAGTTTCCGATACCCTCGACACGACGGGAAATAATGCGATTTCTTGGTATGAGTGGATTTTACCGGAAATTTGTACCCAATTTTAGTGTGGTCGCTCCACTGACGGACTTGCTGAAGAAACGTCGAAAATGTCATTGGACAGCGGAGTTTCAACAGGCATTTGACTGCCTGAAAGCTGTGATAACCAATGCTCCTGTGTTGGAGAATTACAAGGGACTCTGCGATCAGATTGAACTAAAGTATCTGACTTGAAAGAGAAATGCCGAGGTGTAGAGAAATGGACGGATCGTGCAGTGACCTTCTTGTTCAAAGAGACTGTCAAGCGAGAAGGATTTCATTTGGAGGAAGAAGAAAAAAAAATGGACTATATTATTGTACCTGTTTGCGTGTGTTGTTTTTTTTAAACAAAAAAGTATATTTACTGTGTGCATTTGTTAAAGGATAGTGACAAGGTGAAAAATGAAACCATCTTGAAGTTGATGGGTTTTTTTTTCTTGGGGGGAGGTGTCATGTGAGAATACCTTTAAGAAATGGGTGTTTATAAATGGGTATGTATATAAATATCTGCAGTGAGAGTACCTTTAAGAAATGGGTGTTTACTACTACAGCGATGTCAGAGAGTGGGTGGAGCTGGGCTGTCTGTCAGCTTTTTACTTTTGTTTTAGGCTGTTTGCTGCAGGGTGTGTTTTAGTTTCATTTTCAGTGTTGGAGCTGAAGCCAGTCCAAGCAGGTGTACTGCTGCTCCCTCTGCATCAAAAGACTATCTCTTGATAATTTGGTGAATTCAGAATGATAAATGTGACTTCAGCCTGATGTGCTTCTGATAAAGGTTTTGTTTTTAAGTCGTATGGATGTTAAAAAGGAAAGCTTAATGGTTTACTTAGTGTTGTAGTCTTTGGGGGTTGTATTTGAATTAATGTTTGCTAAGATGTTCACTGTATGTTTTAAAGAGGTTAACTTGAGTTCATAGAATAAACATTGTTTTGTTTTAAAAAATACTTTTCCATTTCTGCTCTACCACACCTGTAGAGTGGGCCGTGTGCTCCCCATACCACAATCTAGTAAAAGTTTTGGGTCAGGTGAACTCCATGGTACACTTTGGGGTTCTCTAAACCCTGGCCCATAACAATAGCTTTCCTCAGTCTGTCTGAATACACTCCATTTGCTATCCTCTGCCCTCCGCTAACGACCTGTGATTACTGAGGCTGCCACGGGGAATGAACTCTGTTCCAATTTCCCATTGGCTGGCTTGTCATCTCCGAGCCAACATGACCTCAAAAGACCTTGCACACTTTATCCTGCGATGCAAAATTCATGGCTGGCTAATCTCAGCTGCTGTTTACTGACTGGCATCTCGTACGTCGTAGTTAACGTTCCCCTTTCAAGAAGGATTTAACTCTATCCCATGTCTGTGATTGGACGTTCTCACTGCTCATGGGATTGTTACTTTGTAAGGGGGGGGGGGGGGGTTTATACATAAAATGAGAAAATGATCAGTCAAGTATACAAAATAAGACTTGAGAATTCATGTCAAGGTGTACTGCCAGGTATCATGCTGTCCAACAAGCATAACATCCCCTCGATGACAAGGAGTTTGAATGAAAATATCACAGCTCTTACACCACACTGCTCATCATTCATGAGGCTTCGACCCTTATACAGGATCTGCCATAACGCAACAGTGAACAGGGCTGAGGTGGCCCTCCCTGGGTCGGGAGGGAGGGGGTGAGCAGGGGTGGGGCAGGCCGAGTGGCTGACCCACCTCACGGGACTGGGGCAATGGCCAGGCACAGGCAGCCATTATGGCAGGCATCGTGCTGCGCACTCACTGACCACCCACCTTGGTTCTGCAGAGTGACACCGGCCGTATGGGTGCCTGCTCCCCCCCCTCCCTCCCCCCTGGGTGCCCCCCCGCACACGCGCACCTGCAGATGGCAGGCTGCTGTATACAAACCAAAAGGGGTTCCACTCGATGAACATGCAGCTGATATGTGACCATCAGTTGCGCATCATGCACGTCTGCGCCCGATAACCGTGCAGTGTGCTCTGCGCCTTCATCCTGGCACACTCGATGGTTCCTGACTCATTCGAACCCCCCCCCCTCCCCCGCCTGCTGAGGGGTGAGCTGCTGGGTGCCAGGGGTCATCCGTTGTGGTCGTGGCTGCTGACGCCTATATGGAGGCCACAGACTGATTTGGAGACCTGCCACAACGACACCCATAAAGCGACCAGGAGCGTGATCGAGCAGTGTTTCGGCATCCTAAAGCTGCACTTCTGGTGCCTGGACCGCTCTGGAGGGGCCCTCCAGTGTGATGCTGAGAGGGTTACCCGCATCGTGGCGGCCTGCTGAGCCCTCCACAACATCGCACAGCAGAGGGGCGATGCGCTGGAGGAGGAGGTAGAACGCCAGACCCCGTCCAACAAGGAGGAGGCGGAGGATGGTGAGGGAGGGCAGAACATGGAGCTCAGGCAGGCGTGGCAGGCCGCGCGATATGTGCACTAGGGCCAACGCGCTTGGCCCACTCTGATCACCTCCAGGTTTACCGACTAGGAGGGTGGATTGAGGGGGGGGGGGGACTGGCCAGGGGCATGGTCACCACATCCCAACCCCACATCCCCTCATTTCCCTCCCCACCGGCCACCTTCCTGCCTGCAGCCCCCTCTGTGATACATACCTGCCGTACTATGGGGTGCGGGCCCTGAGTTGGCAGTAACAATGGGTGTGGTCCATGGGATGGATGTCAATCGTGAATCTGGCGAATCCGGTACCGTTTTCCATTGGAATTGATTGTGCTCCAGGTGGCGTCGGTGCTAGCCCCTCAACGGTGGCAAAATCAGTCCGGGCACGGCGCCGATCTTTCTGTCATTAGAGTCTGAGTTGGCGTCAACACTTAAGTATCAGAAACGGCACATCCACCGGGATGGACCGGGATCCTCCGATATCGTGGCTAAGTGTTGACTCCAGGCATTAAAACCATCGTGTGCGATGCCCGCGTCAACGTGCCTCCAGGCCCAGTAATTCTCCTGTTCTTCGGGGGCTAGAACGGCGCCGGAGTGTTGTGCGCTGCTCCGGTGATGAAAGCCGTCCTTGCACGGCCATCTCCGCGCCGGTGCATGAGCGTGGTTGACGTCTCCGCGCCGGGCCCCCATAGGGCTCCGCCATGTTGCGAGGGGGCCGGCGCAGAGATGACAACCACGCTCATGCATCGGCCCCCTCGCAACATGGCGGAGTCCTACGGGGGCCCGGCGCGGAGGAACATAGGCCCCCCCCCCCGAATGAGTGCGCCTGTCGATCGGTAGCCCCCTATCGCGGGCCTGGCCACCATGGAGGCCCTCCCCGGAGTCGGATACCCCTTCTCCGAACAGAATGGCCCCCGCAGCCAGAACGCAGAGGTCCCGCCGGGTGGGACCATATGTAAGACACGCTGGTGGGACTCAGCGGAACTCGGCAGGCACTCGGCCCGTCTAGCGTGGAGAATTGCCGCGGGGGCCCGACGCCGTGGCGACCACGCGGGCGCGATTGCCGCCGATTCTCCAGATGCTGGAGAATCGGCGGCCCAGCATCGGAGCGGCGTGGCGGGATGCTCGTGCACCCCCACGGCGAATCCCCGACCCGCCGCAGACTCGGAGAACCCCAGCCATGATGTGATGAGGCCAATATTTTCAACTCCTGGAAAAGCTGAGCGATTTTCTATTTCCTTTGCAGTCAAAAGGTTTTAACAGGAAATATCCTTGCTTCGCTTGCTGTGGCCAGGTTACATTCTCCCTTTCTTTGTTTGCTGGTGGAGTTCAAGTCTTTCTATTCAATACACAGTCAGCCTCACTAGAAAGACTGGCAGATTTGTATCTGCTTCTCAAAGGCACACAATCAAAAGTCGTACAAGTCTCGTGAACAGGATAATGGAACTCACCTTCAAACAGCTTCAGAACATGGAATCTTTGCCGTAAGATGTCAGAAATTCTTTTCAAGTGGGCTCCTTGCGTGTTGCAGCACATTGTACCTCACCTCCCTACAGGGCTGGACAGCAGCGCAGTGATGTTAAGAACCTTGTCATTGAGCCCCAGCCTCTGTCCCCTGAAAGCCTTCCTGTTGTCCGCCCGTTCAATCAGACCCTTTGTTCCAAAACAAAAACGTTATCAATACTGGTTGACTCAGAAGAAAGGAATCACTGAGGAGCGAAGCTGGTAGGATGCCACTTTTCACCTTACTAACAAGCTCTGTGCTGAGGGAATAATGTCCCTGGCAACTGATCCAAGCCAGAACTTTCGGCACGGGTCTCAATACAGTCCTGTAAGATATACAGCACTCCAAAGTCAGAAGGGAAATTTGCAATTGGCACGAATACAGTGTTGGAGCAGAATGCTCCCTGTGGAGATGTTGATTGACAATCTCCCCCCTTTAACCTCAATTCAATGAACACAGCACATTGAAAGTGCCAAAAAGAATTGTTTCATGGTGTTCGGGAGCACATCGTCACTGCGGCTGGCATTTTCGAGCAGTGGAGATCAAAGATTCACCGCATTTACCGCCTTCTCGAAGTTGCCGCTAATATTGCGACCCCAGTCAACACTCTAGCTGGAATAGTCACAAAAGTCCTAAAATGTTAAGGATCATGTGTTCCTCAGCAGCGAGATTAAACTTCATTTCAATTATGCATCACCGCTTTGAATGAGTTTTAAGCGTCATGAATTTTAACGGCTGCAACAAATCTATTTTTGATCAAAATGTTGGCCTTGGCCCCTTGTGGTTAAGCTCGGAGTCAGTCGGGGTAGGTTAAGGTCCCACTCGAGAAACATGGGTATCTCATCCAGGTTCATACCTCAGCGCAGTCCTGAGGGAGTCTTGCACTAAATGGAGGCGCTGTCTTTCAGATCAAATGTTAATTTGAAGCCACAGCTGTTCTTTTAGGTAGTTGTAAAAGATCCCAACAGTTGAAGAAGACCAGAGGAGTACTTGTGTCTTGCCTAACCTTTAATCCATCAATCGACTGCACTAAAAGCAGATTATCTGGTCATTTATCTCAGCGTGTCACATTGTGGCTGCTGTGTGTCCCTGCATTAATAATAATCGTTATTATACAAAAGTGGGCTACAATTCAAAAGTAAACTATTAGCTCTGAGGTGCTTTGGGACAAATATGCTGAGAGCACACATGGGAGAATGACAAAACTCTGTGACGACAGTGGTTAGCACTACTGCCTCACTGCGGCAGGGACCCGGATTCAATTCCGGCCTTGGGTGACTGTCTGTGTGGAGTTTGCACTTTCTCCCCGTGTCTGCGTGGGTTTCCTCCGACTGCTCCAGTTTCCTCCCACAGTCCAAAGATGTGCAGGTTAGGTGGATTGTCCATTTTTGTGTCCAGGGATGTGCAGGTTCGGTGGGGTTAAGGGGACAGGGTGGAGGATGGGGCCTGGGTCGGACACTCTTTTGGCCCAGTCTCAATGGGCTGAATGGCCTCCTTCTGCTCTATAGGAATTCTATGTTATGATAATGGCTTCACTTCCTTCCCCCCACAGCGATATCTCTGGTGTCCCTATTTATCATCCACAAGCTGCCCTCAGAGTGCTAGTCTTCACATGAACGCTGCCAACTCCCAGGTCTACCTCATCAGCACCTCTCTCAACTCCTCCAGTTGTTGTGAAATTATCAGAGTGCTTATCTAATATCAAGCACTGGATGAGGAGAAATGTCTTCCAATTAAACATTTGGAAGACTGAAGCCATTGTTTTCAGTTGGAGAGGTTAGGTTTGTATCGGCTCGAGTTTAGGAGAGTAATGTGACTGAATCAAATCCTTTAAGATCCTGAGGGGTATTAACAGGGTGGATGTGGAGAGGATGTCCCCTCTTGTGGGAGAATCGAGAACTCGTGGTCACTGTTTAAAAATTGGGCTGGATTCTCCAGAAATGGGGCTATGTCCCCACGCTGCAGATATGCGATGGGTCTGTGAGTTGTGAGCGATGAGAAGAGTGACGCTGGCGTTTCTCTCCCCGGTTTTCTGCAAAAAATAATGAGCTGTTCACTTACCTGCGGCCACGCCGAGCGCCTCGGCGGACTCGGACCACGGACCAACAGCAAGAAAGAAGTTCCCCCCCGCCCCGATTGGCCCCGCGCCCCTCCATCAGACCGGCCGATCGCTGCCCCGACCGCCCGCAAAGGCCCACCCCCGGTGCTGAGTCCACAGCCGCCGCGCGAGAGTCCTGAAAGGCCAGACGTGGTTAGAACCTCGCCATCGGGAAATCGGTCGGTCGGGGACTCTGCCAATGCCCCCCCCCCCCCCCCCCCACCCCCGGCCGCGCAGCGCGTGATTGAAGGACGAGCGATACTCCGGGTCCCGGAAAATCGCCGGAGCGGCGCCGGGCGCGATTCGGTCGGGAACGGCGATTCTCCGCCTCGGCGCGGGGCTGCGGAGGATCCAGCGCAGGGATTCGCTCATTTAAAACAGAAGAGAAAGGAGAAATTCTTTTCTCTCAGAGAATCGTGAGTCTCTTGAACTCAAGAGGCAGGTGCAGCAGAGTCTTCGAATATCAGGCAGAGCTCGATAGATCCTTGAATAACCAGGGGGGGAAAGGTTATCTGGGATGGGCAGGAATGTGGGGTCGAGGTTACAATCAGATCAGCCATGATCTTATTGAATGGTGTAGTAGGCTCGTGGGGCCGAATGGCCTCCTCCTCTCACTGACAAATCTCAGGGACTAAACAACACTGTTTGCACCTTGCTGTCTTACCTCTGACCACTTTTCATGTCATCACTGAGCCCACTTATTTCCATCTCTGTGGCTTTGTCCAACTTTGCCTTTCTCTCACCATATCTGTTGCTGATACCCTCATTGGTGCTGTTGTCACCTCGAGGCTTGACTATTCGAGTGTACTCCCACATTCTTCCCTCCGTAAACCCGAGCTCATCCAAACCTTTACTGCCCGCATAAGTCTTGTTCCCCTGTTACGCTTCTGCTCATTGATTTACATCAGCTTCCAGAGGAACAATGGCAGAATCATCCCAGGAATGGGCAAAGTCTGATTTCGGGTGGGTGTAGCGGCGTTTGACCCATTGACGGCAATGGCGGCTTTTTCCACCGTATTGTACGGCACTTAGTGCAAAAGTGAGCAGGCACACGTTTCATGTTGGACCGCAGGTGGGTGGCCTCCAATTCACCAGCCGCCCCCCCGCCATCACCTCAGCCTTTCAATAACTCGGGCGCCATATTTAAAGGCTGCTCCCACGCACAGCTGGCACACGTCAAGTCAGAGGAAGCTGCTGGGGTCATGACTGCCAAACCCAGAAAGCATACAACCCTGAAATTCACCGACGCCTCACTTGAGCACCTGTTGGACACAATGGAGGACATGATGTTCTGTTACTACGCTCTGGGTGAAGACTCTCATCCAAGGTGCCTAGTCCGGCATGGCAGAAGAAGACAGATATCTTGTGTGGGAAGAGGATGAATGATCTCCTTGACTCTGCCAGGGTACGTCACTCTTCTCATCGCTCACAACTCACAGACCCATTGCATATCTGCAGGGATTTCACCCCATGCCAGCTCAAGGGGCACCACCACTAACTCTCCCTCACACCTCTTCATCTCCCCTGCGGGTGGTGCCCACAACACCTCACTGGTCCTACTCACCATTCACACATGCCAGGCATCCTCACCAGCTGCCCTGGTGCCCGCCCTGCTGACACTCTCTCCATCTGTCTTCATGCAGGACAAGCAGGCACACAGCAGGAGGGATAGATTTTAGATGGGTGGAGGGATGTCAGAACTCAAGGTCTCCGCGGACTTTGAGGAAAGAGCCGCTCAGCCAGCTGGGGAGAACGTGGATCGTTCCTATGCTGACGGTGAGATCGGCGGCGATCGGCCAAGTGAGGATCCAGCACTGCAAAATCCATTAGACAACCACGCTGTGAACCTGTCTCCGGTTTCTCAGGCCCCCACCATGCACTAAAGGCCTCTACTTTCTTCCGCAGGCACATCTGGGAAGCAGCCGAGTAGGTCCTTGAGTCACGTCCTCAAGTCCAACCCAGAGGTCAGCAGAGAAAAGGAATCCACAGACCTCAACATTGAAGACCCATCACAACGCTCACCCACGCCCTCCATCCAAAGGTCCTGGCACTCGGAGAATTGCTGAGGGCCAGAAACCTGCTGAGTCCAAGCCTGATGAGGACTCGGACGTGCCTCAGTTCATGGAGCTCCAAAGGCAAGGTCGGGAAAATCAGGAAGAGGTGGCTGTTACACTCTTCAGATCACAAGGCATGCTGGAGGAGACTTCCTCCTTCAGACTGAGGTGATAGCGCCAATTGGCCAATGTACCAAGATTAACGCTGGTAGAGTGGCAGCCGCCATGGAGACCTCAGCTCAGGACATCCGTCCTCTGCTGCAGTAGCTGCACTCAATGAAATGAAATGAAATGAAAATCGCTTGTCACAAGTAGGCTTCAATGAAGTTACTGTGAAATGCCCCTAGTCGCCACATTCCGGCGCCTGTTCGGGGAGGCTGGTACGGGAATCGAACCCACGCTGCTGGCCTGCCTTGGTCTGCTTTAAAAGCCAGTGATTTAGCCCAGTGTGCTAAACCAGCCCTTAAAATGAAATGAAAATCGCTTATTGTCACAAGTAGGGTTCAAATTAAGTTACTGTGAAAACCCCCTAGTCGCCACATTCCGGCGCCTGTTCGGGGAGGCTGGTACGGGAATCGAACCGTGCTGCTGGCCTGCCTTGGTCTGCTTTCAAAGCCAGCGACTTAGCCCTGTGCTAAACAGCCCCAAGGCAGCGGCACTTGCTGGCATCCATCAGTATCAATGCCAGAGATGGGGCAGGGGGGGGCACGAGCCCTCGGGCATCCATAGGGAGGGGGATCAGCAGGCGACATACACCCAGGTGAGTTCGGGAGTGTTCCGCCCAGGTTCACTCTTACTGTGGCCAGTTCAGGTCCAGTTCCACAGGCAGAGGAGAGAGCACTGCCACACAGTAGGACCCCGAAAGCAGGTTGGAGCCCTCCAGTTCTCAGCCCTCCGGAGAACGCTTGCCAAGGTCATCACAGACAACAGTATAGAACAGGCAGCAGGCTGCCTCCACTTCCGTTGTGGCTGTTGGGGTGCACCACGACGTAGCAACAGTGGAAGGAAGGTTGAAAAGTTTTAGTTGTACAGCATGGGCATGGATATTAATCACTTCTACATAATGTTAATCAGTGTAAATAAACTCCCACCAATGTCACCCTGTCTGTGGCTCCTTCTTATGTTGAACAATGTTCAAGTCAGTCTGAAGTGAAAACTGGATTCTTGCACAAGATAAAGACTAGTCCAGGGCTTCTTCCATGTGCTTTGTGAAGGTTCCCAGTGCATTGATAGCGTGCCTTCACAGTGACTGAACAAATCTGCTGGTATTTATCATTGCTGGACAGAATGTCCTGGATTGTCGTCACAGAGTTCTCTCATTCTCCCTGTGCACTCTCAGTATCTTTGAGGTGAGGCTGGCTCCCCCGTCCCATCAGCTTCTGACCCCGTCTCACTGCATTCCTCAAGCTCTCAACCTCGCTTCCCTCATTTTAAACGCTCCTAAAGATCTACCTCTGTGACCAACATTTTGTACATCTGTCCCAATGTCTCCTTATGTGTCATATTATGTTTTACAATGGACCTGTGAAGCATCTCATTTATATATTAATCTGTTGTTACAATATACATCAGGTGACACTTCCTTTTCAAAATATTTTGACATGCCTAGGCGAAGGAAGTTCATAGCGCACGATGGAAGACCGCAAAGATTAAAAATGATGCATAACAATATAAATCAGGATCAGATAAAGTGTGCTGAATATGTGGAATGGACTTTCTGGTAGGAAGTTCATAGAGGCTATAGGATTCGCAGGGGGCTTGGCATGGTAGATGATGAGAAGTTGTTTCCCCATGTGAGAGTCCAGGACCAGAGGGGAGAATCTCAGAGTAAGGGGTCTCCCATTAAAGAAAGAGATGATGAGGCGAAAGAGAAAATGCTGGAAAAATCTCAGCAGGTCTGGCAGCATCTGCAGGGAAAGAAAAGTGCTAACATTTCGAGTCCAATGACTCTTTGTCAAAGCTTTGCTTTGTCTTCCTGTGCTAAATGCAGGAATGGACACAAGATTGTGGGTAAATTTGGAATGATAAAGCAGAACTGATCTAAGCTCCATCTTTATCTTTATTTAGCTGTACAGTGTTTGATTGTTCAGTTGTTCTATGTTCGACTTTGTGAGCCTGATAACTGATCTAAGCTCACTGTGCTCGATTGGTTAAGCCTGGGTGTAGGCTCAAAGCGAAAAGTAAACAGACAACAAAAAAGATTCAGAGGCGTGTGTGCTGGTAACATCCTGGCTCCCGGCATTGAATTTGGAGGGGACGCCAAAGATGCGCTGGGGAATCCCACTGGGGGGGGGGTTCCCAGGTAAGGTGTCATGTGACAATTAACCATGAGTGCTAACTTCTCCAGGAGAATTGTGCTGAGAACCATCCAACAAAGTAATTTCAATTGCTAACTTTGGATCTTTCTGCCAGTGTTACGCTAATAGTGGGCAGCACGGTAGCACAGTGGGTAGCAATGTTGCTTCACAGCTCCAGGGTCCCAGGTTCGGTTCCCGGCTTGGATCACTGCCTGTGTGGAGTCTACACGTTCTCCCCGTGTCTGCGCGGGTTTACTCCGGGTGCTCCGGTTTTCTCCCACAAGTCCCGAAAAACGTGCTGTTACGTAATTTGGACATTCTGAATTCTCTCACTGTGTACCCGAACAGGCGCCGGAGTGTGGCGAGTAGCGGCTTTTCACAGTAACTTCATTGCAGTGTTAATGTAAGCCTACTTGTGACAATAAAGATTTTTTTTTAATTTGAAGAAATAAAACCATCTCTAACTTCAGCATAAGGATATCAAACATCCAGAGCAGTCCCAGATGGAACACCTCTCACACTCTGGAGCCTCTAGTCACCAATTTGTCAACCTCCAGGGTATTTCCAACCAATTCCGCAGAGAATTCCACCCATTCCCAACCCCCAGCTGCACGAGACCACCCCCCCCCCCCCTCAACCTTTGGGCGAAACTTTAAATACCCCCTCCAACTTGACACCCCTCCAGACCCCTCCCGCCCAGATCCCCCACCCCCCCTTCGCCTGGACCTGACCTGGCCTGACTGACCCCATCGGACCCCCTTCCGGATCTGACCCAACTCCCCCAAACAATCTGACCCGACCTCGCGACCCGATGCCCCCCACCCCCTCCCAGACCTGACCACTCCTCCCAGCTCCCCTGACCCGGCCACCCTTACCATGAACCAACTCCACCCAAACCCTCCTGACCAGGCCCGATGCACCCCCCCCCCCCCCAATCCAACCTGACGTCCTGACCTGACCCAACCCCTCCCTCCACCCAACCTGACCTGACCCACCACCCCTCCTCCCCCAAACCCATCCTGGACTCCCCCAACTAACCAAATCCCATCACTTGCCTGGGCACTTTCATATTCCCTGACCTGTCCGTCTCACAGGGCCTTTTATCCTCACACCTTCCTGCAGCCAGTGCAGTAAAAAAACAAGGGATGTGGCCTTCCTGAGCTCGCCAGTGTTTCACTGAGCCATGACCTCCGAGGACTGTCCCAAGTAGCCGCTGCCCGCAGACGTCTCAATAGTTTTCCAGAGCAGATAAGTGCCTTGATCGAGAATTCCGCCCATGGAAACAAATGTCACCTCCGCATAACTCTGAGGGAAAAATCAAACGAATGAAATAAGCAGCCCTCAGCTTCTATTTCTGAACTGAAAAAACGTCCAATTTTTTTTATCATCCTTTCCTTCCTCACGCGACGTTCAAGTTTTTAAAAGCCAAAAGCTGGAGACCAAGGAGCCACACGGTGACATGATTGAGGTAAGTTCAGGCAAGTGAAGAATTGGGGAGCAGCAGAACAAAGAGAACTTCTGAAAGTGGCCACGGTCTTAATCTTTTGAGAAGAAAATGAGATTGTCTAAAATGATCAATCAGTTGAACCAAAGGCACTGGAGCAGCAATAGCAATAATTACGTTTGAATCAGCGATATCAAATAAAACATAAGCATCTGAAGCATTCTGCTCATCAGGCCTGTCAAGCAGTCACACGGCACCATTTAACAGAATAGATTCCAGGCTAGCAGGCACACGTTTTGCCTTAAAGTGGCATCTTTTAAAATAAAATGTTTGCGAACACACAGCCTTTCCAAGGCTGCGTTACCGCCAGTGATGATAGACGACTTAAAGAGGTTAGAATTTCCATTTTTTGGGGAGAGGAGTAGATATTTCCCCAGTCGCCGTTTTCTCCGGAAGCCCAGGCATGATGATGTCTTTCCGAGAATCACAGATTCCACTCAACACATTCCTGGCTGATGCGGGCAATTAGCTCTCGCTGAAATCCGAAAGATTCCAGAGTGTGGAAGGTGGAAGCCGCAGTGGGGCATCACGGGCAGGGGCAAGGGGGAGAATTGGACTCCCCCTGCCCCCTTACCGGCAAGGAATTTGCAGTACTGCGCAACGGGCAAACGAACCAAAGGGCGGCACAGTGGTTGGCACCGCTGCCTCACAGGGAGGGTGAGCTGTGAGGAGGTTGCAGAGATCCTGCATCCTCCTCACAAGTTGAGCGAGTGGGCAAATGAATGGGTAAATGCGAGGTCATCCACTTGGTTCGCAAAAATGGGAAGGCAGGCTATCATCTGAATGGTCATAAGTTAGGAGAGGGGAATGTGCAACGAGATCTGGGTGTCCTCGCGCACAGTCGCTGAAGGTAAGCACGCAGGTGCAGCAGGCAGTAACATAGGCAAATGGTATGTTTTTAGAATCCCTACAATTCCGAAGATGGACATTCGGCCCATCAAGTCTGCATGGACCCGCTGAAAGAGCACCCTACCTAGGCCCACGCTCCCACCCTATCCCTGTAACCCCACTTAACATTTTGACACTAGGGGGCAATTTAGCATAGCCAATCCACCCAACCTGCACATCTTTGGACTGTGGGATGAAACCTGAGCACCCGGAGGAAACACGCAGACAAGGGGAGAAGGTACAACCTCCACACAGACAGTCACTCGAGGCCAGAATTGTACCCAGGTCCCTGGCACTGTGAGGCAACAGTGCTAGCCATTGTGTCACCGTGTTGGCCCTCATACCAAGATGATTCGAATACAGAAGCAGGGATGTCTTGCTGTAATTATACAGGGCCTTGGGGAAGTGGCACCTGAACTTTTGTGAGCAGTTTTGGATGTGCTTGCTCTAGAGGGAGTACAGTGAAGGTTTGCTAGACTAATCCCTGGGATGGCAGGAGAGACCTATGAGGAGAGATTGAGTCAGTTAGGATTGTAGTCGCTGGAGTTCAGAAGAATGAGGGGGGATCTCATAGAAACCTGTAAAGTTCTAACAGGACTGGACAGGGGAGATGCAAGAAGGATGTTCCTGAAGGTGGGGTTGTCCAAAACCGGGGGTCACAGACTGAGGATACGGGGTAGACCATCTAGGACAGAGATGAGGAGAAATTTATTCACCCAGAGAGTGGTCGGCCCATTGAATTCGTTACCACAGGAAGTAGTTGAAGCCAAAACATTGTATGTTTTCAAAAAGCAGTTAGGTATAGCACTTGGGGCAAAGGAGTTCAAAGGATACAGGGGGAAGGCGGGACCAGGCGATCAAGTTGGATGATCAGCCATGATGTTAATGAATGGCGGAGCAGGCTCGAAGGGCCGAATAGGCCTATTCCTGTTCCTATTTTCTATGTTTCTCCAGTGCCAGGAACCCAGGTTAAATTCTGGCCTTGTCTGTGTACAGTTTGCACGTTCTCCCCGTGTCTGCGCGGGTTTCCTCCGGGTGCTCCGGTTTCCTCCCACAGTCCGAAGGTGTGCAGGTTAGGTGGATTGGCCATGCTTAATATCCCCTTGGTGTCCAAAGGTTAGTGGGGTTTCAGAGTTCGAGGGATGGGGCAGGGGAGTGGAGCTGGGTGGGGTGCTCTTTCAGAGGGGCGGTGCAGACTCGATGGGCCGAATGGCCTCTTTCTGCACTGTAGAGATTCTATGAAATGCGGAGAATCTGCTTTTCTGCAGTAATTTGTTTGGATTTCGGATACACTCTTGCCAGTTAAGTAATCTCCATGTTAGCCTCAACTCAATTGCGAGCGCTTTTCACAGAGGGTCAGAAATCATCAGAAATAGGAGCAGGAGCCATTCGGCCCATTCAAGCCTGCTCCACCATTCCATAAGATCAGGGCTGGTCTGATTGTGGCCTTAACTCCACTTTCCCACCTTTCCCCCTTGACTCCCTGGTCAATCAAGAATCTGCCTAACTCAACCTTGAATATATTCAATGACCCAGCCTCCATTGCTCCCTGTGGAAGAGTTTTCCAAAGATAAAGACACTCCAAGAGAAAAGTTCCTCCTCATCGACATCTTAAATTGGATTTTCCCTCATTTTTAAACTGTGTCTCTGCACCACCCCACTCCCGTAGTTCTAGATTCCCTCATGAGTGGAACCATCCTCAGCATCTACCCTATCAAGTCCCCTCAGAGTCTTGTATGTTACAATAAGGGCAGCACGGTAGCATTGTGGTTAACACAAGTTGCTTCACAGCTCCAGGATCCCAGGTTCGATTCCCGGCTTGGGTCATTGTCTGTGCCTCGTGGCTGCGTGGGTTTCCTCCGGGTGCTCCGGTTTCCACCCACAGTCCAAAGACGTGCAGGTTAGGTGGATTGGCCACGCTAAATTGCCCTTGTGTCCAAAAAATGTTAGGAGGGGTTATTGGGTTACGGGGATAGGGTGGAAGTGAGGGCTTAAGTGGGTTGGTGCAGACTCGATGGGCTGAATGGCCTCCTTCTGTACTGTATGTTCTATGTTTCTATGTTCCTGCACAAGGATATGGTGTGAAATGGCTCAAGAAGCAGTTGTAAATTGAGCCACAGGGCTCATTCAACCATTTGATACAACACGCAGCCGTTTTTAATAAAATTCTCAGGCTCATCTCGAGTATTGCACCCAATTCTGATCACCGCGCATCAGGAAGAAGGCCAAGGGTTTGCACCACAATGGATCTCAGGGTCAGGAACCTCAGTTGTTCAGAGAAGCTGAAGTTGTTCTGGTTACTTCAGAGAAGGTTACGAAGAGATTTAAGAAAGGTGTTTAAAGTCATGAAGGATTCTGCTAAATTAAATAGAGAAAGGTTTTTTCCACTGCCTGGTGGATCAATAATCAGTGGGCAGACATTTAAAGCAATTGGCAGAAGATCCAAGGGGGAGATGAGAATTTTTTTTAACACAGTGAGTTGCTATAGTCTGGAATGCACCATCTCAAATCTCAAATGGTGGTGGGATCAGACATAAAACATAAGAAATAGGAGCTGGAATTGAAAATACATCTCCTCTGAACCTGCTCCACCGTTCAATACTATCATCGATCTGGCCTTAGGATCGTAGCCTCAACTCCAGCCTCTTTCATAGAATCTCTACAGTGCAGAAGGACACCATTCAGCCCATCGAGTCTGCACTGACCCTCTGACCCTAGGCCCACTCTCTACCCTATCCCTATCCTATCCCTATCACCTAACCTGTACAACATGGACACAAAGGACCAATTTTATCATGACCAATCCACCTAACCTGCACATTTTTGGACTGTGGGAGGAATCCGGAGCACCCGGAGGAAACCCACGCAGACACGGGGAGAAAGTGCAAACTCCACTCAGTCACCCAAGGCCGGAATTAATAATTTTTGATTTTTTAAAAGATGGAGAGTACCCAATTCATTTTTTTTCCAACTAAGGGGCAATTTAGCGTGGCCAATCCACCTAACCGGCAAGTCTTTTGGGTTGTGGGGGTGAAACCCATGCAAACACAGGGAGAATGTACAAACTCCACACGGACAGTGACCCAGAGCCGGGATCGAACCTGGGACCTCAGCGCCGTGAGGCAGCAATGCTAAGCACTGCGCCACCATGCTGCCCTTAGGAATGAATAATAATAATAATCTTTATTGTCACAAGTAGGCTCACATTAACACTGCAATGAAGTTACTGTGAAATTTCCGGCGCCTGTTCGGGTACGCAGAGGGAGAATTCAGAATGTCCAATTCACCTAACAAGCATGTCTTTCGGGACTTGTGGGAGGAAACCGGAGCACCCGGAGGAAATTCACGCAGACACGGGGAGAACGTGCAGACTCTGCACAGACAGTGACCCAGGACGGGAAGCGAACCCGGGACTCTGACACTGTGAGGCAGCAGTGCTAACCACTGTGCCACCGTGCCGCCAAATCTCCAATTGAGATTTCCACCCTTCAGGGACAGGAAGTCCTTAGATTTCCACATACTTCTACATAGGATTCTACATATTCAAAACATCGAGGGTCACGGGGTTAAGTATGGAGTAAACTGGTATACTGGGGCTGGTTTAGCACAGTGGACTAACGCAGTGGACTAAACAGCTGGCTTCCAATGCAGAGCAAGGCCAGCAGCGCGGGTTCAATTCCAGTACCGGCCTCCCCGAACAGGCGCCGGAATGTGGCGACAAGGGGCTTTTCAGAGTAACTTCATTGAAGCCAACTTGTGACAATAAACGATTATTATTATTATTATTCCCGATGCACCAGGCTATGCTTCTACTTCAGTAATGACGTGCAGAAAGCCCAGACTATTGCTGAAAACAGCTGTTTATGCCACAGTGACAGTGTTTTCACTAATGTCCTGCTCACCCTGTGGCGCAAGATCGGGAGAGCTCCCAGGGAAAATTACACCCCTCAGTTTCTACATTCCACTTAAAACTAAGAAACTCTGGAAACACAGGAGACTGGCTGATTCCGACAAAGAGAAACGAATGGCCACGATTTCAAGTGTAGACGTTTCGTTCAAGCTCTCTGCTCTACGGATGCTAATGAGCCTGCTGTGTATGAACAACTTTTAAAAATTGTTTATCTACAAATTATATACCTTTCTGAAACCTTTATTGAAAACGAAAGAGATTACTTTCTTATACTCATTGACAGGTCTCAAAGTGCTTGCCAGAAATAATTGCTTTTTACAGTGCAGTGGCTGTTGTTACATAATCATTCTGCACCAGATATGTCCCACAAACAGCAATGACACAAATGACCACTTTGCCTGTGTATATATATATGGTTTTTGATGGTGTTCGTGTTAGAGGAAGATATATTGTCCGTGGCACAGTGAAAGTCACTATTGTGGTCCAGGTTGAATTGCCTGCTAAAATTGACGGCAGCTATTCCAATGATTCAAAAGGTAGTTGGGTGTATTATTGAAATTGAAAAACCTACAGGGCTTTAAGGAAAGAATGGTGGGAAGCGGGAAATAATTTAATAGAGACACATTGACACAGGCATGTTGGATCGAATGGTCGCATTCTGTGGTGCACAATGCTATGAAGTACCTAGAATCACAGAATCATAGAATCCCTACAGTGCAGAAGGAGGCCATTCGACCCATCGAGTCTGCACCAACCCTTTGAATGAGCATTCTGCCCATTAACAAGTGTCCACCCCGACCTATCCCCGTAATCCCATAACCTACCCTGCACATCCCTGGACATTAAGGGGCAATTTAGCATGGCCAATTCACCTAACCTGCACATCATAGTCAACATCTTTTCCCAAAGGGAGAGGAGTCTAGAACTAGAGGGCATAGGTTTAAGGTGAGAAGGGAGAGATGGAAGAGACCAGAGGGGAAATTCCTTCACACAGAGGGTGGGGAGCATCTGGAACGGGCTGCCAGAGGCAGCGGTAGAGGCGGGTACAATTTTTTTCCTTAAAAAACAGTTAGACAGTTACATGGGCAGGGTGGGTATGGAGGGATATGGGCCAAATGCGGGCAAGTGGGACCAGCTTAGTGATAGAAAATGGGCGGCATGGACAAGGTGGGCCGGAGGGCCTGTTTCCATGCTGTAAACATCTATGACTCTACCTTTGGACTGTGGGAGGAAACCGGAGCACCCGGAGGAAACTCACGCAGTCACGGGGAGAACAGGCAGACTCCGCACAGACAGTCGCCCGAGGCCAGGATTGAACCCGGGTCCCTGGCGCTGTGAGGCAGCAGTGCTAACCACTGTGCCGCTGTGCTGCCCTATTTGATCATCTTTGAATAGTGCCATGGGATCTTCACCATCTATATAGCAAGATTTTAGTGGATGGGGGAGCAGCACTGGTTTATCATTCCATCAACAGGAGGACCTTGTCATCTTGTTTAGTGGATGGGGGGCAGCACGGTAGCCTTGTGGATAGCACAATTGCTTCACAGCTCCAGGGTCCCAGGTTCGATTCCGGCTTCGGTCACTGTCTGTGCGGAGTCTGCACATCCTCCCCGTGTGTGCGTGGGTTTCCTCCGGGTGCTCCGGTTTCCTCCCACAGTCCAAAGATGTGCAGGTTAGGTGGATTGGCCATGATAAATTGCCCTTCGTGTCCAAAATTGCCCTTAGTGTTGGGTGGGGTTACTGGGTTATGGGGCTAGGGTGGCGGTGTTGACCTTGGGTAGGGTGCTCTTTCCAAGAGCCGGTGCAGACTCGATGGGCCGAATGGCCTCCTTCTGCACTGTAAATTCTATGATAATCTCATTTATTAGCATGGGTTGTAACAACTAATTAAGTAAATGGAAAGGATAGAAAATACAGAAGAGAATGGTTGGATTCCCGACAACCAGCGGCTTTTGTTCAAGACTTTTAACAATTAGTAGTGTAATAACGATAGCAAAGAACAGCCTGAAGACTGCCAATCCCAGCAACCAAATCAGAAGTGCCCCCATGTAATCATTATTGCATCTTAAATCTCATCCTTGCAAGTAATTTTTCAGGTAATAGCCACAGCTTCGTGCTGAGCACTGACTTGTTCACGACCAGAGCCCACCCTTTTATCATCTGTTATTCCAGCTCCAGTACTTAAAGTCTCTACTTGTGACTGTCTTCTGAGGCACTTTGATTCTGCCTCTCTGCCGAGTTTCACACAATAATGCTGGCAGAATGTCTTTGATATGATGGGTGGAATTCAAACTCTCTGAAATGTTTCTAAAAATGAGTTCTCGTGTTTGAATTATGCCATGTAAATATCACAGCAAATTGGGAATTCAGCGTTGAAAAGTAATTATTTTATCTTTTGAATTAGACAACTTTGAATTCACCGTAATACAAATAAGTTAAATTTGCAGACGGTTCCAAACTCAAAGGGCCAGCGGAAGACAGATGACAGGTTTTTCACATAGAAAGACAACAATAAACATTGTGCATTCTTCATGAATTGCAATCAAATCAGAACAATGTTTTTAAAATTCATTTATGGGGTGTGGGCATCGCTGGCTAGGCCAGCATTTATTGTCCATCCCTAGTTGCCCTTTAGAAGGTGGTGGCGAGTTGCCTTCTTGAACCGCTGCAGTCTTTGGGGGGTAGGTACATCCACTGTGCTGTTCGGGAGGGAATTCTAGGATGGTGCCCCAGCGACAATGAACGAAGGGCGATATATTTCCAAGTCAGGGGGGTGAGTGACTTTGAGGGGAACCTCCAGGTGGTGCATTTCCCAGGTATCTGCTGCTCTTGTCCTTCTAGACACTTCAGCAGTCAAGGACATTCAGCCTCTGATCTCCGGGTAAGCGTTCTCCAAGGCGGCCTTCAGGACGCGCGGCAACGCAGAATCGCCGAGCAGAAACTTATAGCCAAGTTCCGCACACATGAGTGCGGCCTCAACCGGGACCTGGGATTCATGTCTCATTACATTCATCCCCCACCATCTGGCCTGGGCTTGCAAAATCCTCCCACCTGCCCTGGCTTGAGACAATTCACACCCCTTTAACCTGGGGTTACTCCTATCTCTGGATCTGTAAAGACTTAATTAACTGCAAATGCTCGCATTCTAAGCATTGTCTTGCATCTTTGAATTTGTCTATATATATGTTTCTGGAACATACCTCTTCATTCACCTGAGGAAGGAGCAGCGCTCCGAAAGCAAGTGTTTGAAACAAACCTGTTGGACTTTAACCTGGTGTTGTAAGACTTCTTACTGTGCTCACCCCAGTCCAACGCCGGCATCGCCACGTCCTTCTAGATGGCAGTGGTCGTGGGTTTGGAAGGTATTGTCGAAGGAACCTTGGATAGTTACTGCAGTACATTTTGTAGATGGTATACACGGCTGCCGCTGTTCGTCGGTGGTGGAGGGTTTGAATGTTTATGGAGGAGGCACAATCAAGGGGACCGCTTTGTCCTGGATGATATAAAGCTTCTTGAGTGTGTCGGAGCTGTATTCATCCAGGCAAGTGGAGACTATTCCCTTACACTCCTGACTTGTGCCTTGTAGATGGTGGACAGGCTTTGGGGCGGCGGCGGGGGGGGGGGGGGGGGGTCAGGAGGTGAGTTACTCGGCACAGGATTCCTAGTCTTTAACCTGCCATAGTATTAATGTGGATAGTCCAGTTCAGATTCTGATCAATGGTAACCCCCAGGATGTTGATGATGGTGGGGGTGATGTCATTGAATGTCAAGGGGTGGTGGTTAGATCATGTCTTGTAGGAGATGGTCATTGCCTGGCACTTGTGTGGCGTGAATGTAACTTGCCACTTGTCAGCCCAAGCCTGGATATTGTCCAGGTCTTGCTGCATTTGGACTTGGACTATTTCATTATCTGAGGAGTCATGAATGGTGTTGAACATTGTGCAGTCATCCATAAACATCCCCATTGCTGACCTTATGATGGAAGGGAGGTCCTTGATGAAGCAGCTGACGATGGTTGGGCCTAGGACGCTATCCTGAGGAACTCCTGTAGTGATGTCCTGGAGTTGAAATGATTGACCTCCAACCACCACAACCATCTTCCTTTGTGCCGGGTATGACCCCAACCAGCAGAGAGTTTCCCCCCTGATTCCCATTGACTCCAGTTTAGCTAGGACTCCTTGATGCCATATTCAGTCAAATGCTGCCTTGATGTCAAGGGCAGTCACTCTCACCTCACCTCTGGCATTCAGCTCTTTGGTCCATGTTTAAACCAAGGCTGAAAGGAGGAGCTGAGTGACCCTGGTGGAACCCTGAGCATCCGTGAGCAGGTTATTGCTGAGTAAGTGCTGCTTGATAGCAGTGTTGATGACTCCTGTCTCCTTGCTGATGATGGAGAGTAGATTGATAGGGCGGTAATTGGCTGGGTTGAATTTGTCCTGTTTCTTGTGTACAGGACACACCTGGGCAATTTTCTACATTGCTGGGTAGATGCCAGTGTTGTAGCTGTACTGGAGCAGCTTGGCTAGGTGTACGGCAAGTTCTGGAGCAGAAGTCTTCAGTACTATTGCTGGGATATTGTCAGGGCCCGTAGCATTGGCAGTATCCATTGCCTTCAGCCGTTTCTTGATATCACGTGGGGTGAATCGGATTGGCTGAAGACTGACGTCTGTGATGCTGGGGACCTCCGGAGGAGACCGAGGTGGATCATCCACTCGGCACTTCTGACTGAAGATTGTTGCGAATGCTTCAGCCTTGTATTTTGAACAGATGTGCTGGGCTCCTCCATCATTGAGGGTGGGGATATTTGTGGAGCCTCCTCCTCCAGTGAGTTGTTTAATTGTCCACCACCATTCATGGCTGGATGTGGCAGGACTGCAGAGCTTAGATCTGATGAGTTCATTGTGGAATCGCTTAGCTCTGTCTATCGTTTGCTGCTTATGTTGTTTGGCTCACAAGTAGTCCTGTGTTGTAGCTTCACCAGGTTGATGCCTCATTTTTGGTATGCCTGATGTTGCTCCTGGCATGCTCTCCTGCTCTCTTCATTGATCCAGGGTTGATCCCCTGGCTGGGTGGTAATGGTAGAGTGGGGGATATGCCGGGCCATGAGGTTGCAGATTGTAGTTGAATACCATTCAGCTGCTGCTGATGTCCCACAGCGCCTCATGGATGCCCAGTCTAGTTACAAGATTGTTCGAAGTCTATTCCATTTAGCACGGTGGTAGTGCCACACAACACGATGGAGGGTATCCTCAATGTGAAGGTGGGACTTTGTCTCCACAAGGACTGTGCGGTGCTCACTTCTACCGACACTGTCATAGACAGAGGCATTTTCAGCAGGCAGGTTGGTGAGGATGAGGTCAAGTATATTTTTCCCTCTTGTTGGTTCCCTCACCACCTGCTGCAGTCCCAGTTTAACAGCTATGTCCTTTACGGCCCAGCCAGCTTGGTCAGTGGTGGCACTATCGAGCCCCTCTTGGTGATGAACATTGAAGTACCCCACCCAGAGCATATTCTGTACCCCTGCCACCCTCAGTGCTTCCTCCAAGTGATATTCAACATGAAGGAATACTAATTCATCAGTTGATGGAGGCCGGTACATGGTAATCAGCAGGATGTTTCCTTGCCCATGTTTAACCTGAAGCCTTGAGACGTCATGGGATCCAAAGTTGATGTTGAGAACTCCTAGGACTCCCTCCTGACTGTATATTGTCGTGTTGGGTGTTCCGTTATACAAACGAACCAACACGGTTGCAGATGGTACAACTCTGTTTTATTACTATCAATAACAACATCTGTAAACTTATGACTGTGGTTCATTCTTTACCCTTTAACCTGTGGACCCAGCCCTAACACTATCTTAGAGAGGCACTCAGCACATGGTGTATGTCTGAGTGGCTTGCTGTGAGCTCTGTGCCCTGAGCTGTCTCCTGCTGGAATTAGCGGGAAGTGTCGTGTTCCCCGTTTTATAGTGTGTATGCTCTTGCTTGTGATTGGCTGTGATGTTGCGTGTGTGTTGATTGGTCTGTTGATCTGTCCATCAGTGTGTATGTGTGTTTGCACCATGATGTTTATCTGAATGTCGTGACATCCCCCCTTTTCTTACAAGAATATATGCCTATGTGGTAATAAATATAGATGTGTACTGAGTGCAGCTGAATATGTGTGCGCAATATCTACAACATGTACATGAGGCTAAACTATATACATAGGAAGGTGTCAGGTGCAACATAGCAACGAGGTTATACCATAAACAAAACAAGTGTAATCATCAAACATCAAAAACGAACTCCTGTAACGTCAAAAAGAGAAACATATCACCATTGTGGCATAACACTTTAGTGAGTCCAGTGTGCAAACAGGCTCATAAGTCCAGTCTAGTAGGTGGGCGACGAATTTGGGTTGACCGTTAGGGTGGCACACCATTCATCACCCGGATTAACACTATTCACTAGCATCGGCTGGTGGGTCCTGCTTGGGGACATTCGGTTCCTGTCAATGGCGCAGAAGGCTTCCCGGTCGTCGGTATCACCGGTCTGTCCGTCGTCAGGGTATGACTCGGTGTATGGAGACTGAATGGCCCGCATGTCCCTGCAAGGCTGGCGGAATTGGGGAGAGTTGGCAGGTTGAGCTGCTCGACAGAAGGCAGCGTAGTGGCCCATCTTGCCACAGCGGAGGCATTGTCGATTCTTTGCTGGACATTGCCGCTTTAAATGTGCGGATCCACAGTTGCCGCACGTCGTGACATCATGGCGTTCATTGTGCCATCGCACATGCGCAGTTCGGTCCTGCGTAGAGCGCGCCTGCATGTCGCGTCCCTCTGCGCGATGTCTGTTTTGGCGCGTACAAGCGCGGGAGGCCGCGGAAAGCACGCAAAATGGCCACCCTCGTCCGGGCCGCGGGCCGGGAGGAATTCAATCGACCGGACCCGCTCAGCCTCGGAGGACCCCTGCCGTGCCGATTCGGCCGCCTGGAATTGGGAGTACCGGCTGGTCGCGTTTTCATGGAGGACGCAGGCTTCGATGGCGGTGGCTAAGGTGAGGTTCTTACTTTTGAGGAGCTGCTGGCGTAGGGTGCCCGAGGTGACCCCAAAAACTACCTGGTCCTGAATCATGGAATCGGAGGTGGCCTCATAACCGCAGGACTGTGCGAGGATACGGAGGTGTGTCAGGAAAGATTGAAAAGGCTCATCCTGCTGGAAGAGGTACCTCTCGAAGGTCTCGTTCACCTCGACGCTGAAGTGCTGCTCGAGTTTAAAAAGGACCGTCTTGTACTTCGTCTTGTCCTCACCGTCCGCGAACACCAGGGAGTTGTAGACGTGGATGGCGTGTTGCCCTGCCGTGGAGAGGAGATGGGCGATTTTTCTGGTGTCCGAAGCATTCTCCCTGTCTGTGGCTTCTAGGAAGTACTGGAAGTGCTGTTTAAACAGCTTCCAGTTGACGCCGAGGTTTCCAGCGATTTGGAGCGGCTGCAGCGGGTTGATGGTGTCCATGGCGCAGGATGGCGGATTCCTGAAGATGTGTAGATAGGTCTCACAGTTGCAGGGTTCCAATCCTGGTACTATGTCGTGTTGGGTGTTCCGCTATACAGACGAACCAACACGGTTGCAGATGGTACAACTCTGTTTTATTACTATCAATAACAACATCTGTAAACTTATGACTGTTTCACAGCAACTTCATTTGAAGCCTAGTTGTAATAATAAGCGGTTTTCATTTTCATTTCATTTCATAGTGGTTGTATACAACTGGGTGGCTTGCTAGGCCATTTCAGAGGGCATTTAAGAGTCAACCACATTGCTGTAGATCTGGAGTCACATGTACGCCAGACACAGGGAGGCCTCAAAGGTTGCAGCTGAACCAATGGTCAACATCCCCAGCTAATTACAAGCAGCAAAAAAAATCAATGAAAGTTACAACAACATAGTCAATTCAGTGAATGAACTGTGGAGAGATTGGAGAAGACGGAACTGTTCTCCATTGCAAGAAGGCGAAGAGGAGATTTGATGGAGGTGTTCAAAGTCAGGCAAATGGAGCATCTTCCATCACACTCCTGACTTGTGCCTTGTACCTCGTACAGGGTGGTCAGTGGGCAGGCTTCGGTGAGTCAGGAGGTGATATACCCGCCGCGTGTTTCCCAGCTTCTTATCTGCTCTTGTAGCATCATAGAGCTAGTGTCTTCACAAAGCAGAGAGGGAAGGATGCATTCGGTGCTAGGGCCATGTTGTACATGGAAGAAAGGTCAGAGGATGACCATGACCTGATGGGAGTTGTTCTCCTGTCCAGAACCTAGGCTCGTTTGTCTGCCCATGGAACAGGAAGTTCAACAAAATTGGCTCAGCTAGAAACATGCAAGCTTATGTATGTCAGATTTGTTCATTGCAAGTTCAGCCAATCGTAGAATTTACAGTGCAGAAGGAGGCCATTCGGCCCATCGAGTCTGCACCGTCTCTTGGAAAGAGCACCCACTTTAATGCACACCTCTACCCCATTCCCGTAACCAGTAACCCCTCCTAACCTAAAGGCAATTTAGCATGGCCAATCCACCTAACCTGCACATCTTTGGACTGTGGGACGAAACCGGAGCACCCGGAGGAAACCCACGCACACACGGGGAGAACGTGCAGACTCCGCACAGACAGTGACCCAAGCCAGGAATCGAACATGGGACCCTGGAGCTGTGAAGCAATTGTGCTAACCACTATGCTACCATGCCGCCCGATCCGACAATCATGTATAGTCTGTGTTAATGGTATGTTAATTATATTATTATAATATATATGTAGATGGCATTAATACTACTTGGAGAACTAATAAAGAGAGACTGGTGAGACACTGAGTTAGCAGCTAGGTGGTAGACATAAATAATGTGGCTGAAGGACCCACCCCCATAATGTGGCTGAGGGACCCCCCCCGCACCCCCCCACCCCCCCCACCCCCACCACCCCCCCACCCCCACCACCCCCCCGCACCCCCCACCCCCCCACACACCCCCACCCCCACCACCACCCCCGCCCCCCCCACCCCCCCCACACCCCCCCACACCCCACCACCCCCCTCGCCCCACCACACCACACCCCCCACCCCACCCCCACCCCACCCCCCCCACCCAACCCCCCCCACCCAACCCCCCCCCCACCCCCCCCACCCAACCCCCCCCCACCCCCCCCACCCCCCCCACACCACCACCCCCACCACCCCCCCACCCCCCACCACCCCCCCACCCCCCCCACCCCCCTCACCCCCCACCCTCACCCCCCACCCCACCCCCCACCCTCACCCCCCACCCTCACCCCCCACCTCACTGAGATTAGAGGTAACTTGCTGATATTCCATAGGTGAGACATGGACACTCAGAGAACAGCTTTCTGTGGATGTCCTATTTGTAGCAGAGTCATCAAGTTGCTGTCAAAATTGACCTGCAGTGGAAGGTCAAAACAAGTAGCAGGAGCTGAAACTCTATTAACCTTGTGCTGAGCTGCATCCAGCAGAAGAAAAACCAATCACACATGGGTTTGTCCAATTTATAATGAATCGAGGTTTCAGTGTTGGACCCAGTTCTGATCAGTTTAGGACCTAGACTAATTTAAAAACTGCACGTTGGGAAGAAACAAAATGCCAACCACAGGTTGGAGCAGAAAACAAGAAGGCACATCACCAAACCCTCTATCTGAACGTCAGCAATCAAAGTGACATTTGGCACCCACTAACTCACATCTTCTCCTTCAGCCTGACTGGTGGGATTTAATTCCCCCATTCTATCCTGGGCTCCCCATTGCACAGATCTTTCCATGATATTAACAGGTGAATAAACAAACAACTAATCACACACTCTCTGCTCATTTATTTTTATGGTGTTGGCATCAGTCACAGCAATATTTTGATATCTCGGTGTTTATATTTGTTGCATTTCGCCAATGTTTGCTTTGAATGGGATTTAAAGAAAGAGAAAGATTGCTCAAGCAATATGTATTTTGATTTATAATGACATTAAATCCTTTTACAGCCAGAGAAGACATTCATTATGTCAATATTGTAAATTCTGACACTGAATTAAATATTGGTGCTTACAGGATTGTATACCAAAGAACAGATAAGTCTATAAAGACCTTTTGGGGGGAGATGTAGAGTGTGACTGTTGTGTGAGCCAGACAAACACATGTTTATTTTCGTACATGATGAACAGTGGTTTGGTTAGGGGAGGTTATATTATCTGAACCGTACCAAGTCTTGGTATGATGCCTAATCTAATTTTGTGTACCCAATTCATTTTTTCCAATTAAGGGGTAATTCAGGTGGCCAATCCACCTAGCCTGCACATCTTTGGGTTGTGGGGGCGAAACCCACGCAAACACGGGGAGAATGTGCAGACTCCACACGGACAGTGACCCAGAGCCGGGATCGAACCTGGGACCTCGGCGCAGTGAGGCTGCAGTGCTAACCACTGCGCCACCGTGCTGCCAGGGAGGCAAGAAAAATGTCCAGTTTTCGAAAAAGCTCCCCAACTCCAAAAGACTGAAAACTGTGTTGTAAATTTTAATTATCCAGGTTGGTGGTGGGAAACAGACTATTGTTGGCTCAGCCCCTTGCACATCCCACTCAATTTACTTTTCTATTGAAGTTAATTGAATATTGGGCAAGATGTGTAAAGGACAGCTGACCCACTACATACTATTACCCAGCATCAGCAAAGGTGAAAATTGAGCCAAACTGTTATCCACCAAAGCTCAACAGAAAAATTGAACAAGGAACACACATTTTATGATGTGTTCAATGTCTTCATTCCTCAAGATCTTGTAAAATCCCTTCTTCAACTGACAATACACCCATATTTCCCACATTTATCATAATTGAGAGGAAGGCAGACCTCTCGGAGCAGGTCCACCTTGACAGCTAATCTGGCTGTTTCAAAGGCTCTGTCTAGCCTTATCACCATCTATTCGGAGTATCATATTTTAGCATACCGTACTCAATACCTTTATGATTAGTGTTCCTGTTTGCTGTCATTTTATCACAAGGCCTGCCACCAACATTGAAACCATTGGAAAATCCACATGGAAACTTCTAAACCCGTCCTGGTAATATGCAGGTCCAGGTTTAGGCAGCATCATTGCTATTGTCCTCTGAATCTTCGTCAGAGAATCAATATCTATCACCAGTTAACAGAGATAGAAGTGGACGAAGGGAAATTCCCCAAATGTAAATATAACAAATATCCATATTCCTTAAGTGCAGTTCTCATAATTTTGTATTTCATTTACCTGTGCCAGGAAAACAGAGGTAATTTTAAGTGATCCACACTGTATTGTAAATATCAGAAATAAGGTATAGATTTAAGTGCGTTTAATTTAGTATTTTGTGCAGGGAAGGGTAAGACTGGTTAGATTCATGTTAAACCATGTCTAGCTGGTGCAGACTCGATGGGCCAAATGGCCTCCTTCTGCACAGTAAATTCTATGATTCTAAACAAAGGTGTTTGCGTGCATGGGGGGCTTTTGTTTCAGTTCAAACTGTGTTCCTACTGTGCTGAGAGAGGGTTTATGATGAGTAAAGTAAATAACAGATTGTGGAAAGAATGAGATGTTGCTTAGCAACCGGGGGCCACTTTAGAGAAAATACCTCTTTGCGTGTAGTTCTAACTGGAAACCAGGGTAGAAGGAGCTTCGCAGGCAGAGAGTGAACATTTTTTGCAGCTTTGCTAGAGGAAACTTCATACATCGGAGTAAGAAGGGCAGAAAGAAATGTCATAAATCTAAAGAACAACTAGTTAAGGAACCAGAGAAACAAAGAGACATTTCCAGGAAGACTGAAGCTAACGGAACTGAGGAAACTGGAACTAGAACAGGGTCCTGTTCATTGATGCCACAGACAGAGCTGAGGAGGAGTTGGCCAGCAGGAATGGTTCTATGGTTTGAGATACCTTACCACAAACTGTGAAGTGCTCGGTGAAATAACTGTGGAGAAATCGTTAGTTGGTTGTTGTTTGTGTAAAGGCATTCAAAACAGAGGTATCCTGAATAGAGAGTTGGAAAACATGGAAGCGGATGCCCAACGAAAACAGCTGAGGGATAGCATTGGCTGAAAGAAGATTTTGAAGCATGACTTTTTGAGAGTGCTGCTTGGAAACACTCTTGTGACAATCTTTTGGGAGGAATTTGAGGAGAAATCCACAGAAGATTGATTGAGTGGCATCTGCAGCTCCATTTCAGAGTGGGATGTTATCTTTGAAAGCATTGTACATTTGTGAGGATAAATGGAAATGTAGGAGCAGTATATTATAGTCGGAGATTTCATATTTAATAAATTATTTTTTGTTCTTGTTGTCAAAAAGGTAGTCCTATTTACTAAAGGAAGTAAAACCTACAGTCTTTGTGCTAGGGTTCCATTCTGGGATCTTCCCATCCAGTGGTAACAACAACTGGAATTGGATTTGGATTTAGATTTGTTTTATTGTCACGTGTACCGAGGTACAGTGAAAAGTATTGTTCTGTGTACAGTCCAGACAGATCACAAACATAGGACATACTGAATACACAATGTAAAATCATTTTCACAGGCATCAGGTGAAGCATACCGAGTGTAGTACTACTCAGTAGAGAAGATGTGTGAAGAGATCAGTTCAGTCCATAAAGAGGGTCATTCAGGACTCTGGAAACAGCGGGGAAGAAGCTGTTTTTGAATCTGTTAGTGCATGTTCTCAGATTTTTGTATCTCCTGCCCGATGGAAGAAGTTGGAAGAGTGAATAAGAGGGGTCTTTGATTATGCTGCCCACTTTCCCAAGGCAGCGGGAGGTGAAGACAGAGTCAATGGATGGGAGGCGGGTTCGCGTGATGGACTGGGCGGTGTTCACATCTCTCTGTAATTTCTTAGTTTCTTGGACCAAGCGGTTGCAGCCAGATAGGATGCTTTCTACGATGCATCTATAAAAGTTGGTAAGAGTCAATGTGGACATGCCAAATACCCTTAGTTCCCTGAGGAAGCTGTTGTGCTTTCTTTGTCACCGCGTCAACTTGGGTGGCCCAGGACAGATTGTTGGTGATGTGCACACTGAGGAATTTGAAGCTGTCAACCATCTCCACCTCGTCACCATTGATGCAGCCAGGGGTGTGTACGATATTTTGCTTCCTGAAGTCAATAACCAGCTCTTTAGTTTTGCTGACATTGAGGGAAAGTTTGTTGTCATTTCAACACTCCACTAGGTTCTGTATCTCCCTCCTGTACTCTGACTCATCGTTGTTCGAGATCTGACTTCTACAGACGTCTCATAATAAACGTAGATGGTGCTGGGGCCACGTTTTGCCATGCAGTCGTGTGTGTATAGGGAGTATATTAGGAGGTTAAGTGTGCGGCATTGCAGGGCCCCAGTATTGAGGACTATTGTGGAGGAGGTGTTGTTGTTTATCCCTGCTGAGTGTGGTCTATGGGTCAAGAAGTCAAGGATCCAGTTGCAGAGGGAGGAGCCAAGTCCAAGGTTTTGGAGCTTTGATATGAGCTTGGCTGGGATCATGGTGTTGTAACACCTAGCAATGCTTCCTATGACTTTATTTGCCTCTCCGACAGCCACCTCACTTACATTTGGCCTTTCCTCAACTGTTACTTTGAATGAGCATTCATGCAAGTAATAGTGAGGTCTGGATTAACCTGGCCCCATGTTCAAAGTTAGGACTGTATTGCATTAAATTAGATCTGCCCATTTATGCATTTATTTTTGAAATCGACTCTTTGTCTTAATGTCAACCCACACAGGCATCTTCACTTCATTTGAAACTTCAATATTACCATTGATGTCCTCCTCAGCCTATTGATTAAAAATAATGTCCATTAAAGGATCATGTACAGAACTCTGGGGAACTCCACTTGATATCAGGCTCCTAAAAAGAGGGAAACAATGGAGGTCAAACAAGACTGAGGTCCTGGCATGTAGATCATTAAAATGTCATGAATATTTACAGAAAATAATTAAAAAGGTTAAGGGAATGATGGATTTCATTTCTAGAGGAATGGAAAGGAAGGGCTAGAAGTAGCCAGATAAATCCCAGGTTAGACTGCACCAGGGGCATTGTGAGCAGTTCTGGATACCAGAGCTTAGGAGACATATATATATATATATATTGGTCTTGGAAGTAGTGCAGTATGGTCTTACCAGAATGATGCCGGGACTCTATGGGTTAAGTTACAGCATGGCATTTACGCAAACTAGGGTTGTTTTCCTTGGTATTTAGAAAGATAAGATGTGGCTTGATCAACATTTTCAAGATATTAAGGGGAACAGATAAGGTAGAAAATGTTGCTGCTGGTTGGGGAGTCTGAGACGATTGTCTGAACATTAGAGCCAGACCTTTCAAAAGTGAAATTAAGAAACACTTCTTCAAAAGACGGTTAACATTTGGAACCCTCTCTCTCGAATTGCTACTCAATCAGGTGTAAATTTTAGAAGACCGATAGATGTTTGCTAAGCAAAGCTATTCAGGGACACAGAGAAATATGAAGTTAGGTTGTAAATCAGCCAGGATCTCAACTAATAGGAAATAAAGGACCAAGGTCCGCTCCTCTTGTACCTACTTGAAGCCTTGCAGATAATGGTCACTCACTGATTATGTCATTCTAACCATCTCATTGTACAATTTGATAGGAACATGAGAATTGCAAGATGAAGAAAAGCAAAGATGATCTAACTCATCTGGCTGTTGCATGTGGCATTTATAATCGAGATGTTGTCTGATCATTGCAATTGATTAGCCCACAACAAACTCAGACACAAGGTAAGGAAACACCATTAGAAGAGACACTTGTAAACCACAATTCTAAAGTTACCTCTTTCCCCAATAGTACCAGGAATTTTTAAATAACTATTGATGCAGACATTCATAGAATCATGCAATCACTGCATGCTACAGCACAAAAGGAGTCCATTTAGTATATTGTCGAGCTATTTAATTAATGCCAGTGGCTTGCTCATTCCCCACAGCCTTGTAAATGTTTCCCCATCAATTATTCATACAATTCTCTTTTGCAAATAATTATGAAATCTGCTTCCACCACCCTTACAAACAGTGCATTCCAGATCTCAGCGATTTGCTGTGTAAAATAATGTTTCCTTGAGTCACTCTGCATCTTCTGCCAGCAGCAGCCGATTGTGTTAAAATCTTTCTGGAATTTGAAAGAAGTAATATCGACTGGACATGCCTCATCCCGCAAATGATCTCAGTAATCTTTCTAAAGAGGACGGTTTCTCACTTGGTATTCCTGATGAAGAACTTCATCCGCATTAGAAATTTGGACATGTTGTGCACACAAGGTTCCAACCATTAATTTATTTGATTGCATGGATGGTACAGCAGGCACTTGGAGTTCCAATATGTGCTCCCAGCTTGCGAGGGTCTCAGCACAAATTCAGACAGTGACAAAGTCTTCAACCCACCGTGTACATGTGGCTCTTTGTAGAGTAACCTAGTTAGTCCCATTTCCCTGATCTATTCCCATAGCTCTGCGACTTTATTTTGCTCACGTGGCCATCAATCTCCTGTTGAAATCATTGATTGTTCATCACTCTGGGCAGCAGCTGTACCAGGCCATTATCATGCACTGTGTAAAAATGTTCTTCCTCACATTACCTCTGTTACTCCTGGCCAAAACCTATATCAGCATGCCAGGCTGAATGGCCTTCTTCAGTCGTGAAACTATTGTCATTCTGTGTCTCCTAGTCTTTTACCAACAGTTAACGGAGACTTATTTGCGTCTGTGTTACCTAAACCTGCCATAGTCTTGTACAACTCAATCAAATCTCCCCTCAGTCCCCTTTGTTCCAAAGAGAAAATAGAGGGAATGATTAAATTCTATGTTTGGTTTTGGGGGCGTTTAGCAGGATGTTTCTCAGTGGCTGCAGTGCTGAGAAATGTCCCACTATTCAACGGTACTTTGCCATTTTACTTTGGCCTGGGGAGTTTCTCTTTGCTGAGGGCACACTTGAGTCATTTCCTGCTGGCTCCTCGCAAATCGGGGCACCATTTTGGAAGGCTGCCCCGATCTCCCCACCACCACAACCCCACACCCGCCTGGGAGGCACTGTCTGGGTGCCAGGCTAGCAGTGCCAAGGTGCTTGTGTGCCAGAGGGAGTGCCAGGGTGCCATCCTGCCCTGCCCCTGACCACGCCAGGGTCTCTAATAGGCTGGGTGACCCCCAGGTGTCATTACGACTGGTCCATGTTTGTGTGGATCAATACTAAATGTACATTGGCAAGGTTTCCCAGGTCCCGGGGGCTGGGTAAATCCCGCAAATGCATATTTAAGTTAGCCTAATGGCTCATTAAAATATGCTGATCTGGGCAAGATTTTGTTCAATCTCCCAAGATGTTTCGTGCATCACAAATCTCACAAGAGGCCTCTCACGAAATTCAATGGCCTCATCCCAACACCAAGATGGGTGCAATGAAGCCACTAAATCGTGCCTCCCAACTTCTCCCACCTAATCTTCCAGCTAACATCCTTAATTCATGGAAACAGTCTAGTAAATCTCCTCTGCACTCTCAAAAACCCTCATCCTTCCAAAAGTGTGGTGACCAGAACTGGATGTAATATTCGAACTGTGTCCGAACCAGAGTTTTATAAAGTTCAGCATAACTTCCCTGCTTTTGCTATTTGCCTCTATTTTATCAAGCTCAAGATCCCAGATTTGATTTGATTTGATTTATTGTCACATGTTCCGAAGTACAGTGAAAAGTATTTTTCTGAGCCGAGGAACGTACACAGTACGTACATAGTAGACAAAAGAATAATCAACGATAACATTGACAAATGGTACATCGACAAACAGTGATTGGTTACAGTGCGGAACAAGGGATCAAACAAAGCAAATACATGAGCAAGAGCAGCATAGGCCGGCATGAATAGTGTTCTTACAGGGAACAGGGAACAGATCAGTCGGAAAGGGGAGTCGTTGAGGAGTCTTGTAACTGGGGGAAGAAGCTGTTCCTATGTCTGGATGTGCGGGTCTTCCGACTTCTGTACCTTCTGCCGGATGGAAGGGTCTGGAAGAAGGCAAAGCCTGGGTGGGAGGGGTCTCTGATAATGCTGTCTGCCTTCCTGAGGCAGCGGGAGGTGTAGACAGAATCAATGTGGGGGTGGCAAGCTTGTGTGATGCGTTGGGCTGAGTTCACCACACTCTGCAGTTTCTTGCGGTCTTGGACCGAGCAGTTGCCACACCAGGCTGTGATGCAGCTGGATAGGATACTCTCTATCGCACATCTGTAGAAGTTTGTAGAGTCGATGCAGACATGCCAAATTTCTTTAGCCTCCGTAGGAAGTAGAGACGTTGTTGGGCTTTCTTGACTGTTGCATCAATGTGAGTGGACCAGGACAGACTGTTGGTGATAATGACCCCCAGGAACCTAAAGCTGTCGACCATCTCCACTTCGGAGCCATTGATGCAGACGGGAATGTGTGGCGTGCTGCGCTTCCTGAAGTCGATGATCAGTTCCTTGGTCTTTCCAACGTTTACAAAGAACAAAGAAAAGTACAGCACAGGAACAGGCCCTACGGCCCTCCAAGCCCACGCCGACCATGCTGCCCGTCTAACCTAAAATCTTCTACACTTCCTAGGTCTGTATCCCTCTATTCCCATCCTATTCATGTATTTGTCAAGATGCCCCTTAAATGTCACTATCGTCCTTGATTCCACCAGCTCCTCCGGCAGCGCGTTCCAGGCACCCACTACCTTCTATGTAAAAATATTTGCCTCGTACATCTCCTCTAAACCTTGCCCCTCGCACCTTAAACCTATGCCACCTAGTAATTGACAATCTACCCTGGGAAAAACCATCTGACTATCCAGAGAGAGGTTCTATTTAGAGAGAGGTTGTTTTCGTACACCATGCAACCAAGTGATTTATCTCCCTTCTGTAGTCTGATTCGTCGTTGTTTGAGATACGGCCCACCACAATCATATCATCCGCAAACTTATAGATTGAGTTGGAGTTAAATCTAGCCAAACAGTCCTGTGTATATAGGGAGTACAGTGGAGGACTGAGCACACATCCTTGCATTCCCCGGTGTTAAAGACTATTGTGGAGGAGGTGCTAACCACTTTGCTAACCACTCTCTCAATATATTCTGCCACCTCCAATGATCAATGCACTTGCAACCCGGATCCCTCTGTCCCTGCACATTCTTTACAACTGTGCTATTAAGTCTACACTACTTCTCCCTAGCTCACCTATCATATACTGTTAATAATCTTGCCCACAGCTCAAGGTCATTAACCTGTAGTTACCACATTCTGATTTCACAGAATCACAGAATTGTTACAATGCAAAAGGAAGCCATTTGGCCCATCATATCTGCACCAGCTCTCTGAATGAGCATTTGACTCAGTGTCATTTTCCCGCCTCCCCGCTGTAACCCTGCACGTTCTTCCTTTTCAGATAAGTCATACCTAGCACAAAAGAAGATGGTTGTGGTGGTTGGAGGTCCATCATCTCAGTTCCAGGACGTCACTGCAGGAGCTCCTCGGGTTGGTTTCCGCGGCCCAACCATTTTCATCTTTTCCATCAATGACTTCCCTTCGTTCATAAGGTCAGAATTAGCGTTGCTTATTGATGACTGCACTATGTTCAACCCCAATCCGCGACTCCTCAGATACTGAAGTAGTCCATGTTCAAATGCAGCAAGATCTGGAGAATATCCATGTGTGGGCTGACAAGTGACAAGTAATATTTGTGCCACGTAAGTGCCAGTCAAAGACCATCTCCAACAAGAGAGAACCTAACCATCACCCATTGACATTCAATGGTATTACCATTACTGAATCCCCACTAACAACATCTTGGGGGATACCATTGACCAGAAACTGAACTGGGCGAGCCATATAAATAATATTTTGACAAGAGCGGGTCAGAGGCATGGAATCCTGTGGCAAGTAATTCACCTCCTAATTCCCCTAAGCCTGTCCACCACCTCCAAGGCATTAGTCAGAAGGGTGATGGAACACTCTCCACTTCCTGGATGAGTGTAGTTCCAATGACACTCAAGAAGCTCGACACCATCCAGGACAAAACAGTCCACTTGATTAGCACCCCATCCACAAACATTCACTTCCTTCACTGGCGATGCACAGTGGCAGCCGTGTGTACCATCTACAAGATGCACTGCAGGAACTCACCAAGGCTCCTTTGGCTGCTACCACCATGGGAGCAGACACATGGGAACACCACCACCCTCCAAGTCACTCACCATCCTGATTTGGAAATAAGTCGCCGGGTCGAAATCCTGGAACTCCCTCCCGAGCAGCACTGAGGGTGTACCCACACCACAAGGACTGCAGCGGTTCAAGGAGGCAGCTCAACACCACTTTAACAAGGGCAATGAGGGATGGACAATAAATGCTGGCCTAGCCGGTGATACCCAAGTCCCGTGGGTGAATAAATAAAACAAAACAAAACAATCTAATTCCCTTTTGAAAGTCTTGATTGAATTTGTCTCCACCACCCTCTGAGGCAGTGCATTCCAGACATTAACTACTCGCTCCACGAAAGCGTTTTTCCCACATTGCTTTTGCTTCTTTCGTTAATTAATTTAAGTCCGCGCCCTCTCATTCTCAAGCCATTCATGAGTGGCAACAGTTTCTCCCTATACCTACTCTGTCTGGACCCCTCATGATTTTGAATAGCATAGAATTTACAGTGCAGAAGGAGGCCATTCAGCCCATCGAGTCTGCACCAACTCTTGGAAAGAGCACCCTACCCAAGGTCAACACCTCCACCCTATCCCCATAACCCAGTAACCCCATCCAACACGAAGGGCAATTTTGGACACTAAGGGCAATTTATCATGGCCAATCCACTTAACCCGCACATCTTTGGACTGTGGGAGGAAATCGGAGCACCCGGAGGAAACCCACGCACACACGGGGAGGATGTGCAGACTCCGCGCAGACAGTGACCCAAGTCGGAATCGAACGTGGGACCCTGGAGCTGTGAAGCAATTGTGCTAACCACAATGCTACCGTGCTGCCCCAAAGAGATTAGTGAACCAGATGGGTTTTTATGACGATGGTTTCACGGTCAACTTTTAATTCCAGATATTTTATTGAGTTTAAATTCCACCACCTACCCTGGTGGGATTCGAACCTGGATCCCCAGATCATTATCTTGGGTCTCTGGATTGTTGTCCAGTGACAACACCACTACGCCACCGCCTCCCCATTATCTCCATCAAATTTAGGGCAGCACGGTAGCATTGTGGTCAGCACAATTGCTTTACAGCTCCAAGGTCCCAGGTTCGATTCCCGGCTTGGGTCACTGTCTGTGCGGAGTCTGCACGTTCTCCCCGTGTCTGCGTGGGTTTCCTCCGGGTGCTCCGGTTTCCTCCCACTGTCCAAAGATGTGCAGGTTAGGTGGATTGGCCAAGCTAAATTGCCCTTAGTGTCCAAAATTTCCCTTAGTGTTTGGTGGGGTTACTGGGTTATGGGGATAGAGTGAAGTGTGGACCTTGAGTCGGGTGCTCTTTCCAAGAGCCGGTGCAGACTCGATGGGCCGAATGGCCTCCTGCTGCATTGTAAATTCTATGATTCTCTGATAAATCTCCAAAGGAAACAGTTCCAGCATCTCCAATCTATCTTTGGAACTGAAGCTCCTCGTCCCTCGAACCATTCTTGTGACTCTTTCCCGAAAACAATCTCTTCTGATTCCTTCTCTTTTCAAAATAGCAAAACCACACAAGAATACTCTGAACCCCTGCCACCTTGGCTATGATCTTCCTCGTCAACACTCTAAGATAAATTAAATAATGTGCTGCAGTATCGTTGACCTTCAATTGATTTTAACTCGCACCAAAGTCCTCTTCACCCATCAGCGTATTTCTCGCTGATCTACGTAGCTTCCTGTTTGGCAATGCTTCGATTTTTAACATTCTTGTCCCGGCGTTCGTCCCTGTTTGGCCTGGTCAATGCTCTCCCTGACCTGTGATCTCCATCCTGTGTCTCCAACTCCCCAGTCCCTGCCCACACCTCACCTCCCCCCCGCGCCCCCCCCCCAACCCCCGCCACCGCCACTCCCCATAAATATCTGGACTATTATTGCTAATTTACTCATTGTACACTTAAAATATGGATTTCTCTCTCGTCATCGGAAGTGAAAACACAAAGCAGCTCTCTCTCTCATCAGCTCATTTCCTTATTCTAATTTATATTGACGGCACAAATCTTTCAAGCCTTGAGCGCGGACTTTAATTGTTCTTTGTCTCCTTACCCAGAAAGGAAAGACTGCCTTGCTGATAACTGACCTTTTTTGTCATTGTGCATTACATAAATTATAAATTAGGGCTATAATGAGTACAAAGACAATTTCTGCTCGGTCAAAATCTCTTAATATCCAAATTAACCCTCTTCTCAATTACGACAGGTTTACAGTCTGTGGTCTCAATGTCCTTGATGAAAATTAGCCTTCCTGCCCACTCTTAATTGCTGTCCTCGTTTCCTCCTGCAATCCGGAATAAAAACAGAAAGTGCTCGAAATACTCATTAGGTCCGGCAGAGTTTATATTTTCAGGGCCCATGGTTTTCCGTTCAATGCTAAATAACCTGTTTTAATGATGCTGGTTGAGGAATAAATGTTGACCAATATATCGGGGAGAATTCTTCTTCAAAATAGCACCATAGGGTCTTGTATATCTGCCTGAGAGGGCAGATGACTCACACAAAAGCCAACATCTCTCACAGATGCAGCACTGTCTCAGCCCTGCGTGAAATTTCAGCCGAGTTCACGTGCTGAAGTTTTAGAGAGTGTAATAATTCCAGGAGGCACGGAGTGAAAGTACACACTGGTTATTTTTAAACAGGATATAAAGCCATTCCCACGGCATACAACACAAACTTCCCAGGACTATCAGGAGCTGCTGGCCCGGGTCTGGGAGCTACATGAACGATCCCACTAATGAGTCCCACCTCGAGGGGCCTCTGCCTGCTCACCTCGGAAACCCGTAGTCTACGAACCCACCTCAAGGCCAAATCATCCATTTCACTCCCGCGGCAGTGAGGCCTCTTTTGTCGCTTGGCACAAGGCCTCGAGTCGTTGGCGGGTAGAGCAGTATCGGGTGGGGGGGGGGGGGCACAGGACGAGGACTGGGGATTGTCTCTTCTTTGTTGGGTGCGAACGAACAGCAGGTGGGGACTCCAATTTGGTGCTGACCTCCGGAGGCGGATCAATCTCCTCAGCCTCCATTTCGGACTCCGAATCTTCATCGTCAGGGGGAATGAATCTCTATGCCCCCAGAGGTTGAGTACCCTTGCTGGAGATAGTCGCAACGGGCGTCAAGGACATTGTCTCTACTGAAATCATGTCTGCTGCAGTGGATTTCCTGGTGTCCAGGTGGTCCAGGTGTTTTTCATGTCCCGCCCTTGGACTTTGACTTTGTAAGAAAGCGGACCAGTCTTTTCCAGCACAACTCCAAGGACCCATTGGGCATCTTCTCCAAAGTTCTACACATAGACGGCATCTCCTGTTCAGGTTTTCTGGTGTCGTAGTTCCTTTTTTGGGTCTCCTGCTTTGCCTGCACCTTCTTCCTTGTCTGTGCGGAGTCTGCACGTTCTCCCCGTGTGCGCGTGGGTTTCCTCCGGGTGCTCCGGTTTCCTCCCACAGTCCAAAGATGTGCAGGTTAGCTGGATTGGCCGTGCTAAATTGCCCCTAGTGTCCTAAAAAGGTTAGGTGGGGTTGCTGGGTTACGGCGATAGGGTGGAGGTTGGGTAGGGTGTTCTTTCCCGCACCCATCTGATTCTGAGGGCTGGATGATGACCCACGAAGACAGTCAAAGCTGACACCACTTGGTGTCCTCTGTCGTGGTGGTGGGGAGTGGGATAGGAGGGGGTATTGGTCATCACACACCTGATATTCACACCTGGGGGGCAGGGTTTTCCGGCCACACCCTTTCTCCACTGTGTTCCCCACGCCCCTATGCCATCCACCCCACCCCGCCACTACCCCGAGGTCAGGAACAGAGCAGGACAGAGCTCAAAAATACTGGCACTGGCTGCCATGCTGGTTTCTTGATCGCCATTCCTGGTGTCAGCCATTTTTGCCAAGGTGGGTTAAGAGCCATGGAGGGCTACCTGCTCCCATAAGGCAGGAGCCAATTATGCTCCTTAGCAACCATGCTCAGGCCAATGGAAGGGGTTGACTAGGATTTTCCAGTCAGGTTCTAGTTTCCCGATGTGACAGAGGGCAGTTTGTCTGGAGGTCGCCACTCAGTGACTGGCAGGGACCCAGCACTCCAAGCAGACTTATAGCGGGTCTCCCTACTTGATTGGATGAGGTTTGAGCCAAATCCCACCTGTGGAGAGATTTTGCTCTCTCTGCACCTCATCAATCAGTGGTGCCCTGGTTGCATTTTTTTACTCTGGATTTTGAAATGCTGTTAAGAGGGTACCTCTATGTTGACGCATCCTCTCAGTTACTTACCTCTGCTGCCCCTGCTGCTGCTTTCAAACCGGGAAGTCTCTATTCGGCCCTCCATACAATCATAGAATCATATAATTCCTGCAGTGCAGAAGGAGGCCATTCGACCTACTCACCCACCCTAGCCCCGTAATCCCACAGCCGCACCTATCCCGCACATCTTGGAACTGCGGAAGGAAACCGGAGCACCCGGAGGAAACCCACGCAGGCACGGGGAGAACGTGCAAACTCCACACAGACAATCACCCGAGGCCGGAATTGAACCCGGGTCCCTGGCGGGGTGAGGCAGCAGTGCTAACCACTGAGCCACCGCGCCTGCAGCTTTGGGAGCCCGCCTGTTTTAGTTGGCCGAGGAACACATCTACAAGCAAATTAAGAGGCCATCCTAATCACAGTGCCAGGTCACAGCCTTGTTCCAGGGTAGGTTCTGGACCCAGGAGCAGTCCAGGCCCCTCCCTCAAAATGAGAATGTAACCCATGGGCTTGCCAGGAAGAAACGGGAAGTAGTTTCTCCCCTACCTAGCACAGGATTGAGTACTGAGGCAAAATGCAATTCCCTCAACCAGCTAACGCTGAACTCGGAGCTGATCGATTATGAGACTTGCTAACAGTGTTCATTTGAACATGAAAACCACTGACTGAGCAAAGATTGTGTTTGTCCTCATTATACTTCCAATTTATAATTAATATACAGCAAGGGGAGCAAAAAGGCATCTTCGAGAAAAGGTCAGTTACCATCAAAAGAATATTTCCGTTTACGATTAAGTATTTGACTGTTTGCAGAGATGCTACGCTTTTTGCTTCTTGTGCAAAAAATGTAATGTGGATTGAAGTGCTGGTAAGTTGGCAAATGTACAATTTTAAAACTTTAATGCTCATGCAACATGTTCAAAGTAAGCTTATTTGTGGAGCATGAAACACGCATAATTCATCCTAATCAGTTGCGTTTGAAGTGTATACTCGACAATATTGAATTCAAATTTTAATGACCTCAAAAAATATTTTCCTTGCAATGAAACACATTCAAAGCATACATTTAACAGTCGCATAAAAAATTTAGGTGTTAAAATAAATTCATGAGAAATTTATGAATTTAATACAATTCTGATGATTACTCCTGCTGCAATAATTCCAGGAGGCACGGAGTGCAAGGCCAAACTGGTTTATTTAAACGGAAATTGAAACAGCACCATCCGGGCAATAGGGTGGCACAGTGGTTAGCGTTGTTGCCTCACAGCACCAGGGACCCGGGTTCAATTCCGGCCTCGGGTGACTGTCTGTGTGGAGTTGCATTTTGCTCTGCGTCTGCGTGGGTTTCCTCCGGGTACTCCGCTTTCCCTCCCACTGTCCAAACGTGTGCAGATTAGGTGGATTGGCCATGATAAATTGCCCTTCAGTGTCCAGGGATGTGCAGGTTAGCTGGGATTATGGGGATGGGGATGGGGCGGGGGAGTGGGCCTAGGTAGGGTGATCTTCCAGAGGGTCGGTGCAGACTCGATGGGACAAATGGCCTCCTTCTGCACTGTAGGAACTCTATAGTAGTATGTGGGGCGGCACGGTAGCACAATGGTTGGCACTGTTGCTTCACATTGAGGGCATTTAAAAGTTTATTAGATAAACATATGGATGATAATGGCATAGTGTAGGTTAGATGGCTTTTGTTTCGGTGCAACATCGTGGGCCGAAGGGCCTGTACTGCACTGTATTGTTCTATGTTCTATGTCCTACAGCGCCAGGGTCTCAGGTTCGATTCCCGGCTTGGGTCACTGTCTGTGCGGAGTCTGCACGTTCTCCCCGTGTCTGCGTGAGTTTCCTCCAAGTGCTCCGGTTTCCTCCTACAAGTCCCGAAAGACACGCTGTTAGGTACCTTGGACATTCTGAATTCTCCCTCAGTGTACCCGAACAGACGCCAGAGTGTGGCGACCAGGGGATTTTCACAGTAACCTCAATGTTTTCACAGTAACCTCAATGCAGTATTAATGTAAGCCTTGGATACCCCAGGGTATACATTGTGTAATTCCATCAGGATGAGGCAACGACCCGGGTGGGATGACTACTCAGGCTCCTATGACGATTGGAAGATGTTTGGAAAATTGGATTATAAATGTAGTGGGCAATTTAAGGGTTAAACGCCTCAAGGTTAGAATGTGTTTGTTTAAAGAGTTCTGTTCTACAGGGCCTGGGTGGTTTTAGCAGCCAACAGGTTAAATTGATGAAGGAATGTGTTTTTCAGTCTGGTTTGCCTGGGGAACTCTCTGGGGAGTTAATGTGTTTTGCGGCCTGCAGAGATGTTGTTTTACAGCTTGGGGAGATGGGGTCATTGCTGGGTGGAGCCAAGGAAGGCAGACAGACACGTTGAAAGCATTAGAGAGGCAGTTGGGGGAAAAGCTTTGGAGAGAGGAGTTGTCTTCTGATCTGCCTGATGCTGGGTCCACAATTCTCCCACAGTAAGGGAAATTTGGATCTATGTGTTTCTTTTCTTGTTGTTTAATAGGAAATTGAGTATTAGTGTTAAAGGTGTAAATTGTAAGCTGTTCTTTTTGGGTGTGAAGTTAAAAGTTTAATATTGAAATGAAAATCGCTCATTGTCACAAGTAGGCTTCAAGTGAAGTTACTGTGAAAAGCCCCTAGATGACACATTCTGGCACATGTTCGGGGAGGCTGGTACGGGAATTGAACCGTGCTGCTGGCCTGCCTTGGTCTGCTTTAAAAGCCAGCTCTTTAGCCCTGAGCTAAACCAGCACATTGTATGCATTATAAAGTTTTGTTTTAAAAATTCCTATTTTTCCATGCCATCACTCCTGGTGCAAATCATTCTTTCAGCAGTCTTTCAAATAAATTAAAATGTTGGAGTTTCTATCCAGTATCCGAGCCAGACCAGAAGATGGCATCATCCAGTGGGGGGTATTACAATCCCAGACCGAGCCCGGTCTGGTCTGGGATCGTAATACTCCCCACAGGATGATGCCATCTTCTGCACCCAGCTATGTAATTTGATGAAGGAGGGTTTCATGTCATCTGTGGGGTGTCCTCGGAATCCACCATTGAGAATCATCTGATCAAATGTTGCCAGTGTGGGGTCCTTCCGGGTCCACGCTTGAATCTGATTCACGGATGCTGGCAAGGTATCCAGGAAGTCCAAAGGCATGAGACCTCCACTATTGACAGCACAGTGGCCAAGTGTGTGGCAGTGGGAGGAAACTCAGGGCATTCGTGTTTGTCATGTGTGTTTCCGAGCAGAGCTCGAGAGAGAGTATTCGTAGACCTCTAACAATAATGCCCAACATTGGATCCAAGCTGAGGCGATGGGGGGGGAGTTGCTTTATCATCTTTGAAAAGGCCCAGCAGGGGTCTATGGGTCTGATCCAGTTGTGAAATCATAGAATTTGCGGTGCAGAAGGAGGCCATTCGGCCCATCGAGTCTGCACCGCCCCTTGGAAAGAGCACCCCACTTAAGCTCACACCTCCCCCCACCCAACCTTTTTCGACATTAAGGGGCAATTTAGAGCGGCCAATCCACCTAACCTGCACATCTTTGGACTGTGGGAAGAAACCGGAGCACCCGGAGGAAACCCACGCAGATACGGGGAGAACGTGCAGACTCCGCACAGACACTTGTAGACCTCTGTGGAGGCTTCCCTGGTACTTCTGGGATTATCCTGCTGTCCTTGAGATGCCAGAATGCCCTGGCTGAACGTTGGCCACACCCCTGACAGCCTGAGAATGCTGCTGTCCATCATCCCTTGGCGTCTGGGGGCCATTGTCCAAAGACAGAGGGTTCCGCCAACAATTCTTTTTGTATCGCAACATTATTGATCACAATCAGTGATCCCCCGTGGTCCTCATGAGGGTTATCACATCTGCGATGTGGTTTAAATGCAGTCAGCGTCTATTAAAACGCTTTATTTACATTAACATTAATCAGAAAGCTCTTTCAGTCTGATGTCTGAGCTATGTCAGGCAATGGGAAGTATCAAAGGCAGTGGCAACAGTGACAGGTTTTTGCATTCAGTTGCTATTTGGGAAAGAAGGGCTTTCGAAAGATTGCCAGATAATCACAGAGCAGTGCTGCAGGTTAACATCAAGGATTTAACCAATTCATCATGATTATCTGGCGATGGGCAAGTTTCAGAGTCACCAGCCCTACTTGAAATATTAGTCCCTTAACCCTGACATGTCCAGGTTAGATTCTTTCTCTATGGACATCACCCTCCCCAGCAACTCCCCGCACCGCCCCCCTCCCCCCCGCCCAAGGAACACCTCGTTCCTCGAATTCTGCCTACTTGTACATCCACAAACACCTTTGCCCTGCCGTGTCATCAGCTGACTAGCTTCTAAGCTCTGAAATTCTTTCTCGTAAACGCTCCGCTTCTCTGTTCACCTTTCAGCCGCTCCTTGAAACCAACCTGCTTTGCGGAGTGTTTAGTCCCTGATGTCTCTACGTGTGAGGAGTCAGGGCCAAATTTGCTTTGATAATGCGTCTGACCTTAAGATGTTTACTACTTTAAAGGCACAAAGGAAATTTCAATAAGGTCACAGGGGGCGGGATTCTCCGTTCCTGAGACTAAGTGTTGACGGCGACGCAGGATTCGTGGATTTTCATGACAGCAAAACTGGCGCTGAACCCAGACCGATGCAGCGACTGTGGAAGGGCTAGCACCGTCGCCACATGGAACACGATTCATTCCAATGGAAAACGGTGCAGGATTCGCCGGGTCTGTGATTGACACTCGGGAAGCTGACAAGCTGCAGCCCCACATACACATTACACTCCCCCACACACCCTCATCTCAGCCAACAAGATGGCATTGGTTGCGCTGGAGCGTGCCCATACAGCTGATGGGTCGTCTGGGACCAGAGGGCATCAAGGAGGTGGCCTGGGGGGGGGACCTATACGACCCGAGGCCCTAGGTTCACAGTGGGTTGTTAGCGATGTGAAAGAACATTGGTTTATTTACATTTACATTATATACAGCTCCCGGTAGATCCCTATCAGGCCTCCCCACATCGGTGCCTTACTGGCCGACCTTTTATACATAGCTGAATGGAATTCCCCCGCCCCTCAGCGGGGGCTCTCGAACTCCGCGAGAACCACAGGTAGGGAATCATTCCCAAGCCGTAAGTCCATGCAGCATACGACAGAAATAAAAATTTTGTTGCGAAAATACTGAACAGTTGCTTATATTTACTGCTAATTACATGGATGAGTGTTGTCCTCAGGTGCTAATTTGGGGGAAGGATTACCGGATTAACCAGATTAGGCAGCATTTGCAAGATGTTGTTTGGGCGAGGCTGTTTGAGGGTAAATCCACATTTGGCATGTGGGAGTCTTTTAAGGAGCAGTTGGTGGGAGTGCAGGACAGGCATGTGCCGGTAAAAAGGAAGGACAGGAAAGGCAGGATTCGGGAACCATGGGTGACCAGGGAAATTGAGAATCTTGTCAAAAAGATAAAAGATGCATACGTGAGGTACAGGCAACTAAAAACAGATGAAGCACTTGAATACAAGAAAATTTGAAAAGAGCTCAAGCAGGGAGATCGGAGGGCAAAAAGAGGTGACAAAAAGTCCTTGGCAGACAGGATTAAGGAGAATCCTAAGGCATTTTATACGTATATTAGGAATAAGAGGGTAGCCAGAGAAAGAGTTGGTCCACTCAAGGACAAAGGAGGGAAATTATGTGTAGAACCAGATGAAGTAGGTGAGGTCCTTAATGAGTATTTTGCATCGGTATTCACAAAGGAGAGGGACATGTTGATTGTGGTGCCTTAGAGGGATGTGTAAACACTTTAGAACAGATCGTTATTACGAGGGAGGAAGTGTTAGGTGTGTTAAAAATCATTAAGGTAGACAAATCCCCAGGGCCAGATGGCATGTATCCCAGATTACTGAGGGAGACAAGAGATGAAATCGCTGGTCCTCCAACAGAAATCTTTGTGTCCTCGTTGGCCATAGGTGAGATCCCAGAGGATTGGAGGATAGTCAATGTTGTACCGTTATTTAAGAAGGGTTGCAAGGATAATCCGGGTAATTATAGACCAGTGAGTATGATGTCAGCGATAGTGAAATTGTTGGAAAAGATTCTCAGGGATAGGGGCCGGGATTCTCCGAGCCCGTACGGGGTCGGAGAATCGCCAGTGCCACGGAAAATTTCCGCCACGCCGCTCCGACGCCGGGACGCAATTCTCCGCCGACTGGAGAATCGACGCCAGTCGCGCGCGATCGACGCGGCGCCGGTCGAGGGCCGCTGAAAAGGTCCCCGCGCCGATTCTCTGCGGTCGACCGGCCGAATTCCCGCTGAGTCCCGCCGCCGTGATTCCAACCTGGTACCACCCGGCGGGAGCTCGGACCTGTGGCCACGGTGGTCATCCTGATGTGGGGGGGGGGGAAATCAGACTCCGGGGGGGGTCCTGCTACGACATCCAGGCCCGCGATCGGAGGCTACCAATCGGCGTGCGCCCGCGATCTGGAGGGGGCCTACCTCCTTCTGCGCGGGCTCGCTGTAGGGTTCCGCCATGGCTGCTGCACACATGGCGGACCTATGCCAGCAGTTCTGGGCTACGTATTGGCACCGGAGCTGCGTGGGGCACTCCTGCGCCGTGATGGCCACCTAAGGGCCGCTGAATTGCTGGCCAGGAGGTCCGGTGACGCTGGCATGAAACACTCCGGTGTTTGTGCCGGAGTCAACACTGAGCCGGGATTCCTGAGAATCCCGGCCAGGATCTATGCACATTTGGAAGTGAATGGTTTTATTAACAACAGACAGCAAGGTTTTGTACGAGGGAGGTCATGTCTCACTAATTTAATGCAAATGAATTTTCTGAGGAGGTGACAAAAGTGATTGATGAGAGAAGGGCTGTGGATGTTGTCTATATGGACTTTAGTAAAGCATTTGATAAGGTTCCTCATGTCAGGCTGGTGCAAAAGATTAAGTAACATGGGGTCAGGGGTGAACTAGCTGGATGGATCCAGAACTGGCTTGGCCATAGAAGACAGAGGGTATCAGTGGGAGGGTGTTTTTCCGAATGGAATCTATAACTTGTGGTGTTCGGCAGGGATCAGTACTGGGGCCTCTGCTCTTTGTAATATATATAAATGACTTGGAAAAAACGTAGCGGGTCTGATTAGCAAGTTTGTGAATGATACTAAGGTTGCAGGAGTTGCAGATAGCGATGAAGATTGTCAGAGAGTACCACAGGATATAGATAGGCTGCAAAATTGGGCAGAGAAATGGCAGGTGGAATTTAACCCGGCCAAATGCGAGGTGATGCATTTTGGTAGATCCAAATCAGGTGGGAGCTATAAAATAAATGGCAGAACCATCAGGAGCATAGAGACACCGAGAGATCTGGGCGTGCAGGTCCACAGATCCTTAAAAGTGGCAGCACAGGTGGAAATGGTGGTAAAGAAAGCATATGGCATGCTTGTCTTTGTCGGACAGGGTATCAAGTGTAAAAGCTCAAAACTTACGTTAGTTATATGGAATGTTGGTGAGGCCACATTTGGAACACTGTGTCCAATTCTGGTCACCGTACTACCAGAAGGACGTGGGGGCTTTAGAGAGAGCACAGAACATGTTTAGCAGGATGTTGCCTGGTATGGAGGGTAATAGCTATGAGAGATTGAATAAACTGGATTGTTGTCCCCAGAGAGACGGAGGCTGAGGGGCGACCTGATAGAAGTCTATTTTATTCTTTTTTATATAAATTTAGAGTACCTAATTATCTTTTTTTCCAATAAGGAGCAATTTAGCATGGCCAGTTACATCTTTGGGTTGTGGGGATGAAATCCACCCAGACACAGGGAGACTGTGCAAACTCCACACGGACAGTGACCCAGGACCGGGATTTGAACCCAGGTCCTCAGCGCCGTAGTCCCAGTGCTAACCACTGCACCACCGTGCTGCCTCCTGATAGAAGTTTATTAAATTATTAGTGGTATGGATAGGGTGAATAGTTGGAGGCTTTTTCCCAGGGCGGAAATGATCATTACAAGGGAGCACAGGTTCAAGGTCAGGGGGGAAAAGTTCAGTGGAGATGTGTGGGGGAAGTTTTCACACAGAGGGTCCATTCACACTTGCTCGAAGTGTCATACATTCATATGCAGGGGGACCGTTTGTGGCCGGTCCTTCAGGAAGAACACATTCAACTTTAAAGGTTGACAGCGCCAGTTAATCTATCGGGTCCTGGCTCAGTGCAAAAGCAAGAAGAAGTAGTTTGAAGGTGGCAGTTGATCTGAGGATTGGGACATCAATCCCTCGGAAGCGAAATCTTGTAGCCAATCTTTCAGAAAGAATGTATTCAATTAAAGGAACCATTTAGAAGTGAAGAAAAAAACAAAAGGATTCTGCAAATCAAATTAAAAGGGTGTTTGTCACGGATGATTTTCATTAATTGGTCAAACTCTGCCTCCCTGGCATTCCAGGGAACCTCGACAATGTGACATACGCACAATGATTGGCAGCACGGTAGCACACGTGGCGAGCACTGTGGCTTCACAGCGCCAGGATCCCAGGTTTGATTCCCCGCTGGGTCACTGTCTGTGCGGAGTCTGCACGTTCTCCCCGTGTCTGCGTGGCTTTCCTCCGGGTGCTCCGGTTTACTCCCACAGTCCAAAGACGTGCAGGTTAGGTGTATTGGCCGTGATAAATTACCCTTAGAGTCCAAAAAGGTTAGATGGGGTTATTGGGTTCTGGGGATAGGATGGAAGTGAGGGCTTAAGTGGGTCGGTGCAGACTCGATGGGCTGAATGGCCTCCTTCTGCACTGTATGTTCTATGTATGATTGACATTTTCAGCATACCCGTCAAGATGCATCAGCCCACACAGTGGACATGCATCCACAAACTCTAGAAATGTAATACCAACAGATTTGGAACCACTACATTGGAATGTGCCACCGTATTCCTTACAACTAAGGAATACGGTGGCACATTCCAATGTAGTGGTTCCAAATCTGAGGCAGCACGGTAGCATTGTGGATAGCACAATTGCTTCACAGCTCCAGGGTCCCAGGTTCGATTCCGGCTTGGGTCACTGTCTGTGTGGAGTCTGCACATCCTCCCCGTGTGTGCGTGGGTTTCCTCCGGGTGCTCCGGTTTCCTCCCACAGTCCAAAGATGTGCAGGTTAGGTGGATTGGCCGTGATAAATTGCCCCTTAGTGTCCAAAATTGCACTTAGTGTTGGGTGGGGTTACTGGGTTATGGGGATGGGGTGGAGGTGTTGACCTTGGGTAGGGTGCTCTTTCCAAGAGCCGGTGCAGACTCGATGGGCCGAATGGCCTCCTTCTGCACTGTAAATTCTATGATAATCTATGATGAAACTATAGCCAGCCTTTTGATTAAAGCACAGCCAGGTCAGCCCCCATTGACACCACCTTCATGTGTTAATGGACTATTCATTACATTTAAAAAAAAAATAATCTTTATTGTCACAAGTAGGCTTACATTAACACTGCAATGAAGTTACTGGGAAGAGCCCCGAGTCGCCACATTCCGGCGCCTGTTCGGGTACACAGAGGTAGAATTCAGAATGTCCAAATAACCTAACAGCGTGTCTTTCGGGACTTGTGGGAGGAAACCGGAGCCACCCGGAGGAAACCCTCGCAGACACGGGGAGAACGTGCAGAGTCCCCAAAGACAGTGACCCAAGCCGGGAATCGAACCCGGGTCCCTGGGACTGTGAAGCAATAGTGCTAACCACTGTGCTACCGTGCCGTCCATGACAGTGTGTATGAAGAAACAGATTTGGGTGGGGTGGGGAGGGAGCTTTTTGCTGCAATCTTTGTCGCGAGAGAGCGATTTGTGGTAGTTTTAAGAAATGTTTGTTTTTGCAGTCAGAGCGACAGTGGCAGAAGCGGCAAAAGGAAAAGGAGTAGCACAGCTCTCAGAAAATAAGTTTCATCAGGGCAGCATGGTAGCACAGTGGTTAGCACTGTTGCTTCAAAGCGCCAGAGTCCCAGGTTCAATTCCGTGTTTGGGTCACTGTCTGTGCGGAGTCTGCACGTTCTCTCCGTGTCTGCGTGGGTTTCCTCCGGGTGCTCCGGTTTCCTCCCACAAGTCCGGAGAGAATTGCTTGTTAGTTGAATTGGACATTCTGAATTCTCCCTCTGTGTACCCGAACAGGCGCCGGGATGTGGCGACTAGGGGATTTTTACTGTAACTTCATTGCATTGTTAATGTGAGCCTACTTGTGACAATAATGAAGATTATTATCATTATTAAAAGGAAAAATGTGCAGGGTAACGGGCAGAAGGCGGCAGAGAAAGAACCATAGAATTCCTACAGAGCAGAAGGCCCTTCATAATAATGAGGAAAGTTTCAGTGGGGTCAGGCAGGCGGGCCATCCTTAGTGGAGGAAACTCTCTCCAAATGGCTGGTTCCAACCGAAGGGGCAGTTTTTCCTGCACGCAAGCACGCAGCACAGTTAGCACTGTGGCTTCACAGCGCCAGGATCCCAGGTTCGATTCCCCACTGGGTCGCTGTCTGTGCGGAGTCTGCACGTTCTCCCCGTGTCTGCGTGGGTTTCCTCCGGGTGCTCCGGTTTCCTCCCACAGTCCAATGATATGCAGGTTAGGTGGATTGGCCACGCTAAATTGCCCGTAGTGTCCAAAAAGGTTAGGAGGGGTTATTGGGTTGCGGGGATAGTGTGGAAGTGAGGACTTAAGTGGGTCGTTGCAGACCCGATCGGCCGAACGGCCTCCTTCTGCACTGTATGTTTTACGTAAGCTTTTTACACAGAGGGTAGGGGGTGCCTGGAACTCGCTGTCGGAGGAGGTGGTGGAAGCAGGGATGATAGTGACATTTAAGGGGCATCATGACAAATACATGAATAGGATGGGAATAGGGGGATACGGACCCAGGAAGTGAAGAAGATTTTAGTTTAGACGGGCAGCATGGTCGGCACGGGCTTGGAGGGCCGAAGGGTCTGTTCCTGTGCTGTACTTTTCTTTGTTTTTGTTCAAACAAAGCCACTATACATAGTTATGACAGGGAGCTGCCGATAGTTGATTGAGAAAAAGACTTGAAGTATGGTGATTAGTAAACAGTGGGAAACATTTGAAGAAACAAATCAAAATGTTCAAACTCAACACATACCATTGAAAAACAAACTCAACATGCCATCTGCAACTTACTAAGCAGGTTCAGGACAAAACGCAAAGTCTGAGGAAGTAAATCTGAGGATTGGGTGTGTTGAGAAGCCAATAGATCTGAGTGCAGCTTCGAAGCCCTCTACCAGCTCTGTAACTTCCACTAACCCTACAACTTTCCAAAATCTCGGGCAATCTGACTTCATTCGCACACCTGATTTTCAATATCTCCCATTATCAGCCACACCTTAAGCTCCCTAACCCCTAAACTCCGGCATTCCAAGAGCCAGACTTCTCTACCTCTCTCCCAGCCCCTTCAAGATCAATTAGTTGTGGCTCAATTGATACTATTCTTCTGATTTTATGCGCACCTCCCCCCACCCCACCCCCCCGAGGATCAGAGCACAAAACCCAAAGCAGTACTAAGCGGGTGCTGCACGGTTGAAGGTGCTACCTTTTGAATGTGATGTTGAATTGAAGCTCAATCTACCTGCATGGATGCATGGAAGGCTAATTTGAAAGAGAGCGGGAGAGCTACCTAGGTCAATATATGTATCCCTCAGATATCACGGATACAACCTGGCCATTTTCACATTGCTGGACACTAAGAGGCTTCTTGCATTCCAACACTGCAAAATAAAACATTGAATTGACTGCAAACTACATTGAGACGTCAGGTGGTCATGTTAGGTGCTATACAGAGACAACACTATCTTTGCTTTTTAAACCCTACCTCTTTGACCTGGGCTGTCCAAACATCATCAAATGAATCTGTTTGACAACTTTCCCTGTGGAGCAATTTGGTGAATTTGATTTCATTGCAGGAGCTAGATAAATTCAACTTGTCGCTGGTGGTTGAATATTGTGCTGAAAATACCTACGTGAAGATGCGGAGAGAGAGAATTTGATTAAAATAGCTTAGGAGGGGGGGGGGGGCGGGTAGAGGAGTTTCTTGATTATCTCCAGGTAGCTAATCTATTTTCTTTTGCTTGCGGTGAAGGTTCAGCATTATATCAATAAAGTAATGGTTGATTCCTTCCAGTACTGGTGTTTCACTGCAATAAAAAGAGGTAACTCAAGGAACAATAGCATTCAAGTGCAGTCTTTCACATCATGGCTTTACTATGCTGCACATGCTCGGAACAATGAAACACTGTGCATCTGAGTGCTACAACCTTGGTAGCACAAATTATTATCTTGTAAGACATGGCATCCTCATCTCAGAGTTGACATTGAGGCGTCCACCCACATGATAAGAACAAAGAACAATACAGCACAGAAACAGGCCCTTCGGCCTTCCAAGGCTGTACCGGTCATATTACTAACCTCAGCACTTCCTTGTGCCGTACCCCTTGTGGTGTTGGGTGTTCTAACACACAGAAGAGCCAACACAGTTGCATATGGTACAACGCTTGTTTATTTAAACTCACTATTTACAACTTGGTCTTTGCACTCTGCACGTGGGGGGCTCCCTGCTTGTGGTGTTTCAACAGCTCTTTCATGCTTCCTTCTCCCCAGACCTACTGACCTCCAGGTGTCGTGCTCGTGCTTTTTATGTGGTTGGTGTTCTTGTCTGTGATTGGTTGTGGTGTTGTGTACTCTGATTTGCCTGTTAGTGTGTCCATCATGATGTGTGTGTTTGAATATCATGACATCCCCCCTTTTTACAAAGATATGTGCCTACGTGGTAATAAATATGATCGTGACGTGAGTGCATCTAAGAGTGTGTGTGTGTCGTGTGTAGCATGTGTCTATGACGGAACTATGTACATGGGGCGATGTCGAGTGCGTCACATGAATCCAGTTGTACCATAACATAACAGAAATGCGAACGAGAGAAGAAGAAAAAAAATTTTGAACAGTTGTCCAGTCAGACGACATCTGGAACGATAAACAACAACAGGTTATCATGTAAAATTGTCCAACTTATTAAACATATGAACTGTATTATAAGTCCATTCTAATGGGTTTGCGACGAATTCGGGTTGACCGCCTTAAGGGTGGATCAAGAACCACCGGCTGCTGTGCAGGCATGGCCATGGGTGGCGATGGAAAGGGCGTGATGTGCGGCAGCTCCACAAAGTCATCCTCGGAAGCCTGTTGAGGATCTGGCGTGTTGTGTGGCTGTGAACGTGGAAGTCGGCGAAGGGCGCGCCGATTGCGGCGACGCACGGAACCATCCGGCATGCGAACCAGGAACGAGCGGGGAGCCACTTGTCGGAGGACTTCGGCCGGTGCTGACCAGCCACCATACGGTTGATGGACGCGTACTTTGTCTCCGGAGGACAGGGGGGGCAGGTCCGTCGCTCGTGTGTCGTACCGACCTTTCTGGCGATCACGCTGCAGTTGCATGTCCCGAAGAACCGCCTCATGGTCTGTTGTCGGTGCCAGGACGGAAGGTACCGTCGTCCTGAGGGAGCGACCCATTAGTAGCTGCGCTGGCGAGAGGCCCGTGGATAACGGGGCCGATCGATAGGCCAGCAAGGCAAGGTTAAAGTCCGATCCGGCATCAGCCGCCTTGCACAGGAGCCGCTTTGCGATGTGGACACCCTTTTCAGCCTTCCCGTTCGATTGTGGATGCAGAGGGCTGGATGTCACATGAGTGAAACCATATGCTGCGGCAAAGGACGACCATTCACGGCTGGCAAAACAAGGTCCATTGTCTGACATGACAGTCCTTGGAATGCCATGGCGAGCAAACGTTTCCTTGCAGGCCCCAATGACTGCGGACGACGTCAGATCATGGAGAGGCATGACTTCCGGGTAGTTTGAGAAGTAGTCTATAATAACAATGTAATCTCTGCCGAGCGCGTGAAATAGGTCAACACCCACCTTCGCCCAGGGGGACGTCACCATCTCGTGTGGTAGAAGTGTTTCCGGAGGTTGCGCCGGCTGAAACCTCTGACAGGTTGTGCAGTTGAGCACCATGTTGGCTATGTCTTCATTAATACCCGGCCAATATACCGCCGCCCGGGCCCTTCGTCTGCATTTTTCGACACCCAAGTGGCCTTCGTGTAGTTGACGAAGAATCATCTGGCGCACACTGTGTGGAATGACGATCCTATGCGATTTCATAAGGACCCCGTCTATATTGGTGAGATCATCTCGCACATTGTAAAACTGGGGGCACTGCCCTTTTAGCCACCCTTCCGTCATGTGGCGCATCACTCGCTGCAGCAGAGGGTCAGTCGCCGTCTCTGCGCGTATGTGGGCCAGACAAGGATCATCAGCTGGCATATTTGCTGCTGTCAGAGTCACGTGTGCCTCAATTTGACGCACGAACCCCTCCGCATCTGGTGGTGTGCTCACTGCTCGGGAAAGAGTGTCCGCCACTATGAGTTCCTTCCCCGGAGTGTAGATCAGTTCAAAATCGTACCTCCTGAGTTTGAGTAAGATGCGCTGGAGGCGAGGAGTCATGTCGTTCAGGTCTTTGTTAATGATGTTGACCAGGGGGCGGTGGTCAGTTTCGACCGTGAATCGTGGCAGGCCATACACATAGTCGTGGAACTTGTCCAGTCCAGTTAACAAGCCCAGGCATTCTTTTTCGATTTGCGCGTAGCGCTGTTCGGTAGGGGTCATGGCTCGTGAGGCATACGCAACCGGGGCCCATGATGACGTGCTGTCTTTTTGCAGGAGTACCGCTCCAATACCAGATTGGCTGGCGTCTGTTGAGATCTTTGTAGGGCGAGTCGCGTCAAAGAAGGCCAGCACTGGTGCCGTGACCAGTTTGTGCTTGAGCTCCTCCCATTCCTGCTGATGCGACTGGTGCCAGTTGAATTCCGTCGATTTTTTTACGAGATGGCGCATGTTTGTTGTATGAGAAGCCAGGTTGGGAATGAACTTCCCAAGGAAGTTGACCATGCCCAGGAATCTTAAGACAGCCTTCTTGTCAGCCGGTCGTGGCATGGCTGTGATGGCGCTAACCTTGTCTGCATCGGGACGGACCCCGGACCTTGAGATGTGGTCCCCGAGGAATTTCAGCTCCGTCTGGCCGAAAGCACACTTCGCACGGTTGAGACGCAGGCCATTTTGCCGTATGCGGGTGAAGACACGTCGAAGACGATGCATGTGTTCCTGCGGAGTGGTGGACCAAATGATGATATCGTCCACATATACACGTACCCCTTCGATGCCTTCCATCATCTGCTCCATAATGCGGTGGAATACTTCAGATGCCGAAATGATGCCGAATGGCATCCGGTTGTAGCAGAATCTGCCAAAAGGGGTGTTGAATGTGCATAGTCTTCGGCTGGCCGGGTCCAGTTGGATCTGCCAGAATCCTTTGGACGCATCCAATTTAGTGAATATGTTGGCTCGCGCCATCTCGCTGGTGAGGTCTTCTCGTTTCGGGATGGGATAGTGTTCCCGCATGATGTTGTTGTTCAGATCTTTTGGATCTATACATATACGGAGCTCGCCAGAGGGCTTCTTTACACAGACCATGGAGCTGACCCATGGCGTGGGCTCCGTGACCTTGGATAGGACCCCTTGGTCCTGAAGAATCTGCAGTTGTGCCTTGAGGCGGTCTTTGAGAGGCGCAGGAACCCTGCGAGGTGCGTGAACGACAGGGATGGCGTCCGGTCTGAGTCGAATCTTGTACGTGTGTGGCAATGTCCCCATGCCTTCAAAAACCTCCTGGTTGTGAGCGAGGAGGGAATGGAGATTCGCGTGGAACTCAGCATCCGGGAAGTCGGATATCTCATCTGGAGAGAGAGACATGATGCGCTGTACCAGGTGAAGGACCTTACACGCTTGTGCGCCCAGTAACGAGTCCTTTGATGAGCCCACAACTTCGAAGGGGAGTGTGGCCGTGTACCTCTTGTGAGTCACCTGTAGCTGGCAAGATCCTACGGACGGGATAACGTTCCCGTTATAGTCAACCATCTTAAGCCGGGATGGTGTGATGAGTGGTTTGACCTTCATGGCCTGGACTGCAGAGTAAGCAATCAGGTTGGCGGATGCGCCGGTGTCCAGACGGAAGGCGACGCGCGATCGGTTGACCGTCAGGGTGGCACACCACTCATCGTCTGGATTGATGGCATTGACCTTGTTGACATCAATGACGGCAACTCTGAAGTCATCCTGGTCATCTGCATCACTTAACTGGAAGTCTTGATGCGTGGGCTGGACGGTCCTGACTCGTGTGCGAGGTTGTCGAGGATGCGCCGGATCCATGGGTTGAGCCGCACGACAGCGGGCTGCGTAGTGGCCTATCATGGCACATCTGTTGCACTGTTGGTATTTTGCAGGACATTGCCCTTTTAAGTGTAGACCTCCACACTTGCTGCACGTCATGACGTCACGGCGTTCGTTGCGCCACTGCGCATGCGCAGTGCGATCTTGCGGTGGGCGCGCCTGCGCAGTGCGTCCCTCGTTGTGGCCGTTATTCTTGGCGCGCACCTGCGCGGGAGACCGCGAAAAGCGCGGGAAGCGGCCGCTGTCGTCCGGGCCGTGGGGCGGGAAGAAATCGACGGCCTGGATGCGTTCAACGTCGTGGGCGGCCTGGCTTGCCGATTCGACGGCTGGGGACCCCCTCCGTGCCAACTCGGACGCCTGAAATCGGGCAAAACGGCAGGCAGCATTCTCATGGAGGACACAGGCTTCCACAGCAGACGCTAAGGTGAGGCTCTTTATTTTAAGAAGCTGCTGGCGTAGGCCACTGGAGGCAACGCCAAAAACAATCTGGTCCCTGATCATGGACTCTGTGGTGGTGCCGTAACCGCAGGACTGCGCCAGAATCCGGAGGTGCGTCAAAAAGGGTTGAAAAAGCTCCTCCTTACCTTGCAGGCGTTGCTGAAAGATGTATCTTTCGAAAGTTTCGTTTACTTCAGTTTGAAAGTGCTGGTCCATTTTGAGGATGACCGTGTCATATTTGGCCTGGTTTTCGCCTTCCTCGAACACCAGTGAATTAAAGACATCATTTGGGTGGGGGCCTGCGTAGAAGAGGAGCATTGCAATCTTCGAATCATCCGAGACATTCTGTTTTTCGGTGGCACGGATGTACAGGTCAAATCGCTGCCTGTAGAGCTTCCAGTTGGTGCCTAGGTTCCCCGTGACTTGCATCGGCTGCGGTTTGCCGGTGTGGTCCATGTCCAGAATGGCAGGTTGGTAGGCAGGTATCGATCCACTCCTGTACCATGTGGTGTTGGGTGTTCTAACACACAGAAGAGCCAACACAGTTGCATATGGTACAACGCTTGTTTATTTAAACTCACTATTTACAACTTGGTCTTTGCACTCTGCACGTGGGGGGCTCCCTGCTTGTGGTGTTTCAACAGCTCTTTCATGCTTCCTTCTCCCCAGACCTACTGACCTCCAGGTGTCGTGCTCGTGCTTTTTATGTGGTTGGTGTTCTTGTCTGTGATTGGTTGTGGTGTTGTGTACTCTGATTTGCCTGTTAGTGTGTCCATCATGATGTGTGTGTTTGAATATCATGACACCCCTCTATACCCATCCTATCCATGTATTTGTCAAGGTGCCTTTTGAATGCCATTAATGTATCTGCTTCCATAACCTCCCCTGGCAACGCGTTCCAGGCACTCACCACGCTCTGTGTAAAAAACCTGCCTCGCACATCTCCTCTAAACTTTGCCCCACGGACCTTAAACCTTTGCAGCAATGGCTGATGATTTCCATTCACACCTTTTCTTGACCAGTCTTCAATTAAGTAGGCATGATCCTTAAAACACCTGTTTTGTATTCAATTGACTGATGAGCTGAGAATTATAGAACCCTTCAATGTCATTTGGGAAACTGGGTCCGACACTGAAAGACATAAACTGCCTGATTTAGCTGGTTGAGTGGTGTACGAAGGGGCCACTGGATAGCTGGTGTTATCTTCGGTATAACAGAGGTTCCTATCGCCTTTCATCCCTCTGAGGCAGATCAGGTAGCCACCACCTATCAGAATGCGGGGAGAGCTCAGAAGACTTGAGTCAATGAATGAACTATTGTTATGGGTCAGGGTTTAGAGAATCCCAAAGTGTATCATGAAGTTCACTAAGCCAATCCAATAGATAGACTTTATCCCCCCTCGAGCCCCTAATTGTTATGGGCCAGGGTTTAGAGAACCCCAAAGTGTATCATGGAGTTCACCTGACCCACAACTTTTAATAGATTGTGGTATGGGGAGCACATGGTTCACTCTACAGGTGTGGTACAGCAGAAATGGAAAAGTAGTTTAAAAAACAAAACCATGTTTATTCTATGAACTCAAGTGAACCTTTTTAAAACAAACAGTGAATATCTTAGCAACCATTAATTCAAAGATAACCCCCAAAGAATACAACACTAAGTAATCCTTTAAGCTGTCCTTCTAACATCCAAAAGACTTAACAAACCTTTAAACTGGAGCACATTAGGTTCACATTCACTATTGAGAACATTTAAAATTCTGAAGTCACCAAATGATCCAGAGATAGTCTTTGGATGGCAGAGATCAACAGGACAGCTCTTTGTTTTACTTCAGCTGCAGCTCACTGGAAAACCCAGACACACCCACGTTTTTTCTCAAAGTGAAACTAAAAAGCAGAACCAGAGCTCAGCTCCACCCACACTCTGACATCACTGCAGTAACATGAGCAGCTAACCATTTCTAAAAGCAACATTCTCAAGACACTATGCTTACCGCACTGTAATGGTAACTCAAGGGGACCGATTCTAAAATGCGGTTTCAAGGCACTCTCAACAGGCCCTTGAATAAAACACCGAAATTCTGCGAGTATTCAACTGGTCTGACATTGAGAGGGAACAAACTGGAAAGACTTTGAAATGTTAACAGTTGATAAGGAAACATGGAAATAGGCAAAGTGTGAATTAGGGGAAAAGGACAGAAAGGACAGTCTGCGAAAGGATGGAAGGCAGAAGAGATTAATTGGCGAAAGGATGATGGAGCAAGGCAAATGATGTTGGTTATTGTACAAGTAAAGAAATAAAATTTTGTACAAGTGGTATGAATGGAAATCATTAGCCGCAGATGCTGTCTGAGAACAAGTAGGAGCAAGGGTTACGATCTCTTGTTTAGAGACCTCACAGCCTTCCAGGCACCCCATTGAGTGCACTGATTTCAGATTATAATCCCCCCTATTTTCCAGCCTATCATGCAGACAACAGCAACAATGTATCGTTACGTCGCACATTTGACGTGTGCTTTACAGGACCATTAATAATTAATAATAATCTTTATTGTCACAAGAATGCTTACATTAACATTGCAATGAAGTTACTGTGAAAATCCCCTAGTCGCCAAATTCCGGCGCCTGTTCGGGTACACTGAGGGAGAATTCAGAATGTCCAATTCACCTAACAGCACGTCTTTCGGGACTTGTGGGAGTAAACCGGAGCACCCGGAGGAATCTCATACAGACACAGGGAGAACGTGCAGCCTCCGCACAGACAGTGACCCAAGCCGGGAAACGAACCTGGGACCCTGGCGCTGTGAAGCAACAGTGCTAACCACTGTGCTACCATGCTGCCCTGCTACTGCAGCGCCCGAGAATAGTTAGAACATAGAACATACAGTGCAGAAGGAGGACATTTGGCCCATCAAATCTGCACCGACCCACTTTAAGCCCTCACTTCCACTCTACCCCTGTAACCCAATAACCCCTCCTAAACTTTTTTGAACACTAAGGGCAATTTAGCATGTCCAATCCACCTAACCTGCACGTCATTGGACTGTGGGAGGAAACCGGAGCACCCGGAGGAAACCCACGCAGACACGGGGAGAACGCGCAGACTCTGCACAGACAGTGACCCAAGCTGGGAATCGAACCTGGGACCGTGGAGCTGTGAAGCAACTGTGCTAACCACTGTGCTACCAAGCCACCCTGTTACCGTGATGCCCTAGAATAGTTAAGTTGTTGCTTTTTACCAGCACAGACACGATAGGCCGATGGGGCTTTTTTACGCTGTACGCCTCCATGACTCTTATTTATCTCATCAGGGAGTGCAGGCGTCGCTGGCTGGGCGAACATTAATTGCCCGTATAAATTGCTCTTGAACCGAGTGATTTGGTGGCCGTTTAACAGTAAAACCACACTGCTGGGGCTCTGGTGTCACACCGGGTAAGAAGGGCATATTTCTTTCACTAAAAACATTAGTGGACCAGATAGGTGTTTACGACAATTTTAATTCCAGATTTTTATTGAACTCACCACCATCAGCCGAAGAGGGATTCAAACCCGTGTTACTAGGGTAGTGACAATAACACTACACCACCGCCTCCATGACTCTAAAATATGACACTAAGCCACATTGGGACATGTGAGGTCAGATGATCCAAGATGGTCAAAGATCATGGGCGCAATTTTCCCATCGGGATACCAAGTCCCGACGCAGGAGTGAAAACCGGAGTGTTTCACTCCGGCGTCGAAGGCCGCTCCCAGCCCCCTATTCTCCAGCCCCCGGGGGGCTAGGAGCGGCGCCGCGTCATTTACGCGCGCCTTGGCGGCGCGTAAAAGCGGCGCAGCATAAATGACGCGCCGGCGCCGCGTAAATGACGTCACCCGCGCAATCGCAGTTGCCGTCCTCCCCACGGCCGCCCTGCAAGAAGATGTCGGATGGATCTTGCGGGCCGGCGGAGAAAAGGAGGTCCTCCTTCAGAGAGGCCAGCCCACCGATCGGTGGGCACCGATCGCGGGCCAGGCCCCTTTTGAGACCCCCCCCCCGGTGCAGGAACCCCCCTCGCCCCCCCACAGGCCGCCCCCCCCCCCCCCAGCGTTCCCCCGCTGTTCCTGCCGGCAGCGACCAGGTGTGGACGCCGCCGATGGGAACCTGTCGTGTTGGGCAGGCCGCTCAGCCCATCCGGGCCGGAGAATCGCCGCTCGCCCGTTACAAACACGTGCCGATTCTCCCACCCGGCGTTGGGGGGGGGGGGGGGGGGGGGGGGGGGGGGAGAATTCCGCCCGTAGGGTTTCAAAAGTATCTTAAAGGAAGAAAGTGAATTAGAGAGTGTCAATGTCTCATTAACTACATTGTTAACGTTTAATAGCTATCACTTTGTTAAATGGAAATTACATTGTAAAGGTTTAATGGCAATTACATTGTTAAGACAATGCATTGTTGAACAAGTTATGCGTATTAGTGCACCTATAAATAGGGACAGACCATGGCTATATTCATAGCTGGGTATCCCTGGAGTGGGAGCACATGGCATATGCTGGCACCATCGAGGTCTTCCATGCCCAGTCGGCACTGAGTGGACTGGCATGCTTTGAGACCCTGTTAATCCCATTTTAGTTTTAATGTTTTAAGCTTCGTTTGAGAACTTTTTGTTTGATGCAGTTTCCTTTTAAGGGGCTGATCTTTCTTTTTTTAAAAAAATATGTTTATTCAATGTTTTTCCAACAAAAGTTTTCAAGCAATTAAACCCCCCCCCCCACCCCCCCCCCCCCCCACCCCCCCACCCGTAACAGAAAAGAGAAAGAGAAAAGAACAGAACAAACCATAAACATATCAATCAAACATACTACAGAACTTATACAATGGGTTTCTCCCGTACATAATAACCCTCCTATATGCTTTTTACAAGTACCCCTAGGGAAAAAAAACCTCCCCCACCTGCCCAACCACCTCCCTCCCCTGAAAGAGACACCCCCCTCCCCTCCCCGGGTTGCTGCTGCTGCTGACCAACCTCATTCTAACGCTCCGCGAGATAGTCTAGGAACGCTTGCCACCGCCTGAAGAACCCCTGCGCAGACCCTCTCAAGGCAAACTTTATCCTCTCCAGCTTAATGAACCCTGCCATGTCATTTATCCAGGCTTCCACACTGGGGGGCTTCACGTCCTTCCACATGAGCAAGATCCTCCCCCGGGCTACCAGGGACGCAACGGCCAGAATACCGGCCTCTTTTGCCTCCTGCACTCCCGGCTCGTCCGCCACCCCGAATAATGCCAGCCCCCAACTTGGCTTGACCTGGACTTTCACCACCTTGGACATAGTCTTCGCGAAACCCCTCCAGAACCCATCCAGTGCCGGGCACGACCAGAACATGTGGGCGTGATTCGGCGGGCTTCCCGAGCACCTCCCGCATCTGCCCTCCATCCCAAAGAACCTACTCAGCCTGGCCCCTGTCATATGCGCTCTGTGAATAACATTAAATTGTATCAGGCTGAGCCTGGCACATGAGGAAGAGGAATTAACCCTACTCAGGGCATCAGCCCATAGACCCTCTTCAATCTCCTCCCCCAACTCCTCCTCCCACTTCTTTCATCTCCTGATATATCGCCAAAACCTTGCCTTCTCCGACCCACACACCCGAAATCACCCTGTCCTGAATCCCCTGTGCCGGGAGCAACGGGAATCCCCTCACCTGCCGCTTCACAAACGCCCTCACTTGCATATACCTGAACGCATTTCCCAGGGGTAACCCAAACTTCTCCTCCAGCGCCCCTAGGCTCGCAAACGTCCCGTCTATAAACAGGTCCCCCATCCTTCTGATCCTTGCCCGATGCCAGCTCAGAAACCCCCCCATCCATCCTTCCTGGGACGAACCGATGGTTCTCCCAGATTGGGGACCACACCGAGGCTCCCATCTCACCCCTAAGCTGTCTCCACTGCCCCCAGATCTTTAGCGTTGCCGCCACCACCGGACTCATGGTGTACCTTGTCGGCGAGAGCGGCAGCGGTGCCGTCACCAGCGCCCTCAGGCTTGTTCCTTTGCAGGACACCATCTCCAGCCTCTTCCATGCCGCCCCCTCTCCCTCTGTGACGCACTTACGGATCATCGCCACGTTGGCTGCCCAATAATAGCCACCCAGATTCGGCAACACCAGCCCTCCCCTGTCCCTACTATGCTCCAGAAACCCCCTCCTTACCCTCGGGGTCTTGTTTGCCCACACAAAACCCATGATGCTCCTACCTACCCTCTTAAAAAAGGCCTTGGTAATCATAATAGGAAGGCACTGAAACACGAAAAGAAACCTCAGCAGGACCGTCATTTTAATCGACTGTACCCTGCCCGCTAGCGAGAGTCGCAACACATCCCATCGTTTGAAGTCCTCCTCCATCCTGCTCCACCAGCCGCGTCAAATTAAGTTTGTGCAGGGCCCCCCAGCTCCTAGCTACCTGGATCCCCAAGTACTGAAAGCTCCTTTCCGCCCTCCTCAACGGTAGGTTGTCTATCCCTCTTCCCTGGTGCCCTGGATGCACCACAAAGAGCTCACTTTTCCCCACATTGAGCTTATAGCCCGAGAAGTCCCCTAACTCCCTTAGGATCCGCATGACCTCCACCATCCCCTCCACTGGATCTGCAACAGGTCGTCCGCATACAGCGACACCCGATGCTCCTCTCCCCCTCGGACCACCCCCCTCCATTTCCTGGACTCCCTCAGTGCCATGGCCAAAGGCTTAATTGCTAATGCAAACAACAAGGGGGACAGGGGGCACCCCTGCATCGTCCCTCGATACAGCCGAAAATACTCCGACCTCCGCCGATTCGTAGCCACACTCGCCACCGGGGCTCTATATAGGAGCTTAACCCCTCCCCAAACCCAAACCTCCGCAAAACTTCCCAGAGATACTGCCACTCCACCCGGTCAAAGGCCTTCTCCGCGTCCATAGCTGCCACTATCTCTGCCTCTCCCTCCACCGAGGGGATCATAATCACATTGAGGGTCCTCCGCACATTGGTGTTTAGCTGCCTGCCCTTTACAAATCACGTCTGGTCCTCATGAATCACCCCCGGGACACAGTTCTCAATTCTCGTAGCCAGCACTTTTGCCAGCAACTTAGCATCCACATTGAGGAGCGAGATCGGTCTATACGACCCACATTGCAGTGGGTCCTTGTCCCGCTTCAGGATCAGAGAGATCAGCGCCCCGGACATTGTCGGGGGCAGGGTCCCCCCCTCCCTTGCCTCATTGAAAGTCCTCACTAGCAACGGGGCTAACAGGTCCGCATACTTCCTGTAAAACTCAACCGTGAACCCATCTGGCCCCGGGGCCTTCCCCGCCTGCATGCTCCCCAGTCCTTTAACCAGCTCCCCCAACCCAATTGGTGCCCCCAAACCAGCTACTTCCTGCTCCTCCACCCTCGGGAACCTCAGTTGATCTAGAAATCGTCGCATCCCCTCTTCCTCCGCTGGGGGCTGAGATCTGTACAGCTCCTCATAAAAGACCTTAAATGCCTCATTTACTTTCACCGCACTCCGCACCGTAGTTCCACTGCTATCCTTAACTCCACCTATCTCCCTCGCTGCCATCCTCTTATGGAGCTGATGTGCCAGCATCCGGCTCGCCTTCTCCCCATACTCGTACGTCGCCCCCTGTGCTTTCCTCCACTGTGCCTCTGCCTTCCCTGTGGTCAACAGGTCGAATTCCGTCTGGAGACTTCGCCGCTCCCTAAGTAGTCCCTCCTCAGGGGCCTCTGCATATCTTCTGTCTACCCTTAGGATCTCCCCTACTAACCTCTCCCTTTCCCTGCCCTCTCTCTTCTCCCTGTGAGCCCTGATGGAGATTAACTCTCCCCTGACCACTGCCTTCAGTGCCTCCCATACTACCCCCACCTGCACCTCCCCGTTGTCGTTGGCCTCCAAATACCTTTCAATTCACCCCCGCACCCTCCCGCACACCTCCTCATCCGCCAGTAATCCCACATCCAGATGCCACAGCGGGCGTTGGTCCCTCTCCTCTCCCAACTCCAGCTCCACCCAGTGTGGCGCGTGGTCTGAGATAGCTATGGCCGAGTACTCCGTTCCTTCCACTTTCGGGATCAGCGCCCTACTCAAAACAAAATAATCTATCCGGGAGTAGGCTCTGTGTATGTGAGAGAAAAAAGAAAATTCCCTGGCCAGGGGCCTAGCAAATCTCCACGGATCTACTCCCCCCATCTGGTCCATAAACCCCCTAAGCACCTTGGCCGCAGCCGGCCTCTTCCCCGTCCTAGATCTGGAGCGATCTAATGCTGGGTCCAACACCGTGTTGAAATCCCCCCCCCATTATCAAGCTTCCTGCCTCCAGATCCGGAATCCGCCCCAACATGCGCTTCATAAATCCAGCATCATCCCAGTTCGGGGCGTATACGTTTACCAATACCACCCACGCCCCGTGCAACCTACCGCTCACCATCACGTACCGACCTCCATTGTCCACGACAATATTCTTGGCCTCAAATGACACCCGCTTCCCCACCAGTATTGCCACCCCTCTGTTCTTTGCATCCAGCCTCAAATGGAATACCTGTCCTACCCATCCCTTTCTTAACCTGACCTGGTCTGCCACCTTCAAATGTGTCTCCTGAAGCATGACCACGTCTGCCTTCGGTCCCTTTAAGTGCGCGAACACTCAGGCCCACTTAACCGGCCCATTCAGGCCCCTCACATTCCAAGTTATCAGCCGGATTGGGGGGCTTCAGGGAACTCGGAAAGGCCCCCGCACCCATCAGCGATTTGAGCATCGTGCTCACATATGCCCCGGCTTCGGCCCCCTCCACTCCTTCAGGGAGACCCAGAATCCGAAAATTCTTCCTCCTCGACCTGTTCTCCAGGTCCTCGAATCTTTCCGCCCACCTCTTGTGCAGCGCCTCGTGTGCCTCCATCTTCACCGCCAGGCCCAAGATCTCATCCACGTTCTCCATGGTTTTTTCCCGCACCTCCCGGATCGCCTCCCCTTGGGCCTTCTGGGTCTCCACTAACCCCTCGATCGCCATCAGCATTGGCGCCAGCACCTCTTTCTTCAGCTCCTCAAAGCAGCGTCTGAGATACTCCTGCTGCTCCTGCACCCATGCCGCTTGATCTCCGCCCGCCGCCATCTTGCTTTTTCTCCCTCACACTTTTCGCTGCTCCAAAAACGCTTTTTGACCGCTCCGCTCCTGGTCCAATCCATATACTATGGGGGGGTGGACCTTGCTATCACCTTCCCACACTGGAAGTCATCGAAGAATTTCCGTTGGGGCTCCTCTGGAGAGCCCAAAAGTCCGTTTTAGCGGGAGCCGCCGAATGTGCGGCTTAGCTCCGCATAGCCGCAACCGGAAGTCCGGGCTGATCTTTTAATCAGTCCCTTAATTTTGTTAGTTTGTTTAATTTAGTTTAATTGGTTGGTGGTTGTGCTCGGAAGAATAGAAATGGGGATAACTGGGACACTGAGCTGAGGAGGAACTAGGAGCGGATGTTATTTTGCTGTCTTTGAAACAAACCTGGCTTGAGATACAGACTAGTGCCAGATTAATACTTGCTCAACATACAATTATTGGACCTAGCGGTGAGATGGAGAGGTGTGTAAAGGGATTTGTGTAAAATGACGACCAGTTGAAACCTTTTATTTACTTAAAAAAGATACCCGAGATCAAATGCAGATGAGAAACCAGTGTACAAAGTTATTTATCCATTCCATAAAAAGAAAAAATATTCTTGGCACTCCCATTTGCAAGATACTCGACATATATTGCCCATAAACTTGGTATCTGCTCTGATGCACGATCAATGACCACTAAAGCGAGGTTGGAGTCCAACTGAAGGCTTTAATAAGCTAGATGTTTCCCCCAGCAGCTCAGGTACAGAATGAAGGCTGCTGGGGCGGCACGGGCTCTTATACCCCGCCTTGCAAGGTGGAGCTACCATACAGCTTGACCAATAGGAAACATACAATATCTACCAATGGTGTTCCAGCATTACCAGGTACTGTAATACCTCTACACAGACTACCACATGCTCAAAGGTTACAATGAGCTTTATTTAAGAACCCACACTTGAATAATGATCTGGAGGAAGGAACTGAAGGCGCTGTTGCTAAATTTGCAGATGATACAAAGATCTGGGGTGGGATTCTTCGCGAACTGGAGGGTGGGCCACTCCGGCGGTGAGGAGTGGCGTGAACCACTCCGGCATCGGCCGCCCCGAAGGTGCGGGAGCCAGGTCCCGCCGGTAAGGACGTGTTGTGATTTATGCCGGCGGGACCCGCCGCAAACGGGGGGGCCGCTGCCAACAGCCGCCGACCGTCACGCCGCGATTCCCGCCCCAGCCAAAACCTCAGCGCCGGAGAATTCCGCAGTCGCCGGGGGCGGGATTCACCCCGCCCCCCCCACCACCGATTCTCTGACCCAGCGGGGGGGTCGGAGAATCCTGCCCCTGTAGAGGGACCGGTAGTATTGAGGAAGCAATGGGGCTGCAGAAGGATTTTAACAAGCCAGGAGAGTGGGCAGTGAAGTGGCAAATGAAATACAATGTGGAAAAGTGTGAGGTTATGCACTTTGGAAGGAGGAATTTAGGCATAGACTATTTTCTAAATGGGAAAATGCTTCGGAAATCAGAAGCACAAAGGGACTTGGGAGTCCTTGTTCGCGATTCTCTTAAGGTTAACGTGCAGGTTCAGTCGGCAGTTAAGAAGGCAAATGCAATGTTGGCATTCATGTCAAGAGGGCTAGAATACAAGGCCAGGGATATACTTCTGAGGCTGTATAAGGCTCTGGTCAGACCCCATTTGGAGTATGGTGAGCAGATTTGGGCCCTGTATCTAAGGAAGGATGTGCTGGCCTTGGAAAGGGTCCATAGGAGGTTCACAAGTATGATCCCTGGAATGAAGAACTTGTCATATGAGGAATAGTTGAGGACTCTGGGTCTGTACTCGTTGGAGTTTAGAAGGATGAGGGGCGGATCTTATTGAAACTTACAGGATACTGCGAGGCCTGGATAGAGTGGACGTGGAGAGGATGTTTCCACTTGTTGGAGAAACTAGAAGCAGAGGACACAATCTCAGACTAAAGGGACGATCCTTTAAAACGGAGATGAGAAGGAATTTCTTCAGCCAGAGGGTGGTGAACCTGTGGAACACTTTGCCGCAGAAGGCTGTAGAGGACAAATCACTGAGTATCCTTAAGACAGAGATAGATAGGTTCTTGATTAATAAGGGGATCAGGGGTTATGGGGAGAAGGCAGGAGAATGGGGATGTGAAACTATCAGCCATGATTGAATGGCGGAGCAGACTCGATGGGCCGAGTGGCCTAATTCTGCTCCTATGTCTTATGGTCTTATGAAGCATCAACTCTTGCCCTCTTCCAGAATTTTCTGTTTTAATTTCAGATTTCCAACATCCACAGTATTTTGCTTTTACTTAATCGGTGCTTCATGCCAAGTAAAGGCTAGCCTTTCAGTTAGTTATTTAAAGTATATAGCACAGCATAAGAATTTGCTGTGGGTAAGAGGTGAGAGGCACACAATTTAAGATACGTCAATTTTACGGGGCATTGGACATTTTTCTTTTGTACGCCTCCCTGCTTATTACATTTCATATGGGACAACGGCCAGAATTCTCCAGCCGATTCTCTGGTCCCAGCGGCAGTGCACGCTTGCCTGTGAGTTTCCCGGCAGCGTGGGGTGGCTTCAATGGGAGCTTCCAGTGACAGGGGCCGAGAGCAAACCATCCCGCCGCCAGCGGAAGGTGCCCCACTGAGAAACACGTGGCTGGGAGACCGGAGAATCCCACCCAACATATCCGTTACCATCCTCTTATCCTTCCTCTCTGTACTCATCAAGTATCTATAACCGTCCATCTTTAACACTGATGGTCAGGCACAATCATCTCCAAACCACGTTCCCCTCAATTGTGGCTTCCCAACTGGAAGGCCAGCAGCACAGAGTAAACTCTAACAAAACGGGGAATCATTGATGATATTTTGGAATGCACAGCCAGATTTAAGTTCCCTCTGTCGCTCAATATTGGAATGTCTCGCAAATGCACACGATGCACTTTTAAGTTGCAGCCTTGAGGCTTTAACAATCGGGGCGCAGAGCTCAAGAGCAAAGAGGTTATGCTAAAGTTGTAGGAATCATTGGTTTGGCCTCATCTGGAATATTGGGCCCAGTTCTGCGCGCCGCACTTTCGGAAAGCTGTGAAGGCAACAGAGAGAGTCCAGAGAAAGATTCACGAGACTGGCTCCAGCGATGAGGACCTTCAGTGACGTTGTTGGATTGGAGAAGTGGGGACTGTTTGCCGCGAAAATGCGAAGGGCGAGAGGAAATTTGATCGAAGCGTTCAAAATCACGAGGGGTCTGGACAGTGTAGATTGGCAGAAACATTGGTGGAAGGATTGAGAATGAGAGGATGCAGATTTAAAGTAATTTGCAAAAGAAGAAACAAAGATGTGAGGGAATACCCTTTCATGCAGCAAGTGGTTAGGATCTGGAATGCGCTGCCCTGGAGTATGGTTGATGCAGGTTCAATTGAGGTATTCAAGAGCAAATTGGTTTATTATCTGAAAAGCAGGGACATGGGGAAATGGCAGGGGAATGACACCAGGCAAATTGCTCATTCAGAGTGTGATCATTGACATGATGGGCCGAATGGTTGTAAGGGTTCTATGATTAGTGAAGTGGACAAAATTCACGATGCAATTTTCCATCCTCTACAGATGCCCCCGAAAACTAGTCCGTCTTCTTTCCCATGCTTCAGAAATGCGAACAAGGAGCAGGAGGAGGCCATTCAGCCCCTCGAGCCTCCTCCCCCATTTAATAAGATCATGGCTGATCTGATAGTAATCTCAAATCTGCATCCCGCTCACCCCCAATAACCTTTCATCCTCTAGCTCACCAAGAATCCATCCGCCAAGTGGACATCATAGAATTTACAGAAGGAGGCCATTTGGCCCATCGAATCTGCACCGGCCCTTGGAAACAGCACCCTACTTAAGCCCACACCTCCACCCAATTCCCCGTAATCCAGTAACGCCACCTAACCATTTGGACCCTCAGGGGCAATCTAGTACCTAACCCGCACATCTTTGGACTGTGGGAGGAAACCGGAGCACCCGGAGGAAACCCACGCAGACATATTCTCGCGAAAGGGGCTGGTCTAGCCCAGGGCTAAATCGCTGGCTTTGATAGCAGGCCAGCAGCACGGTTCAATTCCCGTACCAGCCTCCCCGAACAGGCGCTGGAATGTGGCGACTATGGGCTTTTCACAGTAACTTCATTTGAAGCCGACTTGAGACAATAAGCGATTTTCATTTCATTTTTCATTTAAAAATATCTCATCAACTTAGCTACTGATCAGAGTGTTCTGTGCCTTGCAGGCCCGTGCTGAGATATTACGATGGTTTGAATGCATGCTTCATAATGAGTATTGGTAATATTCAAGTACAAAAACCTGCCTCCCTGCTATGACGTTCCTCTGGTGGCGGAGGAGTTAACCTACTTAAGACAAACAAATTACATCGTCTAATATCAGAAACAGTAAAACTAGTCTCGAATCGCGTACTCGATGAAATGCTTAATAACCCATCACCCTGTAATGAAGCATTTACATTGTAGGTCTGTATTGTTCAGCTCATTTCACATTGCCATTCTATGAACGACAAGTTACAGGTCTGAGATTCAGTGAACCAAGCAGACCTCGGAAGCAGTGAATCCTTTCAGAGAGAGAGATGCCTTATTTCGATTTACCAAGCCTCTTCACGTGGAATACATCACTTTCACAAAACCAGCTGGAGCAAGTAAGATATATGACAGGCATCAAGCGTCAACTGAAAAATAAAACAAAGGGCAGAATTCTCACGTCCTGCCCCACGCGGCAGGCTTGGTGGTGGCAGGAAATAATAATCGCTTATTGTCATAAGTAGGCTTCAATGAAGTTACTGTGAAAAGCCCCTCGTCGCCAAATTCCAGCACCTGTTCGGGAATTGAACCTGCGCTGCTGGGATTGTTCTGCATTGCAAGCCAGCTATTTAGCCCACTGTGCTAAACCAGGAGTGAAGGATTTAGCGGGAGCCCAAACGTCGGCGCCCCGCCGGGGGTCAAACCACATTACAATTCTCCCAATGAGGGGTGGATGACAGATCGATCTCCCCACTGGCTGAGGCGTAAATCCCATTCGCATTCATGGAATGCCTACTGTGCAGCAGGAGGCCATTCGGCCCGTCGAGTTCTGCGTCGACCCTCCGGAAGAGCACGCCACGTGGGCCCAATCCACTGCCCTATTCCCGCAACTCCCACTTGACCTTTTGCACACTAGAGGGGCAATTTAGCCCGGCCAATCCACCTAACCTGCACATCTTTGGACTGTGGGAGGAATCAAGGGTACCCGGAGGAAACAACTATTGCCAACTCTGCATAGAGCCGAGATATAAAATATACAACAGGTACCGATATATGCGTCTGAGAGATATGGAAAGCTGCAGCAGAAAGCTGATTTGCTTTGTGCAACTGTGTTGAGTGCTGACACACACTGTCTCCCCATTTCTCTCAGCATTGCCTTGCTGACTGTGATTGCTGCAATGAAGTGCAGAAATAAATGTTAGTTAGAATTTCCATATCGTTTGGTGTCAAGGAGAAAATGGCCTTGTGGAAAGAAGCATCAAAATTGAGGACTTCTCATGATATAATTTTAAAAAATGAGAATCTTAAATACCTGAACCCTCGGGATCTCTTTCTATTTTCCTTGCTTCTGGAAGAGCTTAAGATGTATTGTTGCAATTCATAAAATATTAAAATGGCATAAATAAGGTAAAGGCATCTATTTCGTTCAAAGTAAGACAGGACAATAACGCTCGAGGAAATAAATGGAAATAAGTGAAAGGCAAATCCAAAACAGGCTCTCAGGTAATATTTTTAACAAACCCATCGAGTAATTGTGACAGATTACTGCCCTTAGACATTCTGCATAGGTCAATTGCATCCGGTCCATTATGTCCGTCATCCATTTTCTCCTCTGCTTCTCTCTCCTATGTTTTCCGTCAAACAACCAGCCCCTTGAATTAAAAGGCGGGATTGTCCGATCCCTCGGCCGTGTGTTTCTCTGAGGCGCGCTGTTCGCCGGTAGCGGACTTCTCTGTTACCGCCGCTTATCAATGTGATTTCCCATTGAAGGCACCACACGCCGCTGGGAAACCAAGGGGTGTGCTGTCGGTGGGAACAGCGAATCCAAATGGCCGGAGAATTCCGGCCCTAGTATACTAACGGGGATTGGTAGGCAGGGCACGGTGCTCGTCAGGTAGTTGCCCGATCTTCAGATGGAGGATGTCTGGGAGAAACATTTCCTAACGTATCAGCTGGAGAGCAGAATGATGCCGGTACAAGTGATCAACACACTCTATGCCATCTGTCCAATTGTCCTTTTGGATCATAAGAACATAAGAACTAGATTCTAGTGAATTTTGGTAAATTGTCACTAGCGCATTTGCAATTTCCCTAGCCATCTCTTTTAGCACTCTGGGATGCATTCCATCAGGGCCAGGAAACTTGTCTACCTTTAGCCCCATTAGCTTGCCCATCACTACCTCCTTAGTGATAATAATCCTCTCAAGGTCCTCACCTGTCATAGCCTCATTTCTATCAGTCACTGGCATGTTATTTGTGTCTTCCACTGTGAAGACCGACCCAGAAAATCTGTTCAGTTCCTCAGCCATTTCCTCATCTCCCATTATTAAATCTCCCTTCTCATCCTCTAAAGGACCAATATTTACCTTAGCCACTTTTTTTTTCTATATTTGTAGAAACTTTTACTATTTGTTTTTATACTCTGAGCAAGTTTACTCTCATAATCTATCTTACTCTTCTTTATGGCTTTTTTAGTAGCTTTCTGTTGCCCCCTAAAGATTTCCCCCTCTGGTCTCCCACTAAACTTTGCCACTTTGTATGCTTTTTCCTTCAATTTGATACTCTCCCTGATTTCCTTAGATATCCATGGTCGATTTTTCCTCTTTCTACCGTCCTTCCTTTTCGTTGGTATACACATTTGCTGAGCACTGTGAAAAGTCGATTGGAAGGTTCTCCACTGTTCCTCAACTGTTTCACCATAAGGTCTTTGCTCCCAGTCTACCTTAGCTAGTTCTTCTCTCATCCATAGAACATAGAACAATACAGCGCAGTACAGGCCCTTCGGCCCATGATGTTGCACCGAAACAAAAGCCATCTAACCTACACTATGCCATTATCATCCATATGTTTATCCAATAAACTTTTAAATGCCCTCAGTGTTGGCGAGTTCACTACTGTAGCAGGTAGGGCATTCCACGGCCTCACTACTCTTTGCGTAAAGAACCTACCTCTGACCTCTGTCCTATATCTATTACCCCTCAGTTTAAAGTTATGTCCCCTCGTGCCAGCCATATCCATCCGCGGGAGAAGGCTCTCACTGTCCACCCTATCCAACCCCCTGATCATTTTGTATGCCTCTATTAAGTCTCCTCTTAACCTTCTTCTCTCCAACGAAAACAACCTCAAGTCCATCAGCCTTTCCTCATAAGATTTTCCCTCCATACCAGGCAACATCCTGGGAAATCTCCTCTGCACCCCCTCCAAAGCCTCCACGTCCTTCCTATAATGCGGTGACCAGAACTGTACGCAATACTCCAAATGCGGCCGTACCAGAGTTCTGTACAGCTGCAACATGACCTCCCGACCTCCCTTCTGAACATTTCCCATCAACCACCACCCTCTGTCTTCTTTCAGCTAGCCAATTTCTGATCCACATCTCTAAATCACCCTCAATCCCCAGCCTCCGTATTTTTTGCAATAGCCTACCGTGGGGAACCTTATCAAACGCTTTGCTGAAATCCATATACACCACATCAACTGCTCTACCCTCGTCTACCTGTTCAGTCACCTTCTCAAAGAACTCAATAAGGTTTGTGAGGCATGACCTACCCTTCACAAAGCCATGCTGACTATCCCTGATCATATTATTCCTATCTAGATGATTATAAATCTTGTCTCTTATAATCCCCTCCAAGACTTTCCCCACTACAGACGTGAGGCTCACCGGTCTATAGTTGCCGGGGTTGTCTCTGCTCCCCTTTTTGAACAAAGGGACCACATTTGCTGTCCTCCAGTCCTCTGGCACTATTCCTGTAGCCAATGATGACATAAAAATCAAAGCCAAAGGTCCAGCAATCTCTTCCCTGGCCTCCCAGAGAATCCTAGGATAAATCCCATCAGGTCCCGGGGACTTATCTATTTTCAGCCTGTCCAGAATTGCCAACACCTCTTCCCTACGTACCTCAATGCCATCTATTCTATTAGCCTGGGGCTCAGCATTCTCCTCCACAACATTATCTTTTTCCTGAGTGAATACTGACGAAAAATATTCATTTAGTATCTCGCCTATCTCTTCAGACTCCACACACAATTTCCCATCCCTGTCCTTGACTGGTCCTACTCTTTCCCTAGTCATTCGCTTATTCCTGACATACCTATAGAAAGCTTTTGGGTTTTCCTTGATCCTTCCTGCCAAATACTTCTCATGTCCCCTCCTTGCTCGTCTTAGCTCTCTCTTTAGATCCTTCCTCGCTACCTTGTAACTATCCATCGCCCCAACCGAAACTTCACACTTCATCTTCACATAGGCCTCCTTCTTCCTCTTAACAAGAGATTCCACTTCCTTGGTAAACCACGGTTCCCTCGCTCGACGCCTTCCTCCCTGTCTGACCGGTACATACTTATCAAGAACACGCAGTAGCTGATCCTTGAACAAGCCCCACTTATCCAGTGTGCCCAACACTTGCAGCCTACTTCTCCACCTTATCCCCCCCAAGTCACGTCTAATGGCATCATAATTGCCCTTCCCCCAGCTATAACTCTTGCCCTGCGGTGTATACTTATCCCTTTCCATCATTAACGTAAACGTTACCGAATTGTGGTCACTGTCCCCAAAGTGCTCTCCTACCTCCAAATCCAACACCTGGCCTGGTTCATTACCCAAAACCAAATCCAACGTGGCCTCGCCTCTTGTTGGCCTGTCAACATATTGTTTCAGGAAACCCTCCTGCACACACTGTACAAAAAACGACCTATCTATTGTACTCGAACTATATCTTTTCCAGTCAATATTTGGAAAGTTAAAGTCTCCCATAATAACTACCCTGTTACTTTCGCTCATATACAGAATCATCTTCGCCATCCTTTCCTCTACATCCCTAGAACTATTAGGAGGCCTATAAAAAACTCCCAACAGGGTGACCTCTCCTTTCCTGTTTCTAACTTCAGCCCATACTACCTCGGAAGAAGAGTCCCCATCTAGCATCCTCTCCGCCACCGTAATACTGCTCTTGACTAGCAGCGCCACACCTCCCCCTCTTTTGCCTCCTTCTCTGAGCTTACTAAAACACCTAAACCCCGGAACCTGCAACATCCATTCCTGTCCCTGCTCTATCCATGTCTCCGAAATGGCCACAACATCGAAGTCCCAGGTACCAACCCAGGCTGCCAGTTCCCCTACCTTGTTTCGTATACTCCTGGCATTGAAGTAGACACACTTCAAACCACCTACCTGAACACTGGCCCCCTCCTGCGACGTCAAATCTGTGCTCCTGACCTCTATACTCTCATTCTCCCTTACCCTAAAACTACAATCCAGGTTCCCATGCCCCTGCTGCATTAGTTTAAACCCCCCCAAAGAGCACTAACAAATCTCCCCCCCAGGATATTTGTACCCCTCAGGTTCAGATGTAGACCATCCTGTCTGTAGAGGTCCCACCTTCCCCAGAAAGAGCCCCAGTTATCCAAAAATCTGAATCCCTCCCGCCTGCACCATCCCTGTAGCCACGTGTTTAAATGTTCTCTCTCTCTATTCCTCATCTCACTATCATGTGGCACGGGCAACAACCCAGAGATAACTCTGTTTGTTCTAGTTCTGAGCTTCCATCCTAGCTCCCTGTAATCTCCTTTGTTTAAGCACAAAACACTAGTGTTTGATTTTACCTTCTCACTCTCCATCTGTATTTTAAATTCCACCATATTGTGATCGCTCCTTCTGAGAGGATCTCTAACTATGAGATCATGAATTAATCCTGTCTCATTACACAGGACCAGATCTAGGACCGCTTGTTCCCTCGTAGGTTCCATTACATACTTTCAGTGAGCTTTCACCTACCATGGGTTGTATGTTTTGCCTATCCATTTAACTTTTGCATCACATCTAAATAGTTGCCTCTTAATAAACTGAATAAGCTATCTTAAAATTATTTATGAATTCTCAAACACCTATTTTGGGTAATCTGTGACTTCCAAACAATAAAGCTTATGCGAGGCTGCATGGTGCACACCTCTATAGCCCTTAAATAGAAAGCTTGTGTATACCCTTGCTCAGGGCAAACTTAAAACACACAAATTATTGCCTCATCATAGCAGCAGACTATGTGCTCCTCATGATTGTTGTAATGTCCTCCAATTGGCATTATTGATTGGCCAATTGGAGTATGAGCTCCCTCAATGATAGCTCATTGAGGGGGCCCATATAAGCACCTGTGTAGGCTTTGTGAGGCAGTCTTAAGTTGACTGGAATGCTGGCAGCACTGTTTGGAGCTGCTCGTGTATATAGTTATTGCAAATAAATACTGGTGTAGTGATGGAACCCCTGCCTCCTGTGGATTATTACAATTGTACAAGTTATCTGGAAGAATGTTCCATTACTGTCACTGCCCATGCTCCTATCATAACACTTTGTCTGGGATTCTCTGTCCGGGTCCCTAAGTGTTCCCGCTAGTGGAAAATCGCTGCTGGTCTCCGCCTGCCCTAGGAGCGAGACCCGGTATGTGAGTGTCTACCGTTTACCGTACAAATTCATCCATGGAGGAGAGCTCACTGGATTCCGTCAAAATCCTGGTACGGGCCGCCATTTTGAGCAAACAGTCCAATACGGAGGTCCCACAGTGGACCCCCCTCCCCCCATAACACAAATCCTGCCCCCGCCCGCTGACAAGTAGGAGAATCCTCCCTTCCATCCCACCAGGGGAATAATGGAACATCCCCCCCCACAGCACAAACGCATGACGGTGACCCGATTACCCCCGGTTCCCACAATCTCACCAGCTCCCCAATCAGACCCCCTTTCAGACCTCCCCTTCAGACCCCCGCCCATCAGAGACCCTCATCTGGACCCTCATCCGCACGGTAGCATTGTGGTTAGCACAATTGCTTCACAGCTCCAGGGTCCCAGGTTCGATTCCGGCTTCGGTCACTGTCTGTGCGGAGTCTGCACATCCTCCCAGTGTCTGCGTGGGTTTCCTCCGGGTGCTCCGGTTTCCTCCCACAGGCCAAAGATGTGCAGGTTAGGTGGATTGGCCGTGCGAAATTGCCCTTCGTGTCCAAAATTGCCCTTAGTGTTGGGTGGGGTTACTGGGTTATGGGGATAGGGTGGCGGTGTTGACCTTTGGTAGGGTGCTCTTTCCAAGAGCTGGTGCAGACTCGATGGGCCGAATGGCCTCCTTCAGCCCTGTAAATTCTATGATAATCTGTCACTCCTGACTGAAAGCTGAGTGAAAGATCACTGCATTTTCACTTAACACCTGCTGCCTCAGACAAAGGTGTTTAAAGCAGCCACTGTTACAAGTATTGGACGATTCCTCTAAAGCCCAGTACACTTCAAAGAGCTTCAAATTCCTTGACAGCTTTTGAAAGGCAAATCTGGCACTCAATTTCATAGAGCTGGCACTCAATTTCATAGAGCTGGCACATTTCACGAGCCAGCAATTGACAGTTTTATTGCTCCAGACACAGCTGCTTATGGGGTTTGTGTATCTTTCCCTACACACTTGAATGCACCTCCATTGATGCTAACCACAATGTTTATAAACATTTTTGCTATGATTGACAGCTCCTCACCACAGCAAAAGGAACTAAGTGCTTTCACTTATTCTTTTTCTCAGCAGAAAGCTGTGGGTGGGTGACCCATTATCCCGTGGTGGGGGGGGGAGGATGCCCCTACATGTCAGTGGGAGGGGGGGGGGGCAACAATTGCATTGTGGTGGTAGGTAGGCTTCCGATGGGCTTTGAGGGGCACCTGCATTATGCTCAGACCCCCCTTGACCCACCTCGGGGTCCATCACGTCAGTGCCATGCTTGGGCAGACTTGCAGCAAAGCCCCCCCCCCCCCGGTGGATTTCCTGCTGCGGGGAGGCTGGGGACCCGTCTTTCTAGCCCATTAATGACATTAACATTTTATTAAATGCTTGATTGTCATCCTCCCGCCGGTGCGGGACGGGTAGTGCGCTGTGGCCGTAGGCGGAAGATCGGAGCATCGCAACAGGCCGGCACCAAACCTGTTTTTCCCTCAACGCTCCATTCTCCAACTAATTGGAATTTCCGATTGGAGCGGCGTTGACTGGAGATTCCCGGCCTGCATTTTATTTTTTTTTCCTTTGAAAGTATTTTTAGATTTCCCATTTGACTGTTCAATCTGCTTTGTCTTTTCTGACAGTGCATCCCAGATGATGAGCAGGCACCATTGGTATTTTCATCACCGTCTGGTTCTTTTGCCAATCATCTTAAATCAGTGTCTTCTCACTGACCTGCCTGTCAGTGGGAATCGTTTGTTGTTCTTTACTCAATCAAAGTCTCTCATAATTTTCATAAGAACGGGTGGAACGGAAGCACAGTGGTTAGCGCTGTTGCTTCACGGCACCAGGGTCCCAGGGTCGCTTCCCGGCTTGGGTCACTGTCTGTGCGGAGTCTGCACGTTCTCCCTGTGTCTGCGTGGGTTTCCTCCGGGTGCTCCGGTTTCCTCCCACAAGTCCAGAAAAACGTGCTTGTTCGGTGAATTGGACATTCTGAATTCTCCCTCGGTGTACCCGAACAGGCGCCGGAGTGTGGCGACTAGGGGATTTTCACAGTAACTTCATTGCAGTGCTAATGTAAGCCTATGTGGGACAATAAAGATTATTATTATTGCGCCTCCCCGCACCCTTTTCCCCGACACCAAAACCGCCCCTGAACCTTCTCTGTTCTAAGGAGCTCAATCTTAGACTCTTTACTCCCGCCATATAATTGAAGCTCCCTTATCCCTGGTATCACCAGAGGGGCTGGTTTACCACAGTGGGCTAAACAGCTGGCTTGTAATGCAGAAGGAGGCCAGCAGCGCGGGTTCAATTCCTGTACCTGCCTCCCCGATCAGGGGCGACTAGGGGCTTTTCACAGTAACTTCATTGGAGCCTACTTGTGACAATAAGTGATTGTTATTATTATATTTCCTCTGCAAAGCGTTGCGTTTCGTTCTGAAGTGCGGTGTCCAGAATTTGACACAATACTCAAGCTGAGGCCTGTAGGCTATTAAACTTTTATAAATGACCTTTATTCATCGCTTTATGGTTCTTATCACAAGTTGCTGAGCATTATGGTCATGTTTCACCATTCAGTTAAATCATTGGCTTGTCTGCAGCCATAAATAAACTCTATTTATTTTCCCACCTTGGTTCAATAACCCTTCATACCTTTGATAGTCTTAGCGCAGCAAAAATATTTCAATCTCAATGTTTGAAAATTTCAATTGACGACCAGCCGCAACGGTTTTGACTTCCCTGGGTGGGAAGAAATGCTGTCTGACATCAACCCTAAACAGCCCAGCTCTAACATTAAGGTTGTGCCCCCTTGGCCAGGCAAGTATGAGCAATGAAAGCATCAGCAAAGTACCTGTGGGCACCTGTGAAGCTGCACCCCGAACATGGTGTGGGTCAGTGTTCTCTGGAAGGCAGACAAAATGAAACTTAAGCATTGTGGGGCCGGGGGTGGGGGGGGGGGGGGGGGGGGGGGCAGGCACAATTTCAGTATGAAAATGCTCACCTGCTCCTCTCAGCTAGAATTCTTGTGCCGGGCAACAGACCAGGCGGCGGCAGAAGGCACTGCCACCTCTCAGTCTATTCAGGGATAAGCTCCACACAGCAGAACAGAGGCCGGCATTCCTATCATTCCTGCAGAATGCTTGGGGGATGTTCCTTAGACCATTAACATCCGAGTTTTTATTTGGTTCTCGGCTGGTGGCAATTGATGAAGTTTTTGCAGCTGCGACAGATCCCGAAGGCACACAAGTAGGAGTGAAGGCAGTGTCAAGCCCTGGTATGGTTTCCCTAAAGGGCATACTTAGTGATTACTCCCATGTGCATTGGATAGTAGTCCCAGCTAATTCTTGACAGTAGGATTTGCTTTAAAAAAAAACAGAGTGTGGGAGACAAGTGGGTAAAGCACATTACGTTCACAGCAGATCATCCTCCAGCTGTATTATTTCATCAAACAGAATTAGTTCGCAGATTCAAGAATATATTTAGATCCACATGTATCTGATCTTTCAAGAGATTAACAAATACACCACACACCACACATTTGCCCAATCCCCAGTGCAACTGAGTGACGCTCAGTCCCACTTTCCTGAAACAATGCCACGCTCCCGGTTTTTTTTGTGCTATGTTTTGCAACACGACTTAACCAACGCGGGCTGGTTTAGCTCAGTGGGCTAGACAGCTGGTCTGTAATGCGGAACAAGGCCAGCAGCGCGGGTTCAATTCCCGAAGTGAGTTTACCCAGCTTACCCGAACAGGTGCCGGAATGTGGCGACGAGGCTTGTGACAATAACAGATTATGATTATTAAATCGAAGGAATGGAAATGGAAATCCGTTTAATCCCCCCTCTCCCAACAGGGACCTGCGCTCTAATGGATTGCAAGTCAGGAGATCGGCGGAGCATTCCTGTAGGCCTCACTCCAACCCACACTCTTTCTGAGCGGACAGCATGCCAGGTAAATGGATTCACCTCATTCTGGCAAGAAAGTCATTGATTAATCATGGAACGGTGACGTGAAATTCTGAAAACATTTCATTTAAAGTCACTGCCAAGTTCGCATGGTTCTCAGGCCGATATAATATCTCAGCGGATAAATTTACCTATGGTGAAAGGCAGATGATTTTTGAAAATTTGAAATGACGGGAAATGCCCATTCCTGGGTCATCTGTTGTTAAATCCTCTTCCAATTTGGAACCTGCTTGCAAGAAGGAATTGAACATAGAACATACAGTGCAGAAGGAGGCCATTCGGCCCATCGAGTCTGCACCGACCCACTTAAGCCCTCACTTCCACTCGATCCCCGTAACCCAATAACCCGTCCCAACCTTTTTGGACACTAAGGGCAATTTATCATGTCCAATCCACCTAACCCGCACGTCTTTGGACTGTGGGAGGAAACCGGAGCACCCGGAGGAAACCCACGCAGACACGGGGAGAACGTGCAGACACCGCACAGACAGTGACCCACAGCCGGGAATCGAACCTGGGACCCTGGTGCTGTGAAGCCACAGTGCTAGCCACTTGTGCTACCGGCTGGCAACATCTGATTCCTTGAAATGAAAATAATGTGCATAGACTCCATGACACTAATTAAACAATATCTCCTCCAACATTATTCAACCAATACCATCAGATCTTGTTCATTCATCTCTTTGCACCTCGATGAAATCTTACTCTGTACAAATATTGCTGCTATTTGTTTTGTAATTTTCTTAATTCACTCATGGAATTTGGACATCACCTACTTGAACTGCAGTCTGTGTGGATTATAATTTTTTGGTAGCAGTTTTATGATACAACTGAGTAGCTTGATGGTCCATTTCAGGGGACATTTAAGAGTCAATCACTTTTCTCGGGGTTGGAGTCAGCGATGGGCCAGGCCAGATAAAGGTGGTAGATTTCCTTGCCGTAAGGATATTAGTGAGCCGGAGGGACATTCACAACAATGCGGTAATTTCATGGTCGCCATTAGCGAAACAGACTTACTATTCCAGATTCATATGTTTAGCGGAAGTTAAATTTCCCAAAAGACACAATGCCTGGACATGGTCCTTCTATGTGCAGAGGGAAAGTCATTGCCTGCGTAGCTTTTAGCAAAACACAGAAAATGGCTGGATTCTCTGAAGCTGCATGTTTCTTGGCGACGTGCCATTCGCTGGCAGCAGGATTCTATCTTCCCGGTGCTTGTCAATGGAAATTCCCATTGGAGTCACCCCATGCCGCCGAGGAACCAGTGGGTGGGGATGCGTTGCCAGCAGGGAAAAAAAATAATCCTAATGGTCGGAGAATTCCAGCCATTATGCATCCAATTAGATGTGATTCTGAAATTGGCTAGCACTTGCTGAACAATCCTGAGTGTGCTAAGAGTCATGCCAACAACCAATTTATGATTGTCAGTCGGGTTCACAGTGTAGCTCACTTACGCTTGCCAGAAGTTACATATATTCATGTGGAGAGACCTGTCCTCTGCAGGCTAAAGGAATGTGTCCAGACGTTGCACTTTTTTATGAATCAAACAAAAGCATGGCGAACAATATCTCCCTGCTGCCTTTGCCATGGCAACACCTTGACCAAGCTGAGCCGACTTGCCAACCAACCAGCAACTCATGCAACTGCTGCTGCCTTTGAAATTTGCCATTTTTTGCATCGATTCTGATGAGTACAAGATACAAATCTTTAACAGCATCTCTCTTATTTTCAGCACTATTCACATTCTGTACCACTGAGCAACCGTAAGTTTAAATTCCTCAGCTGCTGTGAAGGGATTTCTACACACATCTCCGAGTTATTAGTCCAGTAACATAACCATTATGCCAGTGATTCTCAAACCTTTTTGATTGACGCTCCCAACTGCTTTTCAAATTAAGTAATAATCACTGCCATATCTAAATTATACTGTAGAATATTCATAAAGCGAACATGCTGCAAGTAAATACTGTATTATTAATAATTGAAGATAATCAGGTATTTACTTACAGATAACAGACAGGTGGATGTGTCTGCTTCCCACTGTGATGTCTTTCTATCCTTGACAGGGACAGTGAAAGAGAGAGAGAGAGGAACTTGGAAAGAGGGAGGGCATGGAGTTAGGAGGAGCTTGGAGAGTGGAGGAGTATGGAGAGAGGAGGGGTATGGAGAAAGGCGGAGCATGGAGCTACGTGGAGAATGTAGAGTAGAGGAGCATGGAAAGAGGTGGAGTATAAAGAGAAGCAGATCTTGGTGAGAGAGCGAGCTTGGAGATGGAGCAGCATGAAGAGAGGAGAGGCACGGGAGCAACAAAGCTTGGGCAAAGCATTGGGGATCTGAGGGAGAGCATGGGCACAGTGGGGAGCAGAGCACACCTCCCGCCACCACTCATTTTATCACTCTTGACCATGGCACCTTAGACGGCCACTGTGTTGCCCAACTATAAGACCAACTAAAAATTGAAAGATGCTGTGTGTAACTCATGGGAAACAAAAGATGGTGATCTCAGGTTTATTTTACAAGGTATCTGATTCCAGCCACACGGACATTGTGCATTTATTAACAATTTAAAAACATTCTTTGCACTATTACGAGTCCCGGTGAATCAAGTCTACAGAAAAGCTGCTTAAGAACGAGCCCCTTGGACATGGTTAAAAAAGAAAGTGCGTTATCGCTGCTGCAGTCCCTTGAGCAGGCAATTCGCCTGTAGGACTCGCTGTAGAATCACAGCGGTTCACAAAAGTTCCAAGAACTAACCCAACTCAGGAAGTCAATACTGAAATGTTTTTTAAATGACATGTTTCACTGTGTGAGGAGCTGCGATTCTCAGCTGTTCTTTATTACCGGCCCAAATTAATGTAATGAGCTGCATATGTGGTCAGGTTGAGAGGACACCTCAAAGCTCAAATTTTCTACAGAGCAGGAACGTGCAACTCCAGGTATCAGTGCTGGGTGGTAATGGCAAATAACCGGGACTGACTCAGAACAAGGGTTATGGGCATAAGGCGGGAAAGTGGAGTTGAGGATTATATCAGCTCAGCCATGGTCTCATTGGATGGTGGAGCAGACTCGATGGGTCGAGCGGCCTATATCTTATAATGTGCAGTGGGGGTTGATTGGCAAAGGTACTGCCGAGGCACCTGCTGTATGAGGATGACCACTACACTCGTCCATTGATAATGTGAGACATCTGCTACAGAGTGGGACTAGCCAAAGAAAATAGCAAAAAATATTCGAGTACGAGAGTTGTAAATCTCTATGTGACTTTGACTGGGGTGCAGGAGGTCTCAAAGGTGAGCTTTGTTTATTTGGCTATGGAGAAAGTTCATTCCATCTTCCTGACTGAAAACCCAAGCTCGTTCGTAGAATTATAGAATCACTAGCAGGAATGAACAAGTCCTGCAATATTGGAGGTGCCGTTTTTTTGTTTGAGACATTGAACGGAGACCCTTTCTCCTCTCTCAAGTGGATGTAAAAGATCCTCACACCTTATTCTGAAGAGCAACGGGGCGAGATCCCTCCCCCCGGTGCCCTGGTCAATATTTACCTCAGCCAACATCACAAAACCAGGTTGTCAGGTCATTATCACAGTGCTGTTCGTGGGAGCGTTCTGTGCACATATTGAATGCTATAATACAACTTAGTTGGCTGGACAGCTGGTTCGCGATGCAGAGCGAGGCCAGCAGCGCGGGTTTAATTCCCTTTCCGGCTGATGTTTGTCATGAAGGCCTTCTCAACCTTGCCCTTCGCCTGAGGTGTGGTGACCCTCAGGTTAAATCACCACCAGTCATCTCTCCCCCTCAAAAGGGGAAAACAGCCCGTGGTTATCTGGGACTATGGCAACTTTCCTTTTTTACTTACAAGAATGACGACGCTTCAAAATTGCTTTATTGGCTGCGAAACACATTGAGACATAGACATAGAATTTACAGGACAGATAGCCATGATAGGTGCTTTATAAATGCAAGCCTTGCTTGCTTTTGCTGTTGCTCTTTCCCACAAGGTTTCCCCTTCTATTGAATCTATTTCTGCCAGCCTTACAGGCAGTGCATTCCGGATCAGTTTATAACAAGGCCGACTTATTATCTGAAACTTGTCTTTCAGAAAGGCACTGGTTCCATTGCCCGTTAAACAATTCCTCGTCAGACCAAAAGGAAAATGCAGCCGGTTGAGAGCTGGTCTTAATTGGTAATAGTGGGGGGGGGGGGGGGGGGATATAAACAATCAGCTCCCTTCTATTTATTGTGAATGTTTCAGCATTCCCAATCTTCAGCAGTAACCGGATCTTGACATAAACGAGGCAGCCTCACAGCATCACTGCTTCCCTTTGTTTCTTAGCGGAGCGGGAGCCTCGCTGCAAAGGTCAAAGGTGAGTCTGCCTCCAAGTTCAGGCTCTTTTTTACAATGCCGCTTTTCAAGGGGACTCGCAGTGAAATAGGACATTTCATCTGATTCTTAATGGCCACGATAATGAATACTTGAACATATTATTCAGTGGTAAACCCGGCAGGAACAGCCATAATCCTTTAATTATGCTGAAGAAGGTAACTACGAAATTGTTGCTACTTACCGACCACCCCCCCACCACACACATTAGACCTCCCCACTCCCCCTTTAATTGGTCCAATGGAATGTGGTTTCCATTATGGTTCACAGATTAAAGGAGGGTTTAGGTTACTCAGTGATTGCTTTTTTTTCGAATAAAAACATCTCGATTCTTAAAATTAGAATTGGAGCTTCGTTGGCTTTGTAATTGGGTTAGCATTCCTGCTTTCCAAGACAAAAAACTACTTGGCTGGAGGTTGCTGGTTAAAGGCAATCTTGACCTAGCTTAAATCCTGGTGCCAATTACTGTGAGACCTCCACTGAACACCAACTCCCATTGCTGCACATAGACAACTTTTAAAGTTGTTACGATCCTTGGCCAGATTCTGGGGTGTGGTGAGTGACGGGGGAGCGGGCTGTATCAATAAGTTTTGTTTAAAGGGGATAAATATTGATATTTTGGAACAAAGCCACAAGATTTTATAGGTATTGACAAACAATAAGGGTAAGTATGAGGTTCTTGTGAATTAACAGACACACTGTGGGTCGGTCACATTACACTACAGAGTCAATGACAGGCATAACCAAGGCAGAGCCTGTGGATTTCAAGAAGACGCCCAGTTTTCAGTCAATTATCCTCACTGAAACTTCATCTTCCTCATGAGGGATTCCAAGTTTTACCTTCACAGAACTATCCTTGGAACTGTCGCGAAAATTCACCCCTACTCTGATGGCTTCAACAACGGCCCATCTCGCCGGGTTTCAATCCTACCTTCCGAGATTCCGTTGTTCTGGTTTGCCAGATACATTCAAACACTAGTTTACAAGCATAATTTCAGGGCTATGGCCATGCCAAGCAGAACACCGCTGCTCCAAATAGGTACCTTTGTCCCAAAAAGCCCTCTTTACTTTCAGTGTAGTCTTCACAGAACTTCCTCAAACTTTTTAAATTTAACTTGGACCTGATTTTGTGTCAGTTTCTGTGACACTTTTAGGCTGACTTCCTGAAACTGATTGCGACAAGAAGAGTTGTTCACTGACCCTTGAAATGTTCTGGTGACCTATCAAAACACTCCCTGAGGGACTCACCCTTGTTACTAGGCAGGCATCAATGTAACAAGAATTGAAACATCCTTAAATGTAACAATCTCCACAGGCTGCCAATTTAGCACCCAGATACACATAAATCAATGGATTTCATAGAATTTACATTGCAGAAGGAGGCCATTCGGCCCATCGAGTCTGCACCAGCTCTTGGAAAGAGCACCCTACCCAAGGTCAACACCTCCACCCTATCCCCGTAACCTAGTAACCCCACCCAACACTAAGGGCAATTTTGGACACTAAGGGCAATTTATCATGGGCAATCCACCTAACCTGCACATCTTTGGACTGTGGGAGGAAACTGGAGTGCCCGGAGGAAACGCACGCAGACACTGCGAGGATGTGCAGGCTCCGCACAGACAGTGACCGAAGCCGGAATCGAACCTGGGACCCTGGAGCTGTGAAGCAATTGTGCTATCCACAATGCTACCGTGCTGCATGATACAATTATCTGCCAACTCTGTGCTGCATCTATCCTGGTCCTCTCCACATTTTGTTTCTACTTTTACACCCTCCTTAATATGTACCTCCATGGGTACCTCCTGCGAGGCAAGGTTAGAGTGGACATGGAAAGGACGTTTCCACTTGCAGGAAAAACTAGAACCAGAGGACACAATCTCAGACTAAAGGGACGATCCTTTAAGACAGAGATGAGGAGGAATTTCTTCAGCCAGAGGATGGTGAATCTGTGGAACTCTTTACCGCAGAAGGCTGTGGAGGCCAATTCACTGAGTGTCTTTAAGACAGAAATAGATAGGTTCTTGACTAATAAGGGGATCAGGGGTTATGGGGTTGTGGTAAACCACTGTATTGTATTGTATTGTTACATGCCTGGGCTTGTCCCTGCTGGCTCCGAACCGCTGTAGTATGTAATCTGTGTATTGTGGTAAACTGCCACTGTATTATATGTAATGTGGTAAACCACTGCCTGATGGCTCCGCCTCCCCTCGGGCTCGGTAAACAGGTGGCTGGTCTCCGCCGCTGCCCCAGCTCGCGATCAGAGGCCAGGAGGCTTTCTGTTTAGTTTATTAAAGCCTCAGTTACGTTCACCACTCGTCGTGTATTCATTGATGGCACATCAGGGGAGAAGACAGGAGAATGGGGATAAGAAAATACCAGCCATGATTGAATGGTGGAGCAGACTCGATGGGCCGAGTGGCCTAATTCTGCTCCTATGTTTTATGGTCTTATGGTAATCCTCGGGTCAACAGTTCTAATATATATTTCTTTGGCTCTAAGTCAATTTTTTGCCTGTCCCCATGGGAAGCATGGGATATTTTACTTGGTTACAGGTGCTAGATAAATGGAAATTGTTGTTAGAAATTAAAGAATGGTTTCAGCAGAGAAGGAGGCCATTCAGTCCATTGTGTCCATGCTACCCCCTGCAAGAAAAACTCAGCTCATTGTTGTTCTTTCAAAATAGTACAAACCCCAATCCAGAGCTATAAGGGCATAATCACAGAATCACAGAATGGTTAACGTACAGAAAAAGGCCATTCAGCTCTGGAGAGCATGTAGGCTCTCTGCAAGAGCAGCTCAGCTCGTCCCATTAGCTCCACCGTTTCGCCGTAGCCCTACAATTTTGTTTTCTCTTTAGATAATCCGAAAGCTCAAACATGTGCAGGTTAGGTGGATTGGCCGTGCTAAATTGCCTCTTCATGTCCAAACGGTAGGTGTGATTTGGGGATTAGGGTGGAGGAGTGGGATTAGGTAGGGTGCTCTTTCCGAGGGTCGGTGCAGAGCCAATGGGCTGAATGGCCTCCTTCTGCACTGTAGGGATTCTATGATTCTAACCCAAGCTGGCAGTGTGAGTGTTGTAATGTCAGAGATACTGCGCCATTTGGATGAGAGATCAAACTCTATCCATCTGCTTGATATGGATGACAGATTCCATGATTTTGTGAAGAAAATTAAGGAGGCCCTCCTGGTGTTCTGGTCAGCACCCACTCCTCAACCAACAGCATGGAAAAACAGGTAAACGCACCTGTATTTCTCAACCAATAGCATTAAAAACAGATGAACTTGTGTGTAGTCCTCACCCAATAGCATAGGTTGAGGCAATGGCGTAGTGGTATTGTCGCTGGACTAATAATCCAGAGACCCATAGTCATGCTCTGGGGACCCGGGTTCGAATCCCATCATAGCAGATTGTGGAATCTGAATTCAATAAAAAAGATCTGGCATTAAAAAGTCATTGTCGATTGTCGTACAATCCCATCTGGTTCACTAATCTCATTTTCGGAGAGGAAATCTGTCTTCCTGACCTGGTTTGGTCTACATGTGACTCCAGACCCACAGGAATGTGGTTGACTCTTAAATGCCCTCGGGGATGGGCAACAAATCTTCGCATCCTGCGAATAAATCCTGTTCTTTGGGCTTCTCTATAAAGGACCTCATTGCTAGTTTTGCCCAGGGACCAATATCAGGTGTCACGAGGGTCACCTCCTTTTGAAAGATTGAGCTCCCCATCTCCACCCTGCCCAAATTCTGGCATGGACCAATATCCAAGGCCAGCCTGCCTGAGGAAAGTAATATTCTCAGTATAAACCACTCACCACTCCTGAAGTTTAAAAAGCCTGTCTGTCTCAGTAAAGCGGATAGAACTGTGACAGATTACTTACTTTATTGAACATTCATAGTCCATTTGCATTACACATTTTGTGTTGATGTTAAAGGAGTTTCAACTGCACATCAAGGCAAAATGTGTGTCATAACTCAGCTGTCTAATCGGATTTGGACAGGCAGACTTGAGACATCTTTGAGGAAGTATTCTCACATCTCTGGGGCTCTGCACAGCCGAGAGTATTGTTCTGCAGCACGAGAAGACTAAGGTCCACCATCAACTTCTCAACAGCAACTTAGGACATGCAATAATTGGCGGCCTTGTCAGTGGCACAGACGCCCCAAGAATGAATAAAAGGGATATTCCGCCATTTGTGGAATCAAACGGAACCACTCAGCCCATCGAAGGTGTGCCAGCTCTTTGAGAGAGCTAACCAATTAAAGATGAGGGTGTCAAGGGTCATGGGGCAGGCAGGAAAGTGACGTTAGGACCCAATCAGATCAGCCTGTGGTGAGCACTGCTGCTCACCCTGGCGGCACGGTAGCACAGTGGTTAGCACTGTCGCTTCACTGCTCCAGGGTCCCAGGTCCTATTCCCGGCATGGGTCACTGTCTGTGCGGAGTCCTGCACGTTCTCCCCGTGTTTGCGTGGGTTTCCTCCGGGTGCTCCGGTTTCCTCCCACATCCGAAAGATGTGCAGGTTTGGTGGATTGGCCATGCTAAATTGCCCTTAGTGTCCAAAAAAAAAAGGTTAGATGGCGTTACGGGGATAGGGTGGAAGCCTGGGCTTGAGTAGGGTGCTCTTTCTGATGGCCGGTGCATACTCGATGGGCCGAATGGCCTCCTTCTTCTGCACTGTAGGAAATCTATGATTCTATTTCATGTGACCCCAGCCGATGCCAACTAACATGTGGCATCCTGGCAACCTCTTCTCTCCCATACCGTATTAATAATAATAAACAATAATCATTAATTGGCTAGAAGTGGCTCCAATGCTTTGTACAATGGAATGGACTAAGGGGAGCTTTCTGAATCCTAATTGCTCAGGAAGTGTTTTAAAATGTTATTATTTTAAAAAGAGGTTGAAAAGTTCATCAAAATTTGTTCAGCCCACTGATTTTTTAAATTTATTCTTTCCTGGGGTTGTTAGCAATCACTAGCAGTTTGACATCGTTTGACACCCACTAGCAGTTTTTAAAAAATAAATTTAGAGTAGCCAATTCTTTTTTTCCCAATTAAGGGGCAATTTAGCGTGGCCAATCCACCTAACCTGCACATCTATGGGTTGTGGGGGTGAGACCCACGCCGACACGGGGAGAATGTTCAAGCTCAACACGGACAGTGACCCGGGGCCGGGATAGAACCCGGGTCCCGGCGCTGTGATGCAGCAGTGCTAACCACTGCGCCACCGTGTTGCCGAGTGGATTGCTGGACCATTTCAGAGGGCAGTTAGGAATCAACCACATTGCTGTGGATTTGGAATCACATGCACGCCAGAGTGGGTAAGAACAGCAGATTTCCTTCCCTGAAGGGCATTGCTATTTTAAGTTGAAACTAAATTAAAAAAATAAGAGGTAGATCGAGAGAGCACGCCGTTAAAGGGACACCTGCACCACTCAAAATAGAATTGCAAAGGGAAGTTAAAGCACCAAAGCAAAATGTGGTTGAGGTGAATCAGTCAAACAGCCCACTCCCCGCTGTGCCCACCGGGCACGGAACCAGGTGGGTTTTTACAACAATCGATTGTACTTTTATGATCACCATTACTGGGACTAGCTTGCTCGCTTTCAATTCTTGATTACCTTTTATTAAAATTAATTTAAATTACATCAGTTACTGTGGTGAGATTTGAACCTAAATGCCCCGAGCCTTAGCTTGGGGATTATTATCACTGTGCTGCCACCACTGCAACACATATATTGTTAAGTATGTGTTATGGGCCAGGGTTTAGAGAACCCCAAAGTGTATCATGGAGTTCACCTGACACACAACTTTTAATAGATTGTGGTATGGGGAGCACACGGCCCACTCTACAGGTGTGGTACAGCAGAAATGGAAAAGTATTTTTTAAAACAGAAGTGTTTATTCTATGAACTCAAGTTAACTTTTTTAAAACATACAGTGAACATCTCAGCAATCATTAATTCAAATACAACCCTCAAAGAATACAACACTAAGTAATCCTTAAGCTGTCCTTTTAACATCCATAAGACTTAAAAAAGAACTTTTAAGAGAAGCACATCAGGTTAAAGTCACTACTGAGAGCAGTTATTAGTTTTAAATCACCAAAGGATCGATTTACAGTTTTTAGATTACAGAGAGAGAGAGACAAATATTCCTTCTGGTTGTGACTGCAGCTACCCAGCTCGGAAAACAAAACTAAAACACACCTGCAGCAAGCAGCCTAAAACGAAAGTAAAAAGCTGACAGACAGCCCAGCTCCACCCACTCTCTGACATCACTGCAGTAATAAACACACATTTCTTAAAGGTACTCTCACATGACACCTCCCCCCAAGAAAAAAAATAAACAATCAACTTCAAGATGGTTTCATTTTTCACCTTTTCACTATCCTTTAAGAAATGCACACAGTAAATATACTTTTTCATTATTTAAAAAAAGCACACACGCAAAGAGGTACAACAATATAGTCTATTTTTTGTTTTTCCTCCAACTGGAATCCTTCTCGATTGACAGTCTCTTTGAACAAGAAGGTCTCTGCACGATCCGTCCATTTCTCTACGCCTCGGCATTTCTATTTAAAGTCAGATACTTTAGTTCAATCTGATCACAGAGTCTCTTGTAATTCTCCAACACAGGAGCATTGGTTATTACAGATTTCAGGTAGTCAAATGCTTGTTGACAGTCCGCTGTCTACTGAAATTTTCGACATTTCTTCAGCAAGTCCACCAGTGGAGCAATCACGCTACAAAACCTTTGCACAAATGTTCGATCAAACCCACTCACGCCACAAAATCGCATTATTTCCCTTTGTCTTGAGGGTATTGAAAACTCCTCAATAAATGTTGGTTTCACATCCCGTGTGACCATTCGACCCTGTCCGATTGTATGACCAAGGAAAGTGACTTCGGCTTTTCCAAATTCACTTTTGGCTAGGTTTATCACCAAACCCGCCTCCTGAAGTCGATCGAATAACTGCATCAGATGTTTTAAATGTTCTTTCCATGTCTGGCTGAAAATTACCAGATCGTTGATGTACACCGCACAATTGGGTAATCCTGAAACAACTTTGTTAGTTAACTGTCGAAATGTGGCTGGGGCGTTTTTCATGCCAAATGGCATAACTTTGAATTGGTATATAGCATCTGGAGTCACAAACGCTGAAATCTCCTTTGCCCTTTCGAATAAAGGTACCTGCCAGTAACCTTTAAGTAAATCCAGTTTGGAAATAAAAGCTGATTGTCCCACTTTCTCAATGCAATCCTCCAAATGAAATGAAATGAAATGAAAATCGCTTATTGTCACAAGTAGGCTTCAAATGAAGTTACTGTGAAAAGCCCCTAGTCGCCACATTCCGGCGCCTGTTCAGGGAGGCTGTTACGGGAATCGAACCGTGCTGCTGGCCTGCCTTGGTCTGCTTTAAAAGCCAGTGATTTAGCCCTGTGCTAAACAGCCCAAATGTGGGATAGGATAAGAGTCCATTCTTGTAACTGCATTAACCTTTCTGTAGTCCACACACAACCGTTGGGTACCATCTAGTTTTGGTATCATCACTATGGTTGAGCTCCATTGGCTGCAACCCACATCAAGTATGCTATTTCTAAGCATACTCTCAATCTCTTTGTTAACCTGGGCCAATTTTAAAGCGTTAAGTCTGTATGGATGCTGTTTGATTGGAACAGCATTTCCCACATCTACATCATGTATAGCCATTTTAGTACTTCCCAATTTATCTCTACAAACCTGCCCACGTGATATTAATAACTCTTTCAGGTCAGTTCGATTTTCCTCTGGAATGTAACTCAACAATTTATCCTAATTTTTAAGAACACCTCGTTTTCCAATTTAATGTGAGGTATGTCAAATTCACAGTCATCTGGATTTGGTTCGTCAATTTGAGTTAGAATCATTGAAATCGTCTCCTTTTTCTCTCCTTCCCTTTCAAAGTAACTTTTAAGCATATTCACATGACACACTCGGTGAGTCTTCCTTCTTTCTGGTATTTTTACCACGTTATTCACCTCACTTAATTTCCTTTCAATTTGATAAGGTCCACAAAATCTAGCTTTTAAAGGTTCACCTACCACTGTTAACAACACTAAAATTTTATCTCCACTGGCAAAACTACGAACTTTGGATTTCTTGTCCGCTACCGTTTCATCACATTTTGTGCAACTTTTAAATGTTGTCCAGCCAATTCACCTGCTCTATTTAATCATTCCCTAAAATTTGACACGTAATCTAATAATATAATTTCCGATTTCTCACTCACCAATTTTTCCTTAATCAAGTTAAGTGGTCCTCTTACCTCATGACCAAAAATTAGTTCAAAAGGACTGAATTTGGTTGACTCATTAGGTGCATCCCTAATTGCAAACAGTCCAAATGGAATTCCTTTATCCTCTGGATAATCTTGACAATAAGCCCTCAACATTGTCTTTAATGCCTGATGCCACCTTTCTAATGCTCCCTGCAATTCTGGATGGTACACAGTTGATATAAATTGTTTTATTCCTAAGCTATCCATAACCTATTTGAATAACCTTGAGGTAAAATTTGATCCTTGATCTGATTGTATTTCTGTGGGTAGTCCATATCTCGTAAATAATTTAAGTAACTCCTCCACAATCTTTTTAGCTGTAATATTACATACTGGAATGGCCTCTGGAAACCTAGTAGACACCTCCATTATCATCAAAAGATATTGATTCCCACTTTTTGTTTGAGGAAGCGGTCCTATGCAATCAATTGTCAAAGGTTCCTCCAATGCTGGAATCGGTATTAAGGGTGCTGGTTTTATCACTGCTTGAGGTTTCCCTATCACTTGACATGTGTGACATGATTGACAAAATGTAACTACATCTTTATGTAGTCCAGGCCAATATAAATGTTTTTGGATTTTAGCTTGAGTTTTCCTTACTCCCAAATGACCTCCCATTGGTACCTCATGTGCAACTCGCAACACCTCCTTTCTATACCCTACCGGCAATACTACTTGATGAACTTCTGCCCACTTTTCATCTGCCTGCATATGTAAAGGTTTCCATTTTCTCATCAAGGCATTACTTTGAAATGAAATGAAATGAAAATGAAATGAAATGAAAATCGCTTATTGTCACAAGTAGGCTTCAAATGAAGTTACTGTGAAAAGCCCCTAGTCGTCACATTCCGGCGTCTGTTCGGGGAGGCTGTTACGGGAATAACACTCTGGTATACACTCAGATTCCTCTTCCGTATATGCTTTCTGATATATCCGTTTTATTTCTCCCTCTTTCTGTTGTAACTCCGCCAATTTTCCTGAACTAAAAATATCTACCTCATCCTCCACCTGTTCTTGTTCTTTTTCAACCATCTGATCAAAAATCGTTTCTGATAATTGCACTTCAACTTCATCTTCACGCTTTGATTTCTCCTCTTGTCTTAACCTGTGACTTTGCGACCTTGTTACTACACAATCCGGAAAAATCCCAGGATATTCGTCCTTCAACACTTCACTTGTCTGATTTTCCACTGGATTATCAACCACAGTAGGCATTACTCCCACTTGCGATCCAGCTATATCAATACCCAAGATAAACTGTATTCCTGGACAAGATAGTTTTTCTATTACTCCTACTACCACTTCACCACACTTCACTGGACTTTCCAACCTTACCTTACATAATGGAACACTACTCCTCTCACCCTGAATTCCACATATTACCACCTTTTCTGGCAACATTCTTCCCAAACTACATAACTTCTCATCCCTTACCATTAAAGATTGACTAGCTCCCGTATCTTTTAAAATTGTGACTTATTTATCTGCTCCTCCTGATATACATGAGTAAACTTCACTCACACAAGTAAATTCTTTAAAGACATCTGGCACCTTCTTATCAATAACCTCTTGATCAGGCTGTACAATCTTTTGCACCTCCTTCGTTTCACTTGGGCTTTCCTTTACCACTTTAACAAACCCCACTATCTTATCCTGTTTTACCACATCAGCCTTCCCAGTGCTTTTCTTCAACCACCAACACTGTGACTTTACATGGCCTAGTTTATTGCAGTTAAAACATCTGAAACTTTTCATTTCTCTTCCATCCTCCTGGATTTCCTTTTTAATCTGAGGTACACTCTCTTTATTATCTCCCATCAGATCTCCTTTACCTTTACCACTTGAGTATTTCTCATGTCCCCAGTTTCTATCCCTTACAGGCTGAAACTGATGTCAGAAACCAAACTTTGATTTATGGATTAATTCATAATCATCTGCCATTTCTGCTGCTAACTTCGCAGTTTTAACCCTCTGTTCTTCCACATGAGTTCTCACTACATCAGGAATTGAATTTTTAAACTCCTCCAAATGTATAATTTCTCTGAGAGCTTCATACGTTTGGTCTATTTTCAAAGCCCTTATCCACCTATCAAAATTACTGTTTGATCCTTTCAAACTCCATGTATGTTTGACCAGGTTCTTTCCTTACATTTCTAAACCTTTGTCTGTAGGCTACAGGCACTAGTTCATATGCACCTAAGTTGGATTTTTTCACCTCCTCATACGTTCCAGATACTTCCTCCGGTAGTGATACAAACACTTCACTAGCCCTACCTACCAGCTTTCTTTGAATCAGTAACACCCACATGTCCTGTGGCCATTTCATTTGTTTAGCTACCTTCTCAAATAAAAAAAAAGGCTTCTACCTCCTTCTCATCAAACCTTGGCAATGCTTGGACATATTTAAATAGATACCCACCAAGCCTTCGACTATGACGCTCTTTCTCACTATCCTCATCACTATCGTCCAACTGTACATTTCCCTTTACGCCTGCCAATTTTAACTGACTGTCAAGTTTCATGGCCATTTTCTGAAGTTCAAACTCTCTTCTTTATCTTTTTCCCTGATCTGTATCTCCCTTTCTCTTTCTTTTTCCTCTCTATCGCTTTCGTATTCAAGCTGCTTTAATTCTTTCTCATGGTCCATTTGTTTAATTTGTAACTGAATTTTTGTCATTTCCAATGAGTCAAACTGTATCTCAGGCAACTTTAGATGCTTAGCCACAGCCATAATTACCTCACCTTTTCACATTTTGTCAGGTAATGTTAACTGCAATGTTTTTGCCAAATCTAACTGTCTGCTTTTAATCTCTGTCCGTAAGGTACTGCGTGTGACCGTCTCCACCCCCAAAACTTCAGAGCCTCTTAAAGAGCCATTGTCCACAACACACTCCCTACTTAAACTAGAATACCACACCTGAAAAGCTACCACAATATGCTCACCCATCACTGTCTTTAAGTTCACTAAGCCAATCCAAAAGATGGACTTTTATCCCGGACAAGCCCCCAATTTGTTATGGGCCAGGATTTAGAGAGCACCAAAGTGTATCATGGAGTTCACCTGACACACAACTTTTAATAGATTGTGGTATGGGGAGCACACGGCCCACAGGTGTGGTACAGCAGAAATTGAAAAGTATTTTTTAAAGCAAAACAGTGTTTACTCTATGAACTCACGTTAATCTTTTTTAAAAATACAGTGAACATCTTAGCAACCATTAATTCAAATACAACCCCCAAGGAATACAACACTAAATAATCCTTCAGCTGTCCTTTTAACATCCATAAGACTTAAAAAAGAACTTTTAACAGAAGCCCATCAGGTTAAAGTCACTACTGAGAGCAGTTATTAGTTTTAAATCACCAAAGGATCGATTTACAGTTTTTAGATTACAGAGAGTGAGACTAATACCCCTTCTGGTTGTTTTAACAGAAGCACATCAGGTTAAAGTCACTACAGAGAGCAGTTATTAATTTTAAATCACCAAAGGATTGATTTACAGTTTTTAGATTACAGAGAGTGAGACTAATACCCCTTCTGGTTGTGACTGCAGCTATCTAGCTCTGAAAGCGAAACTTAAACACACCCTGCAGCAAACAGCCTAAAATGAAAGTAAAGAACTGACAGACAGCCCAGCTCCACCCATTCTCTGACATCACTGCAGTAATAAACACCCATTTCTTAAAGGTACTCTCACATGACATATGCCACAGTGTTCCCAGGCAACAGCAAGAGCTGCAGTTTATCTGCAGAATTGCAGCCTTTAACATTTGGATTCTGAACCAATGCAACAGCGTGACGTTGCATACCCAGCACCAAAGACAATCCCATTTGCGTCAGAGCAAGATACACCCTCAGCGGGATTCTCCGTCGGCGAGGTCCTCAGTTTCGCCGGCAGCGCACCCACGCCCGCCAGTTTCCCGACAGAGTGAGGTGGCCATGACGGGAAACCCCATTGACCGACTGTGGGATCGGAGAATCTCGCTGTCGGCGGGGGCATGCCGCGCTGGAAAACGTGGCTGGTAGATCGGAGAATCCAGCCCTGCCAACTCTCCAGGATGGGCCAGGAGTCTCCCGGAATTGTAGATCAATCTCCAGGACACTGCTGAGTGCAATCCGGGATTAAAAAAATCAGTGGGACATTAAAATAATGATGGGCACGTTCGTACGGCCTCGTAGTGCCCAACTCAGGAAGTGGCGAGGCTACTAAATCTCGCAAGAGGCCTCTCACGCAATTTGCGCTGCTCGTAATGCCTCGCGAGAACTAATGAGATCTCGGGACCTGGATCTCGCTCTCACAGGTTTGCATATTTAAGTCAACAGTTAGGCTCACGTGCATCCACCTGCGCCGGAGTCTCCCAAGGCCCAGGGTCGAACGCTCGTGTCTGGGAGACTTCACCATGGCGTCATTTATCACACAAAGTGGACCAGGCGTAACGACACCTGAGGGAGACCCCCAGGCCACCGAAGGCCACGGGTGGATGGGATCCGGGCAGGGTGGGTGTCCTGGCACTCCCGCTGCCACCCGGGCACCTTGGCATTGCCACACGGGCACCCTAGCAGTGCCACCTGGCCACCCAAGCAGTGTAACCTGGCAGGCACCGATAAACCACCCCCTCCCAGCTAAATGTGCCCAAAAGGGAATTCTGCTTTTCTCCCGTTAAATTGCGGCAGATTAAAAAATCTTGAAAATGGGGTGAAGAGCGGCTGTTTGACTGACAGTCACGCAACATCCAATTGGGCAATGAGTCTCCTTATTCTCCAATTGACTTAGGACGGCAGTTCATCACAAGGATGGATGCGTTGGCGACTAATGGCTGGGGTGAGGGGGCAGGTCATGTGATGGATCTTCCAGGAATACAGCTAATCATGGTTGGCAACCCTGCAGTTGGGGTATTGGCTCCCAAGTACCAGCAGTCCATCCTTGTTCGTGGCAACATTGCAACTCATGGCCTAAGTGTGAGGAGTCAAGTTCCGGATAGTGGACCACAGTCTCACTTTCAAGGGGGAGTGTCTTGAGAGATAGGGGGCGGTGGGAGTTGGGGGATTAAGGGAAGGGTGGTGGAGGGATCGAGTGGGTAAGGAACTGTCTTTGTAGAAATAAACGCCTGGTACCATGTGGTGTTATTTGTGTTGCTAAATTCAGGATGGTTGGCGCAGTGTTCACAAAGGCCACAAAATAGCTTTAACTTGAACAAAGCTATAAATGTATTAACACTACTAATTTGGATTTTACCCATACTTCTAAATAATACTCAGTTGATAATTAACTTGTAATCTACACTCATCTACAACTAATCTCTACACTATTATAAATTGTGATCAGCTCTTACTCACACTATCTTTCCTTCAGTCTGGCCTCTAGCTATCTCCTTTACTGCTCTACACACAAGGCTTTGCATCAATGTCTTATATACTTGTAACTCTAGCTTCCTCTAATGGCTGATCTGGACATTTCATTAACCTTTGCAGTTCTTACATTTACGATAACACCACACGACCCACTGTGCCACAAGACCTCCCAGGGAGAGTAATGAAGCCAGTATGGCCTTCTGTTCCTCTCACTTTCATTCACTTTGTTTTTCCTTTACTTCATTGTTGTTACGTTCGCCCCAGTTACTCTTTGTGATCGCAAGTTCAACAATTTAACAACTCTCAGGGTGAAGTACTTATCCCTGAATTCTTCACTGGATTATTATTGAGTATCTCATAGTTCTAATCTCCCCCACAGGTGGAAACATCTTCTCTACGACTAATTTAGCAAACATTTTCATAATTTAAAAGACCTCACCTCTCAACCTTTTTTTTCCCACAGAATAAAGTCCCAACCTGTTCAATCCTACCTAATGGTTGTACGCTCTCTCGCAGCACGCTGGTGAATTCTTACCGCACTTCAGCAGTGCCTCTGTGTCTTCCTTTTTGTAATATGAAGAATAGAATTATTCACCAGAGGGACAAAACTCCACTGCGGGCCTGTGAAGACTCTCACTTTGTCCCAGGGATCCAAAGAGGCAGGGTCAGCCTTGCCTGGAGCTGTCCAGAATCAATTTGCCTCCTTGGTACCTTTCAGATCAACCGAGTGAATTGTGAACTATCGATCTGAACACATGAGTTATTGACACAAATCAATGAGGCCATCTGTTAACAGGCGCAGCGATTAAATAAATTGCAGTTATTTGTGATTCCCAAGTTTCTAATTTTTTTTTTAAGAGGCTGAAATTCGCTTGCTTGGTAGTAAGACGCTTGGAGCAAAAAATGGATCCAAAAAACTAGTGTGGGGAGGGAGGATGGTGGTGGGGGGAGGGTTGAGGGTTGCTGTCGAGGAACACGCCGAGAATTTACAAAACTATTGCATAAGGTAATGATCAGTGTACGTTTCAATGCTTCGCATCTGAAGGAGATGGGTTCAGAGCTCATTAACAGATTGCAGCTGTCTGCTTCTCATCTGCTATCTCTACCGGACAAGGCCAGGTGCAAGAGAGCTGCTGGAAGATTTCGACAGAAAAATCGATATGTCATCAGAACCCTTCCAAGGCTATCCCTTCATGGATTAAAAGAGTTGAATCTCACACTTTTCATGCCAACATTTACTCCCGTCTTTCCTCTGTTCTCAATATCCACTCGCCTATCATGTGATGGTTAAACAATATGTTTTGATGGCCCTTTCACTCACAGTGAAGATGTGCACATTAGGACGATTTAAACCATCTGTTTTACTGAAGTCTCTGTCCTAAAGCATTCTCAGTCAGTGCTCAGAACTGTCAGCCTGTCATATCTATTACAATGGAAATTGCGCCTTGTACATGCGAGCTGGTGAAACACAAGAATTGTGAAGTTTTGCTTGTTCATGGGATTTGAGCATTGAACATAGAACATAGAATTTACGGTGCAGAAGGAGGCCATTTGGCCCATCGCGCCTGCACTGACCCTTGGAAAGACCACCCCACTTAAGTCCACACTGCCACCCTATCCCCGCAACCCCACCTAATCTTTTTGGACGCTAAGGGCAAATTAGCATGGCCAATCAACCTTGCACATCTTTGGACTGTGAGAGGAAACCGGAGAACCCGGAGGGAGCCCGGGCAGACACGGGGAGAACGTGCAGACTCCGCACAGACAGTGACCCAGCGGGGAATCGAACCTGGGACCCTGGAGCTGTCATTTGTTGCCCTGTGGCCCTTGGGAAAGGTGCTGGGCAGCTGCCTTCTTGAACTGCTGTGATTCATGCAGTGCAGGTACACCCACAGTGCTGTTGCAAATGCAGTTCCATGATTTTGACTCGGTGATAGTGAGGAATAGTGATACAGTTCCGAGTTGTTATGGTGCGTGACTTGGAGGGGTGGTTGCAATGGATGATGTCCCCATGCATCAACTGCATCAGGTGGTAGAATTTGGCAGGTGCTGTCATAGGAGCCTTGGTGAGTTCCTGCAGTGCATCTTCAAGAAGCTTGATACCATTCAAGACACAACAACTTGCATGACTGCTCTTCCTTCCACAAACATTCAAACCCTCCACCACCGATGGACAGTGGCAGCCGTGTGTACCATCTACAAGATGCACTGCAGTAACTCACCAAGATTCCTTAGACAGCACCTTCCAAACCCAGGACCACTGCCATCCAGAAGGACAGGAGCAACAGATACCTGGGAACCCCACCACCTGGAGGTTCCCCTCCAAGTCACTCACCACCCTGAAGTGGAAATATATCGGCCGTTCCTTCACTGTCGCTGGAACAAAATCCTGGAACTCCCTCCCGAGCAGCATAGTGGGCGTACCTGCGCCTGAAGGACTGCAGCAGTTTAGAAGGTAACTCACCACTAACTTCTGATGGGCAACTAGGGATGGGCTATAAATACTGGCCTAAGAAGCGCTGCTAACATCCCGCAAATGAACTTTTTAAAAAAATCTTGCAGTTGGCGGAGGGAGTGAATCTTGAAGATGGTGGAGGGAGAGTTTTCTCCTGGCTGGTGTCAAACTTCTTGAGTGTTGGTGGAGTTACACTCATCCAGAGAAGTGGAAAATATGCCGTCACAGCTGGTTTGTAGGTGGTCGACAGGCTTTGGGAAGTCCGGAGATGAGTGACTGTCCACATAATTCCCAGTCTCTGACCAGCTATTTTAGCAACAGTATTTATATGAATAGTCTAGTTCCGTTTCTGATCAATGGTAATCCCCAGGACATTGATCGTGGAGGATTCAGCAATTCTGATGTCATTGAATGTCAAGGGAAGATGGTTAGACTCCCTCTTGTGTTACGACCCCCTGGGCTAGTGCATGGTCAATTCCAGCCCCACTTGATCCGGAGTCGCAATACAGGTAAAATTAGATTTACTTAAATACCCGAGGCCTTTGCTTGAGTCCAGTAAAATACAGTCACCCGGTTCGTAACTTTAAAACCCGAGTAGCCTTTTATTATGACTAGCATCTTTGATTAAACAGACGGAAATGTAGCTGGCTATCGACTACCCATTTCTCACCTTGCCCCCTTTAATAATTCGCCCCAATCTTTATAAAACACACACATGCAGACCAGCCACTTGGAAGGGTAAGGTTGGTGGAAAGGGAGAGAAAATATTCATAAAATAAAAGTAGAAGGATCTTTGATTCACAGGGATGACTTTCAGTCAACGTCTTTCTGAAGTTCAGGCTTTCAACTTGGTCCTTCCTTTCGTCCAGGCTTGAGATCTTCTCTGGCAAGGTTGTCTACCTTCCCAGCAGAGTCATTGTCATTTCAGGTTCACAGCAAAGGATACGCTAGACACTCACTGCCTTCAGAAAAACAAGTCAGTTATTTTACTTCAGCCCCTCAAGAGCAACAAACCGCTGGTTTTGACACACTTAAAAGATCTTCAGCTTTCACCTGCAGTCAGCAGGCAGTAGAGAGAGAAAATATCTCCCTTCACTTCCGAGGCCTGATCACCTCTGGATGGTTGCCGCAGAAACATCACCCAGCAGGAACCACCCACTGACTGTTGTCAGTCAGAACACTGTCCCTGGCCAACCCATTGGTTGCCAGTTAACCAATCAAATGGGTTCCCTCCAAAATGGGTTCCTCCCATCTACTTGGTGCCAAAGAGTCTGGCTTCTCCTTCTCCCAAATACAAAGCCCGAGAGTATCCTGGCAAATAGGCTGTTTTAAACTTGAAATCTTCTGCTTTCTTCTCTCTACTTAAAGGCACATCCTAATTATTGATCCATGGGACCAAATCAATAAAATAAATTGAAAGAAATTATAACAAAGGAAATAGGCAGAAAGGACTCTTACACTTTGACAAAGAGTCATCGGACTCAAAATGTTAGCTCTTTTCTCTCCCTACAGATGCTGCCAGACTTGCTGAGATTTTCCAGCATTTTCTCTTTTGTTTCAGATTCCAGCATCCGCAGTAATTTGCTTTTATCCAGTGGACTCTTACACTTGTTGGAGATGGTCATTGCCTGGCACTTATGTGGCATGAATCAGCCCCAACCTTAATATTGTCCAGATATTGCTGCAGAAAGTCATGTCCTGCTTCAGTATCTGTGGAGTCACAAATGGTGTTGAACATTGTGCAATCATCATCAAACATTCACACCTCTGTCCAGGTGACGGAGAAATGAAGCAGCTGAAGATGGTTGGGCCGAGGACACTACCTGAGGAGCTCCTGCAGTGATGTCCTGGAACTGAGATGATTGACCTCCAACCACCACAACCATCCTCTTTTGTGCCGGGTATGACTCCAACCCAATGGCGAGTTTTCCCCCTGATTCCTATTGACTCCAGTTTTGCTGGGATTCCTTGATGCCACACTCGCTCAAGGGCAGTCACTCACCTCACCTCTTGAGTTCAGTGCTCTGGAAGGCACTGCCAGGGGGTCAGGCTGTTAGTGGCAAGGTGACAATGTGCCATCCTGCCCTTTCTCCGACTACCCAGGGGTCTCTATTGGAATGGGAGACCCCCATCCAGGTGCAGTTGTGCCTGGTCCATATTTGTGTGAAACAGTACTAAACGGCGACATGGCGAGGTCTCCCAAGTACAGGCAGTGAATCCAGCATCCAGGTAGTTCACTGACCCGTTAGGCTCATTTAAACATTTAGATCTGGATGACGCCCAGCGAGGGTGAGATCCAGATCGCTCCGGGCAGAGCAAGTTGGGTGACTCGCGATTGGCCTGGGTGGAACCCAATTTGGAGCTGGCACACGATTCAGCCTTGGTGCCCGGATCCATGCTGGTCGATGAATCGCCCCAACATTTCAGATCCAAATCACTCTTCTGGAGGTGGATCATTTAGATGTAAAACGTGAACTCTGTTTCACTCTCCACAGATGCTGCCCAATCTACTGAGATTCTCCAGCCTTTTTTGTTTTTATTTTAGATTTCCAGCACCCGCCGAATTTTGCTTTTATATGAAGATTAAGGTCTGCTTTGATTATTGCCTGTGCCTTGCTACAAGCTCCTCAAATTTCCTGACATAAGCTCTGTCCAGCACAAGGATCAATGAGAAGGTTCTATAAACAACTCACCCCAGTACTTTCAGCCTTTTGTTATTTCTTATCTCCTCCTGGACTGATGCTGTGTCCTGATTTCCTGCCCATTCTCATGAATGCATTAATCTCATCCATAATTATCGGAGACCCTACCAGGCGGCACAGATTCAAGGTAAGGGTCAGGAGATTTAGAGTGGATTTGGGGAAAAACCTTGTCACCAAAGAGTGGTTAGCATCTGTAACTCACTGCTTGTATAAGTGGTGGAGGCAGAAACTCTCACAACCTTTAAGAAGCATTTAGATGAGCATTTACACAGAGTTCATTAGAAACACCAGGGGCAGGATTCTCTAATGATGGGACAATGTCCCCACGCCGGAGTGAAAACCGGCGCCAACGGCCCCCAAAAGTGAGGAATTCTCCCCTTTCTAGGGGCTAGGCTGCCGCCGGCGCAGAATGGCCCGCGCGAGTCCACGCATGCGGGGAACGGCCGGCGTATTTCTGCGCATGCACGGGGGTTCCCTTCTCCACGCCGGCCCCTGGGCAATATGGCGGAGCCCGACAGGGGCCCAGCGCAGAGTAAAGTATGCCCCAACGGAACCAGCCCGCCCGCCGATCGGTAGGTCCCGATCGCGAACCAGGCCACCGTGGTGTGCCCCCCCCCCCCCCCCACCCCGCTGGGGTCAGATCCCCCCGCCCTCCCCCTCCAGGACGGCCCCCGCACACTCACCTTCCATGTCCCGCCATGTGGGAGGTGAGTAATCCACGCCGGCGGGACTCGGCCAAACCCGTCGGCCACCCGGCCTATTGGGGCCTGGAGAATCGCCGGGGGGGGGGGGCACCGCCAACGGTCCCCGACCCGCATGGCGACGATCCCACAGGCGCCCGAAAAATGGCACGGAGAATGGGGAAGCCAGCGTCAGGGCGGCGGGGTGCGATTCTCTAGTCTCTCGTCCCTTACGTGACTCCTACCTAGGAGAGGACTCCACATCCTCAGGAGATTACGCACTCTCAGTCACGATTGGCCCCCCAAACCAAGTGAATCTTACTCTGCTGTGTTGCCCTTAAAGGGACAATGACCACAAATCACCACAGCTATGAACCAAGTGCTAGAAAATGGAATTGGAATAGATAGGTGCTCGATGGCCGAAGGGCCTCTTTCCGTGCTGTAAAGCTCTATGACTCTACGGCCCAGCTGGGATTAAATGGAGCTTCTCCCAGTGGAATGTCTCTCCCTTTCTCCAAAACCTTTGCCATGGTGCGTGAATTGAAACCCTTTGTCTTCCCCATCATTTCATCTTTCAGCCACGCATTTAAGCTTCTAACCTATTAGTCCTTAACTTGCCCATGGCTCAGGTAATAATCCACAGATTAATACCTTTTAGGTTCTTTTTCTGCTTTCTCTCTTGCTCCTCAACATTCCTCGGAAGATCTCGTCCTGCCAATGCCGTCGGTTCCTACATGGACCCCAACAGCTGGATCCTCCTCCTGCTCCAACCTGGTTAAAATATATTTTAAAAATCAAACACATCAAGCTTTGATCTGCTGTTTAAAGGTTTAATTTTCCCCGCTAGTGCATTGTTCAGCATTGCTGTGTCAAATTTGCTTTGCCTGCTGTTTTAGTGCAGTAGTTAACGCATCTGTTTAATGGCTTTATTAAAGTTTTATTTTACGAAGCCGCTCATTAGATCACAAAAGAGAAATATCGACCGCTGGTTTTTAAATTGCTCTAATTGTGGTATATATTCTCAACGTAGCAATGGCAGGACGGCATTGATTGTCTGATTAGGTATGTTTGTAAAGTACTTTAACATGCTTTTAGATTGGGGGGGTGGAACATTAGTTAAGGCTGGAATGGCACAGGGGAATACAGATATACAAGGGTAGACCATCCTCATTAGGATATTTGGTGGTTAGCTTATGCTTCCTGCACAGCTTCTAATTGCCTGTCTGCATGGTATCATGAATACCTTTGTTATCTCTAGATCTGACTGTACTAATGCACTGCTCCCATGGCCTATCGCCATGAACCTTATATCATCCAAAACTCTGCTGCTCATGTCCTAACTCCACCTGATTCCTATTCAGCGATTGCCCCTGTGCTCGCCGATCTGCCCAGGTTCCTAATTAAGACCTTGGGTGGAATTTTCCGGCCTCGCCCACCACCGGGAATGTCCAGCCCTGTCGAAAGCCAATGGGCTTTCAGCTGGACCGTCAAAACACTCGCCACAGCGGCCAAAAAGTTCTGATCCTTGATTTGCACGTTCTGATCCTTGTTTTCATATACCTCCATGGCCTCTCCATCTCTGTAAACTCCTCCAGACTCAAAAACATCTGTGAAGTCTGCTTCCCTCCAATTCTGGCCCCCTTGGCTAACACCAAATGTAATCACTCCACCAATGCCCTGCCTTCAGCCGCCTGGACTTATCGTACTCGAATTCGCGCCCTAAACCTCTCTGCACCTCTACCTCACTTTCCTCATTAAGACACTCTTTGATTCTTTGTGAAGCGTTTTAGGACATTTTGTTTCTGTGGTAGTCTGTGTAGAGGTATTACGGTACCTGGTAATGCTGGAACACCATTGGTAGATATTGTATGTTTCCTATTGGTCAAGCTGTATGGTAGCTCCGCCCTGCAAGGCAGGGTATAAGAGCTTGTGCCGCCCCAGCAGCCTTCTTTCTGTACCTGAGCTGCTGGGGGAAACATCTAGCTTATTAAAGCCTTCAGTTGAACTACAACCTCGCTTTAGTGGTCATTGATCGTGCATCAATTTAATAAGCTAGATTTAAAAGGATGGAGCTCCGAATCAAGCCGGAGTGTCTGCAACTCAGCCCCCACGCGGCGAACTCAGCGGCAACCTTCAAGCACTGGCTGGCGTGTTGTAAAGGATATCTCGGAACAGCCGAAAACACACCCACAGGAGAACAGAAATTGCAAGTCCTGCACTTGAGGGTGAGCCCGGAAATTTACACTCTCATCGAGGAAGCGGACGACTTCGATGCAGCAGTGGAGCTGTTAAAAGGACATTCTATTCGCCCAGTAAACCAGGTCTATGCCTGACATCTGCTAGCAACGAGGCGACAAATCCCTGGGAATCGCTGGAAGAATTCTACAGTGCGCTCCTGGTGTTCGGGAGAAACTGCAGCTGCCCGCAAGTTTCGTCGAGCGACCACACAGAACTCCTCCCAAATCCGCCAGCGATTGCTGGAAAAAGACACCCCAGGCCTCAAGGAGGCACGGGCCCTTGCAGGCTCCCTGGATGTGGCCTCCCGAAACACTCGCGCTTACGTTCCCGACCATGTGGCAGCCACCTGGGCAGCGTGGAACCCCTCCGCAGCCGATCCCGAGACATCTCCCAAGCCCCACAAGCTTGTGCTGCAAGGCGGCCTGGCAACCCCGGGGGGGCCCAGCTGCTACTTTTGCGGGCAGGCCAAGCACCCCGGCAGCACTGCCCGGCCCGCGCATCCACCTGCAAGGGATGCGGTAAGAAGGGCCACTTTGTGGTGGTATGCCAGGCCTGTGCTGTCGCCGCAGTCTCCGGTGGCGAATGCGGACCGCCACCACAAACCTCTCCACGGTCCCCGTGCGGGCAGCAGGCGTCGCCATCTTCCTCCTCCAGGCCCACGTGCGGCCCCCGGGCGCCGCCATCTTGTCTCCGCGGGATGGTTCGATGGATTGGTGCCGCCATTTTGTACACCTCCAGTCATGTGCGATCAATGGGAGCCGCCATCTTGGATGGACTCGCAGGACCCCAGCTCAGCTGACCGCACACCGCACGAAGAGAACACTCAATTGCTGCGATTAGCCTCGGTGACCCTGGACCAGTCCTGGCCTCGAACACTCTCAACTGCTACAACAAAAGTATTAATCAACGGGCACGAGACGTCCTGCTTAAGCGACTCTGGGAGCACTGAGAGCTTCATACACCCCGACACGCTAAGGCGCTGTTCTCTCCTTGTCCACCCCGTTAATCAAAAAATCTCCTTGGCCTCCGGTTCCCACTCAGTTGAGATAAAGGGGTTTTGTGTAGCAAACCTCACGGTCCAGGGAAGGGAGTTTAAAAATTACCGGCTCTACGTCCTTCCCCACCTCTGCGCGGCCACACTCCTAGGTTTAGACTTCCAGTGTAATCTCCAAAGTCTAACTTTCAAATTCGGCGGCCCTATACTCCCCCTCACTGTCTGCGGCCTCGCGACCCTCAAGGTCGATCCGCATTCCCTCACCCCGGATTGCAAATCCGTCGCCACCAGGAGCAGACAGTACAGTGCCCAGGATCGGATCTTTATTAGGTCAGAGGTCCAAAGGCTACTGAGGGAAGGAGTCATTGAAGCTAGCAACAGTCCCTGGAGAGCTCAAGTAGTGGTGGTAAAGACTGGGGAGAAGCAGAGGATGGTCATCGACTACAGTCAGACCATCAATAGGTTTACGCAGCTGAATGTGTACCCTCTCCCCCGCATAACCGACCTGGTAAACAGGATTGCGCATTACAAGGTCTTCTCCACGGTGGATCTTAAGTCCGCCTACCACCAGCTACCCCTCCGTACTAGTGACTGCAAATACACTGCCTTCGAGGCAGATGGGCGGCTCTACCACTTCTTAAGGGTTCCCTTCGGTGTCACTAATGGGGTCTCGGTCTTCCAGCGCGAGATGGACCGAATGGTTGACCGCTACGGTTTATGGGTAACATTCCCGTGTCTCGATAATGTCACCATCTGCGGCCACGACCAGCAGGACCACGACACCAACCTCTGAAAATTCCTCCAGACCGCAAAGATACTTAACCTTATGTATAACAAGGATAAATGCGTGTTTAGCACCGACCGCCTAGCCATCCTCGGCTACGTAGTGCAAAATGGAGTTATAGGCCCCGACTCTGAACGCATGCGCCCCCTTATGGAGTTCCCCCTCCCTCACTGCTCCAAGGCCCTGAAGCGCTGCCTAGGGTTTTTCTCTTACTATGCTCAGTTGGTCCCCAACTATGCGGACAAAGCCCGTCCCCGATCCAATCCACAGCTATTCCCCTGTCGATAGAGGCCCGCCAGGCCTTCAGCTGCATCAAAGCAGACATTGCAAAGGCCACGATGCACGCCATCGATGAGTCACTCCCCTTCCAGGTCGAGAGCGACGTGTCTGACGTAGCTCTGGCGGCCACCCTCAACCAAACGGGCAGACCCGTGGCCTTCTTCTCACACACCCTCCATGCTTCCAAAATCTGCCACTCTTCAGTCGAAAAGGACGCCCAGGCCATAGTAGAAGAAGTGCGACATTGGATGCATTACCTGGCCGGCAGGAGATTCACTCTCCTCACTGACCAACGATCGGCTGCTTTCATGTTCGATAATGCACAGCGGGGCAAGATAAAAACGATAAGATCTTGCGGTGGAGGATCGAACTCTCCACCTACAACTACGAGACCTTGTATTGTCCCGGGGAGCTAAACGAGCCTCCTGATGCCCTGTCCCGCAGCACATGTGCCACCGCACAAGTGGACCGCCTCCGGGCCCTCCACGAGGACCTCTGCCATCCGGGGTCACTCGCTTTTTCCACTTTATCAAGACCCGCAACCTGCCCTACTCCGTCGAGGACGTCAGGACAGCCACCAGGAACTGCCAAATCTGCGCGGAGTGCAAACCGCACTTCTACAGGCCAGAGAAAGCACACCTGATAAAGGCTCCCCGTCCCTTTGAACGCCTCAGCATGGACTTCAAAGACCCCCTCCCCTCCACCGATCGCAACACGTACTTCCTGAACGTGATTGACAAGTACTCCCGGTTCCCATTCGCCATCCCCTGCCCCAACATGACCGCAACCACCGTCATCAAGGCCCTCCATAGCATCTTTGCACTGTTCGGGTTCCCCGCCTACATACATAGTGATAGGGGGTCCTCCTTTATGAGCGACGAACTGCGTCAATTCCTGCTCAGCAAGGGCATCTCCTCGAGCAGGACGACCAGTTACAACCCCCGGGGTAATGGACAGGTAGAGAGGGAGAACTGAACGGTCTGGAAGATCGTCCTACTGGCCCTAAGGTCCAGGAATCTCCCAGTCTCCCGCTGATAGGAAGTCCTCCCGGATGGCCTCCACTCCATCCGGTCACTGCTTTGCACCACGACCAACCAAAAACCTCACAAACGTCTCCTTGTCTTCCCCTGGAAGTCCTCCTCTGGGACCTCACTCCCGACCTGGCTGGCAGCTCCCGGACCCATCCTGCTCCGAAAACACGTGCGGGCGCACAAGTCGGACCCGTTGGTCAAGAGGGTCCATCTTCTCCACGCAAACCACCAGTACGCCTACGTGGCATACCCGACGGCCGACAAGATACGGTCTCCCTACGGGACCTGGCGCCCACCGGATCCCCACGCACACCGCAGCCACCAGTCCACCCTCCCTCCCACCGGTGCACTTTACAGGAGGATCGGTCCTTCTGCCGTCCCTGCCTAGGCCCCCCCACCCACCGACGCACCCCGCAGACACTCCCCTCCCAGGTCACCCATCTTCCCCACCAGCGCCGTCTAGGGGTGTTGAAGCTGCCACAGAGATCGAGGCCACGCTCCCGGAGTCACAGACGCCCGAGCCTCCACCGGCGTCACCACCAGAGCTTCGATGATCACAGAGGACGACCAGGGCCCCCGATCGACTGATTGCTTCATTTTAAAAGTGTATATAATTACTTGTGAATCTGTAAATAGTTACAAAATGCTGTACGGAGGTAATACGGTACCTCCATGACTATAATTTCTCCCACATTACCATGTTGTAATATCAAGCCACCACCCCCGCCAGACTCTTTTTTAACAGGGGGTGAATGTAGTAGTCTGTGCAGAGGTAGTACAGTACCTGGTAATGCTGGAACACCATTGGTAGATATTTTATGTTTCCTATTGGTCCAGCTGTATGGTAGCTCCACCTTGCAAGGCGGGGTATTAGAGCCCGTGCCGCCCCAGCAGCCTTCATTCTGTACCTGAGCTGCTGGGGGAAATATCTAGCTTATTAAAGCCTTCAGTTGGACTACAACCTCGCTTTAGTGGTCATTGATCGTGCATCAGTTACCTTAACAGCAAATAGAAGTACTTGTTGCATCGGTGCGGTGGAATTTATGAGGGCAGACCTCTTGACCAACACTCTGGGAAAGGGGGTGCAGGGTGTTCATGGTCATTACAATCATGGTAATTACAATCAAAAGGAGATCATCTGCCCTGTTTTCTCATTTGTTCTTTGGGGGAGGGGGGGGACCTTGCTGCGATCTAACTGGCTCTGGCTGCAGCATGCTTCAGAAGTAAACCATTGACTGTGGAGTAATCTGGGAGCTGCCAGGGATGTGGAAAAACAGCAAGTGTTTTTCAACCTTTACACGAAGGTACAGCCAAACAAGGGCAGAGCCCTGCATTTATTATTTCAAGAGGAAATGGACGGAAACGTGAAGAAGTTTTAACACATAAAATGAATAAATCTCACTTCAAATGAATGAGAATTTACAGGTCTGATGTATGAGCGTTTCAGGAGATTAGAATTTGGGCTTTCGGAGGAAGTAACAGTTGTTTGTCATTGTTGTACATCTTAAGATTCCTCCCTTAAGGTTGAGTACTCTGCTGTCGCAATTCATATTTATATTTCCAAGAAATAGCGCCTGAACATAATGCGCAGAATAAAAGTCAGGTGCCAAGCATTTAAAAAAAATATACCATGGGCTGGATTCTCCGCAGCCCCCATGCCTCAATCGCATTCAGCGCGGGGGCGGATAATCCAATTTCACGCCAAAATTGGGCCTGGCACGATCCGGCGATTCCCCGGGACCCGGGAATCGGCGTGATCGTGGAGTACGCCGCGCGCTGGGGGCCCATTGCCAGAGGCCAGCCCAGCGATCCTCCTCTCCCGGCCGAGTTCCCAACGGTGTGGAACTAACCTGGTATTGCCAGTCGGGATGCTGGCGTAGCGGCTGTGGACTCAGTCCGCGGCTGCCCTGGTGGGGGGTGGGTGGGGTGGGGGAGGATCGGACACCGGGGGGGGCCCTTATTAGCGGCCGGGGGTTAGATCTGCGCGGCCAGATGCTCGGGTGCGCGGCCGATCGGCGGGGTCTAATTTTTATGTCTGCTGCCGCAGTCCGAGTCCGCCATGGAGCTCGGCGCGGCCGCTGGAGGTCGCCGCCGCACGCATACGTGGACTCAAAACCGGAAGTGCTGGGGGCCCCTCTCCACAGCTAAAGCTGCGTGAATTACTCTGGGTTCCTGCTGGCCTCCTGCAGTGCTCTGAATTAGCTGTACTTTTCTCCAGGAATCTCTAGAGTAAAACTCCAATGTTTTTACGCCGGCGTGGGGACATAGTTCCCTTTTGGGAGAATCCAGCCCTATAGTTATATTTTTCTGGAAAATGCAGCCAGGAAAAGATTGGGATAGAGGAACACTTAAAAAAAAAAACTCTCGCCAGCAATAATTCCTGACTGTTCCAATGCAATGCTCCCATGGCCTATCGCCATGAACCTTATATCATCCAAAACTCTGCTGCGCATGTCCTAACTCCACCCGATTCCGTTCAGCGATTGCCCCTGTGCTCGCCGACCTGCCCAGGTTCCTAATTAAGACCTTGGGCGGAATTTCAGGCTATTCGCAATTTCTGTGAGTCAATCTGGCCTTGAAATGACATTGTGCGAGTTTTAGCATATAAATTTAAATCCTTTTGTCCATTCTCTGAACAGGAGAAATTATCTGTTAAAACAGCATTTATATGGCTCCACTCAAAAGGTGGACAAAAGAATTTCACACCTACTGTATTACTATTTCTGATAGAAATGTTATATTGCTTTGTGCAATATAAGTTACTCATTTGCTTCTTCCAGAATGATCTTTGACTTAATGTTGATTAACTCTCGTAGTCTTCCAATTAGAGCAATTACTTTAATGAGTAACATTGACAAATTAACTGTGAGTTCGTTCTCTCTCCAATGCTTAAACTAGATGTTACATGAACATGATTAAATAAGGAATACTTATGACTGACTACACCTGTGCTGAGCTGTCTTTGGCTACCTGTGGTCTCTAGTCCCTGTCCTTGCGAAGAGGCGGATCTTGGCTTGAGTCTGTCTATTTATACCTGCCTCTAGTGCTGCCCTCTAGTGATTACTTAGCTGTTCTGTCTGTACATTAACCCCTTGTGTACATACAGATATGCAGATCACTACAACACAAAATTGTCGAAGCATTGGTAGATAATGTTTGCACAGTGTCATCGGAAAGCGCTGACATTTTTGATGCACATGGGAGGTTAAGCGAAAAAATGATTCCCGGGTCGAACTGAAAAGCAGCAGCTCTGACAGTGTAGCACTCTCTCAGTACTACTTGAAAGGGTAAGGTTTTATGGAGGCGACAGTGGTCTCCGCTGTTGGCTTGAAATATAGCAAGAAACCCGTGTTGCTTCCTTTGGGAAAGGCCTGTCCAGCGACAAGCCAATCGGACAATTAAGAGGCCTCACCTGGGACAAGGAGAAGGCCCTGAGGTGCAATGGGTAGCATCCCTGCCTCTGAGTCTGAAGCTCCAGTCTCGAGTCCCACCCCAGGACTTGATGGCCAAGAGAGATGCACCTGTGACACAACCAAACAGGATGAGTATCAACCTGTACAATCCTTGACGACAATGGCAGGTGGTGTGAGTGGAACTGACCCCTGGTCTCCAACACCGGGTCCCTTGATCAGGCACTGAGTGTCTTTGAACGAGGGATGCCCCTGGCAGATCACAAGCAACATTTACTTGCCATGCTTCCTGGGAGGTGACATGCCTGCCAGTCACTGATATACCAATGGTGGCTGGATAAGGGTCTTAAATGGGCCTCGATTGGCCGTGGGGTGCACAGACCATTCATGGGCCTTTCCACCGTGCATTCAATTGGGACAGAGGCAGACAGGACCCCACCTGCCGCTATCCTGCCCAATAAAATGCCCTCACTGCTTCCTACCTACCTTGGGGAGGGGATAAAATACCGCCTAATGTGTCAGCATGGATAGCATTCTCAAGTCTCTGGTGTGGCGTGCTATCCACTGCGTTACACCTCACACCTGTAACCATTTTTAGGAAGGATTCTGGAAAATTCCTCAGAATCCCAAGAATGAGTCAGATGCTTTCTGCTCACAAGCCAAAATAAACCTGAGACTGGATCACATGACATACTTCTCTTCCAGCGATGGCATGCTGCTATCTCTTCAAGGTCTACTACATCACCCCTCTTGGACTGTTTTACAGACATTCAGTCACATCTTTGATCCTGCTACCAGTAAGGTAACATACCATCTCTGATTAACACCAGCGGCTGCAGAAATGAAGCTTGTTCGCCTAACTATCGCGTTCTCTGTGACTATCGCTCTTCCAGTCTTCGATGTAATCCCCCGCCCCACCCCATAAAGCTGAGGCACCCCTGGTACAATGGACTTCGCTCTGGCTGCTTTCTTTCCCTAGATGGACCATTACTTTCCCAACAATTCAGAACTGAATACTGACAGCTGTACTGCGGGAGGACACCTCAGAGGGCAGTGAGGCTATATGGGTAGAGATCAGGAATAAGAAGGGTGCAGTCACAATGTTGGGGGTTTACTACAGGCCTCCCAACAGCCAGCGGGAGATAGAGGAGCAGACAGGTAGACAGATTTTGGAAAAGAGTAAAAACAACAGGGTTGTGGTGATGGGAGACTTCAACTTCCCCAATATTGACTGGGACTCACTTAGTGCCAGGGGCTTAGACGGGGCGGAGTTTGTAAGGAGCATCCAGGAGGGCTTCTTAAAACAATATGTAGACAGTCCAACTAGGGAAGGGGCGGCACTGGACCTGGTATTGGGGAATGAGCCCGGCCAGGTGGTAGATGTTTCAGTAGGGGAGCATTTCGGTTACAGTGACCACAATTCAGTAAGTTTTAAAGTACTGGTGGACAAGGATAACAGTGGTCCGAGGATGAATGTGCTAAATTGGGGGAAGGCTAATTATAACAATATTAGGCGAAAACTGAAGAACATAGATTGGGGGCGGATGTTTGAGGGCAAATCAACATCTGACATGTGGGAGGCTTTCAAGTGGCAGTTGAAAGGAATTCAGGACCGGCATGTTCCTATGAGGAAGAAGGATAAATACGGCAATTTTCGGGAACCTTGGATGACGAGAGATATTGTAGGCCTCGTCAAAAAGAAAAAGGAGGCATTTGTCAGGGCTAAAAGGCTGGGAACAGACGAAGCCTGCATGGAATATAAGGAAAGTAGGAAGGAACTTAAGCAAGGAGTCAGGAGGGCTAGAAGGGGTCACAAAAAGTCATTGGCAAATAGGATTAAGGAAAATCCCAAGGCTTTTTACATGTACATAAAAAGCAAGAGGGTAGCCAGGGAAAGGGTTGGCCCACTGAAGGATAGGCAAGGGAATCTATGTGTGGAGCCAGAGGAAATGGGCGAGGTACTAAATGAATACTTTGCATCAGTATTCACCAAAGAGAAGAAATTGGTAGATGTTGAGTCTGGAGAAGGGTGTGTAGATAGCCTGGGTCACATTGAGATCCAAAAAGACGAGGTGTTGGGTGTCTTAAAAAATATTAAGGTAGATAAGTCCCCAGGGCCTGATGGGATCTACCCCAGAATACTGAAGGAGGCTGGAGAGGAAATTGCTGAGGCCTTGACAGAAATCTTTGGATCCTCGCTGTCTTCAGGGGAAGTCCCGGAGGACTGGAGAATAGCCAATGTTGTTCCTCTGTTTAAGAAGGGTAGCAAGGATAATCCCGGGAACTACAAGCCTTACTTCAGTGGTAGGGAAATTACTGGAGAGAATTCTTCGAGACAGGGTCTACTCCCATTTGGAAGCAAATGGACGTATTAGTGAGAGGCAGCACGGTTTTGTGAAGGGGAGGTCGTGTCTCACTAACTTGATAGATTTTTTCGAGGAGGTCACTAAGATGATTGATGCAGGTAGGGCAGTGGATGTTGTCTATATGGACTTCAGTAAGGCCTTTGACAAGGTCCCTCATGGTAGACTAGTACAAAAGGTGAAGTCACACGGGATCAGGGGTGAGCTGGCAAGGTGGATACAGAACTGGCTAGGCCACAGAAGGCAGAGAGTAGCAATGGAAGGATGCTTTTCTAATTGGAGGGCTGTGACCAGTGGTGTTCCACAGGGATCAGTGCTGGGACCTTTGCTCTTTGTAGTATATATAAATGATTTGGAGGAAAATGTAACTGGTCTGATTAGTAAGTTTGCAGATGACACAAAGGTTGGTGGAATTGTGGATAGCGATGAGGATTGTCGGAGGATACAGCAGGATTTAGATTGTTTGGAGACTTGGGTGGAGAGATGGCAGATGGAGTTTAATCCGGACAAATGTGAGGTAATGCATTTTGGAAGGTCTAATGCAGGTAGGGAATATACAGTGAATGGTAGAACCCTCAAGAGTATTGAAAGTCAAAGAGATCTAGGAGTACAGGTCCACAGGTCATTGAAAGGGGCAACACAGGTGGAGAAGGTAGTCAAGAAGGCATACGGCATGCTTGCCTTCATTGGCCGGGGCATTGAGTATAAGAATTGGCAAGTCATGCTGCAGCTGTATAGAACCTTAGTTAGGCCACACTTGGAGTATAGTGTTCAATTCTGGTCGCCACACTACCAGAAGGATGTGGAGGCTTTAGAGAGGGTGCAGAAGAGATTTACCAGAATGTTGCCTGGTATGGAGGGCATTAGCTATGAGGAGCGGTTGAATAAACTCGGTTTGTTCTCACTGGAACAAAGGTGGTTGAGGGGAGACCTGATAGAGGTATACAAAATTATGAGGGGCATAGACAGAGTGGATAGTCAGAGGCTTTTCCCCAGGGTAGAGGGGTCAATTACTAGGGGGCATAGGTTTAAGGTGAGAGGGGCAAGGTTTAGAGTAGATGCACGAGGCAAGTTTTTTACGCAGAGGGTAGTGGGTGCCTGGAACTCGCTGCCGGAGGAGGTGGTGGAAGCAGGGACGATAGTGACATTTAAGGGGCATCTTGACAAATACATGAATAGGATGGGAATAGAGGGATACGGTCCCAGGAAGTGTAGAAGATTGTAGTTTAGTCGGGCAGCATGGTTGGCACGGGCTTGGAGGGCCGAAGGGCCTGTTCCTGTGCTGTACATTTCTTTGTTCTTTGTTCTTTGTTTGACTGCAGAGTGAGATGTACTTATGGCATGCCTGTATTACCTGCCTGTTTCTTCTTGACTTCTCTTCGGTCAACCATTCCCTCTATCCCTGCATTCTCTTAAACTGTGGGCTGATCACATCCATAACCAGAGCATACGTGAAGCTCTGAGCCTCACAAATGTGCTGCAGCAACACCAGTTACTGCTCAACCCCTGAAACCCAGAGCCAGAGCAGCTGGAACCGACGACACTTCATGCACATATGGTAATCGAGGACATGGGAAGCAGCCGGGAGTTCCCACATTGCACAGGATATACACTTGAAAGGTCAGAGCTGCTCTGCCATTCCTGTTAAATACTCAAACTAACTACTTAAAAAAGAGAAAGAAATGCTAGCTACTCACCTCCCCTCTATTGATGTTGCGTAAATATAACAAAACTAAATGGTTTACTTAACCCCTATGTTTTCAATTTATGTTTTTAAGATTTCCCAGCTCCTTAGGCTAATTCTCTAACTTTGAAGAAAAGCAAGCACACACAATTCTCACCAGCTAAAGGAAGTGTTTTTGCCACTGCACTCATCAGTGAAATAAAACTCAGTGGGTTAACATTTTTGAGTACAGAATGTCTTTTGGAACTTGCACATTCGTTGACTGTTAAAAATAATTTCTCTTTCCTACCTTCCTACCATGTTACAGTTTGATTCTGTTTTTCATTTTTTGAATAAATCGCTATCTGCTGATCTATCCCGGCACTCACCTCTCTGTGAGGAGCTTGCCAATTTCCCTCTTGAAATACTGCAGTGCATTGGTGCTGAAATGGGCAGATAGCATTCGGTTAACATTGGGCAAGATTCTCTGAGCTCCCCGCAGCATGTTTCTCAGTGACAGGAGATTCTGGTCTCACTGCTGTTAGTGGGATTTCCCATTGACGGGACGGCATGGCGGCACATTGGTTAGTACTGTTGCCTCACAGCGTCAAGGACCTAGGTTCAATTCCGACCTTGGCTGCCTGTCCGTGTGGAGTTTGCACATTTGTTTTAATTTGTTCATGGGCTGTGAGCATTGCAGGCTGTGCCCGCATTTATTTCCCATCCCTAATTGCCCTTGAGGGGGAAGTTAAGAGTCAACCACATTGCTGTGGGTCTGGAATCACAGTAGGCCAGACCAGGTAAGGATGGCAGATTTCCTTCCCGAAAGGACATCAGTGAACCAGATGGATTTTTACGACAATCGACAATGGTTTCATGGTCATCATTAGACTTTCAATTCCCGATTTTTTTTTTTTTTTTATTTTTTTTATTGAATTCAATTTTCACCATCTGCAGTGGTGGGATTTGAGCCCATGCTCCCAGAGCATTACACTGGGTCTCTGGTTTACTAGTCCAGTGACAATACCACTATGCCACCGCCTCCATATTTTCCCCATGTGTGCGTGGGTTTCCTCCGGGTTCTCCGGTTTCCTCCCACAGTCCAAAGATGCGCAGGTTAGACGGATTGGCCATGATCAATGCGTGGGGTTACGGAGATAGGACAGGTGAGTGGGCCTAGGCAGGCTGTGCTTTCAGAGGGTCGGTGCACACCCGATGGGCCGAATGGCCTACTTCTGCCCGGGAGGGATTCTATGTTGTATCCACCTCCTCCAGCCGGGAAACCCACGGCAGGGATGCGTTGTCGGCGGGACTATAAAATCCCGCCGGCATGAACGGCCAAAAGATCTCGGCCATTGTTACTCAGTCGTGTCAAACTGCAACATTTAGTTGGCTAGGGCAAGATACTGTTAACAAAACAATGAAGTTAGTCTGCAATGCTCTGCTGTCCTTTACTATCGGACTTCCCAAAGCTCTTTACAACCAATGAAATACCTCTGGAGTATAATTACTGTTTTAGTGGTTTTGGTTGAGAGATGCGTATTAGCCGGGACACCATGGAGAATTTTCATGATCTTCTTCACAATAGCAACATGGGATGCTTGAGTTTAAGACGAGGGAGGTTATGCTGCAATTGTATAAAGTGTTAGTGAGGCCACACCTGGAGTATTGTGGTCAGTTTTGGCCTCTTTACTTCAGAAAGGACGTACTGACGCTGGAGGGTGTGCAGAGGTTAATCCCAGAGTTGAGGGGGTTAGAGTGTGAGGAGAGGTTGAGTAGACTGAGACTGGACTCGTTGGAATTTAGAAGGATGAGGGGGGATCTTATAGAAACATATAAAATTATGAAGGGAATAGATAGGATAGATGAGGGCAGGTTGTTTCCACTGGCGGGTGAAAGCAGAACTAGGGGGCATAGCCTCAAAATAAGGGGAAGATTTAAGGCTGAGTTTAGGAGGAACTTCTTCACCCAAAGGGTTGTGAATCTATGGAATTCCTTGCCCAGTGAAGCAGCTGAGGCTCCTTCATTAAATGTTTTCAAGATAAAGATAGGTATTTTTTTGAAGAATAAAGGAATAAAGGGTTATGGTGTTCGGGCTGGAAAGTGGAGCTGAGTCCACAAAAGACCAGCCATGATCTCATTGAATGGTGGAGCAGGCTCGAGGGGCCAGATGGCCTACTCCTGCTTCTAGTTCTTATGTCCTTATGTTCCATCCTCGGGCCTTGAACAGGTCATAGGGAAGGCAAATATAATGTGCCTTCATTTCAAAGGGAATGGAGTTTAAAAATAGGGAAGTCTTGCTAAAATGACCGCAGGCAGGCACTGACTTTGGTCCCCTTATCTGAGGAAAGATACACCGGCAGTGGAGGAACTCCAGAGAAAGCTCACTCGGTTGATCCTCGGTATGGAGGGATTTGTTTATGAGGAGATATTGAGTATGTTGGGCCTGTACGCATTGGAGTTTGGAAAACTGAGAGGTGTCCATTTTGAGATGCATAAGATCCTCAGGGGGCTTGATAGGGTCGATGCTCAGAGATTGTTTCCCCTTGTGGGAGAGTCTAGGACCAGAGGGCATAATCTCAGGGTGCCCATTTAATTAAGACAGAGATGAGGAGAAATGTCTGTTTTGTTACCTGTGTGGTAGGTAACATGTGCTCCTCAAACCTTGGTTAATGATGAGGACTTCTGAATCTCGATGAAGAAGACTCGAACTTGTCCAGTAGTAACAAAAGGTTTATTGAGGAACTATAACAATAATTGCATGAGTTCTTTACTTTAACTTTGATACTAGTGATAAGGTTAACAAGATCTAACTACGGTAACTATACATAACTCCACTAACCATCTGAACTAGTCTGCTATTACCCTGGTCACAGTACACCCAAGAGAGAGAGACCCAATGTGGTTGCCTTTTATACCCCTGTTGGTCCGGCCCTCTAGTGATCATGTGATGCTATTGATTACACATTAACCCCTTGTGTACATGCACATATAGAGATCACTACAATGTCTTCTCTCAGAGGGTAGGGAAACAGTGGAATTCTTTACCCCAGGGAGCTGTAGGGGCTGGGTCATTAGTATGTTCAAGGCTGAGATAGACAGGTTTTTAATCAGTGAGGGAATCAAGGGTTATGGGGATAAGGCGGGAAAGTAGAGTTGAGGATTATCACTTCAAATCAGTCATGACCTCATTGAATGATAGAGCAGACTCGATGGGCTGAATGGCCCACTTCTACTCCTCCACCTCATGATCTTGTGGTTTATCAGAAAGGTGGCAGCTCCGACAATGTTGCACTCATTCACTGGACACTCAGTTTTGTGCTGATGTCCTGGAATATACACCCGCATCCTTTTGTCTCCGAGGAAAGCCGACTACCACCGAGCCAGAGCTGGCAGCAGAACCACTTCTGTAACAAATTCCAATGTGCCATTATCCAAATTTGATGCAATCAATTACCCTGGAAGTGTGTGAAACTGGATTCAATTTTATTTGATTCATTTTAATTCCTTCCTTGCACAGTTGCAGTATCGAGATCATTATAAATTGTCATTCATTTATTCATTCGTTCCATTAAAAAGTTTTACAGTATGTGGATAAAATAGACTTAATTATGTTTCATCTGTTTGACACCATGTATAAAATTTGGGCCTTGCAACATTTGTAAACATCCTTACTAATTTGTTTGCATCATTAGTACAGTGTTTTTAATTAAATTTGTCAAGATTTAACAGCAATTTGCATGTATATATCATCCTTCAACATGTTAAATGTTCCGAGGCTTTCAATAGGGACAAAACAGCTCAGGTTCCAGAACTGAAGGTGCAATTGTCACGACGATATGATGTGTGCAACTGAGAGAGCAATATTTAACTTAATCGGCTGATCAAATGTTATTGCATCATTTGTAAAAGACTTTCACAAAGTAAGCAAAGACACTGACTTAAGATGGCTACCAGGCCACATGATGCCTGACAGTGGCACAGTGGTTAGCACTGTTGCCTCACAGCTCCAGGGACCCGGGTTCAATTCCCGCTTGGGTCACTGTCTATATGGAGTTCGCATGTTCTCCCCGTGTCTGCGTGGGTTTCCTCCGGGTGCTCCGGTTTCAGTCCTTGGTCTGTTCTGTTTCTGGCTCTGGCCTTCCTTCTGTTGGTTGGCTGATGGTCTTCCTCACGTTGGCCAGTGAAGGTCACTGTTGTTCGGTTACTGCTGATCAAAGAGAGATCAAAATGTTGTGTAGCGTCTTTTATCCTTGTAGTTTTTGCGCTCTTTTGTGCGGTCTAGGTGGGCCACCAATCAATCGATCAGGGTTCGATCACGCTGATCGATCAAGTCCAATCAATGTCCACCACCTTGATGGTGGCACGTGCCCTTACCAGCCATGTCCGTAGGTGTCCGGGGCACATAGGCCCTTACAAATAAGGAAGGCAGGTGTCGTTGTGCCTGTTAGACATTGTCCCGGGATGGCCTGGAGATGGCCTTTTCCCTGCATACTGCAGCAGTCTGAGCTGCAGCCTGCTTGGCCTCAAACTTGGCCACTTCTCCCAGCACCCTTGCAGGATGCCACCTTAGGTGGCCAGGAAGGTTAGATGGGATTGCTGGGTTGTGGGGATGGTGTGGAGGTGTGGGCTTAAGTAGGGTGCTCTTTCAAGGGCTGGTAGACTCGATGGGCCGAATGGCCTCATTCTGCACTGTAAATTCCATGATTATGACTTTCCAGTTTCTCGAAGCTCCAAAGAAAATTACAATTGGGACATGCCAAGGTCACCTCCTGTTGAATTTCACACCTGCTGATGTCAAGAATTACACAGAGATTTACTTAAACTGTAATGGCCCCCAGCTTAGCATTTCTACAAAGATACCTCTTGAGTGGATGTAGAAAATCTACAGGACGATGGCTGAATGGAAAGTGTGCTTCCTATCTCATCAAGGTGGTAGATGGATAATCCTGGAGTTAATGGCCGGGGCTTTAAAGAAACAGCCACCTAAGCCATGAAAATAGCCAAGGTCAGATAAACAATTACCTTCTGAAATCACTGTAGAGAGTGATCATGAGTCCAGAATAACCATTGCAAAATGCCTTTTAGTACAACTCCCAAGCTGCTAAAAAACAGGGGGCGGGATTCTCTCACCCCGGGGCCGGGCTGGGGAATAGCCGCGACCGACGCGAATCGCGCCACGCCGCCCCGACGCCGGGACACAATTCTCCGCAGAGCGGAGAATTGGCGCCAATGGCGGCGGCATGGTCAGAGTGGCACCGGTCGAGGGTTGCGCACACTGATTCTCGGCCCACGATGGGCCGAGCGGCCGTAACAAAAACCCCGAGTCCCGCCGGCGCCGTTCTAATGTGCTCTTAGCCAGCGGGACCTCGGCGTGGAAGGGCCCGGGGGCAGCTTGTGGTGGGGGGGGGGCGACAAGGGAGGGATCGAGTTCGGGGGCGGGGCCTCCGCTATGGCCTGGACCGCGATCGGGGTCCACCAATTGGCGAGCCGGCCTCTCGGGCTGAGGGCCTCCTTTCTTCCGCGCCGGCCCCTGTAGCCCTGCGCCATGTTGCGTCGGGGCCGGCGCGGAAAAGGGAGCCACCGCGCATACGCGCACACCGCGGTGCCCAGCTGACGCAGGGATCAGCAGCTGGAGAGGTGTTTGTCATGATATTCAGATGAACATCACAGCACATACATACACACATGATGATGGACAGATCAACGGACCAATCAACACACAAAACACGACAGCCAATCACGGACAAGAGCATACACAGTACAAAGCAGGGAACACATCACTTCCTGGGCACTGGAGCAGGAGAGGGCTCAGGGCACAGACCTCATTGCCAGCCACTCGGAGGTTCACCGTGTGCTGAATACCAGAGTTTAATATGTTAATAGTTCATTGAAATAAAACTGCGTTGTACCATTCGCAACCGTGTTGGTTCGTCTGTGTATCAGAGTACCCAACACTTCAGTGTTGGCCTGTAGGGGCCAGAATTGCTGATCCTGAGGCCATGTTGACGCCGTCGAAGGGGGCGGTCGCGGGGTGCGCCAGTGGCAGGGAGGGGATGATCGGTGTCGGGGGTGTGTGTGTGTTGCCGACCGTGTCCTGTCGGCCGTCGGGGTACGCCACGTAGGCGTACTGCGGGTTCGCGTGGAGAAGGTGAACCCTCTCGACCAATGGGTCCGATTGGTGCGCCCGCACATGTTTCCGGAGCAAGATGGGTCCTGGGGCCGCCAGCCAGGTCGGCAGCGACATTCCGGAGGAGGACTTCCTGGGGAAGACAAGGAGGCGCTCATGAGGCGTTTGGTTAGTGGTGGTACACACCAGCGACCGGATGGAGTGGAGAGTGTCCGGGAGGACCTCCTGCCACCGGGAAACTGGGAGATCCCTGGACCGTAGGGCCAGTAGGACGGTCTTACAGACCGTGCCGTTCTCCCTCTCTACTTGCCCGTTCCCCCGGGGGTTGTAGCTGGTCGTCCTGCTCGAGGCTATGCCCTTGCTGAGCAGGAACTGGCGCAGCTCGTCACTCATGAAGGAGGACCCCATGTCGCTATATAGATATAGGCGGGGCAACCGAACAGTGTGAATATGGTGCCAAGGGCTTTAATGACTGTGGCCGCTGTCATGTCGGGGCAGGGGATGGCGAAGGGGAAACGAGAGTACTCGTCCACCACGTTCAGGAAGTATGCGTTGCGGTCAGTGGAGGGGAGGGGCCCTTTGAAATCCAAACTGAGGCGTTCAAAGGGGCGGGAAGCCTTGATCAGGTGCGCTCTATCCGGCCTGAAAAAGTGCGGTTGCACTATGCGCAGCTGTGGCAGTTCCTGGTGACTGTACGGACCTCCTCCACAGAGTAGGGGAGTTTGCGGGACTTTACGAAATGGTAGAATCGAGTGACCCCCGGGTGGCACAGGTCCTCGTGGAGGGCTTGGAGGCAGTCTATTTGTGCGTTGGCACATGTGCCGCGGGATAGGGCATCGGACGGCTCGTTCAGCTTTCCGGGACGGTGCAAGATCTCATAGTTGAAGGTGGAGAGCTCGATCCTCCACCTTAAGATCTTGTCATTTTTAATTTTGCCCCGCTGTGCATTATCGAACATGAAGGCTACCGACCGTTGGTCGGTGAGGAGAGTGAATCTCCTGCCGGCCAGGTAATGCCTCCAATGTCGCACAGCTTCCACTATGGCTTGGGCTTCCTTTTCCACTGAGGAGTGGCGGATTTCTGAGGCGTGGAGCGTCTGGGAGAAAAAGGCCACGGGTCTGCCCGCTTGGTTAAGGGTGGCCGCCAGAGCTACGTCGGATGCGTCGCTCTCGACCTGGAAGGGGAGGGACTCGTCGATGGCACGCATCGTGGCCTTTGCGATATCCGCTTTGATGCGGCTGAAGGCCTGGCGAGCCTCTGTCAACAGGGGGAAGGTAGTAGACTGTATTAGCGGGCGGGCCTTGTCTGCATACTGGGGGACCCACTGGGCATAATATGAAAAGAAACCCAGGCAACGTTTCAGGGCTTTGGAGCAGTCGGGGAGGGGAAATTCCATAAGGGGGCGCATGCGTTCGGGGTCTGGGCCTATTATCCCGTTGCGCACTACGCATCCCAGGATGGCCAACCGGTTTGTGCTAAAAACGCACTTTTCTTCGTTGTATGTGAGGTTCAGGGCGTTAGCGGTCTGGAGGAACTTTTGGAGGTTGGCGTTGTGGTCCTGCTGATCGTGGCAGCAGATGGTCACGTTGTCGAGATACGGGAACGTGGCCTGCAACCCATGTTGGTCAACCATTCGGTCCATCTCCCGTTGGAAGACCGAGACCCCGTTTGTGACACCAAATGGGACCCTTAGGAAGTGGTATAGACGCCCGTCTGCCTCGAAGGCTGTGTACTTGCGGTCACCTGGGCGGATGGGGAGCTGATGGTAGGCGGACTTGAGGTCCACGGTGGAGAAGACCTTATACTGGGCAATCCGATTGACCATGTCGGATATGCGGGGGAGAGGGTACGCATCTAGCTGCGTGTACCTGTTGATGGTCTGACTATAGTCTTCGACCATCCTCTGCTTCTCCCCGGTCTTTACTACTATCACCTGGGCTCTCCTGGATTATGCCTTCCTTCAGCAACCGCTGGACTTCAGACCGAATAAATATCCGGTCCTGGGCGCTGTACCGTCTGCTCCTAGTGGCGACGGGTTTGCAATCCGGGGTGAGGTTTGCAAACAAGGACGGCGGTTCAACCTTGAGAGTTGCGAGGCCGCAGATAGTGAGTGGGGGTATTGGGCCGCCGAATTGGAATGTTAGGCTCTGCAGATTACACTGGAAATCTAATCCCAGTAATGTGGGCGCGCAGAGTTGGGGAAGGACGTAGAGCCTGTAGTTCTTAAACTCCCTCCCTTGCACCGTTCGGTTCGCGATGCAGAAGCCTTTGATCTCTACGGAGTGGGATCCTGCAGCTAGGGAAATCTTTTGCGTGCTTGGATGGATGGTCAGAAAACAGCGTCTTACCGTGTCTGGGTGAATAAAACTTTGTGCTCCCGGAGTCGATCAGGCATGGCGTCTCGTATCCGTTGACCAGCACCGTTGTTGTCGTCGTCTGGAGCGTCCGGGACCGCGATTGATCCAGTGTCACCGAAGCCAGTCGTGGTAGTAGTGTCGCGGCGTCTTCTTCGGACCCCGTGGAGCCGTCGATGCTGGGGTCCTTTGTTGTCAACCAAGATGGTGGCGTCCATGAATCGCACGCGGCCGGGGGTGGGCAAAATGGCCGCCTCCATGGATCGCACGTGGTCGGGGGTGGACAAAATGGCCACCCCCATGAATCGCACGTGGCTGGGGGGTCACAAGATGGCGGCGCCCATCCTCCCCTCGTGGTGCCCGGGACCCAAAATGGCGGCACCATGCATGGTCGCACATGGGGCGCTGGGGGGGGTTGGGGAGTGTTTGGGATGTGCTGGGCTCGTTCTTCTCTGGGGATTGCGGCGACCCCCCGGGACCGGCACGCTGCCGCGTAATGGCCCTTCTTGCCGCAGCTTTTACAAATAGCTGCGCGGGCCATGCAGCGCTGCCGGGGGTGTTTCGCTTGTCCGCAGAAATAGCAGCGGGCCTCCCCGGGATGGTCTGGCGCTTTAACCGCGCAAACTTGCGAGGGGGAGGGGGTTGTCGCGACGGGGGTCCACGGAGCCCAAGGGGCTGCCGCGTGGTCGGGGCCGTAGGCGCGGGCGTTTTGCGAGGCCACATCTAGGGAAGCTGCAAGGGCCCGTGCCTCTGGGAGTCCTAGCGACTCTCTTTCTAAAAGTCTTTGGCGGATTTGGGGAGAGTTCATACCTGCCACAAATGCATCGCGAATTAGCATGTCCGTGTGTTCGATCGCGTTCACCGGCGGGCAGCTGCAGCCCCGTCCCAAAATTAGCAATGCGGCATAGAATTCTTCTAGCGATTCTCCGGGACTTTGCCATCTCGTCGCGAGTTGGTGGCGTGCGTAGACCTGGTTAACGGGCCGAACGTAGATGCCCTTCAGCAATGCGAGCGCCGTCGGGAAATCCTCTGCGTCTTCTATGAGAGGGTAAATTTCCGGGCTTACCCTCGAATGCAGGACCTGCATTTTCTGGTCTTCTGTGATCCGGCCGGGGGCCGTTCGGAGGTAGCCTTCAAAGCATGCTTGCCAGTGTTGAAATACTGCTGCCGAGTTCGCTGCGTGGGGGCTGATCCGCAGGCATTCCGGGGCGATGCGGAGCTCCATAGTCTTTTAAGCTCGCTTAATAAATTGTAGCGCACAATGACTTACGAGAGAGACGAGAAGTGATGAAGTCGATTCAGGCTTTATTAAGCGAGACTTGTCCCCAGCAGCTCAGCAACAGAATGAAGCTGCAGGGAGAAGCTCGGGTTGTTATACTCCGCCTTCAGGGCGGAGCCAGGAGTCGGCAGCCAACCAGGACCTGGGATCTGTCAGCCAATAGCATCACGGCTTCACAGTCCCACATGACCCCTAATACATACCACCACACACTGCCACTCGCCGTGCATGGGCGCATATGGCAGAGCCGGTCAGTGACATCAGCAACACTGTCCGGACCGGCCTGCAGTGCCGGACAAATCTCAGGGCGGCCAGAGTGATTAGTCAGCACTGTGCCCCTGGCACTAACCCCCGTCACACATATCAGTAATCCGACCCACCCCTCCATCCGGAGGCTGTCCAAATCCTCACCCTGCCCTGGACACTGTGGTCACCAGATACCCAGCCCCTGGCCTGCATGTGTGAGACCATCTAACACTGTCATTTTCTGTTTCTCCTCACAGCCGTCTCCAACACCCTCCACCATCCCAAAGACACTCACCTCGGTTGGGCACTTTAGTGGAGAGGCTCCTGGGACAACCTCTGGTACGCACCACACAGCTGCTCCGATACAGCATGTGGAGGTAGGACCTCCCGCGTGGGCGTGGGCGGGCGGTCGGAGGGCAGGCCGACCCCAGGGACCAGCTGCCGTCCAGATGGGTTTCCGGAACGGACAGTCCCATCGATTGTGGACAGACAGTCTCAGAGCCAGGGACTACATGAGGGGTTGTCGGCGAGCATCCAGCTCCTGCAGGAGTCCAACCGCGTGCAGTAGCAGGAGGTGGTGCCGACCATGCGTGCCACCCAGGCCAACACCGCACGCGTGGCATTCACAGTGGAGGCATTGGACGCGACAGTTTTGGCCATGGATCAGCATATCCAAGGCCTGAGTGACTCTGTACAGGTGCTGGCCAAGGCCCAGGACAGGGCTGCCCTCTCACAGGCAGCTATGTGCCAGAACCAGTTTGAAATTGTAGCTGTGCTCCTGAGCATGGCCCAGTCACAGCAGGCCATAGCAGGGAACATCAACGGCATTACCCAGGCACTGGTCGACGTGGCTCAGACACAGAGGGAGATGGCGTAGTCACTGGCTAATGTGACACAGACCCAGAAGGTGGTGGCTAAGTCAATGGGTGATGTGGCGCAGTCCCAGATAGCGATGGTCCACTCCTTGTGCTCCATGGCCGCGAGCATCCAGACACTGGTCGAGACCAGAGCGGGCCTCCAGAACTGTTAGTGCCAGGTGGGGCGGGAGCCTCAGCGGTTACCTCCGCTCGCACCCGGTCCCATGGAGTAGCTCAGAGGCCATTGTCTACCCCATGGAAAGAGGAGGTGGTGGGGCCCGTGCCGGTGACTCCTGAAGGGGAGGTGCCAGAACACTGCAGCACCTTGGGCTCCCCCTTCTGTCTCTGGCGCATCTGGTGGGCAGCGGGCAGAGCAGGGTGACACCATGCCACCTGGGACACCCGGCCCAATTGCCCCAGAAGCCCCCTGCCATCGACCCCAGGTCGCAGGGCGGGAATCACAGCAGGCTAGCTCCACTCCTGGTGTACCATCTGAGGATCCACCTAGATATAGCATTGGGGCCCATAAGGCCAGAAAGTTAGACACCAGTTACGTTGGCACAGGTGCAGGGCACAGTTTAGTGAAAGGGGCTCGGGCACAAATCTATATATATACGCTGTCACATCAAACACTTGTTCACACTGTTACAACCTGCCTTGGTGCTCTGTCAGATGGGTGTGAGAGGTGAGCTGGACTGTATGGCCACAGAGTGTATGCGGGGGGGAGGGGGGGGGGGGAGGGGTGTGTGTGTTGGGGAGGCCTGGGCTCCCCTCACGACCGCCACCACCTGCGTCTCCCCAGGGATTCAATGGGACCAGGTGATGGAATGGCCAGCATGCATGCAGGGATCACACAGGTGGACGGAGGGAAGTGCTACCGTGGGCAGGAATCAGACCTTGTCATATGATGCAGAGCACCAGGGCTCATCGCAAAGCGGGTTATCATCATCCTCCCGACCCTGTGCCAGTCCCACTGATAATGTCAACCCCGGGACAACACCCCGTAGTGGGGTCGGTATGTATTACGGAGGTGATTGCAGACAGGGTGGCAGAGCGGCAGGGTGGAAGGAGTGTGCTGTGGGGGTGAGATGCAGTGCCTGTGCCCCTAGCCAGGTGTCCCCCCCCCCCTCCCCCCCCCCCCCCCCCCCCCCCCCCCCCCGCCGCAATCGGTGACCCTGGAGCTGATCAAAGTGTTCTGTGCGCGTTGGTCCTGGCACGCACTTGATGCGGCCTCCCGTGCCTGCCTTGGCTCCATGTCCTGCCCGTCCTCACCCTTTCCCACATCCTCCTTTTCGGTTGAGGCCTAGCGTTCATTCTCATGCAGATGTGCACAATGCACAGCTGATGGTCACATATCAACTGCACGTTTATCGAGTGGAACCCTTTTTGGTTTGTGAAGAGCGGCCTATCATCTGCAGGTGTTCGTAGGGGAACATGCATCTCGTCGATCACCCCCTGCACCTGGGGATCCTGGTGGGTTTGGTCTGCATTGAAATGGATGCATTGAGCCGACCAGGCATGTAGGGCCTCCGTGATAGCGCGGATCCAACTGTGCACCAAGCTCTGTGAAATCCCGGACAGATCCCCACTCGGCACCTGGAAGGACCCTGTGGCGTAAAAGTTCAGTGTGACCGTCACCTCGATGGCCACAGGGAGTGGGTGCCCACCCCCATTCCCCCGCGGTGCAGGTGCACCATGATCTGGCAGTTATGTTGCACTGTCTCTCTGCTGAGCCGGAGTCTTCGCTGGCATGCCTGGTCCGGCAGGTCCACGAATGACAGGCGCAGCCAGTACACGTGAGACCTCATGCGGTGCCTCCTTTGTACCTCCTCCTCCTCGGCCTGTTGGGCGGCCGGCTCTGCATCCTAGGCAGCTGCCTCCTGTTCCTCTGGGGCATGCTCCACTGCTGCAGCTTCCTCCTCGAGAAGCTCCAGCTCGTACATCCGCAGGGCATCCCTGTGATCCTTGCAGAGTACGAGCTCACCCGCTGGGTGCGGGGTATCTCAATTAAACCATGTATAAAGTCGGTCAGTGAGGGACGGACCGTAGCACTAACCCGTTAGGGATCTACTGATGGTGTACTTTGCGTTTGGGTGTAAATAAAACGTTGTTTTTTTAGTTTAGAACATAGAACATTACAGCGCAGTACAGGCCCTTCGGCCCTCAATGTTGCGCCGACCTGTGAAACCACTCTAAAGCCCATCGACACTATTCCCTTATCGTCCATATGTCTATCCAATGACCATTTGAATGCCCTTAGTGTTGGCGAGTCCACTACTGTTGCAGGCAGGGCATTCCACGCCCTTACTACTCTGAGTAAAGAACCTACCTCTCACATCTGTCTTATATCTATCTCCCCTCAATTTAAAGCTATGTCCTCTCGTGCTAGACATCACCATCCGAGGAAGAAGGCTCTCACTGTCCACCCTATCCGATCCTCTGATCATCTTGTTACTTGGTGTGGACTCCCTGTGTCCTCATTGAAGATTCCTAAAGAGTGAACTCTATTTGTTTTTTGCCTATTAATCAATGAATTTTAATTTGGCCAGAAAGTAACCTCAATCTTATAACTTGTAATTTACATGCTTGTGCATATGTGTGCATGCTGGGGTTTTACCTTTTTCATATCTTTATAAGACCATAAGACATAGGGCATCGATTAATATTTAGAAAAGGGGCTGTTTAGCACAGGGCTAAATCGCTGGCTTTGAAAGCAGGCCAGCAGCACTCAATTCCCGTAACAGCCTCCCCGAACAGGCGCCGGAATGTGGCGACTAGGGGCTTTTCACAGTAACTTCATTTGAAGCCTACCTGTGACAATAAGCGATTTTCATTTCATTTCATTTCAATCATGGCTGATATTTTCTCATCCCCATTCTCCTGCCTTCTCCCCATTACCCCTGATCCCCTTATTAATCAAGAATCTATCTATCTCTGTCTTAAAGACACTCAGTGATTTGGCCCCCACAGCCTTCTGCGGCAAAGAGTTCCACAGATTCACCACCCTCTGGCTGAAGAAACTCCTCCTTATCTCTGTTTTAAAGGATCGCCCCTTTAGTCTGAGATGATGTCCTCTGGTTCTAGTTTTTCCGACAAGTGGAAACATCCCCCACTCGTCCACTCTATCCAGGCCTCGCAATATCTTGAAAATTTCAATAAGATCCCCGCTCATCCTTCTAAACTCCAACGAGTACAGACCCAGAGTCCTGAACCGTTCCTCATACGACAAACTGTTCTTTCCAGGGATCATTCTTGTGAACCTCCTCTGGACCCTTTCCAAGGCCAGCACATCCTTCCTTAGATATGGGGCGCAAAACCTCTCACAATACTCCAAATGGGGTCTGACCGGAGCCTTATACAGCCTCAGAAGTACATCCCTGCTCTTGTATGCTAACCCTCTCGACATGAATGCTAAATCTTCACCTCAGTGGGTTTTTAGCTCAATAAAAACTAACCCCTTTGTTTTTTAATTTGAAGGTTTCTTTGGCACCAGTATACAAATGGTGAAGCACAGACATTGATGTAACAACTTCATCGTCATCACTTACAAAAAAAAATGCAAAATACTTTTGATGCTGGAGATCTGGAATAAAAACAAAACATTCTGGAAAAAACTCAGCAGGTTTGGCAGCAACTATGGAGAGCGAAACAGAGTTAACATTGCAGGTTCAATTTGTCTCTTATAGAATGTACAGGGCAGAAGGCGGTCAGTCAGAACTTCGTGTTTGCACCGAGCCTTGGAAAGGGCACCCGACTTTAGGCCACACCTCCAGCCTATGCCTGTAACCCAGTAACCCCACCTAACCTGCACATCTTTGGACTGTGGGAGGAAACCGGAACACCCGGAAGAAACTCACGCAGACACGGAGAGAATGTGCAGACTCCGCACAAACAGGGACCCAAGCCGGGAATCGAACCTGGGACCCTGGTGCTGTGAAGCAACAGTGCTAACCACTGTGCTACTATGCTGACTCTTCTTCACTACATTACAAAATTCATTAAAATACTAAAAATCCTGGTATGATTAATCGAGGAGCAGGAAAGAAAGGTGAGGGTGTCCTTACTGATTGTAACACAATGGACAGGGGCCTGGGATGAAAGGAGATGCACAGAAGTTCGAGTGGGTAAGGTTATAAGGGCAGGAGGACTGTTACATAAGAACATAAGAACTAGGAGCAGGAGTAGGCCATCTGGCCCCTCGAGCCTGCTCCACCATTCAATGAGATCATGGCTGATCTTTTGTGGACTCGGCTCCACTTTCCTGCCCGGACACCATAACCCTTAATCCCTTTATTCTTCAAAAAACTATCTATCTTTATCTTAAAAACATTTAATGAAGGAGCCTCTACTGCTTCACTGGGCAAGGAATTCCATAGATTCACAACCCTTTGGGTGAAGAGGTTCCTCCTAAACTCAGTCCTAAATCTACTTCCCCTTATTTTGAGGCTATGCCCCCTAGTTCTGCTTTCACCCGCCAGTGGAAACAACCTGCCCGCATCTATCCTATCTATTCCCTTCATAATCTTATATGTTTCTATAAGATCCCCCCTCATCCTTCTAAATTCCAACGAGTACAGTCCCAGTCTACTAAGCCTCTCATCGTAATCCAACCCCTTCAGGTCTGGGATTAACCTAGTGAATCTCCTCTGCACACCCTCCAGTGCCAGTACGTCCTTTCTCAAGGAAGGAGACCAAAACTGAACACAATGCTCCAGGTGTGGCCTCACTAACGCCTTGTACAATTGCAGCCGAACCTCCCTAGTCTTAAACTCCATCCCTCCATAAATAAAGGACAAAATTCCATTTGCCTTCTTAATCACCTGTTGCACCTGTAAACCAACTTTTTGCGACTCATACACTAGCACACCCAGGTCTCTCTGCACAGCAGCATGTTTTAATATTTTATCATTTAAATAATAATCCCTTTTGCTGTTATTCCTACCAAAATGGATAACCTCACATTTGTCAACATTGTATTCCATCTGCCAGACCCTAGCCCATTCACTTAGCCTATCCAAATCCCTCTGCAGACTTCCAGTATCCTCTGCACTTTTTGCTTTACCACTTATCTTAATGTCGTCTGCAAACTTGGACACATTGCCCTTGGTCCCCAACTCTAAATCATCTATGTAAATTGTGAACAGTTGTGGGCCCAACACTGATCCCTGAGGGACACCACTAGCTACTGATTGCCAACCAGAGAAACACCCATTAATCCCCACCCTTTGCTTTCTATTAATTAACCAAGCCTCTATCCATGCTACTACTTTCCCCTTAATGCCATGGATCTTTATCTTATGCAGTAACCTCTTGTCAAAGGCTTTATGGAAATCCAGATATACCTGTTGCTCTTTTAACATTTGTCGATTTGCTCTGATTACATCACCTTTGCTCATGAGTCGCCAGGTATCTTTATGATACCGCCACGTGGTTCAAGTTCAGGTTATGATTAATAATACAGCACACCGCTTAGTAAGGATTAAAACAACGGTCATTTATTATATACAACAAGCAATATTAATACACTAATACTACTTTCTATATAATAAACCTATCACTACTGGCCAATACTTAGGAAGAGCCCACCAGGTCAGGGAAACGAATGGCTTGTCCAATCAGATCTGGCCCGCGGGATTCAAAAGGCTGCTACAGGTCGGTGGCTAGGTGTCTCTACCGGATAGCGATCGCTGGATTCAAACTTACTGTTGCCGGTTGCTGTTCTTGCGAAGGTCTCGAGCAGGCGAAGAGGAGAGAGTGAGATCTGAACTTGGCCCCTCACTTTTATAGGGCCCAGGGGCTTCCCGCCTCCCGGGGCGGCCCTTGACTCTGAGTCCCAAGTGATTGAGTTTGTCCCCAATCTCTGGGGTCGATGTGTCCAATGGTGAGGCGATTCCTCGATCGGGGGGTGGTCGCTCACCTGTCTTTGTTTCGGCCACTGCAGACGCCAACAGGTCTGGCCCGGTATTCAATTGCTAATATGTTGCAATTGTTCCCAGAGATAGCCGACTTAACTGTGGATGTCTGGATAGATGGGCTGCAAACAGTCCTGAATGTAACTGCAAATATCTGGGTTGATGGGCTGTTGATAGCCCTGAGTATCGATCTGGGCTAACTTCCCCAGAGCCGAATATGCAATACTGTCTGCAGCTGCCTGCTTGTGTCTTGTTAGCTGCTTTTCCCAGCAGTCTTTCGGGTTAGCCATTTCAAACTGGGTTTTGGCCAGATTAATCGGAACGCAGCCATTTTACGGGGCTACATACCACATCCATTGGCTCCCCGTTATCGACCGCACTGATAATGTCCTCAAAAAATTCCACTAAATTAGTTAGGCACGACCTGCCCTTTATGAACCCATGCTGCGTCTGCCCAATGGGACAATTTCCATCCAGATGCCACGCTATTTCTTCCTTGATGATAGATTCCAGCATCTTCCCTACTACCGAAGTTAAGCTCACTGGCCTATAATTACCCGCTTTCTGCTTACCTCCTTTTTTAAACAGTGGTGTCACGTTTGCTAATTTCCAATCCGCCGGGACCACCCCAGAGTCTAGTGAATTTTGGTAAATTATCACGAGTGCATTTGCAATTTCCCTAGCCATCTCTTTTAGCACTCTGGGATGCATTCCATCAGGTCCAGGAGACTTGTCTACCTTTAGCCCCATTAGCTTGCCCATCACTACCTCCTTGGTGATAACAATCCTCTCAAGGTCCACCCCTGTCATAGCCTCATTTCCATCAGTCACTGGCATGTTATTTGTGTCTTCCACTGTGAAGACCGACCCAAAAAACCTGTTCAGTTCCTCAGCCATTTCCTCATCTCCCATTATTAAATCTCCCTTCTCATCCTCTAAAGGACCAATATTTACCTTAGCCACTCTTTTTTGTTTTATGTATTTGTAGAAACTTTTACTATCTGTTTTTATATTCTGAGCAAGTTTACTCTCATAATCTATCTTACTCTTCTTTATAGCTTTTTTAGTAGCTTTCTGTTGCCCCCTAAAGATTTCCCAGTCCTCTAGTCTCCCACTGATCTTTGCTACTTTGTATGTTTTTTCGTTCAATTTGATATTCTTCCTTATTTCCTTAGATATCCATGGTCGATTTTCCCTCTTTTTACCGTCCTTCCTTTTTGTTGGTATAAACCTTTGCTGAGCACTGTGAAAAATCCCTTGGAAGGTTCTCCACTGTTCCTCAACTGTTTCACCATAAAGCCTTTGCTCACAGTCTACCTTAGCTAGTTCTTCTCTCATCCCATTGGAATCTCCTTTGTTTAAGCACAAAACATTAGTGTTTGATTTTACCTTCTCACCCTCCATCTGTATTTTAAATTCCCCCATATTGTGATCGCTCCTTCTGAGAGGATCCCTAACTATGAGATCCTGAATCAATCCTGTCTCATTACACAGGACCAGATCTAGGACCGCTTGTTCCCTCGTAGGTTCCATTACATACTGTTCTAGGAAACTATCGCGGATACATTCTATAAACTCCTCCTCAAGGCTGCCTTGACCGACCTGGTTAAACCAATCGACATGTAGATTAAAATCCCCCATGATAACTGCTGTACCATTTCTACATGCATCAGTTATTTCTTTGTTTATTGCCTGCCCCACCATAATGTTACTATTTGGTGGCCACTACTCCTATCAGTTACTTTTTCGTCTTACTATTCCTGATTTCCACCCAAATGGATTCAACCTTATTCTCCATAGCACCGATGTCATCCCTTACTGTTGCCAGGATGTCATCCTTAAATAACAGAGCTACACCACCTCCCTTACCATCCACTCTGTCCTTCCGAATAGTTTGATACCCTCGGATATTTAACTCCCAGTCGTGACCATCCTTTAACCATGTTTCAGTAATGGCCACTAAATCATAGTCATTCACGATGATTTGCGCCATCAACTCATTTACCTTATTCCGAATACTACGAGCATTCAGGTAAAGTACACTTATGTTGGCTATTTTACCTCTGTGCTGAATCTTAACACCTCGATCAGTAACCTCTGCTAAGTTATATTTCCTCTAAACCTTTCTCCTAATTTTCCTTGTTGTTGAACCCATATCTTCATGAAACAACCTGCCGCGTTGCTTACCATTAATGTTTTCACTTCCCGTTTTATTCCTTTTTTGTATTCCTGGTCCTATTCACTGAGCTCCCCTCAGTCACTGTACCTTGAACTGTCGCCCTTTTTGATTTTTGACTATGGCTTCTCTGCCTTACAATTTCCCCCTTACTGCCTTTTGTTTCTGTCCCTGTTTTACTACCTTCCAACTTCCTGCATCAGTTCCCATCCCCCTGCCACATTAGTTTAAACTCTCCGCAACAGCTCTAGCAAATACCCCCCCTAGGACATCGGTTCCAGTCCTGCCCAGGTGCAGACCGTCTGGTTTGTACTGGTCCCACCACCCCCAGAACCGGTTCCAATGTCCCAGGAATTTGAATCCCTCCCTCTTGCACCATCTATCGAGCCACGCATTCATCCTATCTATCCTGACATTCCTACTCTGACTAGCTCGTGGCACTGGTAGCAATCCTGAGATTACTACCTTTGAGGTCCTACTTTTTAGTTTAACTCCTAACTCCCTAAATTCAGCTTGTAGGACCTCGTCCCGTTTTTTACCTATATCGTTGGTGCCTATGTGCACCATTACAGCTGGCTGTTCACCCTCCCCCCCCCCAAAATGTCCTGCAACCGCTCCGAGACATCCTTGACCCTTGCACCAGGGAGGCAACATACCATCCTGGAGTCTCAATTGCGTCCGCAGAACCGCCTGTCTATTCCCCTTACAATTGAGTCCCCTATCACTATAGCCCTGCCATTCTTCTTCCTGCCCAACTGCGCAGCAGAGCCAGCCATGGTGCCATGAACCTGGCTGCTGCTGCCTTCCCCTGGTGAGCCATCTCCCTCAACGGTATCCAAAGCGGTATATCTGTTTTGCAGGGAGATGACCGCAGAGGACACCTGCACTGCCTTCCTACTGTTGTTCTGTCTTTTGGTCACCCATTTTCTATCTCCCTCAGTACCTTTCACCTGTGGTGTAACAAACTCGCTAAACGTGCTATCCACGACGTCCTCAGCATCGCGGATGAGTCCATCCGCAGCTCCAGAGCCATCAAGCGGTCTAAGAGGAGCTGCAACTGGACACACTTCTTGCACGTGAAGGAGCCAGGGACAGTGGACGTGTCCCTGAGCTTCCACATCGCACACGAGGAGCATGACACGGGTATGAGATCTCCTGCCATGTCTTAAACCTTCGGTTAACTTCAACAATTACAATTTACCCCCCAAAATTAAATAAATAAATCAACAACGAAGAAAAAATATATCAATATATCAATATACCAATGAAAAGAAAACAGAAACACTACTTACCAGTCACTGACCTCAAGCCTTCCTCTTGATCTTCACAGCGGTTGTTTTTTTTGTTAGAGGAGGGGGTAGGGAGGGAAACACTGAGTGTTTCAGGTTTAAGTGTCACTTGACAACAGCTCCTCCACAAACTACCTTCAAATTAGGGTGACCACGACGGAGGTATGCATATTTCCCTCGTAACACCAATCAGCAGCTCCGCTCTACTGTCCTCTGCTGGATGCTTGTCTTCACTCGAACAGCTAGGGTCTTTAGCTCAGGTACACCTGCAATTTATGGTGACCACGACGGAGGTATGCAAATTTCCCTCGTAACACCAATCAGCAGCTCCGCTCTACTGCCCTTACACCGAGTAAGTAGTGTGTTTGTAATCTGATTAGCCCCGTTAAGGATATGAGATGCAGCTGCATCAATTAATCACCATCACAACACCATTCAAAGCAAAATTGCCTTTGGTCAGAACCTGCGGTCAGTTTGAAGGTGATTTTGTTGTGTCTGGATTGGCAGCACAGCAGTTCAGCATCTATTCAATAAAACCAAACATTGTCAAATCTGCTGTTCTGTCTATTATTAACTTGTCAAATAGCATTGCTACAGGACTTGTAGCCAAACTCTTGAAATTGCCCACTGCCACTATTGTCTGACGCGCTAGCCAGTTCCTTTCACTAAACACCTTACGAGAACTAACATGTGCTCTTTTTTTAAAAGGTTGCCTGGCATCTATGACCCATGGAATAACAACACTGAAACTGATTCTTCAGTCCAACCATTCCACGTCTGTGTTCATGCTCCACTTAAGCTGTCGTCCGAATCCAATGTTTCCTCTCTGTGTCCCTCTATCCCCATTTCCACCAACCGCCTATATAATGCTTTGTTAAATGTTGACATTGTTCTCTGCTTTATCCCTGAACTCTGCCAGTGCAGTCTAAAGCCTCACCATCGCTTAAGTAAAAGTAGTTCTCCTGCCCCCTGTCCAAAGTCACTTACATTTAATCTTAGGAGTATAGGAAGGAACCCGGGAACAGCGGAAACAACAGGTGGGGTTCTCCGGTGCCCCAGTCGCGTGTTTCCCGGCTGCGTGTTGCTCGCTGGCAGCGGGATTCTCTCCTGCCGCCGCTTGTCAATGGGATTTCCCATTGAACCCATCCAACGCCGTCGCGAAACCCAGTGGCGGGGGCGAGCTGCCGGCCGGCAAAATGAATCCCGAAGACCGGAGAATTCTGGCCAATGGATCATATTGATTCTTCTCTGCTATTCAATTAGATCGTGGCTGACCTGCTCCTCCGCTCCATTCAGTCAGCTGCACTTGATGCCTACTGCCCAATAGTGATCCTGAAATTGTGATCTTGGAAGCTCCAATTTTCCCCCAACATCCACAGTCTTTTAAAGGAGGGAAATCCAGATTTCTCCCATCCCTTGTGTGGAAATGCGCTTGCTGATTTGGTTCTTGAATGGCCTAACTCTAATATTTAAGGGCCGCAGATCTCCGGCCATTGCGATGACCTGGTCCCGCCGGCAATGCACCGCCGTCCACGGGCTTCCCGGCGGTGTGGGGTGGCATCATGGGAAATCACATCGACAAGCGCCGGGAAGAGAGAATCCCGCCACCAGCGAACGTACGCAGCAGAGAAACAAGCGGCTGGGGGACCAGATTACGGACCAGATCCCCTCACTCCTGATTCCCCCGCTGGATGGTACAAAGCGAACAACAAAATCAAATCACCGTCCTCACCACTGCTGAGGAAAACTATTGATGCACAATTGCTGCTGAGTTTGCCTACATTATATCAGGCAGTAGGGGTGGATCTGCTATGAAACTAATGAAGCTTAAGCTTCAGGGCCCCTATTCCCGGAGGGGCCCCAGAAGCGATTGTAGTCCACATTGCTTAAACATTTTGGGTCTACTGTATGAGAAGGTTTTTTAAAAAATTATAATATTAATAATATAGTGTAATTCAATACAAAATAATAGTTTAAATAAAAATTAAAAGGTTATTAAAGTATCATGTAGACTAGCCGTAAACGAAAAAACATTCAAATTAAGGATGTTTCATTCTAAATATATTTAATATAAAATAATTATAAATAATTTAAAACACTATTAACATTTATGGCAGAAATACAAACGGTAGATGACGTGTCGTAACAAAAAATGGGAGCCGTTGAAAAGGTAATCACAATGCTGACGTGAATTTTCAATGTGATCGCACTCGTGATAGCAATCTAGACAAGAATATTTTTCAATAAAGTGTTCATAAGGATAGAATATTTTAATTACCCCTACTCAAATTTTTTTTTATTATTTAGAAAAGTAAGGGAAGTAATAAAGGTGAAATAGTGTTAGATTAGCCTAAGCCTTTGTTTTATGAAGAGGTGAACGGAAGGTAGGCTACGTCCGCATAGCCTAGGCTACAAGTATTTATGAAAAAGTAATAAAAGGGTGAATTTGTGTTAAATTACAGGTGTTTATTATGAAAAGTGTTCAAATAATGGTACAATTGTGTTACATTAGCTTAGCCTATGAGTTTTGGTGGTCTAGTCTTGCCTAACTTAGTTTAGCCTAGCGTAGGCTAGCTTGAACATGGCCTAGTTTAGCCTATTTAGCTTATTTATTATAAATCTTTAAAAATGGCGCTTTACTTTCTGAGAAAGGTTTTAAAAAAAAACCTTTTCTCAGAAAGTAGACCTGAAAAAAATTCCTATCAAAGCATGCGACAATAGGCGCATGACTCAAATTTTTTGTTGTATATATTTCAACAATCCCAAAGTTTGAGAGTCAGTAGCACAGAGTTGTAAAAGTGGAGTGCCGCGATAAGTTAGCTCTTCTGCTGTGGCTAATGTAATTTTTTCCCCTTTTTAACAGAGGTCAAGACCCTAGAGGAATAACAATGAGTTCACGAAAGTACTTAAGTGGATACCAAAAACGCAAACTCAATGAAAAGAGATCTGACAACATTTCTAAGTGTCAAAAACTAACAAACTATTTTGCAATGTCAAGTTTCTCAACACCTGCAGTTGAAACAAGCCAAGCAAACACCATTGAAGCCAGTGATAGTGCACAAACCGTGGGTGCTCTTTCTAGCAATATTCAACCCAGCTTTTGATTCAGATGACGATCACAGTGGTCAACTTCAAAGTACCGCGGAACAAGCAGAGACTGAGCAGAAACATGAAACAGGAAGCAAATTCAGTGATTTCAAAGAATACAGTGACCTCGAAAACTGGCCCATAACAGTTGATAATGATTTCATACAGAATTGTTTAATGCAAGACCGGTTTTTTTCAAAATAAAAAAACAGATGATGTATATACCGAATCAAGCAGGGTTTACAAGGAGCAAAACAGAAGTTTCTCAAACAAATATTTTGAAAAAAGATTGAAAAATGGCCAGACTGTGATGAGATCCTGGTTAGTTTACTCAAAGAGCAAAGGCTGTATATACTGTTTTGTTTGCAAACTCTTTTCTAAATGCCAAACGTCACTTACAACAGGTGGGTTTTCTGACTGGATGAATGTACTCAGAACTCTGGAGAATCATGAAGACAGCATGGAACATAAGAGGGCGACGTTGTGTTGGATAACAAGAAAGTCAAATAAAAATACTGTGGATCAGCAACTTGAAGAACAGATGAGAAAAACCATACAGTACTATTTTGAAGTACTGAAAAGAGTTGTAGCAGTTATAAAGTTTTTAAGTGAAAGGTTTGGCATTTAGAGGTCATGAGGAGAAGTGGGGCTCACCAAATAATGGAAACTTCATGGGGGCCATGGAACTTATTGCAGAGTTCGACCCATTTTTACATGAACATCTCGAGAAATGTAAAAATGAAAAAGTAAATGCTACTTACCGATCCAAACCCATGTATGAAGAATTGATAGAAATCATGGGAAAACATGTGCAAGATGAAATTGTGAATCAAATCAACAGCCTAGACACTAAATACCACTCTATTATTGTTGACTCTACACCTGATCTGACACATGTTGACCAGCTGGTAATTGTGGTTCGATACTGCTATAATGGAAAACCCTGTGAGAGATTTTTAACATTTTTACCGATAGAGAACCATTCATCCACGACCTTGTTCAACAAAATACAACAAGTCCTGGGTGAACATAAGCTTTCACTTGAAAGTATCCGTGGTCAGTCCTATGATAATGCATCTAACATGAAGGGCTCGGAGAAAAGGCTGCAACACTCTTTAAAAACATTAACAGGTACACAGACTATGTACCATGTGCAGCCCATTCACTTAACCTTGCTGGAGAAAAGGCAGTGTCTATTGTACCAGAAGTTGTTGACTATTTTGGCATTTTGCAGGAGCTGTATGTTTTCTTTTCTGGATCTCCACGAAGATGGGGGATTTTAAACACACAGGGCAATCTACATTTTTCTCTAAAGAGCTTAAGTGTAACTCGATGGTCTGCACACTAAGCAGCAGTCCGGGCAATTAAAAATGGATATATGGGTATTTTACAAACTCTCAAACATATTTTTGAAGACTCAAAAGAGAAGACTGAATGTAAACGAGATGCAAAGAATTTATACCACAAGTTGGTAAAGCTGGAATATGCTATTTTAACAGTCGTTTGGGAAGAAGTGCTGGAGGTTTCAACAAAACAAGTAAGAAACTCCAAACTCTTGGTTTTGATGTATTTGAAGGTTATCTTCTGCTATCATCTTTACTTTCGTTTGTTAATTCAGCCGATAGGATTGAACACTATGAATCAGAAGCAAAAGGTTTGTGTGAAGATATCACCTCAAGTTATTCTGATGCTTCCAAATGCATTGTTACAAGGAAATTTTCAGATGGAACAAGTGGTATTGCTTCTTTGAGAGGAGCTGACAAATTTATGATAGAAGTTCTATATCAACTCAATGACTGCTTGATAATCCAGTTACACAAGAGGATTAACCCATATGAGCAGATTGCGAAAAGGTTCAAGTTCCTCTCAGAATTGGTGAACAATTCTGAAATTGATGAGGACAGTATTAAACTTATAATATCGTATTACAAAGATGATATTGACCACAAATTAGTAAACGAGTGTTATCAGTTCAAAGAATATTTGCACCTTATGAAATCCCAAACACAGAAGAAAACATGCCATCTAAAATGCAATGTGCAGAAGTTCTTCAGCTTATTTGTGAGCAACACCTAACTGAAGTGTTCCCCAATATTACTACTGCGCTTAAGCTGTACTTGACAATACCTATCACGAGCTGTGAAGCAGAAAGGAATTTTTCAAAGCTATCCTTTATAAAGAACAAATTTCGGTCTACCATGACTGAAGAGCGCTTAAATTCTTTATGCATATTGTCTCTAGAAAATGACATTGAAAGGAAGCGCCCATATGACAAAACTGTAGGTAAATATGTTGCTAGAAAAATCAGAAAAAAGAGTATTTTGTAAAATGTGCTTCATGTATGTATTCTCATAGGTGTCTAAAATAAAAGATTATATTGACTGTGATCTTTTCTATGTTTTATTTCATCATTCTATGATGCATCATGCATGTATAAAACATTTCCTTAATTTTCACCCCCCTATAACTCGAAAACTATAAGACATAGGACATTTTTATTCACACCAGTGACTTTGACATGTGAGATAATCCAGTACAGCAATTTTTAATCAAAAACTGAGATGTAGTGGTTACATTTTTTTAAAATTTGTGATGATCTGTCGTGGAACAACCCCATTGAAGGAGATAACAGTGGTTACCCAGACCTCATTGCTGGTTGTGAAGGGGCCCCCATAACAGTTCAAGCTTCAGGGCCCCAAAAATGTAGGTCCGCCACTGCCAGGCAGTGGCCTTCAAAGAGTAATTTGTGAGATGCACTTTGAGCTATTTCAATGAGGAGACGCTATCCGAATTGAAGTCGCTTCGTATGATGAAATATTAAAAATTAATTTCAAGATGACCTAGTTACAAATAGATATATACAGGTACTTCTCATTTGAATTCCCTTTTAGAGAGATGCGGATGTTCCCTTTCATTTTTTTCCCCCTAGATTCCTTTCCAGCAAGCACCGTGGTTTTCTTCAAAAATGTCTTCAAAACATTTGTCGCGCGTGGCATCAATCAGATGTACTGAAACTTCCTACCCTAATAGTCGAATCGCAAAATAAATTCTGACACCAAAGTTGAAAAACCGATACCGAAATAAGCCAAACTATTCTGTTTTGGAAGACCTAAGATCAGTTTATCTCTATGTATTATGAATAAGGCGCAACATTAATTTTGTAGCTCAACATTATGTGAAAAGCAGGCTGTGATTCTGTATTGTAGATACAATTTACTTGAACCACTTTTCAAATGTGCTATGTTAGTTAACTTTAATTTACTTCATGGTAGGATTTTATATACCTTGGGGGAATACAGGAATGCTTGCATGTAGAAAGAAGTTACATTTTACCTGGTGTCTTTAATGTCTGCAGCACGTCTCACAGCATCCCCGGGCCACTGAATTACTATGAAAGTGCAGTGACTGTTGCAGTGCGGAAAGCGGCCTGTTGGTGCACAGCAAGCTCCCACAGGCGACGACGAGGTAAAAGACCAAATAACGTGCTTCAGTGATGTGGGTTGGCAAATGTTGGCCAGTGTATAGGGAGTATCTCTTTTTCCACTTTGAATCTAATGGGTTGGATTCATCCTCTGGAGAGTGGCGGAAGTAAACAATCCAGAACGCCACTGACTGAAACAGAAACTGAAAGCAGAAGTGGAGAGGATGTATGAATGGATTAGGGCTGACTTGGTTAAGTTTCTACCACGCCTCATTTACAATCCCGATGTACATTACTGAATATGACCCGACAGATGAAAGGCCGTCAAGGTTTTTCAAAGTTCCTGCCGATACTCATTTCTGTTTTTTATACAAGATGTGTATAAGCACATGGAAGTTGAAAGAAATACAAGAGATTGTATAGAGTTCATTTAGGATAGGATTGCTTAGAAGTTGACACAAATAAGTCATTTTTGCATAAGGAATGCTCCAAAGACCACAACAATACATTCGCTGCTAATAGTGGGGCACAAAGACTTTAACAGCAATCTGGCACCTCGAGCTCCAATTTTAACTTCAGTGTGAATTGGGTGAGAGGGAAAAAAACAGGGACAAGGCCCGAAGATATTGGGCAGGATCTCAGTTTCAGAGACCTAGGGCGGGATTCTCCGTTGCCCGACGCCGGTATCGTAATCGGCCATCAGGCAGAGAATCCCTTCCTGTGACGCCGGATTTCAAATCTCTGCCCCCTCCGAAATGGCGTCATCGCGCCACGCGCCGCACGCCATTGGAAAGGCCTTGGCGTGTCACCTGAAGGCCCTCCCCCAATTCTCCATCCCCGATGGGCCAAGTTCCCGACTGCACGGTTGACGTGTGGCCTGAGCGATCGGGAATCCAGCCGCGCCCCCACAGATTGGCTGAGAGCCGTGCTGCTGGCCGGGGGGTCTTCTGCGAGGGCTGGGGGGACTGGTGGGGGGTGGCCAGTGTTGTCCTATGGGGCAGCATTTGGCAGGTTGGGTCCGCGCACGGCTAGTGCCATATTGTGCGCGCGACCGCTGCAGGTCGTCACCGTGCGCACGTGCAGCCACAGACCCGGCTATTCTATGGCCGTTTTTGGTGCAGGAGCTGGGAGTTTTACCCGGAAATTCTGCTAGCCCCTCACCAGTCCCGGAATCGGTGAGGGTTCGGCGCTGATTTTGCCATCGTAAAACGCCACAGTTCCCACGCCGGCGTCGACACTTGGCCGCAAAATCGGAGAATCTAACCCCAAGAGTTGACGCCGCGACTGAATCAATGGACTTCTATGACAACTAAATTGCCACCAGTTCCGGAGCAATTCATGATGCGTTAATGGAGTAGCACTGGCGCCACGCGGAACTAGAGCGATTCCAAAGAAAAACGGTGTCCGATTCGGGGTCGAGGCTTGATGCACAATCAATTGCACAAAGACTAAGGTTGGGTACAACTGTGGCTTTATTACAGTCAGATGTGTGGCCTCCTGCTGCAGCTGGCGAAATGGCAGGGCACTGGAGGTCAGGCATATATATACAGTTCTCCGTGGGCGGAGCCAGCCGGCAGGAGCTACCGGTGAACCTGTAGTGCAGGTCCTACCTTACATCTCCTATTACAGTGGATCACCACAAGACTGACAATCTACAGCTGCATATTGGCTCTCCACTCGCCACACACACTCATCCTAGCCAGCAAGATGCAGCACAAAGAGCGGCGCCCCAGTTCGCGGAGGCAGAACCCGAGACCCTGCTGGCACCGTGGCGGAGAGGAGATCCACCCTGTTCCCCGGGATGGGAAGAAGGCTGCCACCCGCCATCTAGGTGCAGGTGGCAGAGGTCATGAGCACCATGGGCCCCACCACCAGGACCAGACAGCAGTGCCAGGAGAGGTTGCATGACCGTAAAGGCCACCAGCTGCCACCCCCTGTGCTGGACGTGTCCGACTACCTAACACTTCCATCTTGCCCCTCACCAGGAGAAGACAGAGCATAACCGCGGAGAGAGAGAGAAGACCGGAGGGGGTTGCCACCGGACCTGTGGCCCCTCATCCTCATGGAGCGGCGGGCAATGGAACTGGCCGGTGGGCCCGGAGACGTGGCGACAACGGACAGCGAACAGAGCCCCCAAATGTCAGCCCGAAACACACCGGAGCCCGAGTCCGGGGATGACACAGACTTTCCATCACAGCTTCTCCAACATCCTCCACCATCCCAGAGACACTCACCTCGGTTGGGCACTTGTGTGAAGAGGCTCCTGGGGCACTATCTGGTGCGCACCACACACATGCGGTGGTACATCAAGTGGAGGTAGGAATCTCCAAGGGGGGTGGAAGGTCGGAGGGCGGCTGGACTCCAAGGACTAGCTGCCATCGAGACGGGTCTCAGGATTCTGGAAAGGGTGGTGCCATCGATAATGACGATGCAGACGCAGAGCCAGGGACTACATGAGGGGCCGTCAACAACCATCCAACCGCCTGCAGGGGCAGGAGGCAATGCCGACCATGTGTGCCACCTAGGCCAACACTGCAGCGTTGGTGTCCGCGGTGGAGGCCTTGGGGGCGAAGGTGTCTGCCATGGGTAAGGGTTTCCAAGGCCTGGGGCACTCTGTGCGGGCGGTGGCCGAGGCACAGGACAGGGCTGCCCTGTCACAGGCAGCTATGTACCAGACACTGCAGCAACACTCCAGAACTTGGTCCAATCACAATGGGTTATGACTGAGGGGGTCAACGGCATTGCCCGGGCGCCTGCTGATCTGAGCCTGTCCCAGAGGAAGGGGCACAGTCACTGTGACGTGGCCCAGTCCCTGTATTCCGTGGCCGCGAGTATTGAGACCCTGGTTGAGACAGGGGCGGGCCTCCAGGACTGGCAGTGCCAGGTGGCGGGTGGAGCCCCAGGAGTTCGCTCCAGCCGCACACCTGTCCCAAGGAGTAAATTGGAGACCATCGGGCACACAGAGGGAGGAGGGCTATGATGGGGCCCATGCCGGTGATTCTTGGAGGGGGAGGTGCTGGAACACCACAGCGTGTCGGACACCCCCCTCCTTTCCCTGGTGCATCCGATAGGCAGCGGGCAGAACAGGATGGCACCATGCCATCTGGGGCAACCGAGCGACTGCTGGGCCCATCCGTGCCCTGTCTTGACAGAGCATGGCTGCCAAAGGGGACCCATGTGAATCAAAGCAGGCCGCCTCCACCCCTGATGTACCGCCTGGGGGGTAATAATAATAATAATAATCATTTATTGTCACAAGTAGGCTTCAATGAAGTTACTGTGAAAAGCCCCTAGACCCCACATTCCAGCGCCTGTTCAGGGAGGCAGGTACGGGAATTGAACCCGCGCTGCTGGCCTTGTTCTGCATTACAAGCCAGCTGTTTAGCCCACTGTGCTAAACCAGCCCCGGGGATCCCCAGGGGATCCACCTAGATGTAGCGTTAGTGTGGGAGGATAGCGATGGGAATTGTGCCAGCTGTTCCGATAGCTGCACTGATTTTCCTGTCTGATATAACATTTTTGGGGAGAATTCCGCCCAATATGTTTTATATACAAGGTCCCTTTCGATAATTCATTATCCCTGTGCTGGATTTTTAAACTGTGAGAAATCGAGTCTTAACTTGAAAGAGGTGAGGAGCGAGCTCATTATTGCACCATTGGCAGCTTCTCCACACTGGTGAACATTGTTTGCTGCTTGGGTGCTGTATTTAATAGATTTCAAAATGGTTCCTTCAGTCACAGCACCTCTCCCTCCTCATAATGGTTTCAGATAATGGTTATCTGACACCTGAACAAATGGTGCTTTTGTTGCATGGCTGGCGGGGGGGGGGTTGCTGGCGAAGGAGTGCAGGGAGTGGGGTGAGTAGATTCTGAAATAATGTCTCAGCTATTAATCCCCTTGTTGAGTCATTATCCATGATGAGATAGAAAAATATCTTTCATTGTTCTCGCAGACTTTCTGTCTCCGCTGGAGAGGCGATCTTACAGAACTGGAAGTGTAGACCCAGTACATTTTCAACGAATTGTCTTGAAGTCGTTCTTGATATTCTCAGATGTGAATTTCCAGAGAAGGATGTCCCGCTCGGTCTGAATTGTACTCCTTCCAGAAGCCGGTCCCTGGCAGTACCCGATGTCAGGTGACTCATGGCAGCCATCTTTGGCCAGTGTATTTTCTTGTCTTTAATAAAGCCCTTTTTAAACAGTTCAGTACATGTTTGATCACCGTTGAAATAGCAGATTAATCTCACTCATGCACAGGTTGTGACACCAGGCTCTGAATTCAGTAAAGAAGCAGATGAATGATGTGATAGGGATAAAGCTAAAATAAGCCATGGGAGGCACGGTAGCGCAGTAGTTAGCACTGTTACTTCACGGCGGCAGGGACCAAGGTTCGATTTCCCCCTTGGGTCATTGTCTGTGCGGAGTCTGCACATTCTCCCCGTGTCCGCATTGGGTTTCCTCCGGGTGCTCCAGTTTCCTCAAACAGTCCCGAAAGACGTGCTTGTCAGGTGAATTTTCCCTCTGTGAACCCAAGCAGACACCAGAGTGTGGCGACGAGGGGATTTTCACTGTACCTTCATCGCAAGTTAATGTAAGCCTACTGTGATGCAATTAAAGATTATTATAAGAACCAAATTTCTCAGGTGACCCCCAAATAGAACAAACTGGGCAAGATTTAACTTGTAACAACTTTTACTCCAACAATCAAACCAAAATGAACAAAAATATATAGGACTAACAGGCAAATCTTTTTCAATCGAAGCTATAAATTACACTTTAAAACCCGATAAAACAAAGATGGATCTCACAGAATTTCTTTGGCACCCAAGTGGCACCATCTAGACTCCCAAAACCTGCCACAACACTCTCTTCCTCCAATAGAATTCAACTCCTTTTGCCCCACACAGGGCTTGATCCTCAGCTTTCCTCCAACAGCGTTACACCACCCGAGTTCCCGGGATATGATGATCACCAAACAGTGCACAGGTCTACAGAACCCTCTTGACTCATGGACAGTCCTGATGGCGTAGATTCCCCCAGTCACCTTTATCCGACCTTCGCACCCCATATGCAAAGCTTGACTGGCTCTCGGAAAAAGTGTGGCAGCAGCTGTATCTTCAATCGACCATCTCTACTTTTAGTTGTCTCAGGTACACATCTAGACACATCCAGTCTGCCACTGCTCCTGCTGAAAACTGATCATTGAGAGCCTTGTGTCTCCAACCCCCCCCGCCCCCTCCCCTCCACCTCATTTCCCAAGAAACCAAGGCCATAAGCTGATTTCCCAGAAGTGTAATGTGACAGCCAGCAACCCCCACCCCTGGAGAATCCTTCCCCGAAACCTTTAGATTTCTCTTTTTAGCTTCCAGTGTCTCAAAAACAACATGATGTGGAGACTGTGGTGCTATGCATCACTGTAAATACATAAGGGGTTAATGTAGATACACTAGAACTAAATAAACACTAGAGGGAGCACCAGAGACATCATGACACACAGACATTCAACCAATAGGTCAGTAAGATAGGACACGACCAATGGGCAGTCAAGACACACCCAGAGGTGACACTACCACAAGGGGGCTACGCATATAAAAGGACAAGGCACACATGCTCTCTCTCTTTCCATAGGCGACACTCAGAGGGACAGGGGCAGATCAGGGAAGCATCACACCCACCGCATGGATTGGAGCAGACTGGTTAGTTAGATTGAGTTACTATAGTAAGATCAGCAGGAGAGTCGAACTCAAGTAGGAGAATTGTTAACTGTTCAATAAATGTGTTAAAGCTATCTCCAAGTCTGAATCTTCCTTTGTCAGAGTGCACATCAAGGAAGCAGCTTATGCTACATGAAGAAGCATAACACAATAGAGACGCCAGCGTTGGACTGGGGTGGGCACAGTAAGAAGTCTTACAGCACCAGGTTAATGTCCAACAGGTTTATTTGGAATCACTAGCTTTCGGAGCATAGCTCCTTCATCAGGTGAGTGATGAAGTGACCACTCACCTGATGAAGGAGCTACGCTCCGAAAGCTAGTGATTCCAAATAAACCTGTTGGACTTTTAACCTGGTGTTGTGAAAAACAACAGGCTACGATAACCAAAGCTAGTACAAGCAACTGCTTGCATACTGTCGATTCCATCGCGGTAACAAGCAGAAGTACAGACCTTCTTACCTCCACCTTGCTTAATAATGTCTGACAACGCCGGCATCAACTGCATCCCCACTAATCTTATTACTTTCCTTCCTCCATCTCAACCTTCAATGTACCATTACAAGGATTATGGTTGGAGGTATAGTCAATGGAGTTTGGTACAAGCCTCCCTCCAATGATAGAGTCATGTCAAGTGAGCTCAAACACTAAGATACTGAGCCGCAGCTTTTCTGGAACATTCCAAAAGTGAATGTGAATCTATAAAATGTCTACACTGCCTCTTGGAAAAAAGAAATGATTGATGGAGGTATTCGAGATCATGAGGGGTCTGGACGGAGCAGATAGGGAGAAACCATTCGAAATTTGAATTGAAAAAAAAAATCTGGAATTAAAAGCGTAGTGATGACCATGGCACGTCTTTGGACTGTGGGAGGAAACCGGAGCACCCGGAGGAAACCCACGCAGACACGGGGAGACGGTGCAGACTCCGCACAGACAGTGACCCAGCGGGAAATCAAACCTGGGACCCTGGCATTGTGAAGACACTGTGGTATCCACTTGTGCTACCGTGCTGCCCATTTTAGAGGTTGGCGGAGTGGCGATTAAGAGACAGAGGGGGCAAATATAGAAACATAGAAAATAGGAGCAGGGGTAGGCCATTCAGCCCTTTGAGCCCTGCTATTCAACACAATCATGGCTGATCCACTATCTCAAAGCCGTACTCCATCACACTCTCCAGACTCATCTTATTCATTGATTATCCTTTTTAATTTTTCCAATTAAGGGGCAATTTAGTGTGGCCAATCCACCGACCCTTCACATCTTTGGGTTGTGGGGGTGAGACCCGCGTAGACACAGGGAGAATGTGCGAACTCCTCACGGACAGTGACTCGGAGCTGGGATCTCGTTCACTCATGTCCTTCAGGAAGGAAATCTGTCCTTGCCTGGTCTGGCCTACATGTCCAAAGATGCACAGGCGAGGTGGGTTAGCTATGCTAAATTGCCCCTAATGTCCAAAAAAGGTTGGGTGGGGTTACGGGGATAGGGTGGAGGTGTGGGCTTAGGTAAGGTGCTCTTTCCAAGGGCTGGTGCAGACTCGATGGGCCAAATGACCTCCTTCTGGACTGTAAATTCTATGATTCTATGATTCTATGACTCCAGACCCACAGCAATGTGGCTGACTCTTAACTGCCCCCTCATGGGCAATTAGGGATGGGCAATAAATGCAGGCACAGCCAGAGACGCCCGTGCCCCATGAACAAATAAAAACAAACATTCCACAACTTCCACAGGAAATTTACAAATTTCAAAATTCACCTGTTCCACAATTAGACTTTGGACAATTAAGACAAGTTAAGTAACTGCTGTGGACGCTTTGAAAGTGGGTCAGTCTTTTTCAGATTCTCTAGTGGGCTTGTATCCCGTTATCCCCTTCCAATCATCCATCTCCCGTGATTTTTACGTTGCGTAGTTTTGCAATGAGGCGTCTCCTCACCACAATGTCATTATCAAATTCCAGTTACAACCAAGCCAGGGCCAGATCGAAGATCAAGTTATCACAAACATTTTACAGCATCATTAAAAAGCCAGCGTGAGAAATATTGACGGTTTGAAAGTTGTGATGAAAATGTCGCCAGGACAGATTCAACCTACACACGAAAGTTACCCGATATAGTCATGTAATGGTGACCCACATTTCAGACGGCCTATAACGACAGAAAACATGAAAATGAGTCTATGGCTCATGCAGAAGATGCTCTGTCAGTCACTGCGGTTCCCAGAGAGAGGATACTTGATTTTTATGCATGTTGCTTGTTTGGCAATCTGCCATTGCTTTACATCAGAAAAAGGAAGGACTGAGATTGGGAATTTGAGAGAGTTGGACAGTAGAGCAGAGGCGATCAAGAGCAGATAAGAGAATATAGAACATAGAGTGTAGAAGGAGGCCATTCAGCCCATCGAGTCTGCACCTACCCACTTAAGCCCTAACTTCCACCCTATCCCGGTAACCCAATAACCACTCCTAACCTTTTTTGGTCACTATGGGCAATTTCTCATGGCCAATCCACCTAACCTGCACGTCTTTGGACTGTGGGAGGAAACCGGAGCACCCGGAGGAAACCCGCGCAGGCACGGGTGATGTGTTGGGTGTTCTGGATCACAAACAGGTCACCAACACTTGAAGTGGTGCAACTCTATTTTATTATAAGGTTAACTATATTAACATACTTGATCTGTGGGTAAATGCAATACCAGCTTTAACTGTTGACCCTTGCCTAGTCCTAACCAGGTGATGCACTCAGCACATGATGAATGTCTGTGTTGCAGGCTGTGAGCTCTGTGCTCCGAGCTGGCTGCTACTAGAATGAGCGGGAACTCTCCTGCCCCCTGTCTTTATAGCGTGTGTGCTCTCACTGGTGATTGGCTGTGGTGTTGTGTATGCTAATTGGTCCCATTGCATGTCCATCAGTGTGTGTGTGTGTGTGTCTGCACCATAATATACTGGTGTATATTATGACAACGGGGAGAATGTGCAGACCCCGCACAGACAGTGACCCAGCGGGAAATCGAACCTGGGACCCTGGCACTGTGAAGCCACAATGCTAGCCACTTGTGCTACCGTGCTGCCCGATTTAGAGATTGGCGGCGTGGAGATTAAGAGACAGAGGGGGCAAATATAGAAACATAGAAAATAGGAGTAGGGGTAGGCCATTCAGCCCTTCGAGCCCTGCTATTCAACACAATCATGGCTGATCCGCTATCTCTAAGCCATACTCCATCACACTCTCCATAGCCATCTTATTCATTGATTGTCTTTTTAATTTTTCCAATTAAGGGGCAATTTAGTGCGGCCAATCCACCGACCCTTCACATCTTTGGGTTGTGGGGATGAGACACGCGTAGACACAGGGACAATGTGTAAATGCCACACGGACAGTGACTCGGAGCCGGGATCGAACCTGGGTCCTCGGCGTTGAGGCAGCAGTGTTAACCACTGTGCCGCAGTGCCGCCCACTCTCTCCAAACCCCTTGACACTTTTAGAGTCTAAAAATCTATTTCGTTCTTTCTTAAATATATTTTACTGACTTGGTGCCTCCACAGCCTTCCGTGATAGAGAATTCCACAGGTTCACCACCTTCTGAGTGAAGACGTTTATCCTCATCTCGGTCCTAAATGGTCCACCGCGGAGCTTGAGACCATGACCCCTTGGGTGCAAAATCCCGCGAGAATCGGGAATTGCGGTTCTTGATATTGAGATCGTGATTCCTGATTTTCCACTCACCATCACCGATAACGCAACACGGTTCCCACCCACAAAGGGCGAGAACCTCATTGTAATACATTTCAATAAATTTTAATATAATTAACGAGCCCCCGCCACAAGATTCCCCGTCACTTAATATTCGGCGGAGCTTTTCCTGCTATCCTCCCGTTTAATATCATTTCCATTGCCTTCCCCATTACAGGATCTGTGTCTGTCTTTGGACTTGAGCTGCAGTCACTGGAACATTCTCGATCTGTGCATAATAAAAAATATTACCATGACTAGGTAGCATCTGACCAGCTGGTAAAGGCAGACGTGATAATACATCCCCATTGGCGTACTTTTCTGCCAACGGTATTTCATCTCATAGGAATGTGCAGATCGCATTAAAGACTGTCACTGAAGTCTACTTGCAGCCAATGTAGGGATACTTTTGCGTGGTAATAGCCTGTGGTCCATCAGCAATGTGACCGTAGAGATCATAGATCATAGAATTAACAGTGCAGAAGGAGACCATTCGGCTCATCGAGTCTGTACCGTCCATTGGAAAGAGCACCCAATCTAAGCCCACACCTTCAGCCTACCCCGTAACCTAATAACCCCACTTAATCTTTTTGGACACTAAGGGCAATTTAGCATGGTCAATCCACCTAACCTGCACACCTTTGGACTGTGAGAGGAAACCGGAGCACCTGGAGGAAACCCACGCAGACACGGGGAGAACTTGTAGACTCCGCACAGACAGTGACCCAAGTGGGGATCGAACTTGGGAACCTGGCGCTGTGAAGCAACAGTACTAGCCACTGTGCTACCGTGCCGCATGGAGACATGGGGGAAGAGTGAGGCAGAAAAGAAAAGATTCCCACCGCTTGCAATGCGAGTTAAAGCTGTTGCAGACTGGTAATTCAACTATATTTAACTAGGTCGCTAATTTAATGTAAGTTGGGACAGCATTCCGATACCATTTAAAATGGCGGAAAATTGTGGTGCGATGGGTTCATTTGATGAAGGCTCAGAGAACTGCAAGTCATACTCAGAAAGATTCCATTATTATAGTCTAGCCAATAAGATTTTGAAAGATATTAAGGTCCCTGCATTCCGAAGTACAATTGGAAGCAAAACTTTCAATTTGTTCAGAAGATTTGTTCAGCCTGAGAAATTCGGGGGTAAGATGTGTTAAGAATTGATTAAAACATTAGAAGACCGTTACGCATCAAAGCAATTAATTATTGAGGAGAGGTTTTGATTTCATTGAAGGAATCAGTTAGAAGGGGAAAATATTCCACAGTTCATGAAAACCCTCAAGCAACTTGCAGAGTTTTGCGAATTTGGCACCTTATTAGATGACACAATTAGAGGTCGTTTGGTGTGTGGCTTGAAAAATTAGACCATTCAGAGAAGATTATTAATGGAACAAAATCTAAGTCTGAAGACTTCATTAGATATTGATGTTCCAATGGAGCTCATTGGCTAAGGAGCCTTCTCAGCTTGGAGCGAGGACGAGGATCCAGAAACTGGCTGCTGGCCAGAAGATGTCTACCCAGCAATAGGTGTGTCATCACTGTGCGAAAATGGCCCATTCACAGGTTGATTGCTGGAGCATGGACAGTAAATGTAAACATTGTGGCAGAACTGGCCTCACAGCAAGAGCTTCCTGGAGTAAAATAACTCCTCCAAAGAAGAACGCTCAAAAGGAATTAATTTAAAGGAAGTACCAAAAAAATTCAACTAAGAAAACTCACAATGTGGAAGAAAAGAACAACAATCATAGTGAAGCTGTAGCACTTCATTGTGATGAAGAATTGAAGATGAACATGCTCTCAGTCCAGGTTAGGTCACATCGCTTTTGGGTAATGCCAAAACTGAATGGACAACCTATCAAAATGGAGGTCGATACAGGGGCTGCCGTCTCTCTAATTCCTGAGACCATCCACAAATGGAAACTTAACCACCTGCCTTTGACGCCAGCAAATGTGGTCTTGAGGACCGAGACAGAGGAAATAGTGCCTCTGAGAGGTTACATAACACTCAAGGTTGAGCCAAGTGAATAAAATGCAGAGCTACCACACCATGTGGTCCAGTTTGTACCTGCGGAGATTTTCAGACAACAATCAATCTGGTTCTATGTGCGGATCAATAGCTGCAACCATTGATTGAAGATGTGTTCACAAGCCTGGCAGGAGGACAGAGGTTCAGCAAGATTGACCTATTGTAGGCCTAGCTGCAAATGAATGTGGCAGCTATCATACTATCACTATCATAAGTCACAAAGGCCTATTCCGCCACAAGAGATTGCCGTTTGGAATAAGGTCAGTGCCGGCTTTAATAATAATGAAGTTACTGTGAAAAGCCCCTATTTCAACCGTCAATGGACCAGATCCTTAGTGACTTACTTAGTGTTACCTAGGTGATATATTGATAATTGGCACAAACGAACAAGAACACTTATGATGCTTCGAAGCGACAGTGAAATGCCTTCAGATACACGGGCTAAATGTCAGGAAAGATAAATGTGATTTCTTTCAGACATCCATATAATATCTAGGACATGTAATTGACAATAAGGGTCTACACAAAGCACCTAAAATGATGGAATTATTATGGGAAATTCGTCCAGAATCCTGTGAACCTATTGAAACCGTTACATACCTTGTGCACAAAACAAGCATGGCAATGGACATCTGTACGTTAAAAAAGCATATCAGTCTGCAAGAGAATCACCAAGAATGTCAGAAGGGGGGGAGGGGGAGGGGGGAGGGGGGGAGGGGAGGGGGGAGGGGGAGGGGAGGGGGGGGGGCGGTAGATGGTGGCACAGGGGTTAACGTGCAGCAGGACCCACGGTGGATGATAATGGTCTCCGCATGCTGCAGAGAACATCCCAAGTGTTGGGCAAGTTCCAGCGGAGGCAGGATGGGAGGGCCAGATCTGGGACCACAAGTAGTATAATCCCAACAGCTCAGCGAGAGAGAGATGCGTGTTTTCAAACACATGAAAGTAATCAGGAGGAGAAAGAAACAGGTTGGTGCAATGACCTGATAATATTCGAGCCACATCACTCTATGATCGGCTGAATTGCACAAACCCCCATTTTTCTAAACTCACTGAGCAGCAACACAGGAATCCCAGGTTACATAGATGTCTCTGGCAGCCAATGCTGATAGGATGCAAATGGCAGGAAATATGCCGCTTCTCTTTAATTTTCACCCAATTATCCGACTATCCCACCTCCAGAAGAGTATTTGCTCGGCAGGGGAATAGGGGCGGTTCCAGCGTGACGCAGTTCTGCTACACATTCCCCTCAGAGATTATCGTACCGTCAGACACAAAGAAATTTGGTGCCCATTTTGAAAGAATGTTAGCATAGAATCGTAGAATTTACAGTGCAGAAGGAGGCCTTTCGGCCCATCGAGTCTGCACCGGCCCTTGGAAAGAGCACCCCACTGAAGCCCAAGTATCTACCCTATCCCCGTAACCCAGTAACATTTTTTAGATACTAAGGGCAATTTAGCATGGCCAATCCACCTAACCTTGAGTCTGCCCCGGCCCCTGGAAAGAGCTCTCCACCTCAGACCACACCTCAACCCTATCCTCATAACCCAGTAACCCCACTCAACCTTTTATTGGACACTAAAGGCAATTTAGCATGGCCAATCCACCTAACCTGCACATCTTTGGACTGTGGGAGGAAACCGGAGCACCCGGAGGAAACCCACGCAGGCACGGGGAGAACGTGCAGACTCCGCACAGATAGTGACCCAGCCGGAAATCGAACCTGGGACGCTGGAGCTGTGAAGCAACTGTGCTAACCACTATGCTACCGTGCTGCCCATGTGAGGGTGCATTTGTGTGTGTGCTGTACATGTACGTGTGTTCATGCAGCCTGTGTATATGGCTGTGTATATGTACACTATGTTTGCTTTGAATGTAAAACAATCCAGACATTGCAATCTGTTACAAGTAGGAAGCACCACTTTGCTTATGTGTTAAGGAGAGAGGACGAAAGCAGATGGAGTATTTTTCTGACCTAAAGAATGGTCCAGAGCTACACAAGTAATGGCCAATCTACAGGGAAACAATCAGCCTCTAGCTAAACTCAGAACATGGCTTAATAGAGCTAATGGGTTGAGTCCAATATGCCTCTTCTCTTAAGTCGCATATTGGACTTGACATTAACTCGGTTTCCCGTTCCATAGAATGGTGCCAGACCTGCTGAATGTTTCGCACACTTCCTGCTTCTATTTCAGATCTCCGGCATTCCTAGTATCTTGCTTTTATTATTTTGCTTCCCAGAAATTCTATTGGGCTGATTCCAGGGGATGTGTGTTCACAGCAATGGGGGAACGCTGCTCCACCCTTTGCTCCAACTGGGTGGCGTAATGCTTCAGGGTGAGAAACACCATGGGAGGTCAGGCAACATTTCAAACTGGGTTCAATAATTGGGGTGGATTAAATGGTGGTTGAAATATATATTTTAATATTTTAACAATGGCCATTGTGTTCCCAGTTGCAGCTCGTCGCTGATAGACAATGGTGCTCGGGACAATAAAAAAAACCTCACCAAGCTAAAAGCTACATTGAGACAGCTGGGTGTTAACCCAAATCTCCCACTCGGATAAAGCAGACTTTTGACAAAGAATGACGGGTACCTTCTGTGTTTCTGCAGCACTGTAACTCAGCCTTGATTCTCAGACTAGTGAGCTCAAAAGAATGACCACTAAAATCAATTGACTTGAGTTCCTAATTTGCCACAGGTGTGAGAAGGGACCTCATAGAAACTTATGAAATCCTAACAGGAATAGGCAGCGTAGATTCAGAAAGAATGTTCCCAATGGTGGGGGAGTCTAGAACTAGGGGTCACAGTTTGAGGTAAAGGGGTAAATCTTTTGGGACTGAGGTGAGGAGAAAGGGCAGCACGGTAGCATTGTGGATAGCACAATTGCTTCACAGCTCCAGGGTCCCAGGTTCGATTCCGGCTTTGGTCACTGTCTGTGCGGAGTCTGCACACCCTCCCCGTGTGTGCGTGGGTTTCCTCCGGGTGCTCCGGTTTCCTCCCACAGTCCAAAGATGTGCAGGTTAGGTGGATTGGCCATGATAAATTGCCCTTAGTGTCCAAAATTGGCCTTAGTGTTGGGTGGGGTTACTGGGTTATGGGGATAGGGTGGAGGTGTTGACCTTGGGTAGGGTGCTCTTTCCAAGAGCCGGTGCAGACTCGATGGGCCGAATGGCCTCCTTCTGCACTGTAAATTCTATGATAATCTATGAAATTTCTTCACCCAGGAGTAGCACAGTGGTTAGCACTGTTGCTTCACAGCGCCAGAGTCCCAGGTTCGATCCCCGGCTTGGGTCACTGTCTGCGCCGAGTCTGCACGTTCTCCCCGTGTCTGCATGGGTTTCCTCCGGATTTCCTCCCACAAGTCCCGAAAGACGTGCTTGTTAGGTGAATTGGACATTCTGAATTCTCCCTCTGTGTACCCGAACAGGCGCTGGAATGTGGCGACTAGGGGCTTTTCACTGTACCTCACTGCAGTGCTAATGTAAGCCTACTTGTGACACTAATAAAGATTATTATTATCTATGGAATTTGCTCCCACAGGAAGTAGTTGAGGCCAAAATGTGTAATTTCAAGAAGGAATTAGATATAGCTCTTAGGGCTAAAGGAATCAGGGATATGAGGGAAGGGGGGATCAGGGTATTGAACTTGATGATCAGCCATGATCATAATGAATGGCGGTGGGCAGAACAGTGGTGTGGTGAATGTATTATGACAGCCATTCACCACTGTATTGTATTGTACTATGTTGTTGCCCATGTGGGCTCCACCTATGGACCATTGTATTGTATTACACCACTTTGTATCATGTTGGTGCCCTTGTGGGCTCCGCCCCTGGCTCCACCCCCTTGGGGGAGGTATATAGAGCTGCTGCCCTGCAGGCGGCTCTCAGTGCAGAGCAGTCGCAGGCAGGCAGACTTCTCGCTGATTAAAGCCACTGTTCAGTTCAACTCTTCGTCTCGAGTGAATTGATGGTCGCATCAAGTGGCACAGTGGGTTAGCCCTGCTGTCTCACGGCGCCGAGGTCCCAGGTTCGATCCCGGCTCTGGGTCGCTGTCCGTTTGGAGTTTACACGTTCTCCACGTGTTTGAGAGGGTTTCACCCCCACAACCCAAAGATGTGCAGGGAAGGTGGATTGGACATGCTAAATTGCCCCTTAATTGGAAAAAATGAATTGTGTACTCTAAATTATTTTTTTTAATGAATGGCAGTGCAGGCTCTAAGGGCCAAATGGCTTCCTCCTGCTTCTATTTTCTATGTATCCCTGTATGTTTCTGTATAAGTCAAATGCACCGTGAGTAACCAACCTTATAATAAACACTTGATACATCGGTGAGGTAGCTTATTCTGTCAGGCATGTTGATTGTGGTATGAAGACTAATTTAGGCCTGAGACCAGGAGGGTTCTTCTCTATGTAAGGACCGATGAAGACCTTGGATAAAGCTCGAGGTAGAGTAGTGTAAGCAAAAATTCCCTAGAGTTAAGGAGCAGTGGCTGGATTTAATGGAAACAAAGGAAAAAATACAATTCACACTGGGAAACGAGGCAATGGCAGAGGCTTTGAACAACTATTTTGTATTTGCCTTCACAGTCGAAGACACAAAATATGTACAAAGAATAGGAGAAAAACAGGGGGCAAAAGGGATAGAGGATCTTGAAACAATCGCGATCATTAGCAATGAAAGTACAAGGAAAACTGATGCGCCTAAAGGCTGACTAGTCCTCTCAGCCTGATGGCCTGCATTCTGGAGTCTGGAAGGAAATGGCTGCAAAGAAAGTGTTTGCAATCTTCCACAATTCCCTGGACTCTGGGGAGGTCTCAGAGGATTGGAAAACACTGTAAATACACCACTATTTATGTGAAGAGGGAGAAAGAAAGCAGGAAATTATGTATCAGATGGTCTATTGTTTATCATTAGGAAAATGCTAGAATCAATTATAAAAGAGGCAGAACGTTTGGAAATTCATAATGTAAACAGCCAGAGTCAACATGGTTTTGTACAAGGGAAATAATGGGCGGGATTCGCCGACCCCGCGACAGGTCGGAGAATCGCCGGCGGGCTGCGCGAATCGCGCCACGCCGCCCCAACGCTGGGACGCGATTCTCCGCAGAAGCGGAGAATCAGTGCCATTGGGGCCGGCGTGGGCCACGCGACGCCGGTCAAGCGCCCCCCCCCCCCCCCGCTATTCTCCGGCCCGAATGGGCCGAGCGGGCGTAAAAAAAAACAAGTCCCGCCAGCGCCGTTCTAACCTGCTCTGAGCCGGAGGGGCCATGGCTTTGAAGGGGCCGGGGGTGGCCTGTGGAGGGGGGGGGGGGGTCCGACCCCGGGGGGGCCTCCAATGTGGCCTGGCCCGTGATCGGGACCCACCAATCGGCGGGCCGGCCTCACTGTCTCCCGGCCTCCTTTCGTCCGTGCCGGCCCCTGTACTCCTGCGCCATGTTGGGTCGGGGCCGGCACGGACAAGGGAGACACCGCGCATGCGCGGAAATTGCGCCGGTAGGACTGTGCATGCGCGGGTTCGCGCCGGGCCCACTGCACATGCGCGCATCCCCCGGCGCCCATTCCACGGCCGGATCAGCAGCCGGAGCAGCGTGAACCACTTCAGCGCCCTGCTGGCCCCCTGTAGGGGCCAGAATTGCTGATCCTGGGGCCGTGTTGACACCGCCGGGAAACGCGACGGCGTTTCCGACGCCGTCAACACTTAGCCTCAGGAATCAGAGAATCCTGCCCAATGTCTGACAAATTTATTGAGTTCTTTGAGGATATAACAGGCAGGGTGGATAACGGGGAACCAGTAGAGGTAGTGTATTTGGGTGATGTATCAGAATGCGTAGAGGATTATCTAACAAATAGGAAACAGTGGCTCAGGTTAAATGTATAATTTACAGTTTGGCAAACTTTAACTAGCGCAGTGCCACAGTGATCAGTACTGGGGCCTCAACTATTACCAATCTTTATTAATGACTCAAATGAAAGGACCAGTTGTATTTTTGGCCAAATTTGCTGGTTTTTTTAATTCACTTTTACAGGATGTGGGTGTTGTTGGCGGGGCCAACATTTGTTGCCCATCCCAATTGTCCTTGAGAGGGTGGTGGTGAGCCGCCTCTTGAACCGCTACAGTTCATGTGGTGTAGGTCCACCCACAGTGCTGTCGGGGAGGGTGTTCCAGGATTTTGATCCAGAGACAGTGAAGGAATGGAGATATATTTCCAAGTCAGGATGATGAGTGATTGGAAAAGGGGTTGTCTTATGAGGAATGGCTGAGCAGGCAAGGCCTATATTCATGTAATAACATGAAGTGATCTTACTGAAACATATCGGGCTGAATCGTACCAATGCTGGATTCTCCAAAGGCTGAATCTTACCAAGGGCAGGTGTCCGGTGGGGGGGGGGGGGGGGGGGGTCGCCCTCTTACAGGGATCCCTGGAGAGCGGTGACCCTCGATAGGGAATCCCGGAGGAGGGTCAGATTGCCACGTAATTGGGGGAAGGGGGGCAATCTGGGGGTGGGGTGCTGCTTTGCAGTGTGGGGGTGGGAAAGGGGGGGTGTCTGGGGCTGATTTACGGTGCAGGGGGTGGCCATCCGTGGGATGTTGCTATCGGGCCGCCCGCTCAAAATGGCGGCCCGACAGAGGGATTCCCTCAGGAACCCCTGGTATTTCCTCGGGAATCCCTTGTATTCTTCACCATGCATAAATTTGCATGGTAAGGGGTAAGGAATTGCACCCCGATTTGCACTCCCGGAGGATCGTAAATTGGTTGCAATTCCCCTCCGGTGGCCGTGCGTACTGCGGAATTCCCCGTCGGTGGGATCCTCCGGTCAGGCAGCATCGCACCCATGCCCGCGGGTTTCCTGACGCGTGGGTTGGCCACAATGGCCATTGGCCGGCTGCAGGAATGGCAGGAAAACGCGGCGGGCGGACCCGAGAATCCCGCCCATAGTCTCGCAGATGAATAATTCACCCTCATTTTTTTTCAAGGTGTCGATTCCGCTGGGAAAGTTGGTGACAATCCTGCCAACCCCGAGTGGGAGAAAAATCACCGATTTTGAGCCCAAGTTTTATTCTCCCGCATGATACACTGGGAGGCAGTGGCAGCGACAGTGTGTTCCTGCTCGCTGCTTCAGAGGACGGAACAGCAGTGCCGGAAGAAGATGAATGAGCTTCTTCACGCGGCCTCCTGAGGTATACCGCTGCACTCCTTCACACACCCTTCACGCCTCCACGGTAACCTCACACACAGTCATCTCAGAGATTCCCAATACTTATCATGGCGCCCTCCCCTGGCACCCACCCTCCCCCACTCGCCATGCTCCCTCCAGCAGACAATCTGTTCCTCACCCCCTTGCTCCCACTCACGTCTCACGCATGCCAGTCTTCACCATCTGGCAGGACTTCCGCCTACATTCTCCCCGACTGACTCATTGCAGGACAGACACGAGCGGAACTTGTGTGAGTGGGCACAGGTTGCAGGAATTCTGCCCCAGCTGTGATGCCTCGAGTTCTTTGAGGAAAGAGCCGTTGCGCTGGCAGACGATGAGCAGGACCGCACCTGTGCAGAGGACGAACTGGGGGCGGCAGACAAAAGTGAGAATCGGCAATACATGCAACCAAGGCGCAAGCCTCACGTGAGTTATGTTTCTCCCATCATTTATCCCTCGGGATACGCTAATGCCATCTCGCTTCCCCTGCAGGTCAATCAGTGGACCAGCCCAGACCATCCTCGCGCCCTCTGGAGACCACAGATCTGAGCAGCTTCGAGGGACACATCTCAGAGACCAGCATCGAGGAGGCAACACAGCTGTCACCCATATCCTCCACCAGTGCAGACATTCACAGACTTCAGGGTCACTGATTGGTGAGCGCCTCACAGCTGTTCATCCACAGCAGGAAGAGGAAGGGATGTCCTGGGCAACTGGCACTCGGAGGGATGCTGAAGCCCAAAATTCAGCTGATCTCCTGGCCGATTACATGCCCCTGGCTATGGTCATCCCAGCGCTAAGGCAGAATCTGGAGCATCAGAAAGGGGTAGCAGCATCCTTCCTCAGAGTGCAATGCTGATTGCAGGAGTTCCATCACCTTCTGCCGTCACTCCAGCGTCAAGAGGCCAACACTGTGAGTATAGTGTCTGCAGTGGACACCTTGGTGCAGGATGTGCTCTCCATGGTGGGCGATGAGCTCCATGGCTGAGGGCATCAGCGGCATGGTGCAGTCTCTGGTGGGCAGCCACGAGTGTCAGCATCAGAGGATGGCGGGGCTTGTGGCTCCCACTCCAGCTGCCCCTCCATCCTATGACAGAGCCCAGGGGCCCACCGACACCCAAAGGGAAGAGGATCGGCAGGAGTGCTGCCCGGGGCTCTCACCCAGGGGACCCTGGGGGTGTCCAGCACATCTGACACCCTCCTCCCTGTGAGCGGCACCCCCCCCCCAGTCCCACACACTGAGGAGGGTAGCACTGCCTACCCATGCAGCCCGAACGTAGGCTCGGACCACCTGGTCCTTGCCCCCCCCAGCGACGCCCACCAAGGTCATCTCAGGCAACAGGGTATGGATGGCAGCAGACCACCTCAATCTCTGCTGCAGATCCTGGCGATGCATCTAAACGTAGCGAGAGGTGAGGCAAAGTAAGAAATGATAGGCACAATGATAGACAAGGGTGAACACAGGCAGCAGTAGAGACACCGTTATAATACCACTCTTGTATTAAACATCACTTTGTTCACCCACACAGATCCTCCTCAAAGAGGAAAGCAGCCTATGATCATCTGGGACTATGGTGACTTTATTTTACTTGGCATCATTGGGTACTAAGGGGCAATTTATCATGGCCAATCCACCTAACCTGCACATCTTTGGACTGTGGGAGGAAACCGCAGCACCCGGAGGAAACCTACACAGACACAGAGAGAACGTGCAAACCCAGCACAGTCACCCAAGGTCGGAATTGAACCCGGGACCCTGATGCTGTGAGGCAGCAGGGCCGTCGAGCTGTGGCTTTTGCACCCTGCAGATGAATGTAGGATCCATCACCACGATCTCCCGCATGCACCACATTTGTGAGTTGATGTCAGACCTCATGGTGGGAGAGTTCTTAACTCCCTAGTCCTGGTCGTACTAAAACCGAGATGCCATAAAGCCAGCGCTAGCCCTGTGCCCCATGCGGGCCCTGGCAATCACATGAGGTCCTTCCTCCTCCTCCTCCGCCTGTTGATGTTCGTTGCCCTCCTTGACCCCCTCCTCATCTGAGAATATGGGATGCTCCTCCATCTTCTCCTGGTCCAGCTGCTCTCCCTGCTGCAGTGCCAGGTTAGGCAGAGCGCAGCAGACGACAATGATGCGGGACACCCTCTGGGGGCTATATCGGAGGCCCCCCCCTCCCCCCCCGCGACTGATTCAGTCACTGGAACTGCATCTTGAGCAGTCCAATCGGCTACTCAACCAGAGTGCGCATTGACGCATGAGCCTCGTTGTAGTGAGTGCCAGTGGGTATTTGTGGCCTCCACACTGGCACCTCCTGAGTGGGTACCATTTGTCCCCGAGGAGCCATCCCTCCAGCAACTTTCCATCAGAAATGACTGGGATCTGTGAGCACTGCATGATGTAACTAGCATGGATACTCCCCAGGAAACGCATCATAAAGTCACAGATGAGCTGGACATTGAGGGAGTGGAATCTCTTGCGGTTCATAAATAGCAGCCCATGCTGCCATGGAGACCACAGGGCCATATGGGTGCAGCCGATGACACCCTACATCTGGATCATGACTGCTATAGAGGAGAAGCCGGTGGCTCCGGTGTCCTGGTCGCCTGGTCCCAATCCATGTTCATGCGGGTCCACGCAAATGCCCCATCTGTGACCTCCCTTATGCACTTGTGTGCGGCTGTCTGGGACATGTTGCACAGGTCACCAGAGCTGCCCTTAAAAAAGTGACAGTAGCTTTAAGATTGTCATATCATAGAATTTACGGTGCAGAAGGAGGCCATTCGGCCCATCGAGTCTGCACCGGCTCTTGGAAAGAGCACCCTACCCAAAGTCAACAACTCTACCCCATCCCCACAACCCAGTAACCCCACCCAACACTAAGAGAAATTTTGGACACTAAGGGCAATTTATCATGGCCAATCCACCTAACCTGCACATCTTTTGACTGTGGGAGGAAACAGGAGCACCCGGAGGAAACCCACGCAGACACAGGGAGGATGTGCAGACTCCGCACAGACAGTGACCCAAGCCGGGAATCGAACCTGGGACCCTGGAGCTGTGAAGCAATTGTGCTATCCACAATGCTACCGTGCTGCCAATCCTCCACCTGTTCTTGCTCTTTTTCAACCATCTGATCAAAAATCGTTTCTGATAATTGCACTTCAACTTCATCTTCACTCTTTGAGTTCCCCTCATGTCTTAACATGTGACTTTGCGACCTTGTTACTACACAATCCGGAAAAATCCCAGGATATTCGTCCTTCAACACTTCAGATGTCTGTATTTTCACTGGCTTATCATTCACAGTAGGCATCGCTCCCAGCTGCGATCCATCTATATCATTACCCAAGATAAACTGTATTCCTGGACAAGATAGTTTCTCTACTACTCCTACTACCATTTCACCACTCTTCACTGGACTTTCCAACCTTATCTTATATAATGGAACACTACTCCTCTCACCCTGAATTCCACATATTACCACCTTTTCTGGCAACATTCTTCCCAAACTACATAACTCCTCATCTCTTACCATTAAAGATTGACTAGTTCCCAAGTCTCTGAAAATTCTGACTTCTTTACCTGCTCCTTCTGATACACATGAGTAAACCTCACCCACACAAGTAAATTCTTTAAAGAGATATGACACTTTTTTATCAATCACCTCTTGATTAGGCTGTAGAATCTTTTGCACCTCCTTCGCTTCACTTGGGCTTTCCTTCACCACTTGAACAAACCCCCCTGTCTTATCCTGTTTTACACATCAGCCTTCCCAGTGCTTTTCTTCAACCACCAACACTGTGACTTTACATGGGCTACTTAATGACAGTGAAAACATTTGAAACTTTTCATTTCTCTTCCACCCTCCTGGATTTCTTTTTTAAGCTGAGGTACACTCTCTTTATTATCTCCCATCAGATCTCCTTTACCTCTACCACTTGATATTTCTCTTTTCCCCAGTTTCTATCCCTCACAGGCTGAAACTGATGTTGGAAGTCAAGCTTTGATTTATGAACTAATTCAGAATCATCTGCCATCTCTGCTGCTAATCTCGCTGTTTTAACACTCTGCTCTTCCACATGAGTTCTCACTACATCAGGTATTGAATTTTTAAACTCCTCCAAAAGTATAATTTCTCTGACAGTTTCATACGTTTGGTCTATTTTCAAAGCCCTTATCCACCTATCAAAATTACTCTGTTTGATCTTTTCAAACTCCATGTTTGACCAAGTTCTTTCCTTAAATTTCTAAACCTTTGTCTGTAGGCTTCAGGCACTAGTTCATATACACCTAAGATGGACTTTTTCCACCTCCTCATACGTACCAGATACCGCCCCTGGTAGTGATGCAAACACTTCACTAGCCCTACCTACCAGCTTTGGTTGAATCAGTAATACCCATATGTCCGGTGACCATTTCATTTGTTTAGCCACCTTCTCAAATGAAATGAAAAAGGCTTCAACCTCCTTCTCATCAAATCTTGGCAATGCTTGGACATATTTAATTAGATCCCCACCAAGCCTTCGACTATGACGCTCTTCCTCTTTATCCTCATCACTATCCTCCAACTGTTTGCTTCCCTTTACATCCGCCAATTTTAACTAACTGTCATGTTTCATGGCCATTTTCTGAAGTTCAAACTCTCTCTCTTCTTCCCTTTCCTCCCTTTCTCTTTCTTTTTGTTCTGCTCGGACTATTCTTTCTTTGTTTCTTTTTTCTCTCTCCTTATCTTTTTCCCTGACCGGTATCTCACTTTATTTTTCTCTCATTGCGTATTCAAGCTGCTTTAATTCTTTTTCATGTTTAAGTTGCTTGATTTGTTACTGAATTATTGCCATTTCTAATAAGTCAGACTGTATCTCAGGCAATTTTGAATGCTCAGCAAGCGCCGTTAGTACCTCTTCTTTTCCTATTCTGTCAGGTAATGGTAGAATTACATTCCCTGAATGTTATTCCCTGAATGTTTTTGCCAAATCTAAATGCCTGTTTTTAGTCTCTGTTTGTAAGGTACTGAGTGTGACAGCCTCCACTCCCCAAAACATCAGAGCCTATGAAACAGCCATTGACCATAACACACTCCCTACTTTAACTGGAATGCCACACCTGAAAAGCAACCACAATATGCTCACCCCTCACTGTCTTTAAGTTCACAAAGCCAACCCAATAGATAGACATTTATCCCGGACGAGCCCCCAATTTATTATGGGCCAGGGTTTAGAGAACCCCAAAGTGTATCATGGAGTTCACCTGACCCATAACTTTAAATAGATTTTGGTTATGGGGAGCACAAGGGCCCACTTTACAGGTGTGGTGCAACAGAGAGCTAAAAGTATTTTTAAACAAAAACAATGTGTATTCTATGAAATCCAGTTAACACTTTATAAACCCACAGTAAACATCTGAACAACTATCAACACTAATAATCCCCACAGATTCAATATTCTATAAGTAACCCTTAATCTTTCCTTGAAACAACCTTAAGTCAAATACCCTTTTTAACACAGAGATCAGATTCAAATTCTCTACTGAGAGCAGTTATCACTTTGAAATCCTCAAATGATCTGGAGATGGCCTTTAGATTGCCTGCAGCTATCCAGCTCTGAAAACTAAACTAAAACTCACAGACACACACCAGCTTTTGTTTAAAGCGAAAGTAAAAGACAGACAGCCCAGCTCCACCCACTCTCTGACATCACTGCAGCCATTTGACAAACACCCGTTTCTTAAAGGTACTCTCACATGACAATCCACTATCCTCCGGTGTCTCCGCCTCCGATGGGCCGAATACCTGACGGCGCGGCTCACTTGTGCTTTTAAAAATCGTGAAACCGGCGTCGTGGCTGATGAGGGAGAGAGAGGAGGTAGGACACGGAGAGGTGACTTGCCTTCAGGCCGGACACTGGCCAGGCTGGCTGGTTGGGGAGGGAGGGGGGGAGAGGAGGAGGGGGGGGGGGCCTGCCAAGGCCGGGGAGGGAGTGGGTGTGACGAGAACGGCCCGTGGGACTAGTGTTACGTTCAGGCATGGACCGCCATTGCCGCAGCAGAATGGCAGCCATTTTTCTGCACACCCCACTGACGACCCACCATGGCCTTGGTTCTGTTGAGTGACACCGGCCGTATAGGTGGCCCCAGTCCTGCACCCCAGTCCCCACCCTCCATCCCAACACCCCTGTAACTGATCCTCTTCTATACCACCCAACCCCACCCCCCCAACCAGCCACCACCCACCAGTGGGGCATCACGCGTGAGGGGGTCCACGGACACCGGAGCCGTGAGTGCTGGATGAACCGTGGTCCCCTGGGTCAAGCCGAGCCCTGAAGTCTGCACCTTTCCACCCCCTGGCCAGCCCAGACCAGCCCACCCCTCACACCCTTCTTAATATGAAAACATAGATACATATTCATGCCTTAGCCCCTAACACTGTGCCCTGCACCCATGCCAACTTAAATGGTGCCTACTTTTCTGGCCTTACCGGCCCTTACGCTGCATCTGGTGGATCCCCAGATGGCACATCAGGAGTGGAGGCGCATGCTGTGATTCCTGCCCTGCGACCTGTGTCCCCATTGGCGGAGGTTTTCTGGGGCAGCCGGGCCTGGATGGGCATGGTTGCTGCTCGGGTGTCCCAGGTGGCGTGGTGCCGCCCTGTTCTGCCCACTGCCCATGTGATGCACCAGGGACAGGAGGGATGTCCGAAGTGCTGCGGTGTTCCGGCATCTCCCCAGCAGGAGTCGCCAGCACGGGACCCATCACCCTCTCCTACCTCGGGGTGCCCAATGGCCCCGGGGCTACTCCATGGGATGGGGATGTGAGTGGAGCTAACCCCTGAGGTTCTCCCACCGACCACCAGGGGCTGTCAGTCCTCGAGGCCCACTGCCATCTCGGCCAGGGCCTGCCCGCTCGCGACAATCTCAGCCACGGCCCTCTGTGACTTGGCCATGCTCAGGAGTGCCGTTGCAATGTCTAGGTGACTCTGGCACATGGCTGCCTGTGAGAGCGCAGCTCTGACCTGGGCCTAGGCCACCACCTGCACAGATTGCCCCAGGCCTTGGACATGTTGACCCATGGCTGAAACATTCTCCTTCAAGGCCTCCACTGTGGACGCCAACCGTGCGGTGTTGGCATGGGTGGCATGCATGGGCGGCAACACCTCCTGCTCCTGCACACGCTTGGACTCCTCCAACTACACCTGCAAGTGCTGGATGCTCGCTGACAATCCTCACATAGCCCCTGGCTCTACACTTGCATCTCCACAATTCCAGAAGCCCAAAACCCATCTGGCCGGAGCTATCCCTGGGGTCGGCCTGCCCTCCGACCTTCCTCCCCCTCAGGAATTCCTACCTCCACCTGCTGTATCGGAGCATGTGCGTGGTGTGCACCAGGAGCCTCTTCACTGAAGTGCCCAGCCGAGGTGTGTGTCTCTGGGATGATTAAGGGTATTGGAGACAGCTGTGACTGGGAAATCAATGTCATCCCCGGACTTGAGCTCCAGGGTGTACCGGGGCACGAGTCGAGGGCTCCCGTCCATGTCAGTGCCATCCTCGTCGCTGAGCGACACCTGGGAGTCTGTTTGGGGCTGGAGTCGGGGGACACCAGAAGGACCCACCCCAATCCCAGCAGCTCCTGCAATTCACATGATCACATCACATTCGGGGGAGGGGGGGGGGGGTGGGGGTGGTGGGGGGGGCGTGACTGAGGGGGGGTGTTGGGGAGGGGAGAGGGGGTGTAAGGGTGGCGGAGTGGTATGGGTGTGAGGGTGGTTTGGGGGTGGCGGGGTAGGGGTGACACACGTGCCATGAGGATCGGCAGCTCAGCAGGGACACACATGTTGCTGCCATCTTGTGTGCGATGGTGTGTGTGGGGAGTGAAGTGTGTCTCTGCAGCTGCAGCTTGTCAGCCTCCCGAGTGTCAATCTCAGACCCGGTGCACCCCGTGCCGTTTCTCATTGGAATCATTGCGCCGCTGTTCGCCCCTTAACGGTCGTTGAATCGATCCAGCTGCGGCAGTTTTGTTGCAGTAGAACTCCACGAATCCTGCCCCAGCGTCAAAGCTTAGTCTCAAGAATGAAAATGAAAAATGAAAATCGCTTATTGTCACAAGTAGGCTTCAAATGAAGTTACTGTGAAAAGCCCCTCGTCGCCACATTCCGCCGCCTGTTCGGGGAGGCTGGTACGGGAATTGAACCGTGCTGCTGGCCTGCCTTGGTCTGCTTTTAAAGCCAGCGATTTAGCCCTGTGCTAAACCAGCCCCTTCTTGAATAGAGAATGCACCCAAGCACCTGAAACTGTGCAGCGCTCCCTCAGTACTGAGTGTCAGGCAGAAGTTACGTGCTAAAGGCTCTGGAGTGAGTAATGTACCCACAATCGTCTGACACAAAAGGCAAAAGTGCTACCGACTGAACTATAGATCTGAAGGCCATTTTCTATTAGTCTGCATGTCTCAGAAACCTCCCACACACACACACATCCAGACCACTTACCAAGACTCAGACAGTACTTTACAAATAGCAATGAAGCAAAGAATGTCAATTATGTAACCTTGTGGTAACATCTTGATATTTTATATTGCAATGGCATTGCTCGCTATATTGTGGCAATGTACAAGTGTTATAGAATGTTTTTAGCCATTAAAAGAATAGCTCTGTGTAGTAATAAACATTTGGCCTTGAGCCTTGACTTTTATTCAGTGACTACCAGCTATTTAATGTCTTGTACACTCTGGATTGTTATTTGTGTTGCTTGATTAACCATCGGCAGTTGGCAAATTGACTTTAATGCACTTTCAGGCCATAAGGACTCAAATTTACTATCACTGTATGCATTAATTACAGAGATTTTCTTTAATTAATCGTCATGTTAAATTTAAATCTTACATTCCAGGCAGTGCATAATGCATTTGCTCTCATGGTCCTTTAGATTTCAGTTACACAAGAAATGATGTGTTCCACCAGTGTATGAAGCTGTTTAAACAATACAGTGGGAACTTCACGAGGCACAAGATGGCTGACAATTTCTCAGAACCAAAGAACGCACCGCATTTATATAACGCCTTTCCCATCCCAACACGTTTCACAGCCACTTTTGAAGCATCACTGTTCCCTTGTCGAGAAAGGAAAAAGGCAATTTGTGTATAAGAAACTCAACTGACCAAAATTAGAAATAGTCAGGTAAATGGTTGGAGAACTCCCTTCTTGCCTTAAAGTAGACAGTGAGACATCTACCCTCGCTAAAGAGAGAGAATGATCCTGGTTTACTTTGTAACCCGTCAACTGGCGTCTCTCATGCAGCCCTCCTTCAGCACGGCACTAAGGTGCCAGTCAAGATCCTGCGCTTCAGTTAAAAGTTCAATGAATAAGAAGATTATATGAACAGACATGTCGATCTGCTCGTATGAACATCCTCTATTTGCATTTTTAAAAGTTTGATCTGTTTATTCCTTATCCATTGGGGAGAATTGGAAAATGGAGCTGTGTGGGTCTGAATGAAGTCTAAATGATGCCATGCTAGTCATTGGACACAAAAAGGACAGGTCAAAATCATGTAACATTCATTATCATAGAATCATAGAATTTACAGTGCAGAAGAGGGCATTTGGCCTATTGAGTCTGCACCGGCCCTTGGAAGAGAACCCTACTCAAGCCACCCTATCCCCGTAACCCAGTAACCCCATTTAACCTTTTTGGTCACTGAGGGCAATTCAGCATGGTCAATCCGCCTAACCTGCACATCTTTGGATTGTGGGAGGAAACCAGAGCACCCGGAAAAACCCACGCAGACACGGGGAGAACGTGCAGACTCCGCACAGACAGTGACCCAAGCCGGGAATTGAACCTGAGACCCCGGAGATGTGAAGCAACTGTGCTAGCCACTGTGCTACCATGCTGCCCTTTATTCTGGGATGTGACTGTCACTGACTGGGCCAGCATTTATTGTGCAAGTCTAATTGCTCTTGAATTGAATTTAGAATTAACCACGTTGCTGTGGGTCTGGAGTCACATGTGGGCCAGACCAGGCAATAGTGAACCAGTTGGGTTTTTACCACAATGGTTTCATAAGAACATAAGAACTAGGAACAGGAGTAGGCCATCTGGCCCCTCGAGCCTACTCCGCCATTTAATGAGATCATGGCTGCTCTTTGTGGACTCAGCTCCACTCTCCGGCCCGTACACCATATCCCCGAATCCCTTTATTCTTTAGAAAGGTATCTATCTTTTTCTTAAAAACGTTTAAAGAAGGAGCCTCAACTGCTTCACTGGGCAAGGAATTCCAGAGATTCACAACCCTTTGGGTGAAGATGAATGATCATCATTGGTCTTTTAATTTCAGATTTTTACTGAATTCATATTTCACCATCTGCAGTGGTTGGATTCAAACTCAGGTCCCCAGGGCGTTACTCTGGATTACTAGCCCGATGATCGTGCTGCTATGCCACCACCTCCCCTAATATAGCTTGCCATTGTCACAAGTGGGTGGCATGGTAGCACAGTGGTTACCACTGTTGTTTCACAGCTCCAGGGACACGCCCAGGGTCACCGTCAGTGCGGAGTCTGCACGTTCTCCTCATGTCCACTGGGTTTCCTCCGGGTGCTCCGGTTTCCTCCCACAGTCCAAAGATGTGCAGGTTAGGTGGATTGGCCATGCAAAATTGCCCCTTAGAGTCCAAACGTTAGGTGGGGTAGCTGGGTTACGGGGATCGGGTGGAGATATGGGCTTAGGCAGGGTGCTCTTTTAGGGGCCGGTGTAGACCCGATGGGCCGAATGGCCTCCTTCTGCACTGTAAATTCTATGATTCCATGATTCCAGATGACCTCTGTCAACGTCCCCTTCAACTGACATATGTATAAGTGTTTGCTTACATAGGATACATGACACTGAAACAATCCATTCAGCCCCACCAGTCCATGCTGGCTTTTATGTACGATTCGAGCCTCCTTCCCCCTTCCTCAGCTGAATCTATCGTCCTGACCCTCTATTTTTCATTTCCCTTATATGCCATCCGAGCTTCCCCATAGACGCATCTGTACCATTCCCTTCAACCACTCACTGTGGCGGCGAGTTCCATATTCTCACCACTCTTTGGGTGCAGACGGTTCTTCTGAATTCCATGTTCGATCCATGTTGGACTTATTAGTGACTATCTGGTGTTATGAAAGATGGTGTTATCTCAGGCTACTAGGGGATGATTCCACAATAGAATAAGAGAATGTCAGAGCATAGAAGGGGCAGCACGGTAGCCTTGTGGATAGCACAATTGCTTCACAGCTCCAGGGTCCCAGGTTCGATTCCGGCTTGGGTCACTGTCTGTGCGGAGTCTGCACATCCTCCCCGTGTGTACGTGGGTTTCCTCCGGGTGCTCCGGTTTCCTCCCACAGTCCAAAGATGTGCAGGTTAGGTGGATTGGCCATGATAAATTCCCCTTAGTGTCCAAAATTGCCCTTAGTGTTTGGTGGGGTTACTGGGTTATGGGGATAGGGTGGCGGTGTTGACCTTGGGTAGGGTGCTCTTTCCAAGAGCTGGTGCAGACTCGATGGGCCGAATGGCCTCCTTCTGCACTGTAAATTCTATGAATTCTATGAAAAAGAAGGAACCCATCTTTGAACAGAGCTTTCTAATTTAGTCCCGCACCTAGCTTTTTCCAATTATAACCTGCAAATCAGCCTCTTCATATACATAAGAACATAAGAACTAGGAGCAGGAGTAGGCCATCTGGCCCCTCGAGCCTGCTCCGCCATTCAATGAGATCATGCCTGATCTTTTGTGGACTCAGCTCCACTTTCCGGCCCGAACACCATAACCCTTAATCCCTTTATTCTTCAAAAAACTATCTATCTTTATCTTAAAAACACTTAATGAAGGAGCCTCTACTGCTTCACTGGGCAAGGAATTCCAGAGATTCACAACCCTTTGGGTGAAGAAGTTGCTCCTAAACTCAGTCCTAAATCTACTTCCCCTTATTTTGAGGCTATGCCCCCTAGTTCTGCTTTCACCCGCCAGTGGAAACAACCTGCCCGCATCTATCCTATCTATTCCCTTCATAATTTTATATGTTTCTATAAGATCCCCCGCATCCTTCTAAATTCCAACGAGTACAGTCCCAGTCTACTCAACCTCTCCTCGTAATCCAACCCCTTCAGCTCTGGGATTAACCTAGTGAATCTCCTCTGCACACCCTCCAGTGCCAATACGTCCTTTCTCAGGTAAGGAGACCAAAACTGAACACAATACTCCAGGTGTGGCCTCACTAACACCTTATACAATTGCAGCAGAACCTCCCTAGTCTTAAACTGCAGCCTTCTAGCAATGAAGGACAAACTTCCATTTGCCTTCTTAATCACCTGTTGCACCTGTAAACCAATGTCAGATTGAAAGCTCCTATGGAATCTGATTCCACCATCGTATTCAGGTAAGTTGGGAGATGGCAGCGTGTTGTACTAATGTAACTGAACTAGTAATCTAAAGCCCCTGGCAACGCCCTGGGGATATGGGTTCAGATCCCACTATGGCAGCAGCTGGTGGAATTTAAATTCAATTAATTAAAATCCGGAATTGAAAGCGAGTCTCAGTGATGGTGACCGTGAAACTATTGTCAATTGTTGTATAAACCCATGTGCTCGTCTTTAGGGAAGTAAATCTGCCGTGTGACTTAGAGTCTTACAGTAATGTTGTTGACCGCTAACTGCACTTTGAAATGGCCAGGCAAGCCACTCAGTTCAGTGGCAATTAGGCATGGACAAGAAATGTTGGCCTTGCCAGCAACACTCACAGCCCATGGAAGACTAGATTATGGGCTGCATTCTGTGTCGACGCCGGGGCAGAATTCGTGGACTTTCACGACAGCGAAACTTTCGCCCAACCTGGAACGATTCAGCGACTGTGGAAGGGTAGCACCAACACCACGTGGAATACAATCGATTCCAATGAAAAACGGTGCGGGATTCGCCGGGTCCGTGATTGACACTCGGGAGGCTGACAAGCTGTAGTCGCACATACACATTACACTCCCCACACACACTCATCCCAGTCAACAAGATGGCACTGGTTGTCTGGAGTGTGCCCATACAGCTGGTGGGTCAGCTGGGGCCAGAGGGCACCACCTATGGAGGGTGACTTGGGCGGACACCTATATGACCCGTGGCCCTAAGTTCACAGTGGACTGTTAGCACAGCTGCATGGCTGCCTTGCCGGCTGCGGCAATGGTGTTCCATGCCCGTCCACCCCGACCCCACTGCCCACCTCCTGGCCACCCCCCGCTACTCCACCAGCTCCGGCCAGCGGCACAACTGTCAACGAACAATGGCAATGTTGGACACTTTCCGCGCACCCCTTTTTTCCCCCTCAGCAGCCACGACGCCAGTTTCACAATTTTTAAAAGCACAAGTGAACTGCGCCGTCGGGAACCCGGCCCATCGGAGACGGAGCATCGCAGAGGCCCCGGAGAATACAGGGTCGGGTCTGCCAATTGTCATAATATACACCAGTATATCATGGTGCAGACACACATACACTGATGGACACACAGCAAGACCAATCAACACACACAACACCGCAGCCAATCACCAGTTAGAGCACACTCACTATAAAGACAGGGGGCATCAGAGTTCCCGCTCATTCGGGATGCAGCCTCTTCGAAGGACAGAGCTTACAGCTTACAGCACAGATCCTCACCATGTGCTGAGTACATTGACTGGATCGGACAGGCATGGATCTTTAGTTTAATCTAACATCGTGTTCACCCACAGTGAAAGTATGTTCAACAGTTTCTAACTTTAATAAAATAGTGTTGCACTATTTTAAGTGTTGGTGGCCTGTATGTGTTCCACGGATCCAGAGCACCCAACACATCACCAATGACATGCAAATGGTGTTTCCTGTACATGTGTTTTGAACCGCATTGACGCTGCTGTTGAGGTGAAGGAGAATTGCGAATTGCCATCAATTCAGTGCCACCACGATGTTGGCGTTGGAAACCTATTCTCCACCCAATCGTGTTTCGCGATTTTGGTGTCCGCCAATGGAGAATTCCGTCCCCTCTGTGTGTAGAAATCTTTCCTCATTATCCCTCCTGTTCTCTTCCCAATTATTTTAAATCTATGGTTATAATAATCATTGGTTATGATATTCCAAAATTCCCTGGATGTGGGAAAGTTTCCAACGGATTGGAAAAATGCTGATGAGTGATATACTACAGGCCTGGGGGTATACTACAGGCCTCCCAACAGCCAGCGGGAGATGGAGGAGCAGATAGGTAGACAGATTTTGGAAAAGAGTAAAAACAACAGGGTTGTGTTGATGGGAGACTTCAACTTCCCCAATATTGACTGGGACTCACTTAGTGCTAGGGGCTTAGATGGGGCGGAGTTTGTAAGGAGCATCCAGGAGGGCTTCTTAAAACAATATGTAGACAGTCCAACTAGGGAAGGGGCGGTACTGGACCTGGTATTGGGGAATGAGCCCGGCCAGGTGGTAGATGTTTCAGTAGGGGAGCATTTCGGTAACAGTGACCACAATTCAGTAAGTTTTAAAGTACTGGTGGACAAGGATAAGAGTGGTCCGAGGATGAATGTGCTAAATTGGGGGAAGGCTAATTATAACAATATTAGGCGGGAACTGAAGAACATAGATTGGGGGCGGATGTTTGAGGGCAAATCAACATCTGACATGTGGGAGGCTTTCAAGTGGCAGTTGAAAGGAATGATGTGGAGATGCCGGCGTTGCACTGGGGTGAGCACAGTACGAAGTCTTACGACACCAGGTTAAAGTCCAACAGGTTTGTTTCGATGTCACTAGCTTTCGGAGCGCTGCTCCTTCCTCAGGTGAATGAAGAGGTATGTTCCAGAAACACATATATAGACAAATTCAAAGATGCCAAACAATGCTTGGAATGTGACCATTAGCAGGTGATTAAATCTTTACAGATCCAGAGATGGGGTGACCCCAGGTTAAAGAGGTGTGAATTGCATCAAGCCAGGACAGTTGGTAGGATTTCGCAGGCCAGGTGGTGGGGGATGAATGTAATGTGACATGAATCCCAGGTCCCGGTTGAGGCCGCACTCATGTGTGCGGAACTTGGCTATAAGTTTCTGCTCGGCGATTCTGCGTTGTCGCGCGTCCTGAAGGCCGCCTTGGAGAACGCTTACCCGGAGATCAGAGGCTGAATGCCCTTAACTGCTGAAGTGTTCCCCGACTGGAAGGGAACATTCCTGCCTGGTGATTGTTGCGCGATGTCCGTTCATTCGTTGTCGCAGCGTCTGCATGGTCTCGCCAATGTACCACGCTTCGGGGCATCCTTTCCTGCAGCGTATGAGGTAGACAATGTTGGCCGAGTCGCACGAGTATGTACCGCGTACCTGGTGGGTGGTGTTCTCACGTGTAATAGTGGTATCCATGTCTATGATCTGGCACGTCTTGCAGAGATTGCCATGGCAGGGTTGTGTGGTGTCGTGGTCACTGTTCTGAAGACTGGGTAGTTTGCTGCAAACAATGGTTCGTTTGAGTTTGCGCGGTTGTTTGAAGGCAAGTAGTGGGGGTGTGGGGATGACCTTGGCAAGATGTTCATCGTCATCAATGACGTGTTGAAGGCTGTGAAGAAGATGACGTAGTTTCTCCGCTCCGGGGAAGTACTGGACGACGAAGGGTATTCTGTCAGTTGTGTCCCATGTTTGTCTTCTGAGGAGGTCGGTGCGGTTTTTCGCTGTGGCGCATTGGAACTGTCGATCGATGAGTCGAGTGCCATATCCCGTTCGTATGAGGGCATCTTTCAACGTCTGTAGATGGCTGTTACGCTCCTCCTCGTCTGAGCAGATCCTGTGTATACGGAAATAGTTGAAAGGAATACAGGACCAGCATGTTCCTGTGAGGAAGAAAGATAAATACGGCAATTTTCGGGAACCTTGGATGTCGAGTAATATTGTAGGCCTCGTCAAAAAGAAAAAGGAGGCATTTGTCAGGGCTAAAAGGCTGGGAACAGACGAAGCCTGCGTGGAATATAAGGAAAGTAGGAAGGAACTTAAGCAAGGAGTCAGGAGGGCTAGAAGGGGTCACGAAAAGTCATTGGCAAATAGGGTTAAGGAAAATCCCAAGGCTTTTTACATGTACGTAAAAAGCAAGAGGGTAGCCAGGGAAAGGGCTGGCCCACTGAAGGATAGGCAAGGGAATCTATGTGTGGAGCCAGAGGAAATGGGCGAGGTACTAAATGAATACTTTGCATCAGTATTCACCAAAGAGAAGGAATTGGTAGATGTTGAGTCTGGAGAAGGGGGTGTAGATAGCCTGGGTCACATTGTGATCCAAAAAGACGAGGTGTTGGGTGTCTTAAAAAATATTAAGGTAGATAAGTCCCCAGGGTCTGATGGGATCTACCCCAGAATACTGAAGGAGGCTGGAGAGGAAATTGCTGAGGCCTTGACAGAAATCTTTGGATCCTCGCTGTCTTCAGGGGACGTCCCGGAGGACTGGAGAATAGCCAATGTTGTTCCTCTGTTTAAGAAGGGTAGCAAGGATAATCCCGGGAACTACAGGCCGGTGAGCCTTACTTCAGTGGTAGGGAAATTACTGGAGAGAATTCTTCGAGACAGGATCTACTCCCATTTGGAAGCAAATGGACGTATTAGTGAGAGGCAGCACGGTTTTGTGTAGGGGAGGTCGTGTCTCACTAACCTGATAGAGTTTTTCGAGGAGGTCACTAAGATGATTGATGCAGGTAGGGCAGTGGATGTTGTCTATATGGACTTCAGTAAGGCCTTTGACAAGGTCCCTCATGGTAGACTAGTACAAAAGGTGAAGTCACACGGGATCAGGGGTGAGCTGGCAAGGTGGATACAGAACTGGCTAGGCCATAGAAGGCAGAGAGTAGCAATGGAGGGATGCTTTTCTAATTGGAGGGCTGTGACCAGTGGTGTTCCACAGGGATCAGTGCTGGGACCTTTGCTGTTTGTAGTATATATAAATGATTTGGAGGAAAATGTAACTGGTCTGATTAGTAAGTTTGCAGACGACACAAAGGTTGGTGGAATTGCGGATAGCGATGAGGACTGTCGGAGGATACGGAAGGATTTAGATTGTCTGGAGACTTGGGCGGAGATATGGCAGATGGAGTTTAATCCGGACAAATGTGAGGTAATGCATTTTGGAAGGTCTAATGCAGGTAGGGAATATACAGTGAATGGTAGAACCCTCAAGAGTATTGAAAGTCAAAGAGATCTAGGAGTAAAGGTCCACAGGTCAGTGAAAGGGGCAACACAGGTGGAGAAGGTAGTCAAGAAGGCATACGGCATGCTTGCCTTCATTGGCCGGGGCATTGAGTATAAGAATTGGCAAGATATGTTGCAGCTGTATAGAACCTTAGTTAGGCCACACTTGGAGTATAGTGTTCAATTCTGGTCGCCACACTACCAGAAGGATGTGGAGGATTTAGAGAGAGTGCAGAAGAGATTTACCAGAATGTTGCCTGGTATGGAGGGCATTAACTATGAGGAGCGGTTGAATAAACTTGGTTTGTTCTCACTGGAACGAAGGAGGTTGAGGGGAGACATGATAGAGGTATACAAAATTATGAGGGGCATAGACAGAGTGGATAGTCAGAGGCTTTTCCCCAGGGTAGAGGGGTCAATTACTAGGGGGCATAGGTTTAAGGTGAGAGGGGCAAGGTTTAGAGTAGATGTACGAGGCAAGTTTTTTACGCAGAGGGTAGTGGGTGCCTGGAACTCGCTACCGGAGGAGGTGGTGGAAGCAGGGACGATAGGGACATTTAAGGGGCATCTTGACAAATACATGAATAGGATGGGAATAGAAGGATACGGACCCAGGAACTGTAGAAGATTGTAGTTTAGTCGGGCAGCAAGGTCGGCACGGGCTTGGAGGGCCGAAGGGCCTGTTCCTGTGCTGTACATTTCTTTGTTCTTTGTTGTTCTTTGATGTGTTAGGCAGGTAGATTCGAGGTGGACTGCACTCGATGCAGGGAAGCTAGAAACAGGCGTCTAACACTGGAGAAGATCCAACACTGTTTTATTCAACTATAGAACTGATATACATATTCAGCTGTGGGTCGACACTATACTGAACTGACTGGAGACCTTGTACTAGCCTGACCAGACTTACTAGCTACCGCATGGTGTTCGCACTTGCTAGCTCGTGGACTCTGAGTGTCTCAGTGGCTGGGTCCCGAGAGAGCGGGAAACCTAGTGCCCTCTGGCTTTATAGCGGTAGTGTCCTGTCTGGTGATTGGCTGCACTGTGCTGTGTGCTTACTGGTCGTCCTGTGTGTAATATCCACATGAGTGGATATTATGACAATGAGATCATCTCGCCAGCAGGAAACCTCTCCAATTGTGGCCTTGGCGGGAAAGATTCCTCGACATCAAAAAGATGACAAAATGCCATTGAATAGCAGGGTGATTGTCGATGCTGCAGTTGCCGAGAAACACCTTGCTAAACATGCCCAAATGTGGACTTAAACTTTTGTCCGCAGGGATTTGTCTTATGAAGAGAAATTGAGCAAATTAGGCCTAAACTCTCTTGAGTTTAGAAGATTGAAAGGCGATCTAATTGAGGTACATAAGATAAAAAAATGTATTGACCATGGGACAATCTGGAATGAGAGGTCATAGCTTTAGGATAAGGGGTAGCAGATTTAAAACAAAGATGATGAGAAATTGCTTTTCTCAAAGGGTCGTGAATCTGTGGAATTCACTACCCTAGAGTGTGGTGGATGCTGGGACATTGAGTAAGTTTAACAGATAGACAGCTTTTTAATTGGTAATGGGTTGAAGGGTTATGGAGAATGGGCAAAAAAGTGGAATTGAGGCCGAGAGGAGGTCAGCCATGATCGAATTGAATGGTGGAGCAGGCTCAAGGGCCTATTCCTGCTCCCAGTTCTTATGTCAGGAGTTCGCCTGCCAGCTGGAGAGACACTGAGAGACCTGGGCTGCCTCTTTCGGGAAGACTCATTGAGCCACAAACTAATCAGGCATTGGCGAGGCCAGTGATGAGGCGGACTTCGCTTGGAATCAAGACCCAAGGGGCAGACCTTTAGACTGATGAGAGCAGCCGGCCAATTGGAGGCGAGCAGCCTGGCTGCTGTTGGGAGGGACAGGCATTGGTATCCCAGGATGGCAGATTGTCCCCAAGCCACAAGCGAGTGAAGTGGGGAACATGCTTCATGGGGCGGGGGTTAAGAGAAGAGGGTGTTAGGGGGTTGTCAGCAATGGCAGCGTGGTGGCTGTCTGGGAACTCTCCCTCCCACTGTTGAGTCCCTCCCCCCTCCTTCTCCCTTTGATCAAAAGGGGGGGACCGCCCCTGGAGGTGACAAGCACACCGCATTGCGACGTGTCCACCTACAGCTGGGCTAATACCCAGTGGTGGTGGGATGAAGCCTTGAAGTGGTCATTAATTGGCCACTCAAGGGCCTCAAGTGGAGACGGGGTGGGAAAGGGCCAGCCGTGGGCCTTCCTGCCCAGAATCTAATTCTGGCAGAGGCAGGGAGACGGTGGAATCCTGGTGCACGACCATCCTGCTGAATTGCATGTCCTCCCCACCTCCAAGCTCGCCACCAGAGAAAGTGGAAGATTCCACCCTCAGTCTCAATAGCCCACTGGCACAGAACGTTTGTTTTAGATTCAGTTTCCATTTGACACCTTATTTACGGCTTGCGTCTATTTCAATTTTCTTCAGATTAACATTGATTTTGCTGCCCTTTGCTTTGTACACTTCAGTGCCTTCATTCTCCCTTTTTGTTGGGTGGCTCTTAATCTTCACAAGATTTGTCGAATTAATTTCTGGAATTGGTTTGGTTTGAAATTCAGTCACTGTTTGCACACATCTGTTAGGGAAATGGGTAATCCAGTCCCTGAACACTGATGTCAACAATATGTTATTAATCAATTTTAAGAGGCAAAAAGAAAGGCTTTCACTTAAATAACACTTTTTTTCCGCAACCTCGAGCTTGCTGAGCCGCTTTACAATCTGTGCAGCGCTTCTGAAGGGTTTTGTCCTACGGGGCACGGCAAACAATTACCACAAATCCCACAAATAGCTACGTGACAAAGGCCGGATAATCAATTTTTCATCAATTAACAGGATGAGCAGGCAGTTTCTATGACGAGCAGTCGATGCGCAAGGTCAATTTTACGCATGGAGGAGCAAGTTGAAAATTGTCTTGATTGCGTAGCTCCCCTAAGCTTGTCTGCACTCATTTACCCATCCCTCTATCTTCAGGTAATTGCCTCAAGTCTGAAGGGAAGGTGGAGTGGGGTTTTTTGGGAGGGGGTGAGTGGGGGGTGTCCTGTTCTCCCTTTTGTACCTTTCCACCTTTTGCTCCTTCTTATGTCTTTCCAGCAGTTACGGTGGACCATTGCAAAACCTAGGTGGAATCGCGGTCTGCTGTACAAATAAACAGCGGCCCATTGTACCCCAGACATCGCACATCAACACCCCCTTGGCAGGTTCAAAAATATTCTGAGGACCAGGGGGGGAGAAAGGCAGTCATTTCACACTGAGCTATTCTTGTCTTGGTGTGCCGAGTTCGAATTGTTTTTTTAGACATTTTTCTGACTATATCTTTGGCAAGTTAGAATTGTTGTCTGAATGTACAGAAGGAATGTAGAGACAGACAATTACTTAAATTTTCACATTAACATGATGCTTGACCACTGGGCTTACAGCTATGTGCCTAGAAAGGTTGAAAGAGAAAGAAAGAGTGAAAGGACTTGCATTTATATAGCATCTTAAATAGCTCAGGATACCCCAAGATGTTTTGGATCCAATCAGTGGTTTTGAATTTATCCGCTGTTGTATTGTGCAAAAACCACAGACAACTTACACATAATAATGTGAATACATCAGGTCACCTATTTTATTGATGTTGGTAAAGGGATTGGTATTGGGCAGGACACAAGAAAGAACCCCCACCCTGCTCTTCAACATCATGTCACGGGATCTTTTATGCTCACTGTTTATCCAAAGAACACCACAGGCAATAGGGAATCCATCAAATCCCGACAGTGCAATGTTGACATCTGGGATGGCCACTTCCAGAATACAAAATGGATGATCGCAAAGACTGTAGGGAACTATGGACAATGTTAAGAAAGCAAGCAGGTACAGAGCCTGCATGCATATTGAAGAAACAGCTCCCAGGACTGAAACTGTAGGGCAATTAACATATTGATGGCCCATCTCCGGGAACAAAGGAAAGACACTCAAGCAACCGATCTAGCTCCAGACATCGTGGCGCCAGTTCCGCAAACCGAAAGCGTAAACAAAGCAAGGCCAACGGCCACCTAGGACCCGCCCAGCCATCAGGGCACCCACCCTTTTATTGGTCAAGACCAATACGAGTGATCAAGATACGGCGCAATTGATCAGGGCCAAGTCCAAGTCCCGCCCAAAATTCGCGCGAAGCCCCTTCGGGTATAAGAAGAAGGCCCCGAGAGCGAATCGCTCTCTTGGAATCGGCTCTCACAGCGGAGAGACCCGTCCACCAGCTCCACCAGAAGCAAATAAGTCCAAGTTCAACGCTCGCAACCAGACGGTCGACCTTAGCTGTTCCCCTTTACCACTTCGACCCCAGCAGCCTCAGATCCGAACAACGGCCATTGTTCCTCTGACTGAGTGGGCACCCGAAGATAAATATAGGCTTTAGCATTAGAGATAATTTAGTCTGTAGTATTTCGTGCATGAGTAGATATTGCTGTTTGTGTAAATAAATAGTATTGACGTTGAACTAACTAACTGGTGTATCGGCTCTTTGATCAGTATTCGGGTTTGAACCTTGTGGCGGTATCGAAAGATACCTGGTGACTCTAAAGCAAACATAATTAGAATTAAGGAAGGCGACCATATTGACCGCCATATTTAGAACCAAATAAACAGAGCAACAGCAGAAGGAGGCCATTCGGCCTCTCGGGTCTGTACCCTACCTAAGTCCACTCCCCCACCCTATCCCTGTAACCCCTTAAACCCACCTAACCTGCACATCTTTGGACTGTGGGAGGAAACCCTCGCAGGCAGGGGGGTGAAAGTGTAAACTCCACACAGACGGTGACCCAAGGCCGGAAGCGAACCCGGGTCCCTGGCGCTGTGAGGCAGCAGTGCTGGCCACTGTGCAGCATTCCTTCAGTGCGGCACTGGGGGGAGGGTGTCGGCACTGAATTCTGCTCAAGTGTCTGGAGTGGGATTTAAGCTCACAGTGTTCTGAGTCAGGGGTGAATGTGCCACCCACTGAACCACAGCTGGCATCAAAGCGATCAGCCAGCATCATAAACAAATCATCTACCGTGGACAAAGGAAGCTTTATTTGTTGCATAAAAGATGAACAGGATACATTAGTAAATAGATCAATCTAACTGAGCACTCCAATCACCTAAGACCCCAGGATAAGGTCAGCAATTGTGTAACAGCTTAACTCCACCTAATTTTCATCTGGAGTGCTGGTTGTTCCTGAAAATTTCATCCGTTTTAATCAGCTTTTGGCCCTCCTTCCAACATAAAGCAGTCGAAGATACTCACATTTATAAAGCATCAACATTTGGTGCACCAAATTCAAAAGCTTGCTTCAATTGGCAAGGCTTTTCTGAGTCAAAAGCTTGAGTTGGGTGCATGATCCAGGTTCGCTCGCCAACATCCAGGGAGCATTGCATTGTCAGAGCTGTCGTCCCGTAGATGAGGAGTCAAACTGAGGCATTGTTATGTCTCGTCAGGTAGACCGTATAATGTTGACACTCAGATTTCGAAGAAAACTCCAAAACTTGTGCCCTTCACCTCAAAGAGGGCACACGGGGACACCATCCCCACCAAGCCACTCATTCGCAATCCTGAAACTCCTTTCCTTTTTATTCTTTCACTTGCTGTGAGCGTCGCTGGAAAGGTCAGCATTTCTTGCTCGTCCCCGAGTGTCTCGCTCTGCCATTTCTGAGGACAGTTCTGAGGACAGAGGGGCTGTTTAGCACAGGGCTAAATCGCTGGCTTTGAATGCAGACCAAGGCAGGCCAGCAGCATGGTTCAATTCCTGTAACAGCCTCCCCGAACAGGCGCTGGAATTTGGCGACAAGGGAGTTTTCACAGTCACTTCATTGAAGCCTACTTGTGACAATAAGTGATTTTCATTTCATTTCAGTTAAGAGTCAACCACACAGCCGTAAGTCTGGAGTCACATGCAGGTCGGACCAGGCAAAGATGGCTGATTTCCTTCGCTAAAGAGCATGAACCAGATGGGTTTTGACAACAAGCAATGGTAGTTTTATGGTCACACTTACTGAGAATAGCTTCATGTTCCAGACTTATGAACTGAATTCAAGTCCCCACGGCATTATCTGGGTCACTAGCCCAGTAACATTACCCCGCACATTCTCCTCCCTCTAATTGTGGGTGTTCCTTCACCAGATGGACTACAAAGGTTCATGGAGAAGGCTTACCATCATCTTCTCAAGAAAACTAGGGATGTCCCAATATTGATAGGAAAATAAAAGTAGGATGAAGTCAAAAAAGGCTTATTGGGTTTTAATTCATTTGGTATTCCCAAATTTTTAGGCTAGGTATTTTAGGCAATAAACTAGCTGCTTATGATGAAAGGCCTGAAACCTGGGGTGGGTACGGTGGCACAGTGGTTAGTGTTGCTGCTTCACAGCGCCAGGGGCCTGGGCTCAATTCCAACCTCGGATGACTACGTGGAGTTTACATTTTCTCCCCGTGTCTGTGTGGGTTTCTACCGGATGCTCCGGTTTCCTCACAGTCCAAATTTGTGCAGGTTAAGGTGGGGTTATGGAGATAAGGCAGGGGAGTGGGCCTAGGTAGGCTAGGTAGGGTGCTCTTTCAGAGGATTTGGTGCAGATCTGATGGGCCGAATGGCCTCCTTCTGCACTGCAATAATTCTATTGTTCTTTTTGAAACGTTAACCCCGTTTCTCTCTGCACATTACACTTCAAAAACACTTCATTGGCTGTAGATTGTTCATTGGCTGTAGATTGCTATTGCTTGATGCCATCCCAGGATTGGGAGAGGTGCTATATGAATGCAAGCCTTTCTTACATTTGAATTTGAAGGCCAATCAACCAAAGGTGTGCACACACACTTCTGCAGTCAATGGCGGACGTTTCAGAGTGACATTGTCAACATTTGTCAGTCAATTAATGATACATGGGTGCCATGGAGCAGCAAGCGAAAGAAGGTATCTTCAATAACTTTTGAATGTTATTTCCTGTGTGTGCTATTACAGTGCACTGATTAACACACTCTTGTTGACTTCCTGCCTGTGATATTTTAATTCAGTTCCTAACCTATTTTTAAAAATACACAGGTCAAGCATTGCTTTAAAATTCCACAGAATGGAGTGGGTGCGAGTACATTAACCAATTTTCAAAACATACCCAAAGTGAACAAACTTTCTTGACCTGCACCTGTTAGTGTGGCAAAGGTGAAGACTATAATAGTCTAATTGGCAAAATAAGATTCCATTCATTACAAAATACAGTCCCCCACAGCTCAGAAGCATAAAATCTGATGCAGTGGCAAAAACCCAGGCCTCTGTGGGGTTTTAAAGATATTTATTGTTGCAAACTATTAGGAATATCCAACTAAGTACCACTTACATTTATATACAAGACCAGAGAGATGTGGGGCACTGCTTAAGAGACTCCCAGAATGAACTGTAGTGCAACCACACACCACCGCAGCCAATCATCTGACCAGGTAAGAGGCTGTTCATTTTCTGATTGGCTGTGGGAAGGCAGAGCACCACAGGTAGGGAAGTATTGGGGGAACCATAGACAGGAATGACAGTGCTCACAGTAGCTCCAATGTTGGTGTTCACAGGGCAACATCTCCAGATTATTATTATTATTATTATTAATCTGCCATCCTTGCCTGGTCTGACCTACATCTGGCTCTAGACCCACAGCAATGTTGTTGACTCTGAAATGGCTGAGCAAGCTATTCAGTTCAAGGCCAATTTGGGATGGGCAACAAAGCTGACCTTGCCAGCATTACCCACATCCCAGTAAAGAATAAAAAGAAAGAAAAGACACATGCACAGATGGCGGCACGGTGGCACAATGGTTAACACTGCTGCCTCACAGCGTCAGGGTCCCGGGTTCAATTACAGCCTTGGGTGACTGTCTGTGTGGAGTCTGCATGTTCTCCCCATGTCTGCGTGGGTTTCCTCCGGGTGCTCCTCCCACAGTCCAAAGATGTGCAGGTTAGGTGGCTTGGCTATGATAAATTACCCCTTGGTGTCCAAAAGGTTAGGTGGGGTTGTGGGGAAAGGGTGGGGTCGTGGACCTAGGTATTGTGCTTTTTACAAAGGGTCGGTGGACCAAATGGCCTCCTTGTGCACTGTAAGAATTCTATGATTCTATGAGGTCTTTCCTGGTATTTGCAATGAAGATTAATTTTCCCCAGGTAGAAATATGGGGCTGGATCCTCCGCTGTGCCACATTTCTGTTTCACCTCGCCAGCGGGATGCTCCGTTACGCCGGCTGGTCGATGGGGTTTCCCATTGTGGGGCAGTCCCATGCCGTCAGGAAAACCCCGGGCTGCCCGCAAAACAGAGCATCCTGCCGGCAGAGAATCCAGCCCATGGTCTGGACAGTGCTCCCAGACTCAGACCCGTATGTGGTGCAACCCAATCGATATTAACAATCATCTACCTGCAGCTGCTGCACTTTCTGATTCAAGAAATATCCACACTGTTTCTAGGATCAATTAAAATTAGATGGGGGTAGATGTTATCCACGACCTGCGTTTGCAGCGGTCACAGCCTCCCAAATCCCATCCCATCGATCTGCTCCTCCAGCACCATAATTATTTCAGAACCAGGGGGCCAGTTCAACTCAGTTGGTTGGACTGATTCATGATGCAGAGCAAGGCCAGCAGCTTGGCTTCAATTCCCGCACTGGCTGAGGTTATACATGGGCCTTCTCAACCTTGCCCTTCGCCTGAGGTGTGGTGACCCGCAGGTTAAATCACGACCTGTCAGCTCTCCCCCTGAAGGGGGAGGCAACCTATGGTCATCTGGGACTACGGCAACTTAAGTTCCCACACATTTGCCTCAACCTCAACTTACATCGCAAAACATCACCCTGATGGGAGTAGGAAGCGGGAGCAATTGGATAGTCTGTGAGTAAATGCATGTTGAAGGAAATGGTTGGGAGGCTTCAAGAATGCGCAGGAGGTTGCAGGGGCAGGAAGAGTTGCTCACTGCCATAGCTGCTAGAAAGGTCCAGAGGAGCACGTAGGGAAGAAGGAGGGACTGAACTGAAACAGCACAGTGTCCTGTCTTCGGGCACTCAGTAAAGTTACTCATGCTCATTAATAACGTGATATCGATATCATTTTTACAGTTTTAGAATTCAGACTTCAGTTTTTCTGCTGTGGTGTCGGCCTGTGATGGTTACTGCTGCCTTTGGCAACCAACCAGTTCACCAAGTGGGAGCGCTGACCCTGCCTGTACCTGAATGGATCATCCAGCAGCCTGATTGTCTTCGATCCTCAGGACTTGTTTCAATAAGTCTCGTGACCTTCCGACTCTATCATGTGTCCCACAGGCATCTTGGTCGGGTAGCATAATGTCAATTCTGGGACATTACAGCTCCAACAGTTGGACTCATTTCAGTGCTGGGAAGGGGGCAAGGAGGTCAAGGAGAATATAAAAGGGGATGGCTGCGGGCCTGAACTGGCCCACACTCCTGTTCCTGCTGACTCAACATCAAGGTACCTTTAAAAACAAGAGATAAAGCAAACCCAGGTTGTTCTTTTTAGTGAAGGCAAGATCGAGAGGAGATTTGATTGAGGTTTTCGAACTCAGGGGCCCAGATGGAGGATAGAAACCTTTCGAATTGGTGGGAGAGGCAAGATCCAGATTACATTGATATAAGGAGAATGACAAAAGGTCCAACGGTGACGTGAAAACAACCTTTTTTACACAGCGAGTGTTAAGATCTGGAACATGCTGCCTGAGAGTGTGGTGGAGGCAGATTCAATCATGGCTTTCAAAAGAGAATCAGATGATCTTCTGAAAAGGTTTGGAGGGTTGCGTGTGGAATAGCTCTGACAGAGAGCCGGCATGGGCATGATGGGCCGAATGGGCTCCCTCTGTGCTGGAACAATTCTATGACTTCATTCATCTTTTTTTTTAAGGGCAATCAGTTGTTAGGCTTTATCCAATCTGGTAAAATCCGGACAGGACAGCTACAGTGCCTGCTGCACCTAGCAGCCCAGCACAAATTCAGGAATGGCTAGAAAATGCAAGGGTCGAAAGGCCTGGGGCTGGCTTCTCCGCCCCGCATGCCATATTTCTATTTCACCCCGCCAGCAGGATGCTCCATTGCGCCGGCTGGTCAATGGGGTTTCCCATTGCCCCACGCCATTGGGTAACCCCCGGGCTGCCGGCAAAATGGAGCATCCCACCGGCGGAGAATCCAGCCCCGATTTAGGGTGAGGTAAGCGACATAGATGATCATAGAATTTACAGTGCAGAAGGAGGCCATTCGGCCCATCGAGTCTGCACCGGCTCTTGGAAAGAGCACCCTACCCAAGGTCCACACCTCCACCCTATCCCCATAACCCAGTAACCCCACCCAACCCAAAGAGCAATTTTGGACACTAAGGGCAATTTATCATGGCCAATCCACCTAACCTGCACATCTTTGGACTGTGGGAGGAAACCGGAGCACCCGGAGGAAACCCACGCACACACGGGGAGGATGTGCAGACTCCGCACAGACAGTGGCCCAAGCCGGAATCGAACCTGGGACCCTGGAGCTGTGAAGCAATTGTGCTATCCACAATGCTACCGTGCTGCCCCGACATCTCCAGGGTAATAACAGGAGCAGATTCAGAACGGCGTCAAATACATTTCTGACACTGGTCGGGCATGGCATGCTAGTCCACACTAAAACTGTCTTTGCTTTCTGCCCAGAATTGGGCGGAAATAAGATTCCATGGGCTGGATTATCCGATTTTGGGGCTCTGTCCCCACTACGGCGTGGGAACGGTGGTGTTTTACGTCAGAAAACAATGGCTGAAAACGGCTATCGATCCTGCGTTTGGTGAGGGGCTAGCACGCCGGCAGCGGAAAGCACCCGGCTCCAGCTGCCGATACGGCCCGGAGAATTGCCGGGTCCGTGGCCGCGCATGCACAGCCGGCAGCCTACAGCGGCCGCGCCGTGCTACATGGCGGAGGCCGCTCGCGGTCTCGGTCCGCTAAATAGTGCCACCTCTTTGGCCGGCTCGCCCGCCCCGGACCACCACCCCCACACTGCTCCCAGCCCCTGATAAAGTCCCCCCTGCCCGTGAATCGGCAACCCCCCCCGACTGTGGCGGCGCTGGACTGAGCCCGCAACCGCCACGCCGAGTTCCCGACGGTTCAGACCACACGCGACCGACGCCGTCGGGAAGTTGCCCGGACGGGGGAGGGGCATCAGGAGGCGGGTCTCAGGCAATGCCCTGAGGGCGTCGATACGTCGCGCGTACGCCGCTTTGGAGGGGGCGGAGAATCACGAAAGCGGCGCCGGCCCCGATTCGGTCGGGACACTTGATTCTCCGGCCGATCGCCAAACGTGATTTCGGCGACCAGAAAATCCAGCCCCATTTCTGTCCTCATAAAGTTGGCATTGACACAGAACCAAAACAGCATCACACTGTTAGAAAAACTATTTTTTTGTCACAGCATACTACGAAAGGCTGCAATCCTCTGCCTGTAGAATAATTTTGTACATCAAAAATGCAGGAAGATTTATTAAAGGTTATATGAACCAACACATCAAAGGGAACAGTAAGATGCTGCTGTAGCAGAACTGTACATTACAAATTAATTGACTTCAACATTCTCCTCCAATTTCTTTCTTCCTTTGGTGATTATCTCATCTCATTTATACTGTTTCTAGTTTCTAGCCTCCACATGTATCTCTTGCCGTCTCTATCAGGGTGATCAGATCAGTAAAAATATCTGTATTCTGACATCTCACTCTCTCTCGAGTTCCACAAACATTGACATTTCGGGTGAACAAGGTATAAAAGAAGTTATTGAGTCGCCCACTTTGGAGTGATAAAGTGTATCTAAATGTCAGCGCATGCAAGCTGGCCTCAATGAAGACTGTAGTTAACCCTGTATTACAGGCCTGCCACTGTCAATCTTTTTTCAGTCTTTTCACAGCATGATTTGAATTTCTCTTAATTGTGTCCGGAGAGGAGTCCACATGCGAGGCTAAAAGAAACCGTTTGTTTATTGAACAAGAAAATATTTGCACGCCGTACACAGGTCCCAGTTAGGACTTCTCTGCTTAGATCCCATTCAGGCCCAGCTTTTATACACAGTGTCCATGGCCCCTGCCCCTCAATGGGGAAGCTCACACTCAACAAGACTCACAGGGATCCCATAGGTCTCGTGCCGGTTATAACACTCTACAATTACAAGATGGAACAATGTGAATGATTCTTTCACGCGACTGCGGAATTGCAAATGAAATGAATGAAAATCGCTTATTGTCACAAGTAGGCTTCAAATGAAGTTACTGTGAAAAGCCCCTAGTCGCCACATTCCAGCGCCTGTTCGGGGAGGCTAGTACAGGAATTGAACCGTGCTGTTGGCCTGCTTTGGTCTACTTTTAAAGCCAGCGATTTAGCCCTGTGCTAATGTTACACCATTGTTCTAAAAAAAGGAACATGCCTACATAATTGAAGGAAAAAACATACAAAGTAGCAAAGATCAGTGGGAGACTAGAGGACTGGGAAATCTTTAGGGGGCAACAGAAAGCTACTAAAAAAGCTATAAAGAAGAGTAAGATAGATTATGAGAGTAAACTTGCTCAGAATATAAAAACAGATAGTAAAAGTTTCTACAAATACATAAAACAAAAAAGAGTGGCTAAGGTAAATATTGGTCCTTTAGAGGATGAGAAGGGAGATTTAATAATGGGAGATGAGGAAATGGCTGAGGAACTGAACAGGTTTTTTGGGTCGGTCTTCACAGTGGAAGACACAAATAACATGCCAGTGACTGATGGAAATGAGGCTATGACAGGTGAGGACCTTGAGAGGATTGATATCACCAAGGAGGTAGTGATGGGCAAGCTAATGGGGCTAAAGGTAGACAAGTCTCCTGGCCCTGATGGAATGCATCCCAGAGTGCTAAAAGAGATGGCTAGGGAAATTGCAAATGCATTCATGATAATTTACCAAAATTCACTAGACTCTGGGGTGGTCCCGGCAGATTGGAAATTAGCAAACGTGACACCACTGTTTAAAAAAGGAGGTAGGCAGAAAGTGGGTAATTATAGGCCAGTGAGCTTAACTTCGGTAGTAGGGAAGATGCTGGAATCTATCATCAAGGAAGAAATAGCGAGGCATCTGGATGGAAATTGTCCCATTGGACAGACGCAGCATGGGTTCATAAAGGGCAGGTCATGCCTAACTAATTTGGTGGAATTTTTTGAGGACATTAACAGTGCGGTAGATAACGGGGAGCCAATGGATGTGGTATATCTGGATTTCCAGAAAGCCTTTGACAAGGTGCCACACAAAAGGTTGTTGCATAAGATAAAGATGCATGGCATTAAGGGGAAAGTAGGAGCATGGATAGAGGATTGGTTAATTAATAGAAAGCAAATAGTGGGGATTAATGGGTGTTTCTCTGGTTGGCAATCAGTAGCTAGTGGTGTCCCTCAGGGATCAGTGTTGGGCCCACAACTGTTCACAATTTACATAGATGATTTGGAGTTGGGGACCAAGGGCAATGTGTCCAAGTTTGCAGGCGACACTAAGATAAGAGGTAAAGCAAAAAGTGCAGAGGATACTGGAAGTCTGCAGAGGGATTTGGACAGGCTAAGTGAATGGGCTAGGGTCTGGCAGATGGAATACAATGTTGACAAATGTGAGGTTAACCATTTTGGTAAGAATAACGGCAAAAGGGATTATTATTTAAATGATAAAATATTAAAACATGCTGCTGTGCAGAGAGCCCTGGGTGTGCTCGTGCATGAGTTGCAGAAAGTTAGTTTTCAGGTGCAACAGGTGATTAAGAAGGCAAATGGAATTTTGTCCTTCATTGCTAGAGGGATGGAGTTTAAGACTAGGGAGGTTATGCTGCAATTGTGTAAGGTGTTAGTGAGGCCACACCTGGAGTATTGTGTTCAGTTTTGGTCTCCTTACTTGAGAAAGGACGTACTGGCACTGGAGGGTGTGCAGAGGAGATTCACTAGGTTAATCCCAGAGCTGAAGGGGTTGGATTACGAGGAGAGGTTGAGTAGACTGGGACTGTACTCGTTGGAATTTAGAAGGATGAGGGGGGATCTTATAGAAACATATAAAATTATGAAGGGAATCGATAGGATAGATGCGGGCAGGTTGTTTCCACTGGCGGGTGAAAGCAGAACGAGGGGGCATAGCCTCAAAATAAGAGGAAGTAGATTTAGGACTGAGCATAGGAGGAACATCTTCACCCAAAGGGTTGTGAATCTATGGAATTCCTTGCCCAGTGAAGCAGTAGAGGCTCCTTCATTAAATGTTTTCAAGATAAAGATAGATAGTTTTTTGAAGAATAAAGGGATTAAGGGTTATGGTGTTCGGGCCGGAAAGTGGAGCTGAGTCCACAAAAGATCAGCCATGATCTCATTGAATGGCGGAGCAGGCTCGAGGGGCCAGATGGCCTACTCCTGCTCCTAGTTCTTATGTTCTTATGTTCTTATAGGGAACGTAGGACTGAGGAACAGGAGTAGGCCGTCCCGCTTTCAATTTGCTTTGCTATTCAATAATGCCACAGCAGACTGGCTTTAGTTTCAACCCCAGTTTCCTCTCAGCCTTCCATAACCCTTGACTCCCTTCATAGAATTTACAGTGCAGGAGGAGGCCATTCGGCCCATCGAGTCTGCACCAGCTCTTGGAAAGAGCACCCTACACAAGGTCAACACCTCCACCCTATCCCCATAACCCAGTAACCCCACCCAACACTAAGGGCAATTTTGGACACTAAGGGCAATTTATCATGGCCAATCCACCTAACCTGCACATCTTTGGACTGTGGGAGGAAACCAGAGCACCCGGAGGAAACCCACGCACACACGGGGAGGACGTGCAGACTCCACACAGACAGTGACCCAAGCCGGAATCGAACCTGGGACCCTGGAGCTGTGAAGCAATTGTGCTATCCACAATGCTACCGTGCTGCCCTTGTCTATTAAAAATCTTCCTAACCCTGTCTTAAATATATTCAATGACCCAATCCCCACTAGACTCCCAGGGAGAGAATTCCAGACTAACGACCCTCTGAGAGTAAAAAGTTCTCCTCATAAACTCTTAAACTGTGTCCTCTTGTCCTCATCAGCTCCACAAGTCGAAACATCTGACTGTTATCCATCCTGTTAAGTCCCCTCAGGAGGGTTTCTTCACAGCCCTTCATCCCGACTATGAGTCAAATGAACCTCCCCTGCCCTGCTTCAAATCCAATTATGTCGATGGGCCGAATGGCCAATTTCTGCACTGTAGGGATTCCAAGATCTTCTTTTTCAAATATGGGAACCAAACTGTACACAGTATGCCCGAGATCTCACCAAGGGTTCTAGGGGAAGCTCAGACCAATCAGGTGGTGGGGAATGTTTTGAAATGTTAATGCAAGGCAAAGTTTACAGTCACTTGAAGAAATGTGGATGAATTTAAAGAAAGTCAGCATGGATTTGTTAAGAGTAAGGGCAAATCTTGTTTAACTACTGATTGATTTGTTTTGATAAGGTAACAGAGAGGGTTGACGAGGGTAATGTAAGAGATGCGGTGTACATGGATTTCCAAAAGGTGTTTGGTAAAGTGCCAGTGGGGAGGCGATGGCATGGTGGTATTGTCACTGGACTAGTAATTAATTGGCCCAGGTTCAAATCCCACCCTGGCACATGGTGGAGTTTGAGTTTAATAAAAAATCTCGAATGACAAGTGTTAAAGGTGAATCCCAGGTTACAGTTGTGCATCTACTGGTTGGCCAATTTGATTGTGGAACTTAGAGCTATCTGTTGGTGGGTCCTTTTTGTTGGTAATCCACACAACAGAGAATTGCTCTGGGTGCGCCAACCTCAATTTTGTGTTCAGGTTTCTGGGCGAAGACATGAGCCCAGGCGGAGGTGAGAGAGCAGCCAACTGGACCACAGATGTGGCAGAATTAGTAGGGTGGAGGTTTTTAGATCAAGGATTTCACAGAGTGGACCTGTCATGACAAAAGACTTTGCCGTTATGAAGGGAGGCGTACATGCACAAGGGAGCCACTGTTGCGAGAGTAAATGGCCCAACAGCTGGAGAATGTTGGTGAAAGACGCCAGCAGGGGAATTTACATAGATACATAGAAGAGAGGAGCAGGAGGAGGCCTTTTAACCCTTCAAGCCTGCTCCACCATTTATCACGATCATGGCTGATCATCCAACTCAATAGCCTAATCCTGCTTTCTCCCCATAGCCTTTGATCCCATTCACTCCAAGTCCTATATCCAGCCGCCTCTTGAATACATTCAATGATTAGCATCAACTACCTCCTGTGGTAATGAATTCCACACGCTCACCCCTCTTTGTGTGAAGAAATGTCTCCTCATCTTTGTCCGAAATGGTTTACCCTGAATCCTCAGACTGTGATCCCTGGTTCTGGACACACCTATCATTGGTAACATCTTCCCTGCATCTACCCTGTCTAGTTCTGTAAGAATTTTATGAGTCTCTATGAGATCCCTCCTCATTCTTCTGAACTCCAGCGTGAACAATCCTAACCTGTCAATCTCTCCTCATACGACAGTCCTGCCATCCCTGGAATCAGTCTGGTAAGCATTCACTGCACTCCCTCGAGAGGAAGAACATCCTTCCTCATGATAAGGAGACCAAAACTGCACACAATACTCCAGGTGTGGCCTCACCAAGGCCGTGCATAATTGCAACAACACATCCTTTCGCACTGAAGGCCAACGTACCATTAGCCTTGATTGATTGATTGATATTTATTGTCACATGTACCGAAGTAGAGGGGAATGTATTTTTCTGCGGCCAAGGAAACGTACACAGTACGTACATAGTAGACAAAAGAATAATCAACAGAGTACATTGACAAATGGTACATCAACAAACAGTGATTGGTTACAGTGCGGAACTAGGGCCAAACAAGAGCAACAGAGGACGTCATAGATAGTGTTCTTACAGGGAACAGATCAGTCCCAGGGAGAGTCGTTGAGGAGTCTAGTAGCTGTGGGGTAGAAGCTGTTCTTATGTCTGGATGTGTGTGTAGCGCACAAAGACTTACGAGAGACGAATAGAGATGAAGTCGATGAGGCTTTATTAAGCGTGACTTGTTCCCCGCAGTTCAGCAACAGACTGGAGCTGCGGGGAGAATTCCTGGTTCTTATACTTCGCCTTCAGGGCGGAGCTAGAGGTCAACAGCCAACCAGGACCCGGGATCTGTCAGCCAATGGCATCACGGCTTCACAGTCCCACATGACCCCTAATGCATACTACCACATTCACCCCTTGTTAAAAATGAACCCGGCGGGGTGGTGCTTCGCATGGTGGTAGGGGTTTACAAGGCTGGTCCAGGGAGGGAAAAAAAACTTTTCCATGTCATTACAGTGCCCTACACTGGGCTATGTACAGGGTTTGTGAACTAATTACAATATTCGTAAGAAGAAAAAGAACATTCTCGTTAAAGTCCACGACATTCTTGTGTTACACCGATGCCACGAGTCGAGCGGGCGGTCTGGTCTTCCTTGTCGATCGCCTCAGCCCCGGTGGTGGTGCAGTTGCTTGTTCCAGCTTTGTCGTCTCCGGGAGCTTTACGGTTTCTGCTTCAGCTTCACTCCTGGTCGGACCTGGGAGGAGGACCGATCCTCCCGGGAAGGGGGCGGTCGCTGGGTGCGCCGGTGGCAGGGAGGGGGTGATTGGTGTCGGGGGGGTGTGCGTGTTGCCGGTGGGCGCCAGTGCCGCGGGATAGGGCATCGGACGGCTCGTTCAGCTTTCCGGGACGGTACAAGATCTCGTAGTTGAAGGTGGAGAGCTCGATCCTCCACCTTAAGATCTTGTCATTTTTAATTTTGCCCCGCTGTGCATTATCGAACATGAAAGCTACCGACCGTTGGTCAGTGAGGAGAGTGAATCTCCTGCCGGCCAGGTAATGCCTCCAATGTCGCACAGCTTCTACTACGGCCTGGGCCTCCTTTTCAACTGAGGAGTGGCGGATTTCTGAGGCGTGGAGGGTTCGGGAGAAAAAGGCGACGGGTCTGCCCGCTTGGTTAAGGGTGGCCGCTAGAGCTACATCGGAGGCGTCGCTCTCGACCTGGAAGGGGAGGGACTCGTCGATGGCGAGCATCGTGGCCTTTGCGATATCCACTTTGATGCGGTTGAAGGCCTGGCGAGCCTCTGTCGACAGGGGGAAGGTAGTGGTCTGTATTAGGGGGCGGGCCTTGTCTGCGTACTGGGGGACCCGGGTGAGGAGCTGGAAAAAGGTGATGGCTAATCGACAAGGGGGGGGTAGGAAGCCCCCCAACCCGGCTGATCACGTGGAACGTGAGAGGGCTGAACGGGCCGATAAAGAGGGCACGGGTACTCGCACACCTTAAGAAACTTAAGGCAGATGTGGTTATGTTACAGGAAACGCACCTGAAACTGATAGACCAGGTTAGGCTACGCAAAGGATGGGTGGGGCAGGTGTTCCATTCGGGGCTAGATGCGAAAAACAGGGGGGTGGCTATATTAGTGGGGAAGCGGGTAATGTTCGAGGCAAAGACTATAGTGGCGGATAACGGGGGCAGATACGTGATGGTGAGTGGCAAACTACAGGGGGAGACGGTGGTTTTGGTAAACGTATATGCCCCGAACTGGGATGATGCCAATTTTATGAGGTGGATGCTAGGACGCATTCCGGACCTAGAGATGGGAAAGCTGATAATGGGGTGAGATTTTAATACGGTGTTGGAACCAGGGCTGGATAGGTCGAAGTCCAGGACTGGAAGGAGGCCGGCAGCAGCCAAGGTACTTAAAGATTTTATGGAGCAGATGGGAGGTGTAGACCCGTGGAGATTTAGCAGACCTAGGAGTAAGGAGTTCTCGTTTTTCTCCTATGTCCATAAAGTCTACTCGCGAATAGACTTTTTTGTGCTGGGAAGGGCGTTGATCCCGAAGGTGAGGGGAACGGAGTATACGGCTATAGCCATTTCGGATCACGCTCCACACTGGGTAGACTTGGAGATAGGGGAGGAAACAGGAGGGCGCCCACCCTGGAGAATGGACATGGGACTAATGGCAGATGAGGGTGTGTGTCTAAGGGTGAGGGGGTGCATTGAAAAGTACTTGGAACTCAATGATAATGGGGAGGTCCAGGTGGGAGTGGTCTGGGAGGCGTTGAAGGCGGTGGTTAGAGGGGAGCTGATATCAATAAGGGCACATAAAGGGAAGCAGGAGAGTAAGGAACGGGAGCGGTTGCTGCAAGAACTTTTGAGGGTGGACAGACAATATGCGGAAGCACCGGAGGAGGGACTGTACAGGGAAAGGCAAAGGCTACATGTAGAATTTGACTTGCTGACTACGGGCACTGCAGAGGCACAATGGAGGAAGGCACAGGGTGTACAGTACGAATATGGGGAGAAGGCGAGCAGGTTGCTGGCACACCAATTGAGGAAAAGGGGAGCAGCGAGGGAAATAGGGGGAGTGAGGGATGAGGAAGGAGAGATGGAGCGGGGAGCGGAGAGAGTGAATGTAGTGTTCAAGACATTTTATAAAAATTTATATGAAGCTCAACCCCCGGATGGGAGGGAGAGAATGATGGGCTTCTTGGATCGGCTGGAATTTCCCAAGGTGGAAGAGCAGGAAAGGGTGGGACTGGGAGCACAGATCGAGGTAGAAGAAGTGGTGAAAGGAATTAGGAGCATGCAGGCGGGAAAGGCCCCGGGACCGGATGGATTCCCAGTCAAATTCTATAGAAAATATGTGGACTTGCTCGCCCCGGTATTGACGAGGACCTTTAATGAGGCAAAGGAAAGGGGACAACTGCCCCCGACTATGTCTGAAGCAACGATATCGCTTCTCTTAAAGAAGGAAAAGGACCCGCTACAATGCGGGTCCTATAGACCTATTTCCCTCCTAAATGTAGATGCCAAGATCCTGGCCAAGGTAATGGCAATGAGAATAGAGGAATGTGTCCCGGGGGTGGTCCACGAGGACCAAACTGGGTTTGTGAAGGGGAGACAGCTGAACACGAATATACGGAGGCTGTTAGGGGTAATGATGATGCCCCCACCAGAGGGGGAAGCGGAGATAGTGGTGGCGATGGATGCCGAGAAAGCATTTGATAGAGTGGAGTGGGATTATTTGTGGGAGGTGTTGAGGAGATTTGGTTTTGCAGAGGGGTATGTTAGATGGGTGCAGCTGTTGTATAGGGCCCCGATGGCGAGCGTGGTCACGAATGGACGGGGATCTGCATATTTTCGACTCCATAGAGGGACAAGGCAGGGATGCCCTCTGTCCCCATTATTGTTTGCACTGGCGATTGAGCCCCTGGCGATAGCATTGAGGGGTTCCAAGAAGTGGAGGGGAGTACTTAGAGGAGGAGAAGAACACCGGGTATCTTTGTATGCGGACGATTTGCTACTATACGTGGCAGACCCGGTGGAGGGGATGCCAGAAATAATGCGGATACTTGGGGAGTTTGGGGATTTTTCAGGGTATAAATTGAACATGGGGAAAAGTGAGTTGTTTGTGGTGCATCCAGGGGAGCAGAGTAGAGAAATAGAGGCCCTACCGTTGAGGAAGGTAACAGGGGACTTTCGTTACCTGGGGATCCAGATAGCCAAGAATTGGGGCACATTGCATAGGTTAAATTTAACGCGGTTGGTGGAACAAATGGAGGAGGATTTTAAGAGATGGGATATGGTATCCCTGTCACTGGCAGGGAGGGTGCAGGCGGTTAAGATGGTGGTCCTCCCGAGATTCCTCTTTGTGTTTCAGTGCCTCCCGGTGGTGATCACGAAGGCTTTTTTTAAAAGGATTGAAAAGAGCATCATGGGTTTTGTGTGGGCCGGGAAGACCCCGAGAGTGAGGAAGGGATTCTTACAGCGTAGCAGGGATAGGGGGGGGCTGGCACTACCGAGCCTAAGTGAGTATTATTGGGCCGCTAATATTTCAATGGTGAGTAAGTGGATGGGAGAGGAGGAGGGAGCGGCGTGGAAGAGATTAGAGAGGGCGTCCTGTAGGGGGACTAGCCTACAGGCTATGGTGACAGCCCCATTGCCGTTCTCACCGAGGAACTACACCACAAGCCCGGTGGTGGTGGCTACACTGAAGATTTGGGGACAGTGGAGACGGGATAGGGAAAGACTGGAGCCTTGGGGGGGTCCCCGATAAGAAACAACCATAGGTTTGCCCCGGGGGGAATGGATGGGGGATATGGAATGTGGCAAAGAGCAGGAATAACGCAACTGAAAGATCTGTTTGTGGATGGGAAGTTCGCGAGTCTGGGAGCGCTGACCGAGAAATATGGGTTGCCCCAAGGGAATGCATTCAGGTATATGCAACTGAGGGCTTTTGCGAGGCAACAGGTGAGGGAATTCCCGCAGCTCCCGACACAAGAGGTGCAGGACAGAGTGATCTCAAAGACATGGGTGGGGGATGGTAAGGTGTCAGATATATATAGGGAAATGAGGGACGAAGGGGAGACTATGGTAGATGAACTAAAAGGGAAATGGGAAGAAGAGCTGGGAGAGGCGATCGAGGAGGGGCTGTGGGCAGATGCCCTAAGCAGGGTAAACTCGTCGTCCTCGTGTGCCAGGCTAAGCCTGATTCAGTTTAAGGTATTACACAGGGCGCATATGACTGGAGCACGGCTCGGTAAATTTTTTGGGGTGGAGGATAGGTGTGCGAGGTGCTCGAGAAGCACAGCAAATCATACCCATATGTTTTGGTCATGCCCGACACTACAGGGGTTTTGGATGGGGGTGACAAAGGTGCTTTCAAAAGTAGTGGGGGTCCGGTTCGAACCAAGCTGGGGGTTGGCTGTATTTGGGGTTGCACAAGAGCCGGGAGTGCAGGAGGCGAGAGAGGCCGATGTTTTGGCCTTTGCGTCCCTAGTAGCCCGGCGCAGGATATTGTTAATGTGGAAAGAAGCCAAGCCCCCGGGGGTGGAGACCTGGATAAATGACATGGCAGGGTTTATAAAGCTAGAGCGGATTAAGTTTGTTCTAAGGGGGTCGGCTCAAGGGTTCACCAGGCGGTGGCAACCGTTCGTCGAATACCTCGCAGAAAGATAGATGGAATGGAAAAAAGAAGGCAGCAGCAGCAGCCCAGGATCGGGGGGGGGGGGAGGGGGAGGGGGGAGGGGGGGTGGGGGGGGGGAGGGGGGGGGAGGAGGAACCAGAAGGACTCTCAGGGTTGTTAATATATACTGTATAATAAGTATAGGTCGTTGCGACAGATAATTATATATTGGACTGTTAAATTATATTTTTGGAGAGTGTTACTTGTGATAAGGCAGTTGCCAATTAGGGTTAGTTTTCATTTTTGTTATTTATTAGTTATTCATTTTTTGTTTATAAAATAGGTCATTGTTATTTGTGTTGTTATAATATTGTGTAAAGGATACACAATGTATTGTGTTGGTTGACCAAAAATTTTCAATAAAATATTTATTAAAAAAATAATAAATTAGAGAGATTATTGATTGCTAAATTAGTCGATTGAGTAGTATTATTTTCTTATCTGTTACTCAGTAAAGTATGCAAACCTAATCAAGTTTAGTAGTGTAAGATAAATTAGTTTTGATTTAAACTTAGTTTTATATTCTTTGTCAACACTACATCTCTGGCTACCTTGGAGTACAAGACAAGGAATATAACACCATGGACATTTAAAAATATATATATTTCAAGGGTTGCGGGTGTCACTGGTAAGGCCAGCATTTGTTGCCCATCCCTAATTGCCCATGAACTGAGTGGCTTGTTCGGTAATTTCAGAGGGCAGTCAACAGTCAACCGCATCGCTGTGGGTCTGGAGTCACATGTAGGCCAGACCGGTTAAGGACAGCGGATTTCCTTCCCGTTTCTTTATGATAATTGAGAATGGTTTCGTGTTCACCATTGCTGAGACTAGTTTTGCAATACCAGATTATTACCTTAATTTAAATTCCACCAACTGAACATTAGCCTCGGCCTCAGGATTCCTAGTCCAGTGATGATTCCACTACCCCTCTCTCGATGGGTCTCAGGGAGCGTCACAGACGTGTCACAGATATTTCCAGTGGTGGAGTTGGAGGAGTTTGAAGGCAATCCTTCACTGGAGGTTGCCAGGTAACAGTGAACCCAGAGTGCACACTCAGTAGTTTACATTCCCTGTGCCATAGAATCATAGAATACCTTTGGGGCAGAAGGAGACCATTTGGCCCAACAAGTCTGCACTGACCCTTCGAATGAGCACTCTACCCATGTCAACCCTATCCTATCCCTCTGACCCCCATAATCTAACCTGCACATCCCTGGACACTAAGGGGCAATTTTGCGTGGCCACTCCCACCTAAACTGCGCATCTTTGGACCGCGGGCAGGTCCACTCGCCCGCTGCTCGGCTAGGACTGGCCGCCCGGTCTGCCCCGCGCCTTTATTGTGGAAGAACCCATGGGGGATTGTTGGCAGTTAAACTGTATTTCATCACCCAAAGTCAGCCCCATTAGGGTCATGGTTCAAGTCAATGGTCACCCATTACTAATGGAGTTGGACAGAGGTGCCGCCGTCTCAGTTGTCGGTCAGCCTACGTTTGAGACGCTGCGATGGGCCTGTAGCTCCTGTCATTGCGGGACACCGAGATTCGGTTGGCCACTTACACCGGAGAACTGCTGGCCAGAGCGGGGACCGCAGCGGCTCTGGTGGTCATTGGGCAACAGTCTGCTGGATTTCCCCTTATCGTGGTGAAAGGTGACGGCCACAGTTTGCTAGTCCGTGACTGGCTGCAACACGTCCGCGTTGATTGGCAGGGTATTTTCCGAATTGGCTCGGGAGGCCCCAGCACAATGCTGTCAGAGTACCCCGGGGTCTTCAGGACCGGGATGGGACAATCTGCGGTGTCATGGCAAAGATCCACGTGGATCCTACGGCACAAACAAGGTATTTCCATGCTCGCCCGGTTCCCTACGCGTTACGTCCGAAGGTACAGCTGCAGCTCAGTCGGCTCGAAGGTCTGGGGATTATCCGCCTGGTAACGTTTGCGGATTGGGCAGCACGACCTCCCCACCATGAATCACGCTGGTACGGTTCACCTCCCCTGCGATGACAAATTGACTGCGAATAGAGCCTCCAAGCTGGAACGCTATCCGATGAGGACCTGTCGGCCAAGTTGGCTGGAGGTCGCTCGTTCTTACTGAGCAACAAGGTCCAGGTGCGCAACTTCGGAGATGACATGTTTGAGGGTGGGGAGAATGTTGTAACTAATCGAGATCATGGGGTTGGGGGGGGGGGGGGGGGGGGGGGGGTCCAATGTCGCTCTGAACACTCGGAGAATGGAAAACAACGTGCGCGCAAAATGGATAATGGCTTGACTATACAGCAACTGCCCAAACAAACCAGTTATTTATTCACTCATTTAATGACGCATAAAGTTCATGCATGGTCCACTTTATACACCGCTGTTTTTCATATAACAGGATTTGAAACATGGTACCTGTACAGTTTTGAGTGTCTGAAAATTTTGGGATTGTCCCCTGCAAACCATTAATACATCAAGAAAGGTAAATACCAATTCTTGGGTAACCCCACCATGTACCTTCCCCCAGTCTATCAAACAACCGTTCATCATTAATCTCTGTTTCCCGTCACCCGGCCAACCGTGTATCATGTCGCCACTGTCCCTTTTATTTCATGGGCTTTGACTTTGCTGAAAAGCCGTTTTTTAATTCATTCTTGGGATGTGGGTGTCACTGGCTGGGGCAGGATTTCTTACCCGTCCGAATTGGCCTTGAATTGCTGGCCATGTCATTTCAGAGGGCATTTTTAGAGCCAACCATCATTGTTATGGATCAGGGGGGTCGGAGAATCGCCGGGGGCTGGCGTGAATCCCGCCCCCACCGGTTGCCAAAGTCTCCGGCACCGAAGATTCGGCGGGGGCGGGAATCGCGCAGCGCCGGTTGGCGGGCCCCCCCGCTCGATTCTCCGGCCCGGATGGGCCAAAGTCCTGCCGCTAAAATGCCTGTCCCGCCGGCGTAAATTAAACCACCTACCTTACCGGCGGGACAAGGCGGCGCGGGCGGTAACCGGGGTCCTGGGGGGGTGGGGGGCGGGGTGATCTGGCCCCGGGGGGTGCCCCCACAGTGGCCTGGCCCGCGATCGGGGCCCACCGATCCGCGGGCGGGCCTGTGCCGTGGAGGCACTCTTTCCCTTCCGCCTCCGCCACGGTCTCCACCATGGCAGAGGCGGAAGAGACTCCCTCCACTGTGCATGCGCGGGAATGCCGTCAGCGGCCGCTGACGCTCCCGCGCATGCGCCGCCCGGAGATGTCATTTCCGCGCCAGCTGGCGGGGCACCAAAGGCCTTTTCCGCCAGCTGGCGGGGCGGAAATTCGGCCGCCGCCGACCTAGCCCCTCAAGGTTGGGGCTCGGCCCCCAAAGATGCGGAGCATTACGCACCTTTGGGGCGGCGCGATGCCCGTCTGATTTGCGCCGTTTTGGGCGCCAGTCGGCGGACACCGCGCCGTTTCCGGAGAATTTCGCCCCTGGAGTCACATGTGGGCCGGACCAGGTAAGGGTGGCAGATTTCCTTAATTTGTGAACCAGATGGGTCTTTACAACAACCAACAATGGTTTCATGATTGACTTCTAATTCCAGATTTATAATGAATTTCAAAGGATATGAACCTGGGTCTCGACCCCCCTACTCCCCACCTCAGTTACCTTCACCATTGGTTGGCACATTCTGGCTACAGCACGTGGCATCTAGGGCATTGGGCTGGCAAATGCATCTGGCAAAGCCTTGGTGATTTGCTGCAAATTAATCTTCAAAATGCACTACAGCAAATCACCAAGCCTTTGCCAGATGCATTTTCCAGCCCAATACCCTTTCTCGAAGTAAAGGGCCATCACTCCAGTGTGAGGACATTATTACCTCCACGTCATACATCATCCTGACTTGGAATAATGGGCGAGATTCTCCGACACCCCCGCCGGGTGTGAGAATCGCCGGGGGTCGACGTGAATCCCGCCCCCGCCGTCCTCCTAATTCTCCCGCCCCCCCAAAAACCGGCCCGGCGTGAGTTGCGCGCCTGCCTCGTAGAATGGCGGGATCCGGCGCGACTCAATGGGTGCCGGGGCCGCCCGAAATCTCCGGCCCGCAATGGGCCGAAGTCTCGCCTGTCTGTAGCCGGTCCTGCCGGCGTAATTTAGAGTAGGTCCCTTACCGGCAGGACCTGGCGGCGCGGGTGGGCTCCAGGGTACTTGCGGGGGTTGCGGGGGAATCTGGCCCCAGGAGGTGCCCCCATGGTGGCCTGGCTCGTGGTCGGGGCGCACTGATCCGCGGGCAGGCCTGTGCAGTGGGGTCACTCTATCCTTCCGCACCAGAGGCTGTGGTCTTCCGCCATTCTCGGTGCGGAAGCGAATCCCTCGGCGCATTCGCCGCCGGTTGGCGTGGCGCCAAGCTCCTATCCCGCCGGCCAGCGGGGCGACAACCACTCCGGGGTGGGCCTAGCCCCTGAAGGTGCGGAGGATTCCCCCCGCCCCGCCGGGTAGGGGAGAATCCCGCCCAATATCACTTTCACTGGGTCAAAATCCTGGAGCTCTCGTCCGAACAGCACTGTGGGTGTACCATTTTTTTTTATTCGTTCATGGGTTGTGCGCGTTGCAGGCTGGGCCAGCATTTATTGCCCATCACCAATTGCCCTTGAGTTAAGAGTCAACCACATTGCTGTGGACCTGGAGTCACATGTAGGCCAGACCGGGTAAGGACAGCAGATTTCCTTCCCTTTAGGACATTACTGAACCAGATGGGTGTTTTCTTTTACGCCAATCGACAATGGACTCATGATCATTGAACTTTTTATTCCAGATTTCAATTCAAATTTCACCATCTGCAGAGCTGGGATTTGAACCTGGGTCCCCAGAGTAATTCTTTGGGGTTCAAGCCACCGCCTCCCCTACACCACGTGGACTGCAGCGGTTCGAGAAGGTAGCTCACCACCACCTTCCCAAGGGCAAATATGAATGGGCAATAAATGCCGACCTTGCCAATGATGCTCACATCTCTTGTAATAATAAAAGAATGTTCAAAAGCCTTTCACCAAATACCTTTTTGACATAAGGCTGGCATTTTTATCACACTGAGGGTTGTTTATGATTTCAGAAAGTATTTATATCTTCATTGGTGAACCCTGATGCTCTGAGGTCACTTTGCTTTCTATTCAAGACTAGCTAAGGCCTATGAAACAGTGGTGATACTCTCTGTGTAAAATAAGCAATTACAAAGAAAAATTGGCTGTGAAGAGATTACAGCCAAGATTGAAAGGATTAATCAAATGCTTGATGGAAAAGATGAGCCATCAATGGACAGATTAACCTTGCATTTATCAATCAAGTTTGCCATCCTTAATGCCAGCTCTGAAATGGGAGACATAAAGTTGCCTCTACAGCAGTTCTGATGTTGTAACTGCTGATTAAAGTTGACGTGACAATGACCATGACTTTTCCCATCTTTCCCCTGCCTCTGTTGAAATAGTAGGCAGAGGAACAAGTCACCAAGACGTTAAGCATTCATGCAATGTTACTCGAGCTTGACATCTACATGCTTCAATGTAGCCAGCCAACTTTGCATCCGTTGATTTGAAGAGACAGTTCAGCCCTCATGCTACACTGGGGGTACATGACTTTGTGCCCGATTTCACCCGCTAGGTGCTCAACCTATCAGATGCTACATGAGAAAGAGGAAACACAGAGCTCCATAAAACATCATGAAATCATCACATTGTGACAGCCACTTGTCCAGTACAGAGGCAAAAGGCAGACTGGGTTCTTCAAGATACTCCTGTCTTTGCTCGAAAATTCCAACCATTCATAGAATCATAGAATTCCTAGAGTGCAGAAGGAGGCCTTTTGGCCGATCAAGCCTGCACCGACCCTCTGTAAAACTACCCTACTTAGGCCCACTCCCCTGTCCTATCCCTGTAACCCCATAACCCCGCCAAACCTTTTGGACACTGAGGGGCAATTTAGCACGGCCAATCCACCTAGCCTGCACATTTTTGGACGGTGGCGGGAAATCGGAGCACCCGGAGGAAACCCACGCAGGCATGGGGAGAACGTGCAGACTCCGCACAGACAGTCACCCGAGGCCAGAATTGAACCCGGGTCCCTGGTGCTGTGAGGCAGCAGTGCTAACCACTGTGCCACCGTGCCACCCCATTCTCTCACTGTTGACTGTGCTGTGCTCAAAGATTGAAAGTGCCTGATTTCATAAATTTCATAGAATTTATAGTGCAGAAGGCGACTGATGTCGCCCTCTTGCAACGGAGGGTGGGGGGTGGGGGGGGGAGAGGAGTTTAAGCCGTTGACAAAAGCACGTGGCAAGTCTGGGGACTCGTCTACTGGGCAAGCCTGTGTTTGTCTGAGGCCCAGGCGAAATTGGGCTTGCGGGTCTCATTTGATCAGAGAGAGCAAGCTGCGACATCAAAAGGGGTGATGTGGAGATGCCGGCGTTGGACTGGGGTGGGCACAGTAAGAAGTCTTACAACATCAGGTTAAAGTCCAACAGGTTTATTTCAAATCACTAGCTTTCGGAGCACTGCTCCTTCCTCAGGTGAATGAAGAGGTAGGTTCCAGAAACAGATCTACAGACAAAAGGGGAGGTTGTTGTGTCCTAACATGGGCATGGCAGTCAGGACTCCAACAATGAGACAGGCCTCCTACCAGACAGTGCTGGCTGTGGAGGGGGAGGCTGAGAAAAGTGTGAGGAGGAGCACGCCCGGGGGGGGGGGGGGGGGGGGGGGGACATAAACCCAGACTGGCAGCAACCAATGGCTTTCCTGTGAAGACAGGAAGGGTGTTCCTGCTAGCTTCTCAAGAATAGGACTTTCTTTCCTGAGCAGCCTTTCCTTTCCTGTCCCCTGCTCCAAGAGCTGGACGAAGACTAAGGGGATCCCATCAGGGTCAGACAAAAGCTGTGGGGCCCCATGGTGCATAGTATAGTCGCAAGCACAAAGCCATAAGTTAAACTGCGACACACCCCTCAACTTTACAGCAAATATTTTATGCGTTGCCAACTGTTTTTAAATTCAGACCTTCAGTGGAAACTGAACCTGTTGGATGTGCGACAGCTCTTAGATTTTGTTTCCTTCGATTCCAAAGTTACCACTTTTCTGAATGTTGCAGTTGCCCTTCACAACAATTATGCGTCAGAGTGACAGGATCTGTTTGAACGAATCAACTCTTCAAATCAGCATTTTGCCTCAATAGGGGAGCATTCAACTCTTCCCTGCGTGGATATTGTTCTTTGCACTTAATAATGACTTTCCGTGGAATTTGAGATACACTTTTTGTCACATGAAATAACATTATATTGAATTGCAAAATTACAACGTAGGCAACACATGCCTGAAACTTAATTTCACAGTACAGTCATAAAGCAAATATTCACCCAATCGCAGACAATTTAATATTCCCAACAGACGAATCCTCCGGCGAGGATTCCAATGCGCAGTGAGTGAGAATTAAAGGGGGCTCTGTTAAATCGAAAAGGCAAACAGCAGGCAATTGGTAAGCTCCTTATTGTTCCACAGGAAGCAAAAGAGTTAGCAATTCTGCTGCATATTTCATGCTATTGGGACGTGTCACAGCTCTGTCTAGCCAAAGAATTGCTGTTTTTATGTAAGTCAATTTGCTACATTATAACAGTGACCACATAATAAAAATACTTCAAGGCGTTCGACAAGGTGTCTCACAAAAGGTTAAGTCATAAGGTAAGAGAGCCCATGGTGCTGGAGGTAGTATATTGACATCGGTAAAGAATTGGCTAATGAAAATGAAAATCGCTTATTGTCACAAGTAGGCTTCAAATGAAGTTACTGTGAAAAGTCCCTAGTCGCCACATTCCGGCGCCTGTTCGGGGAGGCTGGTACGGGAAGAGGCTAGTAATGGGCAGAAACCAGCGAGTGGGGATAAGGGGTTCTTTTTCATGGTGGTGACTTGTAACTAGTGGGGTTCCACAGGGATCAGTGCTGGGGCCGCGATTGATTACAATATATATTAATGATACGGAGGAAGGAAGCAAAGGTCCTGCAGCCAAATGTGCGTATGACACAAAAATAATTGGAAGGGCAAGTTACGGGAGGGATACAGACAGTTTGTAGATAGACATTGATAGGTTCTGTGAGTGGGCAAAACGTTGGCAAACAAAAATAGAAACAGACATAGAAAATAGAAGCTGGAGGTGGCCATTCGGCCCTTCGAGCCTGCTCTGCCATTCATTATGATCATGGCTTATCATCAAGTTGAATACCCTGATCCCGTCTTCCCCCCATATTCCTCGATCCCTTTAGCTCCAATAACCAAACCAGGGGCGGGATTCTCCGCGAACCGGCGGGACGGGCCACTCCGGCGCCGAGGAGTGGCGTGAACCACTCCGGCGTCGTGCCGCCCCGAAGGTGCAGAATCCTCGGCACCTTCTTGGGCTAGGCCGGCGCCATAGTGTTTGGCGCCGCGCCAGCCAGCGCAGAAGGGCCTCCGCCGGCCAGCGTGAGTTGGCGCATGTGCGGGAGCGCCAGCGTGTGCTGGCATCATCCCAGCGCATGCGCAGGGGGGTTCTTCTCCACACCGGCCATGGCAGAGGTTGACAGCAGCCGGTGTGGAGGGAAAGTGTGCCCCCACGGCACAGGCCGATCGGTGGGTCCCGACCGCAGGCCAGGCCACCGTGGGGGCACCCCCCGGGGTCAAATCGCCCGCGCGCCCCCCCCGAGGACTCTGCAGGCCGCCCGCGGAGCCAGGTCCCGCCAGTAAAGACCTGTGGTGATTTACGCCGGTGGGACCCGCCGGAAACGGGCGGCCACTCGGCCCATCGCGGGCCGGAGAATCGCCGGGGGTCCACTGCCAGGCTGCCGACCGGTGCGCCGCGATTCCCGCCGCCGCCCAAAACCCCGGCGCCAGAGAATTCGGCAGCCGGCATGGGCGGGATTCACTCCGCCCCCTGGCGATTCTCCAACCCAGCGGGGGGGTCAGAGAATCCCACCTCTAATTCCTTCTTGAAACTACACAATGTTTTTGCCTCAACTAACTTTTGTGGTCGTGTATTCTATAGATTCACCAATCTCTGGGTGAAGAAATTCCTCCTCAACTCAGTCCTAAAATATTTACCCCTCATCCTCAAACTATGACCCCTAGTTCTGGACTCACCCACCATCGGGAACGCTCTTCCCGAATCTACCCTGATAATCCTGTTAGGAACGGAATATAATGTAGGAAAATGTGAAGTTGTTCATTTTGGATGGGAGAACAAAAAAGCAGAGTGTCACTTAAATGGAGATATCATAGATCATAGAATTTACAGTGCAGAAGGAGGCCATTCAGCCCATCGAATCTGCACCGGCCCTTGGAAAGAGCACCCTACCTAAGCCCACACCTCCACCCGATCCCCATAACCCAGTAACTCCACCGAACATTCTTTTTTTGGACACTAAGAGCAATTTAGCATGGCCAATCCACCTAACCTGCACATCTTTCGGATGTGGGAGAAACCGGAGCACCCAGAGGGAACCCGCGCACACACGGGGAGAACGTGCAGACTCCGCACAGACAGCAGTCACCCAAGCCGGGAATCGAACCTGGGACCCTGGAGCTATGAAGCAACTTTATCCTCTTTATTCGCACTCCTTTATCCTCGCGGCTCCGCTCTCTAACCTTATCTTACTTTGTTTACTGAATTACCTTATTTCGCTTTGACTTGATTTAATTTTACTTTCCTATTGCTAGAGCTCCTTACTAAAATTCAGGGATCTACTTCTTTATAAATGATCCGTTTTTCAATTTAAGGCTGTTTAAACACATTTCCGACAGCTTCTCGCCAATCAATCACACTTTTCCTGTTATGTCAGTCCTGGATTGTTTTTCAAACTCAGCCCGCTGCCCCAGTAGAGGCGTCCTTTGCAGATCCGCCTGTCTCCACCTCTGCAAGATGAGTGAAGGCTCCGAGCCTCGCTCTGTATTTATTCGCTGCCCCAGTAGAGGTCTCCCTCATAGGTCCGGCTATCCCTGTCTCGAGAAGGTGAGACAGCCAGTGTGGGGAGGCTCTAAAGGGTGCTCTGATGCCAGAAAGATGAAAGTTGAATGAGGGACCACCCACCCATCATGGATTCCCCCCCACCACAAAATCCCTCCCACCAGAGGCACGGAACCCCCCTCCGCTACGGACAATTGGCAGTGCCGGGGTACAGCCCGGGCATGATATTCTCACCCCTGGGGGGATGCACTTACCTGTGCGCCCGCAACGGGTTCTGCTTGCCACTTCCCCCATTTCTAAAAACCTGTTGTAAACCCTGCCAATGTGTCATCATGCTGCTGGGGGGAGGCGGATGTTACAGCGGGACGACCTGCTAATTATGTCAGCAGGGGCAATAGGTGGAGAAATCCCACCAATGTAAAAGCCATTTTGGGGCAGCCCCTCGATTCTCCGCCCTCCCCTGCATTCGCTACCAGCAGCAATGGGGGAAGGAAAATCCCGCCCCCCTCCATATAAGTTGGTCTGCCATCTCGACTTCGAGCTGAGGTACAAAATGTGCAACGAACTGTACTTCCAACAAGAGTTACTGAAGAAATTCAAACCACTACCATTGGTCTTCTGTGTAGCTCAAGTGGAAGATGAGCGGGACAGGAGCAGTAAGGCCATGTTGTTTTAAGAGGACCCCAACCAGCTCTGGCACCAGCTAATCTGCAGCGAACAGCAAGGATCCAAGCTGGATCCGAGGGCAGCACAGTGGCACAGTGGTTAAGCACTGCTGCCTCGCAGCTCCAGGGACCCGGGTTCAATTCCGACCTTCTTTGCACTTTCTGGTCGTGACAGTGTGGGATCCTCCGGGTGCTCCGGTTTCCTCCCACAGTCCAAAGAGGCGCAGGTTAGGTGGATTGGCCGTGCTAAATTTTCCCTTGTTTTCAAAACGTTTAGGTGGGGTTACTGGGTCACTCTTTCCAAAGGCCAGTGCAGACTCAATAGGCCAAGTGGCCTCCTTCTGGCTTGTAGGGATCCTATGATTCTATGGAACCTTTCCAGGAGCATCAGGAGGTCACCCTGCAGCTTTAATACCTGCCCACAGGAGTCACTTGATTAACAGTGATACATAGAATCATAGAATTTACAGTGCAGAAGGAGGCCATTCAGCTCATCGAGTCTGCTCCGGCCCTTGGAAAAAGCACCCTACTAATCTCCACACCTCCACCCTCTCCCCTTTATCCCCGTAACCCAGTAACCCTACCTAAACTTTTTGGACACTAAGGGCAATTTAGCATCGTCTATTCACCTAACCCGCACATCTTTGGACTGTGAGAGGAAACCGGAGCACCCGGAGGAAACCCATGCACACATGGGGAGAACGTGCAGACTCCGCACAGACAGTGACCCAAGCCGGGAATCGAACCTGGGACCCTGGAGCTGTGAAACAACTGTGCTAACCACTGTGCTACCGTGCTGCGCAAAGTCTTCTGTGTTACAGCAACATGCTTTTGGTGAGAGGGAGGAACTGAAAACTTCTACCTGCTCGCAACATTGCGAATGGTTGGGCGTCACGGTGGCGCAGTGGTTAGTACTGCTGCCTAAGGCACTGTTAGCCCGGGTTCCATCCCTGCACCGGTGTGGAGTTTACACGTTCTTCTCGCGTCTGCTTCACCCCCACAACCCCAAAGATGGGCAGCACGGTAGCACAGTGGTTAGCACAATTGTTTCACAGCTCCAGGTCCCAGATTCGATTTCCGGCTTGGCTCACTGTCTGTGCGGAGTCTGCACATTCTCCCCGTGTCTGTGTGGGTTTCCTCCAGTGCTCCAATTTCTGCCCACAGTCCAAAGATGTGCAGGTTAGGTGGATTGGCTGTGCTAAAATTGCCCTCAGTGTCCAAAATTGCCCTTAGTGGTGGGTGGGTTTTGGGGATAGGGGTGGAGGTGTGGACTTAGGTGGGGTGCTCTTTCCAAGAGCCGGTGCAGACTCGATGGGCCAAATGGCCTCCTTCTGCACTGTAAATTCTATGATATCTATGATGATGTGCAGGTTAGGTGGATTGGCCACGTTAAATCGCCCCTTAATTGGAAAAAAAATAATTGGGTACTCTAAATTTGCAAAACAAAAACATTGCAAATTGTATCTTGTTCCACAGAGTTATAACTCTTAGTCAATATATTTGACACAGGGATGGCACAGAGAGAAAACATAGCCAGAGTTAAAGGTGGAAAATGTGGTGATGTTTTGCACCTTTATACCAAGCATCACTTGTAGAACTATGCATAACATTCTCAGTGCCCAGGAATAAATCATACACAAATTAATGACATCCACAGTTATTACGAAAAGCTGCATTTGCCTCATGATTAATTGGCTAGCGTGGTGGACTATTATGTTTTGTTGGGTCCCACAGACATCAAAAGAAACCTGGAACTGTATTATTTTGCCACATTTAAAAAATGGACCTTCTGCTCAACCAGAAGAGATGGCTGCTGTAAGTCACATGATTACACGGTTGGCCCTTTGTTCTGGAAGCTACTACCAGGAGTTAAAAGGAGAAAATGATTCTTCCCTCAGCCTGTGGAATTGCACACTTCATTGTACAGACCCCTTATAATCAATGGAAAGCAGAGGAAGCGGAGACAAACTGGCTCCCCAACCGGAAATATCACAAAGGAGTGAGATCAAAACTTATTGTACTGGAACAGATGATGACAATCATGTCCTCTCTCTCCGAAGGAGGTACAATGGAATTCTGGCAAGAAGCAGGGAAACTGACCTATAAGTTGCAATTCATCATTAATGAACCCTGTCACCTGACCAAAGCCTTTGTCCTTTTGAACAGTTTTAGCATTACATTTTTGGCACAACAGGCAATCTGTATTTGATATTCAACTAAATAACCCCTCCCCCCCTCCATCCCCAAGAAGCAGAGCTCCTGTCTCTGATGGAATATTTCCTACCATTGCCAGTAGAACTGACTCAGTCTCTGTGTCCCTACTTCACCTACAGGTGGCATTAGTATCAACTATAAAGTGAACTCTAAAATGGGTGGCACGGTGGCACAGTGTTCAGCACTGTTGCCTCACAACGTCAGGGACCCGGGTTCAATTCCGGCATTGGGTGACCGTCTGTGTGGAGTTTGCAGGTTCTCCCCACTGTCTGCGTGTGTTTCCTTCGGGTGCTCCAGTTTCCTCCCACAGTCCAAAAATGTGCGGGTTCGGTGGACTGGCTATGATCAATGCGCAGGGTTACAGGGGTCGAGGAAACAGTGAGCCTGGGTGGGGTACTCTTTCGGAGGGTCGATGCAGACTCGATGGGCCGAATGGCCTCATTATGCACTGTAAGGAGTCTACGGAATCCCTGTCCTCAGCCAGCCAAACCCAAGCTCCGATGTGAAAAAAAATCCCTCCATGAACTCTGACTTTGGGAATCGTAAACCAATATCCCTTTCCATGGTTCCTGCATTTTACTCTGCTTCGTTGGAAAGCCTTTTCGTTCTGTCCCCGCCCCCCGCCCCCCCCCCCCGTGTGCATGGTGGAGTGGCTCCGTTGGAAAGGACGAATAAATACAGGTTGTCCGCATTTCTCACTTCCGTAACAGTTTGTTCATTTTCCATTGTTATTCTTCAAGGTAAGCTGTGTGACTTTTTGTTTCCTTTAGTCCTGCCACGTATCCTTCAGTTCTCCGGAGAACGGTGGGGGCGGGGGGGGGGGGGGGGGGGGGGGGAGACGGACCACTTGTTGATAACTCATTGATTATCCGTGTCAAGGGTGCACCCCCAATATCCACCTCACCGGTTCAGGCCAATTAGTCAAGTATTGGGGCAGCACGGTAGCATTGTGGATAGCACCATTGCTTCACAGCTCCAGGGTCCCAGGATCGATTCCGGCTTGGGTCACTGTCTGTGCGGAGTCTGCACATCCTCCCCGTGTGTGCGTGGGTTTCCTCCGGGTGCTCCGGTTTCCTCCCACAGTCCAAAGATGTGCGGGTTAGGTGGATTGGCCATGATAAATTGCCCTTAGTGTCCAAAATTGCCCTTAGTGTGGGGTGGGGTTATTGGGTTATGAGGATAGGGTGGAGGTGTTGACCTTGGGCTGGGTGCTCTTTTCAAGAGCCGGTGCAGACTCGATGGGCCGAATGGCCTCCTTCTGCACTGTAAATTCTATGATAATCTGATTCTCTGCTTTCATTTGCATTGAAAAACCAAAAGGCAAATAAACTGGACAACTGCCAGGACAGTAAAGGCCTTTCAATGTTCCTTTCTGGACAATCATTGAGTCACATCCACTTCATCTCAACAAACGATAGTGTCAGTTGTGCGCGTACGTTATATTCTAATGTGATTCCAAAACAGTTGGCGCAGTTAAAAATGAAAATCAAATCACACATATATATTTATACACACACGATAATATCCAGCTTTTTCCCAGAGTGGAAGAGCCAATTATAAGGGGGCATAGCTTTAAGGCGTGAGGGGCAAGTTTTAAAGGAGATGTACGAGGCAGCTTTTTGACACAGAGGGCGGTGGGAGCCTGGAACACGCTGCCGGGGGAGGCACTGGAAGCAGGTACGATAGTGACTTTTAAGGGGCGTCTTGACAAATACATGGGAATAGAGGGATATGGTCCCCGGAAGGGTCAGGGAGATTTTAGTTCAGAAGGGCAACATGGTGGGTGCAGGCTTGGAGGGCCGCAAGGCTTGTTCCTGTGCTGTAACACACTCACGCCCGAGGATTTCCCGTTGGCATGGGGATCCCGCTACCGGCTGGGGCACGCCGCACCAAAAAACAGGTGTGGCGGGACGGAGAATCCCCCCCCCCCCCCCAGTGTCTTTGGTTTGATCCCGATTAAGCACAGCGACCGGGTTTGAAAATCTTAACACAAATCTTATTTTATTATTTAACAGTAATTAGTATTAAATAGGCAACAATACAACTGGTTAACTACTACCTAACTCACAACCCCCTCTTTCTAACTTGCCCCATTATATACACACACTCACATAAACACACACGCAACATAGAGGGAAAGGATTGTGCAAAGTGAATGATAAAAACTAAAAGATAGGGATATTTGACTTCAGCAGGATATTATCCAGTTAGTTTCTTTCTGCAGTACAGGCCTTCATTTAGATGTTGGACGTGACCTAATGGAATTTAAACAATCTACTGGGTGCCAGAAAGTCTGCATTTTCTTTTCTCAAATAAAAAACTTGTTGACATAGCATTCCAGTTGTCAAGCTATTTGAAACATTGAATTCTGTATGCCCTCCGCTCGTCTGAAAGGCACATCTCAATTAACGATCCCCGGACCAAAAATATTAAAAGAAATAGGAACAAAGGGAAGTCAAAAGGAAGGACTGTAACACCTCACTATCTCAACATCCTTTAATATCCAAAATCTTATCGATCTCTATTGTTCGGTCTGGGGTAGAGAATTTAAAAACTCCGCAACCCTCTGTAGCCACGTAAAATGGCTGCGTTCCGATTAATCTGGCCAAAACCCAGTTTGAAATGGCTAACCCGAAAGACTGCTGGGAAAAGCAGCTAACAAGACACAAGCAGGCAGCTGCAGACAGTATTGCATATTCGGCTCTGGGGAAGTTAGCCCAGATCGATACTCAGGGCTATCAACAGCCCATCAACCCAGGTATTTGCAGTTACATTCAGGACTGTTTGCAGCCCATCTATCCAGACATCCACAGTTAAGTCGGCTATCCCCGGGAACAATTGCAACATATTAGCAATTGAATACCGGGCCAGACCTGTCGACGCCTGCAGTGGCCGAAACAAAGACAGGTGAGCGACCACCCCCCAATCGAGGAATCGTCTCACCATTGGACACATCGACCCGAGAGATTGGGGACAAATCCAATCACTTGGGACTCAGGGTCAAGGGCCGCCCCGGGAGGCGGGAAGCCCCTGGGCCCTATAAAAGTGAGGGTCCAAGTTCAGATCTCTCTCTCTCTCTCCTCTTCGCCTGCTCGAGACCTTCGCAAGAACAGCAACCGGCAACAGTAAGTTTGAATCCAGCGATCGCTATCCGGTAGAGACACCTAGCCACCGACCTGTAGCAGCCTTTTGAATCCCGGGGGCCAGATTTGATTGGACAAGCCATTCGTTTCCCTGACCTGGTGGGCTCTTCCTAAGTTAAGTATTGGCCAGCAGTGATAGGTGTATTATATAGAAAGTAGTATTAGGGTATTAATATTGCTTGTTGTATATAATAAATGACCGTTGTTTTAATCCTTACTAATCGATGTGCTGTATTATTAATCATAACCTGAACTTGAACCACGTGGCGGTATCATAAAGATACCTGGCGACTCATGAGCAAAGGTGACGTAATCAGAGCAAATAGACTAAGGTTAAAAAGTGCAACACCTCCGAGTGAATAGTAGCTCCTCGGGCAGGATTCTCCGACCCCCCGCCAGGTTGGAGAATCGCCGGGGGCTGGCGTGAATCCCGGCCACGCCGGCCGCCGAATTCTCCGGCACCGGATATTCGGCAGGGGCGGGAATCATGCCGTGCCGGTCGGCAGGCACCCCCCGGCGATTCCCCAGCCCGCAATGGGCCGAAGTCCCGCTGCTGTCATGCCAGTCCCGCCGGTGTGAATCAAACCACCTACCTGCCCGGCGGGACTGGCGGCGCGGGCGAGGCTCCGGGGTCCTGGGGGGAGTGCGGGGAGATCTGGCCCCGGGGGATGCCCCCATGGTGGCCTGGCCCGCGATCGGGGCCCACCGATCCACGGGCGGGCCTGTGCCGTGGGGGCACACTTTTCGCTCCACGTCGGCCATAGCCTTCACCATGGTCGACGTGTAAGAGACACCACCCCCTGCGCATGCGCGGGGATGACATCAGCAGCCGTGATGCTCCCACGCATGTGCGGACTTCTGCCGGCCGGCGAAGTCCCTTCGGCCCTGGCTGGCGTGGCGCCAAAGGCCTTCCACGCCAGCCAGTGGAGCGGAAACCACTCCGGCGTGCGCCTTGCCCCTAAAGGTGCGGATTCCGCACCTTTGGTGCGGCCCAATGCCAGAGTGGTTCCCGCCACTCCATCCCGCCGGGACCCCCCGCCCCGCCGGGTAGGGGAGAATCCCGCCCCTCATCTCAGTGGAGGTAACTATTGTTGTAGGTTTGATGGGCCAAATGGATCTTCCAGTGATTGAACATTTTATGATTCTATGGTGTACTTTGGATAAAACAGTGGGTGTTCTTCTGTAGCAAACCAAATATTCACACCCTCACTGCACTTTGCTTAAACTTTGCTGAAATCCCATTTAGATCACACAGCAAGATTCACAACCATTGAAGCACTTTTCCATTGGTGGAACTTTGGCCAATATACAGGGAGTACTCCCTGGCCATATTTGAGGTACCTTAAATCTCCATCAGGCCCACCTGACCAGGCAGATTCAACACCTGGGGCAAGATTCTCCCCCCCCCCCGCCCCCCCCCCCCGGCCGGGTCGGAGAATCGCCGGGGGCTGCCGTGAATCCCGCCCCCGCCGGTTGCCGAATACTCCGGCACCGGAGATTCGGCGGGGGCGAGAATCGCGCCACGCCGGTTGGCGGGTCCCCCCGCGATTCTCCGGCCCGAATGGGCTGAAGTCCCGCTGCTAGAATGCCTGTCCCGCCGGCGTGGATTAAACCACCTACCTTACCGGCGGGACAAGGCGGCGCGGGCAGGCTCCGGGGTCCTGGGGGGGGCGCGGGGCGATCTGGCCCCGATGGGGTGCCCCACGGTGGCCTGGCCCGCGATCGGGGCCCACCGATCCGCGGGCAGGCCTGTGTCGTGGGAGCACTCTTTTCCTTCCGCCTTCGCCGCGGTCTCCACCATGGTGGAGGCGGAAGAGACTCCCTCCACAGCGCATGTGCGAGGATGCCGTGAGCGGCCGCTGACACTCCCGCGCATGCGCCACCCGGCAATGTCATTTCCGCGCCAGCTGGCGGGGCACCAAAGGCCTTTTCCGCCAGCTGGCGGGCGGAAATTAGTCCAGCACGGGCCTAGCCCCTTAAGGTTGGGGCTCGGCCCCCCAAGGTGCGGAGGATTCCGCACCTTTGGGGCGGCGCGATGCCCGACTGATTTGCGCCGTTTCTGGCGCCAGTCGGCGGACATCGCGCCGATACCAGAGAATTTCGCCCCTCATTCAAAATTAAACTATTTACCATGTTGTGACTGAAAATGAAGGAGTATCTTGTCGCCATGACAAATTGCTTGGCAACCAACTAATCGCTTTTTGAAGTGTTGTAATGTAGCAAAGGAAGCTCCCACAAACAGCAATGTAATGATGGCCAAATAATCTGTCTTGGGATGTTGTCTGAGGAATAATTATTGGCCAGGTCATTGGGGAGAACTCTGCACTCGCTCTTGAGTACTTCCCAATCTACTCAGCCTCTCCACATAAGAAAATCCCTCCGTACCCGGGATAAACCTTGTGTACCTTCTTTGCACGAGCAAAGTTTCTCTTTTAAGGATAATTTTCTGTTATTTTTTAAAACAGTACTGAGGAAGTTCTGTCATTCAGATGAAACTTCAAACAGAGGCTCTGTTGGCCCTCTCGGCGGGATGTCCCCACGCCGGCGGGAAAACCGGAGCCAACGACTCCGGCGTCAACGGGCCCCCAAGGTGAGGAATTCTTATCTGCCTTGGGGGCTAGGTGGATGCCGGAGGAGTTGACGCCACTTCAGCCGATGTCGAAGGTACGGCGCGAGTCCGTGCATGCAGCCAAGGGCCGGCATGATCTCACGCTTGCGCGGGACAGCTGGTGTGGTTCCGCGCATGCGCAGACCGCCGGCGTATTTTGACGCATGTGCGGGGAGGGGTGCTCTTCTCTGCACCGGCCATGGCGAAGCCCTAAAGGGGCCGGCGCGGAAGGAAGAAGTGCCCCCACAGAACAGGCCCGATCTCAGATCGGTGGGTCCTGATCGCGGGCCAGGCCGCCGTGGGGGGTCCTCCCACGCACCCCCCCCCCCCCCCCCCCAAGGACCGCCCCCGCCGACTTACCTGCCAGGTCCCGCCGTGTGGGTCAATACGTAACCAACGCCGGCAGGACTGGCCATAAATGGACAGCCGCTCAGCTCATCGGGGCCCGGAGAATTTCCGGGTGGACCACTGTCAACGGGCCCTGACAGGTGTGGCGTGAATCTCGCCCCCGCCCGAAAAACGGCATCGGAAAATACGGCAGCTGGCGTCGGGGTGGCGGGGCGGGATTCACGCCGCCGCCGGGGATTCTCCATCCCGGCGGGGGGTCGGAGAATCCCACCCTGGGTCGTTACATTGTTTGAAGGCTGAGATAGACAGGCTTTTAATCAGTCAGGGAATCAAGGGTTATGGGATGAAGGTAGGAAAGTGGAGTTTAGGATGATCACACCAGATCAGTCATGAGCTCATTGAATGGCGGGCAGAATCAATGTGCTGAATCACCTATGTATTATGGTCTTACATCTTGCTCTCTTCATTCCAAATGACAACTTGTGTCGTTCATATATATCTATATATATATAAAAAGTGCCCTCCACAGCAGTGATTTGATAAGTGGCATGCAATTTGATGTGAAATTGCCTTGAAGTGGATTTCATACCATGCACTGCAGTATCGAGCAAATGAAACCCTCTCAGGATACCCAAGCTATCACGATAACCTCTGGTGAGAGAGCAGAAAAGAAAGTGGTCACAGCTAAATCGCATTAATAAATTTGTCTCCACTTCAGAAGGGCAATTGTCTGAATAACAATCTCGTGCTGATTTCTCTCCATCTCCCATGCTTGTTTTGAGCTGCAAACGCGTTTTTTCTTATGAAAAACGATCAATGCAACATTAGTCTTTGGCCGCTATCCCCAACTACGTAATTATGGCCAAAAGAAAGCCCTAAAGTGTCCCTCAGAATTAAAGAGTGGATTAATCATTACAGACAATGCCTACTTGAGCATGGCCTTCTATGAGTGCGCAGATCCACTATCACAGAAAACTTCAGCAGAACTGTCAAGTCAGAGTTATGTATTCTTGGTCCAAGCATCTCATAAAACATTACGGCCTTTCAGCATTAACCCTGACCCATTAGGGAAACATAAACCTTGTTCAGTGGGACTGACATCCTGTAACGTTTTTTTCCTGATACTTATATTTAATATGGAAATGTACTGCCGTCCAAACCAAATAATGAGCATGTGGTTAATGTGAACATTCGTTTGAAGGAAACATTTCTTCTGGCATGGGGTCACTGTGATGATGAAAGTGCTGATTTACAGGAACACTTCAAGGGTGTGGTAGACATAGATAAGAATTCTTGCAAGGTTTCGGCTCGCTGTTCCAATTAAGGGCGAAAGATAAAAGGACTCTGCATTGCCGTAGCACCTTTCACAACCTCATGATGCTGCACAGTGATTTACAGCCAATAAAATGCTTTTGAGGTGTAATCTCTGTGACTCTGTAGGAAACCCGGCCGACAAGCTGTGCACAGCAAGCTCCCAGAAACGGCAGTGAGTGAGATTGTGATGAACGGTTACTGTATTACTGTATCCTTATCATCATGTAAGGTGATGTCCCCTTTAAGACCGGGCTTGGAACCCTGGGGGACTCTGCCTCCGGCTCCGCCCACCTGGGAGTCATATATAAGGGACCGCCTTGTGGGCAGCACCCAGTAAGCACCCGTCTCGGCACCAGGCTAGTTCTTAGCTTATTAAAGCCTTCTTTACCGTTTACTCTCTAAGCATCGTTATTGAGGGTACAACAGAGATAATGATGGATTTGTTTGTGACGTTGATGGAGGGGTAATTATTGGCGAGGACACTGGGAGGAACTCCCCGTCCCCCCGCTCTTCTTCAAAATAGGGCACTGGGATGAGAGGGATTGTGGTAAAACACGTTAAAACACACGATTGTGGTAAAACGGGCTGTTTAGCACAGGGCTAAATCGCTGGCTTTGAAAGCAGACCAAGGCAGGCCAGCAGCACGGTTCAATTCCTGTAACAGCCTCCCTGAACAGGTGCCAGAATGTGGCGACTCGGGGCTTTTCACAGTAACTTCATTTGAAGCCTGCTTGTGACAATAAGCGATTTTCATTTCATTTAATTCATTATTGTATTATATGCATTGTATTGTATCGTACATGCCTGGGCTTGTCCAGGCTGGCTCCGCCTGTGGCTCCTCCCCTCGGGCTTCTGTATAAAAGTGGCAAGTCTCCGCCTCCGGACCCAGTTCGGCTCCAGAGGCAGGAGGCTTGCTGTTTAGTGTATTAAAGCCTCAGTTGCGTTTATCACTCGTCGTGTATTATTGATGGTGTATCAGGGATGAAAAGTGGCACCTCTAACAATGCAACACTCCATCAGTACAGCACTGGGCATGACAGCTTAGACTCTGTGCCCAAGTCTCTGGAACAGGATTTGAACTCATTGTCATAGAGTTTTACAATACGGAAAGAGGCCCATTTGCCCATCCTATCTGCGCCAATTATCAAGCACCTATCTATTCCAATCCCATTTTCCAACACTTGGCCTGTAGTTTGTACGCTGTGCCATTCCAAGTACTTATCTCAGAGGAGTAAATGCTATTGACTGAGGTACGCCAATTCAAAATGGAGAATACCTTTGGCTAACCACCAAAATTATAGCAGTAGATTAAAGGTTACAGGTCTACTCAACAATGATACAGGACTGTATGGATTAACGAAAATAGTCTGAATATCATTGATAATGATAGGTGTTCTGGAATGCAGCCGGAATAACTTTGGCTCGGCAGCTAGGTATGAAATAACTAATGTTTATTTACAATGTACTATTTTACAGAGTCTTGCAGCTTCATGGCTGCCGGTCAGCATCCGGAAATCGATCTGAGACAAAATCTGTGACCCTTTCGGCCGATTCCCCTTAAAAGGGGCCAGACAATAAGACCATAAGACATAGGAGCAGAATTAGGCCACACAGCCCATCGAGTCTGCTCCGCCATTCAATCATGGCTGATATTTTTCTCATCCCCATTCTCCTGCCTTCTCCCCATAACCCCTGATCCCCTTATTAATCAAGAACCTATCTATCTCTGTCTTAAAGACACTCGGTGATTTGGCCTCCACAGCCTTCTGCGGCAAAGAGTTCCACAGATTCACCACCCTCTGGCTGAAGAAATTCCTCCTCATCTCTGTTTTAAAGGATTGTCCTTTAAAAGGATCATACGAGAAGCTCTTCATTCCAGGGATCATTCTTGTGAACCTCCTCTGGACCCTTTCCAAGGCCAGCACATCTTTCCTTAGATACGGGGCCCAAAACTGCTCACAATACTCCAAATGGGGTCTGACCAGAGCCTTATATAGCCTCAGAGGTACATCCCTGCTCTTGTATTCTAGCCCTCTTGACACGAATGCTAACATTGCATTTGCCTTCCTAACTGCCGACTGACTGAACCTGCACATTAACCTTAAGAAAATCGTGAACAAGGACTCACAAGTCCCTTTGTGCTTCTGATTGCTTTAGCTTTCCCCCATTTAGAAAATAGTGCCTCCATTCATCCTTCCAAAGTGCATAACCTCACACTTTTCCACATTGTATTCCATCTGCCACTTCATTAGTCGCTCGTCTAACTGTCCAGGTCCTACTGCAGCCCCCTGCTTCCTCAATACTACCTGTCTCTCTACAGATCTTTGTATCATCTGCAAACTTAGCAACAGTGCCTTCAGTTCCTTCTTCCAGATCATTAATGTATATTGTGAAAAGTTGTGGTCCCAGCACAGACCCCTGAGGCACACCACTAGTCACCGGCTGCCATCCTGAAATAGACCCCTTGATCCCCACTCTCTGCCTTCTGCTAGTCAGCCAATCCTCTATCCATGTCAGGGGGTGAAATTCTCCGTAATCGGCGCGATGTCCGCCGACCGGCGCCAAAAATGGCGCAAATCAATCCGGCATCGCGCCGCCCCAAAGGTGCGGAATCCTCCGCATCTTGACTGGCTGAGCCCTAACCTTGAGGGGCTAGGGCCCGCGCCGGACTGATTTCTGCCCCGCCAGCTGGCAGGAAAGGCCTGTGGTGCCCCGCCAGCTGGCGCGGAAATGACATTGCCGGGCGGCACATGCGCGGGAGCGTCAGCGGCCGCTCACGGCATCCCCGCGAATGCGCAGTGGAGGGAGTCTCTTCCGCCTCCGCCATGGTGGAGACCATGGCGAAGGTGGAAGGAAAAGAGTGCCCCCACGACACAGGCCCTCCCGCGGATCGGTTGGCCCCGATCGCGGGCCAGGCCACCGTGGGGGTACCCCCCAGGGCCAGATTGCCCCGCGCCCCCCCCAGGACCCCGGAGCCCGCCCGCGCCGCCTTGTCCCGCCGGTAAGAGAGTTGGTTTAATCCACGCCGGCGGGACAGGCATTCCAGCAGCGGGACTTCGGCCCATCCGCCGGAGAATCGCTGGTGGGGGGGCCCGCCAACCGGCGCGGCACGATTCCCGCCCCTGCCGAATCTCCGGTGCTGGAGAATTCGGCAACCGACGGGGGCGGGATTCACGCCAGCCCCCGGCGATTCTCCGACCCGGCGGGGGGGGCCAGAGAATCTCGCCCAGGATCTTACCCTTAACACCATGGACTCTTAACTTATTTAACAGTCTACTATGCGACACCTTGTCAAAGGCCTTCTGGAAATCTAAATAAATCACGTCCACTGGTTCTCCTTTGTCTAGCTTCTGTGGTGATATGCACTGTAAATACACAAGGGGTTAATGTAAATGTTGTGTTATGCTTCTTCATGTAGCATAAGCTGCTTCCTTGATGTATACTCTGACGAAGGAAGATTCAGAATTGGAGATAGGTTTAACACATTTATTGAACAGTTAACAATTCTCCTACTTGAGTTCGACTCTCCTGCTAATCTTGCTAGAGTAACTCAGTCTAAATAACCAGTCTGCTCTAAGCCATGCGGTGGGTGCTTCTGATCTGCCCCTGTGCTTCTCTCTGAGTATCGACTGTGGAAAGAGAAAGAGGATGTGTGACCTTTCCTTTTATATGGGTAGCCCCCTTGTGGTAGTGTCACCTCTGGGTTTCTTGACTGCCCATTGGTTGTGTCCTATTCTGTGTTCATTAGCTGTATGTCTGCATGTCATGATGTCTCAAGTGCTCCCTCTAGTGTTTACTTAGTCTTAGTGTATTTACATTAACCCCTTGTGTATTTACAGTGATGCATATCACCACAACTTCCTTGTTACCTCCTCAAAGAACTCTAACAGATTTGTCAGACACGACCTCCCTTTGACAAAGCCGCGCTGACTCAACCCCAATTTTACCATGCACGACCAAGTACTCCGCGATCTCATCTTTAATAACAGACTCTAAAATCTTACCGATGACCGAAGTCAGGCTAACCGGCCCATAATTATCCGCCTTCTGCCTCCCTCCCTTCTTAAACAGTGGTGTTACATTAGCAACTTCCCAGTCCACTGCGACCCTTCCTGCCTCCAGTTATTCCTGAAAGATCATCACCAATGCCGCCACAATCTCCTCAGCTATCTCTTTAAACCCCTGGAGTGTAGTCCATCCGGTCCAGCTGATCTATCCATCTTCAGACTTTTCATTTTCCCCAGAACCTTCTCCTTAGTAATGGTCACTGCACTCACCTCTGCCCCCTGATTCTCCTGGAGCTCTGGCATCTCACTGGTGTCTTCCACCGTGAAGACTGATGCAAAGTAACTATTCAGTTCATCTGCCATTTCTTTGTTTCCTATTATTAGTTCGCCAGCCACATTTTCCAGTGGTCCAATGTCTATTTTTACCTTTTATATATTGAAAAAGCTTTTCCTATCTTCTTTTATATTACCAGCTAGCTTACACTCATATTCCAGAGAAACCATGACTAGCAACACGGAGTTTCTTCGGTGGACGATCATACTCGTTAGCGAGTGATTGTCGAAGAAGAAGATTAGGGTCGCGGATGTGGCTTTCAATGAACGAACATTCATATCATTGGGGGAGAAATCTTTTACTTGTGTACTTTCGATGTGTTACTGCATTAGCTTGCTCTTACACTGGTGCCTCGAGTGCCCCTTCCTGGGGCATTCTGCTTCCTTAAGTCTGCAAGCTTCTGGGGAGAGATTATCCATGGACCAGTCACACTCTGCTTCAATCCTTGGTGCAGAATTCACTCTCCAAAACCTTTCGACTCTGCTTGCTGCTAAATTTGCGTCCCATTTAAAACTAGTGTCTTCACTTTTGGTGCCACTGCTGCCTGCAGCTTCCTGCCCTAACTGGTTAACCACGCCACCACTCTGCATGCTCCCGTGCACCCTTCTCAGTGCTCTCCATCGCTATTGCTATCTCTAACACCCTTTTTAAATTAGAGTCGGTCTCTGCTAACAACCATCTCTGAAAAGCCTCATTATTGACTCCACAAGATAAGCAATCTGTCAGCATATCGTTCAGGGTGGCCACAAAGTCGCAGTGCTCCGCAATCTGCCTTAACTTCGTAACGTAGTTTGCAATGGGCTATCCTGGGGCTCTCTCCATTGATTAAATTTAAAACGCTGCAGGATGGCAGAGGGCCTTTGATGATAGTGAGCCTTCACCAAGTCCACTATCTCCGTGAATGAACTGGAATCGGGCACGTTCTGGGATGTAAGGCTGCGGATACGTCTGGAGGCCTGGGTCCCGCACATGCTTAAAAGGATTACCTTCTTCAACCCCTCCTCCTCTATTCCATTCACCAAAAAATAATGATAGAACATAGAATTTACAGTGCAGAAGGAGGCCATTCGGCCCATCGAGCCTGCACCGGCCCTTGGAAAGAGCACCCTACCTAAGCCCACAACACCGCCCCATACCCGTAACCCAGGAACCCCACCCAACCCCTGTGGGCACGAAGGGCAATTTATCATGGCCAATCCACCTAACCTGCACGTCTTTGGACTGTGGGAGGAAACTGGAGCACCCGGAGGAAACCCACGCACACACGGGGAGAACGTGCAGACTCCACACAGACAGTGACCCAAGCCGGGAATCGAACCTGGGACCCTGGAGCTGTGAAGCGATAATGCTAACCACTGTGCTACCGTGCCGTGATGTGGACGTTCTATATACCGTGTCCAATCCTCAATCAATGGAGGCATCAAAGGGATCTAATCGACTGAAGAGAGGTATTTCCCCTGCCGTGCACTTCTGCTTTGCAACCTGACTTTGACCTCAACGCGTTCTGTACTCACAGTCCTCTGCTTTATCCTCGTCGCCAATATAATTCCTTTGGCTCACCAGCTAGGTGTGAAACAATTGATGTTTATTTACAACATACTGCACCTTGCAGAGCCTTGCAGCTTTGTGATTGCCAATCAACATCTGGAATCGATCTGGATTGGATTTGGATTTGGATAAGGAGGCAGAAGCCCACACTTGCTCGAGTGAACCCCCACTCTGGACCCTGGTTGGTTTCCGGAGATCATGCGACCCTATCGGCCATTCACCCCTTAAAGGGGCCAGCATTCTATCATTTTGTAACAGCCTGTAACCGCTGAATCTAGTCTCTGAAGATTTATCAGTTGCACACACGTGAGTCTGCTCTGTACATTCAAATGGGCGCTGGCCTTGATTCCAGACTTTGCTTAGTTCGAGTTGCCAGGAATGTTTGAGGCTCCCAGGACAACCTGAAGCTTCTCCAATGGGCCGGTGGAGAGCTGCTGGAAAATTAAATGGAGGACTCCCTTCACTGTGAGCTCCGGCACTGGCATTCTCTGTGCTGTCCAAGGACGCCAGAAAAACAAATTCCACTTTCGAGCCGTGAAAATAATTCGGGCCATAAACCACCATAAATAAACATTTCAGCGAAAGCAAAATAGTGCGGCTGCTGGAAAACCAAAAAGGAAAAGCAGAAAATGTGGGAAACGCTCAGCGGGTTAGGAAGAATGAGGGGGGGAAAAAAAGAGATTTATGCTTCAGGTCTGATGAAGGACAAATCGTCATGTCAGACATCCTCCTGAGTAATCCAGATCAAGTTGTTCAGTTTTTGGTCCTCCAGGATGTTAGGGGTCGCAGTGATTGGCCAGTTTATTATTATTGACTGGAGGAGGCTAATTTGAGCTTTGCGGCGATTAAACTCTGACACTCATGGAAACTTTGCTTGATGTCACTCCGATCACAATGTTAAACTCCTTTTGGTATATCATCATCTTGAGCACCAATTCCCTTTGTTCGGGTGAAGTATCATCGTTGGAGGAGCTGTCATCAAGATTTTTATTGAAATTTTCATTCCTGTGGTGATAATAACCGGGGATTGTAGATCGAAAACCATTGTCAGAAGATCTAGATCAGAGAGTGTTAACGGGATCCGGAACACTTCACCTGAAAAGGTGATGGAAAGCAATGAATAACATTAACATTTTGAAGATGAGGAGCTTATAGGGTTAAGATTTTAGGTCTAAATTTAATTATAGGGTCCGCCTGTTACCCTAAAGAATGCTACCAGAGACTGTCAGTTGTAAGAACAATTCTTGCTTATTTACAAACCTATATACATCTCAGTAACTCTACATGTGTTTGTGCATCTGTTGCTCAACAGATACCAGTCTCTTGGTCATGTGATATTGTATCATGGTTACGTCAGTAGTCACGTCAGAATCAGGTACTCCTGATAGATCATGGAATTTACAGTGCAGAAGGAGGCCATTCGGCCCATCGAGTCTGCACCGGCTCTTGGAAAGAGCACCCCACCTAAGCCCGCACCTCCACCCCATCACCCAGTAACCCCACCCGACACAAAGAGCAATTTTGGACACACTAAGGGCAATTTAGCATGGCCAATCCACCTAACCTGTACATCTTTGGACTGTGGGAGGAAACCGGAGCACCCGGAGGAAACGCACGCAGACACACGGGGAGAACGTGCAGACCCCGCACAGACAGTGACCCAAGCCGGGAATCGAACCTGGGACCCTAGAGCAGTGAAGCAATTGTGCTAACCGCTGTGCTACCGTGCTGCCCATAAAATGTTAACCCTTTACTGTACACAGACAAAAACTGGCGATGTGGAACGCAACGTGACTACTAATCTTTCAAATATCCAGCACCAGCACCCCCGCCAAAGGAAACATCATTCCTGCATGCAGGCTGCTCAACTTTGTCAGAATTTTATACATTTCAATTATATTCCCTCTCACTCGTCTAAATTCCAGTGTTTACAAGCCCAGTCGACCCAATTTCTCCTCACATGACATCCTGTCACACCAGAAATTAGTCTTTGCTTCACTCCCTCTATGGCACGCATATCCTTTCATAGGTAGAAGACCAAAACTGCACACAATGCTCCTGGTGTGGTCTCACCAAGACCCTGCACAGCTCCAGTAAGACATCCTTGCTCCTGTACTCAAATCTGCTTGCAATGAAGCCCAAAGTACCATTTGCCTTTTTAACTGCTTGCAATAGCTGCACACTTGCTTTCAGTGATTGAAAGGACACCCAGGTCACTTTTGTGGTGGTATGCCTGTAAGCAATATCATAGGTGGAAGGTGTGCGACCTCCAACCAGTAGATGGCGGTGCAGATGCATCATAGAAAGCATCCTATCGGGATGCATCACAGCCTGGTATGGCAACTGCTCAGACCAGGACCGCAAGAAACATCAGAGAGTCGAAAACACAGCCCAGTCCATCACACAAACCTACCTCCCATCTATTGACCCCATCTACACCTCCCGCTGCCTGGGGAAAGCGGGCAGCATAATCAAAGATCCCTCCCACCCGGCTTACTCACTCTTCCAACTTCTTCCATCGGGCAGGAGATACAAAAATCTGAGAACACGCACGAACAGACTCAAAAACAGCTTCTTCCCCGCTGTTACCAGACTCCTAAACGACCCTCTTATGGACTGACCTGATTAACACTACACCCCTGTATGCTTCACCCGATGCCGGTGTCTATGTATTTACATTGTGTACCTTGAGTTGCCCTATTATGTATTTTACTTTATTTTATTTTCATGTACTTCATAATCTGTTGAGCAGATCGCAGAAAAATACTTTTCACTGTACCTCGGTACATGTGACAATAAACAAATCCAATCCAATCCAATCCATGCAGTCTCAAGACCATGATCATGTGACCAGGGACTCCCATATAAGTGGAGACACAATTGGCCATCAGCAGATGGTTGTAGGAGATGGTAGTGAGGCATACAGGTGAACAGACGCGCTAGGTGCAGTTCCAGACGAGTACAAAGAAAGTTCATGATAACTTGCTCTGTAACAGATCGCTGTCTTACCACGTGTAATTCAATAAAGATCCCAGTTTAGGTAAACCAAACATAACAACTTTGTACACCAACATTTCCCAATCTGTCACTACTTGAATCATACTCTGCCATTCTGTTTCTCCATCCAAAGTGGATAACTTCACATCTATCCACGTAACACTGCATTTGCCCACTCACTCGACTTGTCGAACTCACCTTGAAGTCTCTTAACATCCTCCTCATCATTCACTATCTCACCAAGTTTCGTGTCATTGGCAAACTTGGAAATATTGGATCCCTCATCCAAATAAATAAATGTAAATGTTGCCACAGTCCCAGAGGGCCAAAGGCTGCTCTCCCCTTTGAGAGCTGACTGGTGGTGATTTAGCCTGAGGGTCACCACATCTCACCCTCTTGGAGGTGCACAGTGAAGAGAGTCGCTGACCCAAATCAGCCACATGTTGTTCAAGGACTGCTTCCCTCGGGCACCTGATGTAGATGTGACTGTCCTGGATGTCTTGTGTATCCAAAGCCTCCCACATCTTGCATGCCACACACAACATAAGTTTTTACTGAGTCCCTACCATCTTTACTGGTCAAGGTGATGCACACTGTTGAGGTCCTGCTGTTTCTAAGCTGCAAACAATTATCTAATAGCCCCTCTCTCTCTCTCGTTCTCTCTCTCTCCTTTGTCTCCAGGAGGACAAGGGGAGGAAAACACTACAGCAATGTCATGTTTGGCATTTTACCGTTCTTTGACACAGAATCCTTCTTGATCCCCTTCTTCGTTGTGGTGAGCGAGCCAACTTCTCCCAGAATCCTCCTCATTCACTTCTCACTGCTGCCCCCTGTTCATGTTCCTCATACTTAGCATGGATATTAGGGTATAAGATAGATATGGTAAACTGTATTATCTTTTTGAGTTTGTATGTGTCTGTAAAGATATTTGCTGTGATATATTTGAATTTTACGTTTGCATTGAGATCTTTCTAGTCTTTTTTGTCTTTATAGTTCATATTTCTGGTTGAACAAACATTTTATTATTTGCGTTAAAAGTTCTTCAGCAGACTCCTGTGAATTTGTTCAGTAACCTTCTAATACAGGTCCTCAAAAGAACGTTTGGATCTATCAAACTAGGATTCACTCTGGGATTAGACTGGTCCGGCATTAACGCAGGGCTACAGGAGCAAAAGGCAGATGTGTGACACTATGTGAATTGTTCCTTCAGAGGACTATCACACACATGATGGGTCGAAGGGCGTCTTTCTGCGTTATAGTCATTCTATGATTCTAACGCCTGTAGAAAAATCTACCGCTAACCTATCATGTGTTGTTTCTGACCACGAGCATGATTGACGTATCAAGTGTTGGTTTTTGTTTCTGAGCTCAACTATCAGAAACTGCTCAAATCCATTCTTTTTTTTTAATTAAGGGGCAATTTAGGGTGGTCAATCCACCTAACCTGCACATCTTTGGGTTGTGGGAGTGAAACCCATGCAGACACAGGGAGAATGTGCAAACTCCACACAGACAGTGACCTGGGGCGGGGATCGAACCTGGGTCCTCAGCGCCGTAGGCAACAGAGCTAACTACTGCGCCACCGGGCTGCCCTGCTCAAATCCATTTCAGTAGAGGTATATGTATGCAATAATTGGAGTAATTTTGCCTCCTCAGCGTCAGCTTATCTTGAACCCATGTCACAGAGTTAAAGCTCCAATAAATGTTTAACCCCGGGCAGTATCCACATTCATTGTCAAAAGGAAAGCCTACGTACAGGTCTGTGACCATCAGCAGTTATTGCTGCTTTTACTTCCAGTCAGACTTTTGTGCCAACGGACATCTGTCAATTTGGTGGCGCTGAAGTGTTTTAATACAACAACTAAACCTCTCAAGCTTACGAGGAATACTTTGCATGGACTCAGCTGCAAAAGGCTACCGCCCTCTGTTCCCTATTGTCAGATGAATCTTTAATCCCACTTTCTCACTGGAGTCATTTCCTTTGCCGTGAGCATTCCATTGCACCTTGCTGAAAGTCAGAATACATAATATATGTTGGATCACCTTCACCTACATCCATCATTATGTTAGTCATGACTCCCTTTCATTAACCCATTTTGTCTATCACAACATTTGCAGTTTAATTAGTTGACCCAGCTTCATAATAGACCCACCCCATCGTTAATTGAGCTGTCATTGCCGGCACTCTGTTATTCAGCTCATACAGGCTGTCTGAAAACAGAAAGACTTGTATTTATGTTGCACCTTTCACAAGCTCAGGATGGCCAGAGCGATTTACAACCAATTAAGTGCCTCTGAAGTGTCATCTCTCGTTGTGCGAGGGAAATGCCGCAGCCAGTCCCCATGAGCAACAATGTGGCAACAACACTTTCATTGGCAGGTGTAAACGACACCTTTCTAGGTGTCCCAAAATCCAGCAGGACACCAAACCCAGGTCCTTCCCTGGAAACTACAATCCCCATCAGGCATTGTTGTCCGTTATGTTCGGGTCACAGTGCTCCCCTGCTATTTGTCCTGTACTATTTACAATGAGGAGGTTAGAAATAGTTCTTATTCTTATGGTGGCTGTACAGGGATTATAAGGAGCCTCAAAATAATGTTTTGTTTTTAGTATTTTGTGCAAATGAAAATTTCACTTTCGAATAGCATTGGCTACATTCATGTTGCATAGTCTGTCTTTGGTAGAGGCGGAGTGTGGAGAGAGTAAAGCGTACGTGTCAGGTCACTTGCTTCCTTATCTCCTCGCTGAAATTACACATACTGTGGACAAGAAGTGGACTTACATGTATAATTTAATTTCAGAGGTTGAGCATTTGCCAGTGAAGTTTATGTCAGGCGGCCTTTCAACTCTTCCCAACAGACGTTGACGGATGTCAACCAGGATGGCTGTGGATGGTCTGCCCAGGACCCCAAATCTGGAAAATTCCTGTATCCAGCATACATCTGGCCCTGGGTTTCCTGGTACTGATACCTTTACATAGTGACTTTATCATTATAAAACATCCCAAGTCACTTCACATGAACTTTACAAAACAAAATGTGACACCAAGTTACATAGATAATCGTATTATGGGCCAGGGTTTAGAAAACCCCAGAGTATATCATGGAGTTCACTTGACCTACATTTGTTCATTTATTTTGGTTACAGTTAACAATTTTATAAACACACACTGTCATGCGAGAGTACCTTTAAGAAATGGGTGTTTATAAATGGGTGGGTATATAAACATCTGTAGTGAGAGTACCTTTAAGAAATGGATGTTTATTACTTTCGTGATGTCAGAGAGTGGGTGGAGCTGGGCTGTCTGTCAGCTTTTTACTTTCGTTTTAGGCTGTTTGCTGCAGGGTGTGTTTTAGTTTCGTTTTCAGAGCTGGATAGCTGCAGTCACAGCCAGAAGGTCTATTAGAGTCTCCCTCTGTTAGCTGAAGACTGTAAATCGATCCTGGTGATTTAAAACTAATAACAGTCGTGACTTTAACCTGATGTGCTTCTGGTAGAAGGTGATTTAATTCGTATGGATGTCAAAAGGAAAGCTTAAAGGATTACTTGGTGTTGTATTCTTTGGGGGTTGTATTTGAATTGATGGTTACTAAGATGTTCACTGTATGTTTTAAAAAGGTTAACTTGAGTTCATAGAATAAACACTGTTTTGTTTTAAAAAATACTTTTCCATTTCTGCTCTACCACACCTGTAGAGTGGGCCGTGTGCTCCCCATACCACAATCTATTAAAAGTTGTGGGTCAGGTGAACTCATAATACACTTTGGGGTTCTCTAAACCCTGGCCCATAACAACATAGTAAGCATTTTTATCAACTACCAACATAAATACCCCGCACAGCTACAGCACTCTATGTACAATCATTAATAAATTTCCCCCTTAGCTGTTCCAATTTAATAACAAGATCCCATAAACCAGAACCCCTTTACCATGGTGTGGTCCAGTACACAGCACTCAAGACCTGGTATTGACACTATTGTTTCCTTTTCAAAACAGCAGGTTTGAATTCTTCCCAGAAAGCAATTGTTTTTTTCAAGTTATCAAGCGGTCTGGAAACAGCTTTTAAGCTGAAGTTTGAGAGACGCTCCAAGATACTTCTCGGTCTGAATCCAGCAGCCAAATGTGAAAACGAAAGCAAAGAACTCAGAGCCACCAAAACAAGCCCCAAACCAAAACAAAAGTAAAACTCAGAGCCACATCCCTGCTCCACCCACACAATGACATCACTGAAGCCATGTGATAAGACAAAAAAAAAACATTTCTTAAGGGGACATTCCCATGACAATAGGTAAGGTTCCAAAGGTTTCATCAAAGTGGTCGGTTTTAAGGAATATCTTGCAGGAAGCAAAGGAAGAGAAGTGGAGAGGTTTGGGGTGCACCTTTGTTACAGGAGGGGGTTCAACACTCCAATTTACCTGGAGCTTCGAGATGTGCAGGTAGAGATACCTCCTGTTATTCGCCAGCCTCCCCCACAAACACTGCATTCACACAGCCATTGCCCCTCTCTGCAGCTGGTGGACTCCATGCTTCCAATAATTGCACCTGCTGCATGGCCACTGCACTTCTGCACTGTCACCTATCTCTAATTTCAGGGCAGCACTCTGGCAGGTGGGCTTTGCATTCTGCCCTCACCTCAGTGTCTCTGGTGAACCAAGGGCCGACTTTTGCACACCAGCCTTTTTACAATTGGATTTGACACTGACGTGACTTCCCGCTGGCGTGATGCAAGATTCGAAGGCTTGACGGGATTCCAGTGGCCATCTGTTTTAATAAACATTCGGGAGATACAAATGAATGCAAATGGTGCTTGTGCCACCTGCCAGTGGGAAGAGCGACCTGCCATTAACCCACTATTGGGTCAATTGCCGTGTGATTTCACACTAACGGGTTTCAACCTGATTTAACGGAAACATTTCTGAGTGTCATTTTGGGCACGATTAGCTCAGTGTTTCTCGATGTCCGTGTTGGCGAGGTCGCGGCCCGTATTTAATGGTGTAGCCACCTAAATTGGCCAACTCCCAATTTAAAATGGCGAACGGCAAAGGCTGATGGGACAGTCAGCCAACACAGACAGAAACCTGCAGGTGCAGGTTTGCTGTGTATTTAACTCTGCAAAAGCCCAGACAGCATCGATACCAGCGACCATCAGCATAACAATGTAGCAGCCACCTACATGCTGATGAGCAATCCCCGGGGACAATAGCAACATTTGGGACACACAAAACTAAGCCAGACTCCCCGGCGCCAGCAGGAGCCAACACAAAAGAGGTTAACGAACACCTCAAGGCCGCCCATCGTTCAGGGAACCGCTCCAGTATTGGAGAAATCGAACCAAGCGATTGGAGCGAAGTCCAATCACCTAGAACCAGGTACAGGGTCCGCCCCGAAAGTCCGGAAGCCCCTGGGGACTATAAGAGTTAAGCTCCAAGTTCAAATCGATCTCTTCATCTCTTCGTCCTGCCCGGGTCACCCAGCAACACGAACCAACATTGACCGTGACCGGTGCAGTGACTACCGAAAGAAGTAAGTCTTAATTCAACACTCGCTACGAGATAGGCGCTGCTAGCTACCAATCCGTACCAACTTCGAATCCCGTAGACTCAGAACCTGAACGAAAGGCCATTTGTTCCCCTGACCTGGTGGGCTAGTCCGAAGTTAAGTATAGGCCTGTTAGTTGTAGAAATAGCTTAGACGTAGGATTTGTGCATGAGTAGCGATTACTGTGTATAATAAATGTGCTTTGATTTGAATTTTACTAATCGGTGTATTGAGTTATTGATCATTACTTGGACTTGAACCTCGTGGCGGTATCATAAAGATACCTGGCGACTCGAGAGCAAAGGTAATAAAACAGAGCAATTGAACCAACCGGAAAGTTAGCAACAATGGCACTTAGTGCCGGAAATGATCCCCCACGAGCTGCTCACCATTACTGGTTGTCTAACCATCTGATTCGCCAGACTTGCACCTTCAGCGTCTTGCCGCTAACAATGGGCAGTAACCATGAATGCTTCAGCCTCCCGACGAAGCCTAACTCCCTGAGAGGAACCCAACCCCCCACCCCCGAAGTAGCTCCAAGTACTGCTCCAAGTACTCCAAGTACCTCACCCCCCAAGTACTGCTTTCTGGCAGTAGCTCCAGTGCCCTTTGCTACATGCCCGAAAATGGAAATGGTTACTCTGCACAGCAGCGCAGCTTCACGTTTTAAAAAAAGAGTACTAAACGACGCCCGCGTGATTTCTCATTGGGGCTCCGGTCAATTTCCGGGAGGCCGTTGCATTCAACTTGAATCATGGTAACGAGATGCAAATTAATGCAAGTAATGGCTAATGATATGCTCATCATATTTGGGCAAGATCCGGAACTCGCCATCGGGTGCTGGCCGGTTAGATAGCGAACAGATTCATGCCGATACGCACAGGTCCACACCGGGCGCAACACGGTGGTTAAATGTTATGCTTTTTCTCCTGCCAGGCTCACCATAAACACCCACCACCAAACCCACCATGGGCGAGTTAGGTAAATTCCACCTAAAGTTTAGGGCAGGAAATTCAGAATGGGTCGTCAGTGGAAACCTTGATACGCAGTGAATTATGATGATCTGGGACTTACTGCGTATGAGGATGGTGAAACCAAAGAGAATCCAAGATTTCAATAGAAAATTGGATGAAAACTGGAGGGAATTATACTTACGTGGCTGCAGGACTGGGGGCGGGTGTTGGGGGCTGGGTTGCTTTGCAGAGGACTCGATATGTTAAATGGTTTTCTTGTACACTCTCAAATTACTATGACATTTTGGCCCAAGCTCCTCTATTGTTGCCATAGGAGTGAGTGTGATGCTGCGTCTTTAAGGCATGTTACTGAAAGGTGCAAAGAGGGTGGTATTGATGGATCAAGAGGCGGGATTCTCCAAGTCCCCACGCCGGCGGCGAAACCGGCGCAAACCACTCCGGCGTCACAGCCCGAAAGTGCAGAATTCTCCACACTTTCGGGAGCTCGGTGGACGCCGGTGGGGTTGGCGCCGTTCCAGCCAGCGGTGAAGGGACTGCGTGAGTCAGCGCAGAAACGCCGGCGTATTTTGGCGCATGCACAGAGGGTAGTCTTCTTTGCGCCGGTCATGGCGGAGCCCTATAGGGGCCGGCGCGGAAGGAAGGAGTGCCACAATGGCACAGGCCCCCCCGCAGATCGGTGGGCCCTGATCGCGGGCCAGGCCACCGTGGGGCTCTCCCCAGGGTCGGATCCCTCCCCCCCCCCCCCCCCCCCCGAGGACCACACCAGCCGACTTACCTGCCAGGTCCCACCGTGTGGAACCATGTCTAACCCACGCCGGCGGGACTGGCCAGAAATGGACTGCCGCTCGGCCCATCGGGGCCTGGAGATTTGCCGGGGGGCCCACTGCCAACGGCCCCGACCGGCGTGGCGTGATCCCCGCCCCCGCCCGAAAACCAGCAGCAGGGAATACGGCAGCCGGCAGCAGGGCGGCGGGGTGGGGCGGGGGGGGGGGGGGGGGGGGAGGGGGAGGGAGGGGGAGGTCGGAGAATCTTTTAAAAAAATTAGTTCATGGGATGTGGGTTCTCTGTGCTGGGCGTGTTCTTTGCCCATCCCTACTTGCCCCGAAACTGAGTGACTTGGAAGGCCTTTGCAGAGGGCAGTTAAGAGTCAAAAACATTGCTGTGAGTCTGGAGTCACATGCAGGCCAGACCAGCTAAAGACGGCAGATTTCCTTCCCTAAATGCCATTAGTGAACCAGATTGGGCTTTACACCAATCAACAATTCGATTTTTAATTCCAGATTTTTATTGAATTCAAAATTCACCATCTGCCATGATGGGATTCGAACCCGGGTCCAGCATTACCCTCATTCTCTGGATTATTCGTCCCCTGACAATCCCACTATGCCACTGTCTTCTGGGTTGGCACGGTGGCACAGTGATTAGCACTGCTGCCTCACAGCGCCAGGGACCTGGGTCCAATTTCAGCCTTGGGCCACTGTGTTGAGTTTGTAATTCCTCCCCGTATATGCCTGCAGTTTCCTCCCACAATCCAAAGATGTGTAGGTTATGTGGATTGGCCAAGCTAAATTGCCCCTTAGTTTTGAAAGATGTGTAGGTTAGGTAGGGTTCCAGGGATAGGGTGGGGAGTGGGCCTAGATAGGTTGATCTTGCAGAGGATTGGTGCAAACCCGATGGGCTGAATGCCCTCCTGTACTGTAGGGATTCAATGGTTCTCGCGACGAAAGGGGAGAAAGTGTGGATCTCGGAATTGGGAGAATACAGTAAATTGGGACGTGTAAGAGAAGAACCTTGGAACACAGTTCTGGTGGCCTCATGTCCGACTCTCTTCTGATGGAACACTCAACACAACGTGAAAGAATGAGCCAATGAATAAACCGAGGAAGTTAAAACCATAATTGCAAAGGCAAATTCACATTTGCAAAAGTCGTCCAAGTCAACTGCTTCACACCGTGTAAAATTAGTCAAGTTATTATCAGCGCAACATTAGCTGTCAATGACTGGTTGCTGTGGACCAATTGTTCTGACTGAAGAAAGTGAAGAATTGGTGAGAGCGCAGCGAGCTGGGCGAGGGAAGCTCTGCAAGTATTAGTACTCCCATCAATTAAACAGAGTGTAGGATTATCATGAGCCGTGTGTCAGATTAAACAGCCAAATAAATTCAAACTTTGGTTGCTTAACTGAATTGGATTGGAATAAATATTCTAATGCTCAGACAGGCAGAACAATAACAAAGCGATCACACTCAATGGGAAGCAACAGCATGACAGACATGAAAGTAATGAGCAGAATAGCTTGAGCATGAAAAGTGTTACACTTGCACATTGTAGCACTCCAGTCCTGCCCTGTTTGAAGTCAGCAACCACTAAAAGAAGATTTGCCAAAATATCCGTGCCAGCTCTTTTGTACGGCTAGATGTGCTACATTGAGTGGTGCAAATCAACTTGGCAGGAATGCAAAACAGACAGTAACGTTTCTGACAAGCATTATGCACTTGGCAATGGTAAAGTTCAATACAGAAATTGGATACAAAGATGAAAAGGAAGTATTTGCTGGGATGTGGGGATAGAGCAGGGAAGTGGGATTAATTGGTTAAATCTTTCAAAAAGCTAGCCCAGGCATGATGGGGTGAATTTTTGCTTTATTTATTCGCGCATGGGATGACTGCGTTGCTGGCAAGGCCATCATTTACGACCCTAATTGCACCTGAACTGAGTGCCCTTTCCAACAGTTAAGAGTCAACGCATTGTCGTGGATCTTGAATCAAATGTAGGCCAGACCAGGTACCGATGGCAGATTTCCTTCCCTGAAGGACAGGGGGAACCAGGGGAGGTTATGCCACAATCGCTGATAGTTTCATGGTCACCATTGCCGAAACATGCTTACAATCCCCAATTTTATGAATTGAATTTAAATTCCACCAGCTGCCATGTGGGATTTGAACCCACGTCCTCAGAGCATTAACCTGGGCCTCTGGTCCACTGGGCATCTGGTCCACTAATCCAGTGACATTACCATTACACTGCCATTTCCTTTGCTGCATTTTATGCTGTATGATTGTATTTGATCCTAATCATCCAGCAGAGGCGGCAGGAGAGGATTCTGTGAGAAGTCAACTCGGTCAGCTCGACTGTACTGTGGGTAGCCGCAGAACCCCTCCAGTGACAAACAGGAGGAAGATCATCGTCCAGCAGAGTAGCAGAAGAGAATTCTGGGAGAAGTCAAATTGGTCACTTTGCCTACCGAAGACCCCTCCAGTGACAAACTAGATTTCCAGAAGGCCTCCAGAAGGCCGTATAGGAGACTGTTAAATTGGTTCCGAGCCCATGGTGTTAAGGGTAAGATAGTGGCATGGATAGAGGCTTGGCTGACTGGCAGAAGGCAGAGAGTGGGGATAAAGGAGTCCTTTTCAGAAGGGCAGCCGGTGACTCGTAGAGTGCCTCAGGGGTCGGTGTTGGGACCACTTTTCACAACATACATTAACGATCTGGAAGAAGGAACTGAGGGCGCTGCTGCTAAGTTTGCAGATGGTGCAGAGAGACAGGTAGTATCGAGGCAGCAGGGGGGGCTGCAGAAGGACTTGGACAGGCTAGGAGAGTGGGCAAAGAAGTGGCAGATGGAATACAATGTGGAAAAGTGTGAGGTAATACACTTTGGTGGAAAGAATGGAGGCATAGAGTATTTTCTAAATGGGAAAAGGCTTAAGAAATCAGAAACACAAAGGGACTTCGGAGTCCTAGTTCAAGGTTCTCTGAAGGTTAACGTGCAGGTTCAGTCGGCAGTTAGGAAGCCAAATGCAACGTCAGCATTAATGTCGAGACGGCTAGAATACAAGACCAGGGATGTACTTCTGAGGCTGTATGAAGCTCTGATCAGACCCCATTTGGAGTATTGTGAGCAGTCTTGTACCCAGTATCTAAGGAAGGATGTGCTGGCCTTGGAAAGAGTCCAGAGGAGGTTCACAAGAATGATCCCAGGAATGAAGAACTTGTCATATGAGGAGCGGTTGAGGACTCTGGGTCTGTACTCGTTGGTGTTTAGGTGGATGGGGGAGGACCTTATTGAAACTTGCAAGGTCCTGGATAGAGTGAACGTGGAGAGGATGTTTCCACTAGTCGGAAAAACTAGAACCCGAGGCCACAGGCTCAGACCGAAGAGACGATCTTTTAAAACTGAGATGAGGAGGAATTTCTTCAGCCAGTAGGTGGTGAATCTGAGGAACACTTTGCCGCAGAAGGCTGTGGAGGCCAAATCACTGAGTGTCTTTTAGGCAGAGATTGATAGGTTCTTGATTAATAAGGGGATCAGGGTTTATGGGGAGAAGGCAGGAGAATGGGGCTGAGAAACATATCAGCCATGATTGAATGGCAGAGCAGACTCGATGGGCCGAGTGGTCTAATTCTGCTCCTATGCCTTATGGTCTTATGGTAATTATGAATGGTATTGAAGCCAGCAGTCAGGTTCAGAACCTTCTGATTCAGGACTCATTTATAGCTGGAGATATCTGGTTACCCACTTGGCACCTGGAAATGACCACCCACCCAACGTGACTATTCACTCATCCACCCGCCCACTGATCCACTCACCGATCCATTCAACAACCTTCACACTATTCATTTAAACAAACTTGAGACTTTTTAAAACTTTCAAAAAAGACCTTTGAGAAACAATTCATGTCCTTTCATCTGACATCTCTTATTTCGATAATTAGATTTGCGGTGGAGAGTCTGCACGGGTTAATTTCAGCTTCAGCCGGGACCTGAAGACCTGTTTGAAAATGGGCATTATTGTCGTCCTGGGCAGCAGAAATCAGAGGTGGGCTTACACTGATTGGTGCTCCCACACCACAGCCACCTCTCAGTATGGGGCCATCCCATTGGCCGGGGCCCCGCGCTGCACCACTGTGTGTTTCATTGTAACTCCGCTTCAGGTGCCAAAGCGACACAATTTGTGCCCCTGCTGATACTCAGCTTCACCTCCATTATCTCTTGCAGGAAGAGAGTTTTTACTTGTTGCCTTGTTCTGGGCCCCATGTTGAAGAGTTTTAACAAGTCCTTTTAACATGGGATTCATAGGAGGGGCATTCATGGTGGGGCACACATGCTGATTGTAGCTTCAAAGCAAAACTCAAGACAATTTAATGATCCTTCAGGAGCAAATATTCATATTTCATTGCACCCTTGATATCGTGACAATATAGCATTTACACAAGATCCAATCCATTAAGGTTTATCCTTTAAAACCAACCCAAAATAAACATCGGGAAGTCAGACATGGAACAATGGAAAGAAGGTAGGAGCACTGTTTTGTTCTTCGGCGATCACTCACTGACGAGTACGATTGTCCACCCAAGGAATTCCATATTACTGGTCATGGGTTCAATGGGTCCTTGCATGGCTGATGAGCCTGATTCAAGAGCCGCATCTTCCACCGCACACCTGCGGGTGTTTCTGGGAGGTGGGATTGGTCCTTGGACCCTAGATTGTTGGTATTCCTTTCTCGGGATCCTTTTCCAGACGTCCTGTCGCCATTGGGTGTCCTCGAAGAATTGTGTCCTTTCAATGGGGAGGTTCCTCCAAGTAGGTTGCATTTCTTGACGCAAAATGCAAGCGTCTTTGAAGCACTTCCTTTGTCCTCCTCTTGTTTGGGAGCCTTCCTTAAGCTGGGTGAAAAAGATTTGTCTTGGCAGTCGGAACTCTGACATCCTGAGCATGTGGCTGGCCCATAGGAATTGGTTTCAGCCAATCTTGGCCTTGATGCTGGTGCTTTTGCACCTTCAAAGACACTAATGTTAGTGTGCCTTTGCTCCCAGCTGATGTGCAGAACCCAACTCAGACAGCGTTGATGGTACCTCTCCAGGGCCTTGTGTGGCGCCTGCACACAATCCAAGTTTCTGAACTGTGTAGAAGAGTTGGGAGGATAACCGCATTGTACACGAGGATCTCGGTGTCAGCACAGATGTCGCGGTCGTCAAAGACACTTGTCGTTAGGCGTCCGAACAAGGCTCCCACAAATTGGGGACCGTGTTGGACCTCCGGGCAGCACGGTAGCATGGTGGTTAGCACAATTGCTTCACAGCTCCAGGGTCCCAGGTTCGATTCCTGGCTTGGGTCACTATCTCTGCGGAGTCTGCACGTTCTCCCCGTGTTTGCGTGGGTTTCCTCCGGGTGCTCCGGTTTCCTCCCACAGTCCAAAGATGTGCAGGTTAGGTGGATTGGCCATGCTAAATTGCCCTTAGTGTCTAAAATTGCCCTTATTGTTGGGTGGGGTTACTGGGTTATGGGGATAGGGTGGAGGTGTGGGCTTGGGTAGAGTGCTCTTTCAAAGAGTCGGTGCAGACTCGATGGGCTGAATGGCCTCCTTCAGCACTGTAAATTCTATGATTCCGCATCAATGTCAGCCTTAGGCGAGAGGAGGCTCCCCACATCAGGGAATGTTCCACATTTGGGGGGGTTTCTCCATTGATGTTGATGGATGGAGAGACCAGATCTTGCCCTGGGCAGGTTGGTAATGAGCTTGAGTCTTCTTGGGTTTGAAGCTGAGACCAATTTGTCAGTATACGTCCGCGAAGGTGTCAAGAATGGCTTGGAGATTGAGAGCGGAGGTGGTGATGTCATCCGTACACTGAAGTTACACGACTGTTGTCAGTGTCGCTTTCTTCTTGGATTTCAACCTGTTGGGGTTGAAACGTTTTCCGTCCGTCCTGTAAATGATGTCCCCTCCACTGAGAAGCTTGTTCTTGACAAGGTGAAGGATGGTGACAATGAAGCTAGAGAAAAGGATGGGGGCGATGACACATCCCTGCTTGTCTCCAGACTTGATCTTGGAGGTTTCTGTCTTGTTTCTATTGGTGAGGACTGTCGCCAACGTCTTGCTGTGGCTGAGTCGGAGGATGTTGATGAATTTCCCTGGACAGCCGGCATCTGACAGGGTCTTCCATGGCACTTAATGACTGACTGCGGCACAGTGGCACAGCACAGTGGTTAGCACTGCTGCCTCACATCACCAGGGACCTGGGTTCAATTCATGACTTGGGTGACTTAATATGTGGAGTTTGCACATTCTCACCATGTCTCGTATATTTCCTCCGGGTGCTCTGGTTTCCTCCCACAGTCCAAAGGTTCGGTAGTTTGGCCATGTTGGATTGTCCCTTGGTGTCCAAAAGGTAAGGTGGGTTTGTAGGGATGGGTGAGGAAGTGGGCCTAGGTGGGGTGCTTTCTCGGAGGGTCGGTGCAGATTCAATCGACTGACTGGCCTCCTTCTGCAATGTAGGAATTCTGTGACCGAGTCAAAAGACTTAATCAGATCGATGGAGGTCATGTCGAGTGGTTGATGTTGCTCCTGGCATTTCTCTTGAAGTTGCCGAGCAGTGGAAATCATGTCCGCTGTTCCACAGCTTGGTCGGAAGCCGCACTAGCTTTCTGGAAGGATTTCTTCAGAGACTGGGAGAAGGCAACTCATGAGATTTTGGGAGATAATCTTTCCGGCGATGGAGAGTAGGGAGATTCCTCGGTCGTTCCCACAATCCACTTTGTCTCCTTTCTTGAAGATGGTGGCGTTGACGGCGTCCCTGAGGGCGGTGGGAATTTCTGCCCCAGGTTTTCAGCAACAGCTGATGGAGATGGTGGGTGATCTCTTCTCCTCCAACTTTGAAAATCTCCGCTGGAATCATGTCCGCTACTGCTGCTTTTCCATTCTTCATGTGTTTCATAGTGACTTCAACTTCATCCAAGCTTGGTGGGAGCGCAAGATCATCCTTGATGGGGAGTTGTAGGATTTCCTCAGACATATCCTCATCGATGATTGTATTACAATTTAGGAGTTCTTTGAATGTTCTCTCCATCAAAGGCCAATGTTTTCTCTGTCTCTCAAGAGGAATCCTTACTCTGCATCGGTTTGAGGTCTAGGGTGTTGAGTCCATATATTGCCTTGGTGGCACAGAAGAAGCCTGGGTGTCTTCCTTGTCGGTGAGGAGTTGCAGCTCCTTGGTTTTCTCGGTCCACCATTGGTTCTTGATATCCCTATATTTTCATTGTACCTCCGCCTTGGCTAATTGATGAGTTCTACTCTTTGCATTGCTGGTTTTGTTGTTTTGCCCAGCAAGGAGAGCTTTCCTCATCTTGTCAATGAGGTCTTGGCTGGTGTGGTCGTTCTCATCAAACGGCCTTGATGTTTTAGCACAGGGCTAAATCGCTGGCTTTGAAAGCAGACCAAGGCAGGCCAGCAGCACGGTTCAATTCCCGTAACAGCCTCCCCGAACAGGCGCCGGAATGTGGCGACTAGGGGCTTTTCACAGTAACTTCATTGAAGCCTACTTGTGACAATAAGCGATTTTCATTTTCATTTCATTTCATTTCATTTTCATGTTTCCTGGACTTGTAGCTGATGGTTTCTTCACAGTTTGAGATGATGGCTGTCTTCAGCTCTTTCCAGTTTTCCTCCACTCCATTAGAATGGACACTTTGTCTTCACCAAAATCTCCACGGCTGGAGGTTCACAATAGGCTTGGCTTTTGAAGATGCTCAATGCTGATCTTTTTTCCAAACTGTTTCTTCACCTTCCGCTGCTTCGGGTAGGAGTATAATGGACACAGAGGAGTGGATGAACCAGTGGTCTATCCAGCAGTCATCAGTTCACCGGTAATCACTTTGGTGGCGAGGGCATCTTTTTGGTCTCGAGATCGGACGATGAAGAAGTTGATCATGGGTCAGTGCTTTGACCGTGGATGTTTCCAGGAAGTCTTGAACTTGTCTTTTGGCTGATCAGTATGTTAACGATGACAAGCTGGTGTTCTGTGCAGGGGAATGGATGTGCAATTCCGATGGTTCATTTTCAGAGTTGGGGGTCCTCCCCAACCCTAGCACTGAATTCCCCAAGGAGGATAATATTATCTTTCGTAGGAATGTTGGAGACTATGGCGTCTAGGGTGGAGTAGAAGCCTTCTTTGGATACGTCATTGGCATCAAGGTTTGGGGCGTAGACACTCACGACTCTTGCCTGCTGGTTCTTGGGAAGTTGTAGGCGGAGAGTCATGAGGGCCTTGTTGATGCCGACAGGGAGCTCCAAGAGTCAGTTTAAGAGTTTGCGCTTGATGGCGAATCCAATTCCATGCGTCTTGGGTTGGATTGGATTTGTTTATTGTCACGTGTACCGAGGTACAGTGAAAAGTATTTTTCTGCGAGCAGCTCAACAGATCATTAAGTACATGAGAAGAAAAGGGAATAAAAGAAAATACATAATAGGGCAACACAACATATACAATGTAACTACATAAGCACTGGCATCGGATGAAGCATACAGGGTGTAGTGTTAATGAAATCAGTCCATAAGAGGGTCATTTAGGAGTCTGGTGACAGTGGGGAAGAAGCTGTTTTTGAGTCTGTTCGTGCGTGTTCTCAGACTTCTGTATCTCCTGCCCGATGGAAGAAGTTGGAAGAGTGAGTAAGCCGGGTGGGAGGGGTCTTTAATTATACTGCCCGCTTTCCCCAGGCAGCGGGAGGTGTAGATGGAGTCAATGGATGGGAGGCAGGTTCGTGTGATGGACTGGGCGGTGTTCACGACTCTCTGAAGTATCTTGCGGTCCTGGGCCGAGCAGTTGCCATACCAGGCTGTGATGCAGCCTGATAGGATGCTTTCTATGGTGCATCTGTAAAAGTTGGTAAGAGTCAATGTGGACATGCCGAATTTCCTTAGTTTCCTGAGGAAGTATAGGCGCTGTTGTGCTTTCTTGGTGGTAGCGTCGACGTGGGTGGACCAGGACAGATTTTTGGAGATGTGCACCCAGAGGAATTTGAAACTGCTAACCATCTCCACCTCGTCTTGGGCCGATCCTCAAGTTTTCCTCTCCAGAAGAAGGTGTAACCATCACCATCTTCCCCCAGCTGCCCTTCACCTGCCCTTTGGTTCTCTTGCAGGGCAGTGACGTCACAGTTGATGTGCCCGAGTTCACGGCAACAAGGGTTCTGGTCGATTGCTTTGCTCATTATCCTTGAGGATTTGTACAGGTTTTGAAATTGAGTTTAACGTTGATTTTCTGACCTCAGGGTGGTGAGCCTGCTGGATGCGGATTTCCAGCCAGTTTGGGGATGGGACAGACTATAGGGCACCTTTACTAGCCCTTTCCCCATGCGGGGTGAGCAGAGTTGATCCTAAAGAGGGCTGTTCAGTCGTGAAGAAAGCTGCTGAAACGCTCTCCTGTTCCTAGTCCAAGAGCGAGACGACTGAATCAAACTCCACCGCCTACGTGCCAGTTCGAAGCCAGGGACTTCCAGATCGCGCAGTCCTGTCCCCGTTGCCTCTCGCGACGGCCGCAGGGCTTGTCCGTGTGGGGAGGGGGGTGTTGGTTTCCTCCAGGTAGAAGCCTTGTGCGGAACATCTTTTAATGTGGGGATGCTGTTGCACAACAGCAGAGGGGCTGGTTTAGCACACTGGGCTAAATCGCTGGCTTTTAAAGCAGACCAAGCAGGCCAGCAGCACGGTTCAATTCCCGTACCAGCCTCCCCGAACAGGCGCCGGAATGTGGCGACTAGGGGCTTTTCACAGTAACTTAATTGAAGCCTACTTGTGACAATAAGCGATTTTCATTTAATTTCATACACGGTCCTTGACAGAGAGTAGGTCCACTTCCAGTGGCCAGGGAACATCGATAACTGGGGATCTCACTACTGCTGCAGCCTTCACCGCCATCGCAGCTGCTGATAACACGCCGCCTGATCCGCCATTGAGGACTTGTTATGGATCGCACATTGTCTGGTTCCTCTCCTCCGACCTTACCGCCATGGGGGACGCTGCCAGGAGTCTAAGCCTCCCGACGGCGTCGCTCTCGGGATCAATGAAACGTTCAAGCCTCTCCACCACGGCAAGGTAGCAATCCAAGTAAATGCGCTGTACCCACTCCACGGCCAATATATTCTTCCTGGCTGCAGTGTCCAGAACGGAACACATTACTCTAAAAGCAGAACAACCAGAGCCATATAAATGTAGCATTATTTCCACATCTTGCAATTTTCTAGGTGTTTTCAAGCTTTAATCTTTGAACCTTCAAAGAGGTTTTCTACTTGCAAATGGAAGGTGCTGACTCTGAAATCATTGGATAGTTTACCCACCACAATGACATCCTGATTCGATGACATCCGTCTGGAATTTTAGAAAGAAGTGAGACATTAGCACGACAACAGTCTGACACTGCACAATTATAACATATTACAGCAAATGTTTGAGTCATGCAGCTCATCCTCCTGCCAAGGAACATTTCCTTGAAGCAACAAAAAGCACCCGTGGTTTTTATTTTGACATGCTGGATCCCCGTGAAAAATAGCTGACAAGAGAAAAATGGCAATCTCTCAGTCCGAAAGGCTGGCGTTCCCATCGCTTACAGAAAGCACAAGTGCAGTCCGCACATGTAGGGAGGAGGAAGAGAGAGCACTGGAAATGCAAGGCAGAAACCTATAATCCATCGCGTAAATCATAGCTTTGGCTGACAAGCATGTGTAACAAGGGCCAGATGCTGCAGATTGTACCGAGCGAGCAGCTCATGGTGTATCACAAGGGGCTGATGATAATGACCCCACGCACGTGCTCCCCCCTTCAAGACCTTAACGCTGAGGAAACTGCAGTAGCTCGCAGAAGAATTAGGAGGAGAACTCTAGCAAACTGACATTGTATGGTGTACACTCCAAAAAAAGGGAACAATTAAAATTTCCCTTTTTGTATGCAAGTTGTGAAATCTATCGCTCTGATACATCCTTTTTATAAATCTTGTGTCAACTTCAGATAATAATAATAATCTTTATTGTCACAAGTAGGCCTACATTAACACTGCAATGAAGTTACTGTGAACATCCCCTAGTCGTCACATTCCGGCACCTGTTCGGGTACACAGAGCAAGAATTCAGAATGGCCGAGTTACCTAACAGCACGTCTTTTGGGACTTGTGGGAGGAAACCGGAGCACCCGGAGCGAACCCACGCAGACACGGTGAGAACGTGCAGACTCCACACAGGCAGTGACCCAAGCCGGGAATCGAACCTGGGACCCTGGAGCTGTGAAGCAATAGTGCTAACCACTCGAGATGAGTGGCAGAGGGTTGTTGAGTGGAGGGAACAGATTTAAGAGGAATGATAAAAGTACCTGAGGCAGCACCAGGCTGGAGAAGTATGAAGTGAGATCTTATGATCTGGAATGCGCTGCCTGAATGGGTGATGGAAACAGTTTTGATAGTGACATTGAAAAGAGAAATGGCTAAATACTGAAAGGAAATACATTTGTCAGGCTGTTGTGGAAAGAATCGGGGAGCGGCAGAAAAATATTAGATTCGCTGAATGGATATTAAGATTTTTCAAATAATTGGTCACCATACAGTTAATGAACCATCCATTCTCAGTTATAAGGTGACGGTGAAGTGGGCGTTATCAATCAGATTCACTCTGGATGGACACAAGATGCTGAATTAAATAATGGATTTTGTGGTACCTGGTGGTTGAACATTGTCATCCTGGTCACAGCTGATTACCTTCTGCTTCTGCCTCTTAGCTCCATTCTATCCCCTCACACCGCCTGGTTTTTGAGTTAAACAGGTCCTTTTCCATTTTATATTCTGTCTTTGTCATCATCCAGAACCTTCAGCCAACAAAGCAGAACTGCAGCTCCCTCTCATAGAACATAGAACAGTTCAGCACAGAACAGGCCCTTCGGCCCTCGATGTTGTGCCGAGCCTTGTCCGAAACCAAGATCAAGCTATCCCACTTCCTGTCATTCTGGTTTGTTCCATGTGCCTATCCAATAACCGCTTGAAAGTTCCGAAAGTGTCCGACTCCACTATCACAGCAGGCAGTCCATTCCACACCCTAACCACTCTCTGAGTAAAGAACCTACCCCGGACATCCCTCCTATATCTCCCACCCTGAATCTTATAGTTATGCCCCCTTGTAACAGCTACATCCACCCGAAGAAATAGTCTCTGAACGACCACTCTATCTCGGCACAGCGTCTGCCATCAAGTGGTCTTGTTGTTTGGAAGTTAGGGCTTGGAGATTGCCAGGCCCGAAATGAGATGATTGGCAAATCCGGCCATCGATCCTCTCCTCCTGACCCCTACCTCAAATCGTCAGATGCCATTTATCAGACTTTCTCCCTGAAAAGCTACCTGACCATTGTAGCCACCTAAAGTGGCCAACTCCCGATTTAAAATGGCGAACGGCAAAGACTGATGGGAAAGTCAGCCAACAAGACAAAAACCAGCAGCTGCTGGTTTGCTGTGTATTTACCTCTGCAAAAACCAGACAACATCGATACCAGCGACCATCAGCATAACAAAGTAACAGCTATCTGCATACTGATGAGCAATCCCCGGGAACAATAAGTATCATTTTGGACACACAAAGCAAAGCCAGACTCCTCGGCGCCAGCAGGAGCCAACACAAAGGAGGTGAACGAGCACCTCAAGACTGTCCATCGATCAGGGAACCGCTCCAGTATTGGAGAAAATCGAACCAAGCGATTGGGACAAAGTCCAATCACTTGGGATCAGGTACAGGGTCCGCCCTGAAAGGCGGGTAGCCTATAAGAGTTGAGCCCCAAGTTCAAATCACTCTCTCTTCACCGCTCTCTTCTTCCTGCCCGGGTCACCCAGCAAAAGGAACCAACATTGACCGTGACCGGTGCAGTGACTCCAGTGATCATCAAAATCATAAGTCTTAATTCAACGCTCGCTTCGAGATAGGCGCTCCTAGCTACCAATCCGTACCAACTTCGAATCCCGCAGACTCAGAACCCGAACGAAAGGCCATTTGTTCCCCTGACCTGGTGGGCCAGTCCAAAGTTAAGTTTAGGCCTGTTAGTTGTAGAAGTAGCTTAGATGTAGAATTTGTGCATGAGTAGCGATTACTGTGTATAATAAATGTGCTTTGATTTAAATCTTACTAATCGGTGTATTGGATTATTGATCATTACTCGGACTTGAACCTCGTGGCGGTATCATAAAGATACCTGGCGACTCGAGAGCAAAGGTAATAAAACAGATCAATTGAACCAAGGAGAAAATCAGCAACACCATCTCCTGAGATTCATAGCAGCCGGGAAATGGTCGAAGTACAGCAGGTGGGACGAATATTGAAATTGTAACTTAGTCTTCAATTCGGTTAGTCATTGGTTTTGTAAAGAAAATACAGGTCAGAAACAGGCCCCGCGGCCCAAATGATCACTGCTACTATTTATAGTCCACACGCTTCTCCCCCCACTTTTCTGTATCTCACCCTATCAACACATCCCGCTACAGCTTCCTCCAATTTATGCTTATCTAGCTTCACCTCGAATACGATTCGCTCAATTATTCCTTATGAGAGCAAATTCCATAGTGCGGCCATTCTCTGGGTAATTAGGTTTCATCTGAAGTTCCTGCTGGATTTAGTGAAGGCAACCTTCTTTATCTCAGCCACAGGTGGAACCATCTGCTCCACATCTAACCGATCGAACCCTTCCACAATCGTAAAGACCTCTATCAGGTCACCCCTCAGCCTCCTCTTTTCCAGAGGCAAAATCTACAGCCTACTCAATCTTCCCTGACCGGTGCACTTCTAGGGTCCTTTTGGCAGAAGGATGTGAACCTGCAGGAGGCCTATACTGGAAGAATGCCACCATTATTTCTTCCCCTCCCGCCTTGCTGATTAGTCAGTGAAGGAACATTATAAGCCAGTCCATTATGAGCTCCACTTTGCTATTCCCAGGATAGTTTCTTCCATTCCCCCCCCACAGCCAACCAGGCCTGAACTGTTGACTGGTGGTTTTTATTTTTTGGCCTCTCCTCAGGCTAACTGCAGCATTTTGATAGGCCCCGGGCTCAAAATGGCTGAGGGCTTATGGCTGCACCACTTCGGGCAGCAGTCAAAGATTGCTAAGATCAAAAATCGTATTCCCTTGAGTATAGAAGGTTCAGAGGGGATCCAATCAAGGTGTTGAGATGATTTTTGTTTTGAACTTTGACAAAGAGTCATCGGACTCGAAACGTTAGCTCTTTTCTCTCCCTACAGATGCTGCCAGACCTGCTGAGATTTTTCAGCATTTTCTCTTTCGTTTCAGATTCCAGCATCCGCAGTAATTTGCTTTTATCCAGTGTTTGAGATGATTAAAGGGGATGATAGGGTAAGTAGAGGGCGGGGTGCTCTGGCCTCCCCGGGAGAGTTTCTGAGCGGCGGGAGACAGCTCACCGTTGGCAATGGATGGGATCTTCTGGTCCCGGGGCTATCAATGGAATTTCCCATTGAATCCACCACACACCACCGGAAACCCACGATGGGGGTATGCCCCCAGAGGCACTGGAAGATCCCATCGGTGTGATGAGTGCAAAGATCTCCTCCAGAGTGAAAAACTATTTCCTCTAATAGGCGGGGGAGTCCAATTGTAAAGTAAGAGCTAGGCTATGCAAGGGTGATGACACACAATTGTAGAAATATAGAACTCTTTCCCAGGAAAACAGCTGTTTAGGCCAGGCATCAATTGAAAATGTCAGAACTGAGATTAATAGATTTTTCTTGGCCAAGCTTATTAAGGGTGAGAGAAGCAAACTGGTTAGATGGGGTTAAGGTACAGGTCAGCCGTAATCTAACCGAATGGCAGAAGGTGGCCTCCTCCTGGTCTTGTAGTCCATTAATAGGGTGCAGAAACCTTAGAATGCAGTCTTTTTTGTCTCTCTAGATGTGGAGCATTGGCAAGTGTTAACCTCACAACAACTGCCTGGAATGCCACAGCGTGCAAGATTCACAATCTGCCATCAGACACAGGCATATCTGCAACATAAAGCTGTTACTGAAATGAATGACCCTCCCTTCAGCCCAGACTTCTTAACAGTCTGATGGATACCAGGAATAAATGAATCTGAACACAAAGCTTCAGGGGATGTTACATCTTGGTGGCAGAGAAAAAAAAAAAGAAGAAAATCGAGTTAACTTTGGAATCAAGTATTGTCAATGACACAATACAGCTGCATGTCAAAAGTAATCATTTCACTGATCCACTGTACTATAAGGAAAGCCTGCTTCCTGCTTAAAAGCATAGTCCTTGCCGCCCCCGTGTGCTACGTTTTCAAATGTGAACATTTTTCTAACCCTTCTGTAATGTGCTACTGCTATGAGCAAGGATTGAGGTGATGAGTTTAGTGAAAATTTGGGTTTGGCGAGGGCGGGGAGTTGCAAATGTGTGAGGGAAAGAATCCAATAGAAAATTGCTCAACGTCATCATCCACAGAATGCCTATAGTGCAGAAGGAGGCCATTTGGCCAATGTGGTAGTATGTATTGGGGGTCATGTGGGACTGGAAGCCCTAATGTCATTGGCTGACAGATCCCGGGTCCTGGTTGGCCGTTGACCTCATACTCCGCCCTGAAGGCGAAGTATAAGAAGCCGGTGCCTTCCCCCGCAGGCCAGTTTACTATCGGGCTGCTGGGGAACAGACACACTTAATAAAGCCTCATCGACTTCACTCTATTTGTCTCACGGAGTCTTTGTGCGCCACAATTTATTAAGCGTGCCTAAAAAGGACTATGGAGCTCAGGATCATTCCAGAATGCCTGAGGATCAGCCCCCACGCAGTGAATGCGGCAGCAGCCTTCAAGCACTGGCAGACTTGCTTTGAGGCCTACATCACATCGACCACAGGCCGAGTCTCAGACGAACAAAAACTGCAGGTCCTGCACTCGAGGGTGAGCACGGAGATTTTCACCCTCATTGAAGACACCCGCGATTTCCAGACGGCGTTCACAACACTGAGAAGTCTCTACGTTCGCTCAGTTAACCAAATCTACGCTCGCTACCAGCTCGCGACGAGACGGCAAGCTCCCGGAGAATCGATGGACGAGTTCTACGCCGCGCTGCTGATTTTGGGACGAGCCTGCAGCTGCCCGTCGGTGAATGCAAACGAACACACGGACATGTTAATGCGCGATGCTTTTGTTGCAGGTATGCAATCCTCCCAAATCCGCCAAAGACTTCTAGAAAAAGAGTCACTAGGACTCTCAGAGGCACGGGCCCTGGCAGCCTCGCTGGACGTAGCCGCGCGTAATACCCGCGCCTACGGCCCCGACCGCGCGGCAGGCCATTGGGCCCCGTACGTACCCGCCGCGGCAAACCCCCTACCCCCCCCCGGACACCCCACAGGCTTGCGCAGTCCAAACGCCGAGTCGCACCGGGGGCGCCCGCTGTTATTTCTGCGGCCAGGCGAAGCACCCCCGACAACGCTGTCCGGCCCGCGCAGCCATCTGCAAAAGCTGCGGGAAAAAGGGCCACTATGCGGTGGTGTGCCGATCCCGCGTGGTTGCCGCCGTCCCGGGAGAACAGGGAGCCCTACAGGCAGTCTATGCCTCCCAACCCCCCCAGCACGCCATGTGCGACCCGCAGGCGCCGCCATTTTGGGTCCCGACCACCGCGGCCCCGGGAGAACTGGGAGCCCTGCACGCCGCCTACGCTCCCCAACCCCCCTCCCCGCAGTCCATGTACGACCCGCCGCCGGCGCTCCCGATTTGGGTGCCGGCCAACACTCTCCACGGAGAGGAGGGGGTTTTTCTCATCCCGAACGCCACCCTCACCCCCGTCCCGCGCCCCACGCCTGACCCGCCGGCGCCACCTACCTTGACCCCGACCACCGCTGTCCCCGGCGAGGGAGCTCCGCACGGTGCCAGCGCTCGCGGCCCCACGACTGACCCGCCGGAGCCGCCGACCTGGGCCCTCACCCCCGTCCCGCGCCCCACGCCTGACCCGCCAGCGCCGCCGACCTGGGCCCTCACCCCCGTCCCGCGCCCCACGCCTGACCCGCCAGCGCCGCCGACCTGGGCCCTCACCCCCGTCCCGCGCCCCACGCCTGACCCGCCAGCGCCGCCGACCTGGGCCCTCACCCCCGTCCCGCACCCCACGCCTGACCCGCCGGCAATACAGCTTACCTGGACCCCGATCTCCGTCCCCGGCGAGGGACCTCCTCACGGTCCCAGCGCTCGCAGTACTGACCCGCCGGCCTTGGCCCCGAACACCGCGGTCCCCAGCGAGGGAGCTCCGCGCGGTCCTAGCGCCCGCGGCCCTGGCGCTCGCAATGCAGGAACTCCGCGCGGTCCTAGCGCCCCCCAGACCCCCCAGCACTCAATGTGCAACCCGCAGACGCCGCCATTTTGGGTCCCGACCACCATGAGGGGAGGAGGGGCCCCGCCATCTTGGACCGCCCCCGACCTGTACGACGCATGGGGGCGGCCATTTTGTCCACCCCCGACGCCATCTTGTGACCCCTCAGCTACGGGCGAGGTATGGGGGTGGCCATTTTGTCCATCCCCGACGCCATCTTGGACGGCAACAACGGACCCCACCCCACTACTACAACCACGGCTCGCTTCGGTTACACTCGATCAGGCTCGGCCCCGGACTCTCCAGACGACGACGACAACGGTCCTAATTAACGGCCACGAGACGCCATGCCTAGTCGACTCCGGGAGCACGGAAAGTTTTATACATCCCGACACGGTAAGACGCTGTTCCTTAACTACCTTCCCCAGCGCACAAAAGATTTGCCTAGCTGCAGGATCCCACTCCGTACAGATCCAGGGATTCTGCATAGTTACCCTAACGGTACAGGGGAGGGATTTCAAAAACTACAAACTTAACGTCCTTCCCCAACTCTGTGCCCCCACCTTGCTGGGCTTAGATTTTCAATGTAACCTACAGAGCCTTACGTTTAAATTCGGCGGCCCCATACCCCCACTCACTATCTGCGGCCTCGCCACCCTCAAGGTGCAACCCCCGTCCTTGTTTGCGAACCTCACCCCGGATTGCAAACCCGTCGCCACTAGGAGCAGACGGTACAGCGCCCAGGACCGGACCTTCATTCGCTCCGAAGTCCAGCGGCTACTAAAGGAGGGCATAATCCAGGCCAACAATAGTCCCTGGAGAGCGCAGGTGGTAGTAGTGAAGACAGGGGAGAAACAAAGGATGGTCATTGACTATAGCCAGACCATCAACAGGTACACACAACTAGACGCGTACCCTCTCCCCCGCATATCCGACATGGTCAATCGGATTGCCCAGTATAAAGTCTTCTCCACCATGGACCTCAAGTCCGCCTACCATCAGCTCCCCATCCGCCCAAGTGACCGCAAGTACACAGCCTTCGAGGCAGACGGGCGATTATACCACTTCCTAAGGGTCCCTTTTGGCGTCACAAACGGCGTCTCGGTCTTCCAACGGGAAATGGACCGAATGGTTGATCAACATGGGTTACGGGCCACGTTCCCGTACCTCGACAATGTAACCATCTGCGGCCACGATCAGCAGGACCACGACGCCAACCTCCAAAAATTCCTCCAGACTGCCAAAGCCTTGAACCTCACGTACAACGAGGACAAGTGCGTTTTTAGCACCGATCGGCTAGCCATTCTGGGCTACATAGTGCGCAATGGGATAATAGGCCCCGACCCCGAACGTATGCGCGCACTCATGGAATTTCCCCTCCCGCACTGCCCAAAAGCCCTGAAACGCTGCCTGGGGTTCTTTTCATACTACGCCCAGTTGGTCCCCCAGTACGCAGACAAGGCCCGCCCGCTAATACAGACCACGACCTTCCCTCTGTCGACAGAGGCTTGCCAGGCATTCAGCCGCATCAAAGCGGACATCGCAAAGGCCACGATGCGCGCCATCGACGAGTCCCTCCCCTTCCAGGTTGAGAGCGACGCCTCTGACGTAGCTCTAGCGGCTACCCTTAACCAAGCGGGCAGACCCGTGGCCTTCTTCTCCCGAACCCTCCACGCCTCAGAAATCCGCCACTCCTCAGTGGAAAAGGAAGCCCAAGCCATAGTGGAAGCTGTGCGACATTGGAGGCATTACCTGGCCGGCAGGAGATTCACTCTCCTCACTGACCAACGGTCGGTAGCCTTCATGTTCGATAATGCACAGCGGGGCAAGATCAAGAACGACAAGATCTTGCGGTGGAGGATCGAACTCTCCACCTTCAACTATGAGATCTTGTACCGGCCCGGAAAGCTGAACGAGCCGTCTGATGCCCTATCCCGCGGGACATGTGCCAACGCACAAATTGACCGCCTCCAAGCCCTCCACGAGGACCTCTGCCACCCGGGGGTCACTCGGTTTTACCACTTCATCAAGTCCCGCAATCTCCCATACTCTTTAGAGGAGGTCCGTACAGTCACAAGAGACTGCCACATCTGCGCAGAATGCAAACCGCATTTTTTCAGGCCAGATGGAGCGCACCTGATTAAGGCTTCCCGTCCCTTTGAACGCCTCAGTCTCGATTTCAAAGGGCCCCTCCCCTCCACCGACCGCAACGCGTATTTCCTTAATGTAGTGGACGAATACTCCCGCTTCCCTTTTGCCATTCCCTGCTCCGACATGACCGCGGCCACAGTCATTAAAGCCCTGAACAGCATATTCACACTGTTCGGTTACCCCGCATACGTCCACAGCGACAGGGGGTCCTCTTTCATGAGTGACGAGCTGCGCCAGTTCCTGCTCAGCAAGGGTATAGCTTCAAGCAGGACGACCAGCTACAACCCCCGGGGGAACGGGCAAGTAGAAAGGGAGAACGGCACGGTCTGGAAGGCCGTCCTACTGGCCCTACGGTCCAGGGATCTCCCAGTTTCACGGTGGCAGGAGGTCCTCCCGGACGCTCTCCATTCCATCCGGTCGTTATTATGTACGAGCACTAATCAAACGCCTCACGAGCGTCTCCTTGTCTTCCCTAGGAGGTCCTCCTCTGGAACGTCGCTGCCGACCTGGCTGGCGGCCCCAGGGCCCATCCTGCTCCGAAAGCACGTGCGGGCACATAAGGCGGACCCGTTGGTCGAAAGGGTTCAGCTCCTCCACGCAAACCCCCAGTACGCCTACGTGGAGTACCCCGACGGCCGACAGGACACGGTCTCCCTGCGGGATCTGGCGCCCGCCGGCACCACGCACACCCCCCCGGCACCATCAACCCAACCGCCCCCCTTCCTGCCACCGCCGCACCCCGCGACCGCCCCCTTCCCAGGAGGATCAGTCCCCCTCCCCTTTGCACCGACAGCTGAAACCGTGCGGCTCCCGGAGGCGACAACGCTGGTACAAGCACCACCACCACCGCCGGGGCCGAGGCGATCGACACGGACGACCAGACCGCCCGACCGACTCGTGGCGTCGATGTAAAACAAAGATGGACTGTCCAATGAACATTTTGTTTTTCCTATATCCTCTGTAAATAGTTGTAACAGGACGATACTGTCCAATACGGTACTACCATGTAACTGTTCTATCCTCCCAGGACCAGTACTGTAAACCCTTACCACCATACGAAGCATCACCCCGCCGGGTTCATTTTTGACAAGGGGTGAATGTGGTAGTATGTATTGGGGGTCATGTGGGACTGGAAGCCCTAATGTCATTGGCTGACAGATCCCGGGTCCTGGTTGGCCGTTGACCTCATACTCCGCCCTGAAGGCGAAGTATAAGAAGCCGGTGCCTTCCCCCGCATGCCAGTTTACTATCGGGCTGCTGGGGAACAGACACGCTTAATAAAGCCTCATCGACTTCACTCTATTTGTCTCACGGAGTCTTTGTGCGCCACAGCCAATCACGTCAGCACCGAACCTTCCGAAAGAGCACTCTACTTCTGCCCACTCGCTCGGCCGATCCCCGTAACCCAGCGCATTGATCACGGCCAGTCCACCTAACCTGCGCATCTTTGGACACTAAGGGACAATTTATCATGGCCAATCCACCTAACCTGCACATCGTTGGACTGTGGGAGGAAACCGGAGCACCCGGACGAAACCCACGCAGACACGGGGAGAACGTGCAAACTCCACACAGGCAGTCGCCCGAGGGGGGAATCGAGGAGGGCAGCAGCGTTGACCACTGTTTCCCCGTGCTGTCAGTCGGTCTCCTGATTTTCACAGTAACTTCATTGCAGTGTTAGTGTAAGCCTGCTTGTGGCACTAATAAAGATTATTATTATTATAAAGAACTCACGTTGGAAAATACAGAGGGCATGGTGAGGGTGTGTGGATGCACAGTGGGGTGCGAATGCATCAGAGCAAAGTTGAGGGACATCAAATTTAAGGTTAGCAGTTAAGGTTATTATTTATTGACCAAGACTAGTTTTTCTGGGTAAAACGATGGTGGATCTTCGACCTGGATGGTGTGGTAATGTATGCTTCTCGGGAGGTTAGTTACAGGATTTGAATCCAGAGACAAGCAATCAAATCAGAGCAGGGACATTAGTTTGGAATGAACAGTATAATTTGATAATAATATACCCTTATTCACTGTAACTCCCGTCGCTGCACAAGATCAATTGTGCATGCCCACTTCACCCACCTGCGCAGTGTGCAGTTTCTCCCACAGCTGCCAATATTGGCATGCACCTGTTCACTGCCTCTGTCTATCAGCTGCTTGGTGTAGCCTGCTCGTCACGTCCAACCCCTTCTGGGCCCCTCCTCTCCCGAACCCTCGCCACCCCACTTGCTGTCTCACTTGCAGTGAACACGGGCTTAGGAGAGAGGCGACAAAGGTGGGTGGTGAGGGCTTGCGACAGAAAGGACGGTGAGGAGGAGGGTGGCGAGCAGAGCTGGACAACAGGAGCATAATATGGACCGTCAGTGGTGGGAGAAACCCCACATGCGCTAACAGACAGCTGGGCGCCGAGTGGGTTTGTGGGACTGTTCCCGTGCAGTGGCAGCAGAGGCGGCCAGCCCTGTTGGCGAAGATTTCACCTTTGTTGTGGGAATCTGACCTCATCCATTTTTTCCATGAACTCAGTGAGGTGATGATGCACTGTGCTCAATTAAAAGGTAATAACAACTTGTATTTATGCTGCATCTGCAACCTAATAAGACATCCCAAGACACTTCGTAGGGACGCTATTAAACAAAATATAACACTGAGCCACATGAGGGGATATTAGGCCAGGTTGGTCGAAGAAATAGAGCAGCACGGTGGTTAGTTAGGACTGCTGTCTCACAGCTCCAGGGTCCCAGGTTCAATTCCGGCCTCGGTGACTGTGCGGAGTCTGCACGTTCTCCCCATGTCTGCCTGGATTTCCTCCAGGTGCTCCAGTTTCCTCCCACAGTCCACAGATGTACAGGTTAGGGGATTGGCCGTGCTAGATTGTCCCTTAGAGTTCAAAAGGTTAGGTCGGGTTACTAGGTTACAGGGATAGGGTGGACGTGTGGGCTTGGGTAGGGTGCTCTTTCCAAGGGCTGGTGCAGACTCGATGGGCCTAGTAGCCTTCTTCAGCACTGTAAAATTCTATGATTCTACAATTAAGGAGTGCCATAAAGGAGTAAAGTGAGTAAACTAGATGGAGAGGTTTAGGGAGCAAACTTCGGAGTGCTACCTGTGCTACAGCAAGCAAATCCCAGCACTTCGACAAACAAAAAAATGCACCAGAAGTGAGCTCATATATGCTTGCATACAGACATCAGAATCAGGGCAGATCATTTTTACGGCGGAAAAAAAAATACCTAAAAATTCGCTTCTCATCTGGGACTTTATTGAATCCATCAAACTGCAAATGTGCCGCTGCATTTTTCTGTTACTCGAATGAAAGCGTGAAGAAGTAAAATGAACAGAGGACAGAATCAATGCTGCGTGAATCTTCACCCCGACAGGTTATTGGTTTATGTTACATGATCGTGAAAAGGAATGCTCGTCATGTTCCGTTTTAATTTGTTAAGCATGAACCAGCCACAAATGATATTGGGAAATAAAAAAAAGCATTCAGGCAGTAACCTGAATAAGGAGGACAGAATGGGCAAGGCAGACTGTATGCACACCATTGTCAGAGAAATTGATTTTATTCAACAGGACTTGTCAGATCATAGAACCCCGCATAAATAAAAGCAGAAAGCGCTCATCAGTTCTGGCAGCATCTGCAGGGGGGGGGGGGAGAGAGAGAGAGAGATAGTGGGGGGGGGGGGGGGGGGAGAGAGCTCAACACTGGCTGGAGAGCCAACGAGAACCCCAAGGCTCCTCTTGAGGAAGGCCCATTGGACCATATGGCGCTCAGGCACTTAGTCGGCCAGTGGTGCCTGGAGCAAGGACCCAAGTGCAGGGACCCAGCCCCCACCAAGGCTTTGGATTATGGAGGGAAACAGGCAGGTGAGCAATGATGGGGAAGGGGGTTGCAGGGTGGGGTTTACGGTGGGGCGGGGGTGGGGGGAGGTGGAGAGAGGGACAGGCGGACAGCAGCAAGGGCAAGGTGTTCTGGTTCCCTCCCTTTCCCGATGCCAGCTCCTCCGCTCAGGCACCGAGTGCTTTCAAACGAAGGATCCTCCTGGGAGCCCGTGAAGCAAACATGCCGAGGTTTGCGTGCCGTACTCTCTGCATAGCGAGCCCCGTCCAGCCGCCACTGCGTTACTCCCAGCGGTGGCAGGATGAGGCCCTAAGTGGGCATCAATCCTCCCTTAAGGGCTCAATAAACAGTGGGGCAGAAAGGCTATTCATGAGTCTGCCCTCCACAGACATAATCGGGGGAGGGTGGTGATGATGGGGTCCCCTCCCCCGCACCCCCCCCCCCCCTCCCCATCCCGTCCCCAGCGCAAAAATATTACATGCCCCCGTCACCAAATTCGCCAAGGGGAAGCAAATGATTCTGTGCTATGCTTCAGGCATGTGATCTTCCATCAAAACTGGAACTTCAAGTTCCGCATCGAATCTGCAGAGCAGAGTTAAGCCATGAACTCACAGAATCAGAGAATTTGCAGTGCAGAAGGAGGCCATTCGACCCATCGAGTCTGCACCGGCCCTTGGAAAGAGCACCCCACATAAGCCCACGCTTCCACCCTAACCCAGTAGCCCTACCCAACCTTCTTTGGACACAAAGGGCAATTTAGCATCGTCAATTCACCTAACCTGCACATCTTTGGACTATGGGAGGAAACCGGAGCACCCGGAGGAAACCCACGCACACACGGGGAGAACGGGCAGACTCCGCACAGACAGTGACCCAGCGGGGAATCGAACCTGGGACCCTGGAGTTGTGCTACCGTGCCGTCCACTCTTCTACGTTAGTGCTCATACACCAAACCAGGCCCAGCCCATTCCCAATTACCTCATTCTACCCGACCCCCACATCCCTCTCTTCCCTTTTCCCTCATGTTTGTTTCAGTATAGGATAGAATTGGAGAAGTAATACAAAGAACAAAGAAAAGTACAGCACAGGAACAGGCCCTTCAGCCCTCCAAGCCTGCACCAACCATGCTGTCCGTCTAAACTAAAATCTTCACTTCCGGGGTCCGTATCCTTCTATTCCCATCCTATTCATGTATTTCTCAAGATATGCCTTAAATGTCACTATCGTCCGTGCTTCCAGCACCACCTCCGGCAACGAGTTCCAGGCATCCACTACCCTCTGTGTAAAACAAATTACCTCGTACATCTACTCTAAACCTTGCCCCTCGCACCTTAAACCTATGCCCCCTAGTAATTGACCCCTCTACCCTGGGAAAACAGTCTCTGACTATCCACTCTGTCTATGCCCCTCATAATCTTGTAGACCTCTATCAGGTCGCCCCTCAACCTCCGTCGTTCCAGTGAGAACAAACCGAGTTTATTCAACCGCTCCTCACAGCTAATGTCCTCCATACCAGGCAAAATCCTGGTAAATCTCTTCTGCACCCTCTCTAAAGCCTCCACATCCTTCTGGTAGTGTGGCGACCAGAATTGAACACGATACTCCAAGTGTGGCCTAACTAAGGTTCTATACAGCTGCAACATGACTTGCCAAATTTTTTAACAATGCCCCGGCCAATGAAGGCAAGCATGCCGTATGCCTTTTTGACTACCTTCTCCACCTGTGTTGCCCCTTTCAGTGACCTGTGGTCCTGTACACCAAGATCTCTCTGACTGTCAATACTCTTGAGGGTTCTACCATTCACTGTATATCCCTACCTGTATTTGACCTTCCAAAATGTATTACCTCACATTTGTCCGGATTAAACTCCATCTGCCATCTCGCCTGCAAGTCTCCAAATGATCTAAATCATGCTGTATCCTCTGACAGTCCTCATCGCTATTGACAATTCCACCAATCTTTGTGTCGTCCGCAAACTTACGAATCAGACCAGTTACATTTTCCTCCAAATCATTTATATATTCTACAAACAGCAAAGGTCCCAGCACTGATCCCTGCGGAACACCACTAGTCACAGTCCTCCAATCAGAAAAGCACCCTTCCATTGCTACACTCTGCCTTCTATGACCTAGCCAGTTCTGTATCCATCTTGCCAGCTCACCTCTGATCCCGTGAGACCTCACCTTTTATACCAGCCTGCCATGAGGGACCTTGTCAAAGGCCTTACTAATGTCTATATAGACAACATCCACTGCCTTACCTGCATCAATCATCTTTGTGACCTCCTCAAAAAACTCTATCAAGTTAGTGAGACATGACCTACCCTTCACAAAACCGTGCTGCCTCTCGCTAATACAACCATTTGCTTCCAAATGGGAGTAGATCCTGTCTCGAAGAATTCTCTCCAGTAATTTCCCTACCACTGACGTAAGGCTCACCGGCCTGTAGTTCCCTGAATTATCCTTGCTACCCTAGTTAAACAAAGGAACAACATTGGCTATTCTCCAGTCTTCCGGGACATCACCTGAAGTCAGTGAGGAGCCAAAGATTTCTGTCAAGGCCTTAGCAATTTCCTCTCTAGCCTCCTTCAGTATTCTGGGGTAGATCCCATCAGGCCCTGGGGACTTATCTACCTTGATATTTTTCAAGATGCCCAACACCTCGTCTTTTTGGATCTCAATGTGACCCAGGCTGTCTACACACCCTTCTCCAGACTCAACATCCACCAATTCCTTCTCTTTGGTGAATACTGATGCAAAGTATTAATTTAGTACCTCGCCCATTTCCTCTGCTTCCACACATAAATTCCCTCCCCTGTCCTTCAATGGGCCAACCCTTTCCCTGGCTACCCTCTTGCTTTTTATGTACGTGTAAAATGCCTTGGGATTTTCCTTAACCCTATTTGCCAATGACTTTTCGTGACCCCTTTTAGCCCTCCTGACTCCTTGCTTAAGTTCCTTCCTACTTTCCTTATATTCCACACAGGTTTCGTCTGTCCCCAGCCTTCTAACCCTGACAATGCCTCCTTTTTCATTTTGACGAGGCCTACAATATCTCTCGTTATCCAAGGATCCCGAAATTTGCCATATTTATCCTTCTTCCTCACAGGAACTTGCCGGTCCTGAATTCCTTTCAACTGACATTTGAAAGCCTCCCACTTGTCAGATGTTGATTTACCCTCAAACATCCACCCCCAATCTATGTTCCTCAGTTCCCGCCTAATATTGTTATAATTTGCCTTCCCCCAATTTATCACATTCACCCGAGGACCACTCTTATCCTTGTCCACTAGCGCTTTAAAACTTACTGAATTGTGGTCACTGTTTCCGAAATGCTCCCCTACTGAAACTTCTACCACCTGGCCGGGCTCATTCCCCAATACCAGGTCCAGTACAGCCCTTTCCCTCGTTGGACTATCTACATATTGTTTTAAGAAGCCCTCCTCCATGCTCCTTACAAACTCTGCCCCGCCAAGCCCCCAGCACTAAGTGAGTCCCAGTCAATATTGGGGCAGTTAAAGTCTCCCATCACAACAACCCTGTTGCTTTTACTCCTTTCCAAAATCTGTCCACCTATCTGCTCCTCTATCTCCCGCTGGCTGTTGGGAGGCCTGTAGTAAACCCCCAACATTGTGACTGCACCCTTCTTATTCCTGATCTCTACCCATCTAGCCTCGCTGCCCTCTGAGTTGTCCTCCCACAGTACAGCTGTGATATTCTCCCTAACCAGTAGCGCAACTCCTCCACCCCTTTTACATCCCCCTCTATCCTGCCTGACACATCTAAATCCTGGCATGTTTAGCTGCCAAACCTGTGCTTCCCTCAACCAGGTCTCTGTAATGGCAACAACATCATAATTCCAAGTACTAATCCAAGCTCTATGTTCATCTGCTTTACCTGTTATACTTCTTGCATTAGTGCCATAGTGGCCCTATTCCCTAGTTCTCTCTCAATTTTTGCACCTTCTGACCTATTGCTCCGGTACCCCCCCCCCCCCCCCCCCCCCCCCCCCCCCCGCCATACTAGTTACAACACTCCCGTGTGACACTAGCAAACCTCGCGGCCAAGGTATTTATTTATGTCTCTCCAGTTTAGATGCAACCCCTCCTTCTTATACAGGTCACACCTGCCCTGGAAGAGCTCCCAGTGGTCCAGATAACTGAAACCCTCCCTCCTACACCAGCTGTTTAGCCACGTGTTTAGCTGCTCTATCTTCCTATTTCTAGCCTCACTAGCACGTGGCACAGGGAGTAATCCCGAGATTACAACCCTTGAGGTCCTGTCTTTTAACCTTCTGCCTAGCTCCCTGAACTCCTGCTGCAGGACCTCATCCCCCTTCCTGCCTATCTCGTTAGTACCAATATGCACCACGACCTCTGCCTGTTTGCGCTCCCGCTTCAGGATGCCCATTACCCGTTCTGAGACATCCTGGACCCTAGCACCAGGAAGTCAACATACCATCCTGGAGTCTCTTTCACATCCACAGAAGTGCCTATCTGTGCCCCTGACTATAGAGTCCCCTATGATATGGCTCTTCTGTGCTTTGACCCTCCCTGCTGAACATCAGAGCCAACCGTGGTGCCACTGCTCTGGCTGCTGCTGTTTTTCCCTGATAGGCTATTCCCCCCAACAGAATCCAAAGAGGTAGACCTGTTCGAGAAGGGGACAACCACAGGGGATTCCTGCACTGACTGCCTGCCCCTTCTGGTGGTCACCCATTTCTCTGCCTGCACCTTGGGTGTGACCACATTTATATAACTGCTATCTATGACGCTTTCCGCCACCTGCATGCTCCTAAGTGCATCCAACTGCTGCTCCAACCGAACCATGTGGTCTGTGAGGAGTCCCAGTTGGGTGCACTTTCTGCAGATGAAGCCATCCGGAATGCTGGAAGCCTCCTGGACCTGCCAAATCTCACAGTCAGAGCACTGCACCCCTCTAATTAACATTGTGTTAATTAATTAGTAAATTTAATTTAAAAATAATTTTTTTAAAAATAAAAAATGTTACTGTTAACTATATGTTTCCTAGCACTAGAATTTACTATAAATGTAAATGCTAAATACAGTACTCCCTGGTCTCTGGCTTAGATACCCCTTTAACTTATGATTGAGTAATTAATTAATTATGTTTAATTAGTTTAACAATGTTTAATTTTTAAATTTAGTGCAGATTCCCTACCAGCCAATCAGGTCACAGCTTTCCTGTGATGCCACTTTTCAGCGCCCCCCCACCCCCCCCCCCCCCCCCCCACCCCCCCAGTCGGATCACTCAGAATAGCAGAATATCTGTCACTTACCTGTTCCCAAGCTGTTCCCCGGCTCTCTCTCGCTCCTGCTCCCGAAAATGAAGGCCGCTGGAACCTGTGGGTAAGATTTTATATCACCTACCTTCCCAGGGGGCTCCCTGGTTTTCTCCCTGCTTCCCGGAATGCACTCTGGATCTCTCCTTGCAGATTACCAGTTACAAAGCCAAACGAAGGAAACAGAACAAAAAGGAAAACAGCATCTCCTCCGACTCAGCGCCAAATTACCACACTGCCCAAATTATGAAGTTCCAATTCCCACTCTGGCTGTGTCTTACTCACTCAGGATGTGCCTCCTTCACCTGCGCAAAGCTAATGAAATGGGCCATTACCCGGCGTATTATAATCTAGATTGGGGATAGAGAGAGAAGAGGAGAAAGCATTCTAAAATAGATCAGTGTTAAAACTTGTATTATTTAAATAAAATAGCAGGAAGCACCTGGAATACAATGCTTTCCCCATCCAATCTTCTTAAGTCAGACCAGTGGTAATAGAACATAGAACATAGAACGTACAGTGCAGAAGGAGGCCATTCGGCCCATCAAGTCTTCACCGACCCACTTAAGCCCTCACTTCCACCCTATCCCCGTAACCCAATAACTCCTCCTAACCTTTTTTGGTCACTAAGGGCAATTTATCACGGCCAATCCACCTAACCTGCACGTCTTTGGACGGTGGGAGGAAACCGGAGCACCCGGAGGAAACCCACGCAGACACGGGGAGAACGTGCAGACTCCGCACAGACAGTGACCCAGCGGGGAATCGAACCTGGGACCCTGGCGCTGTGAAGCCACAGTGCTAATCACCTGTGCTACCGTGCTTCCCCACAGGACCCTAACTGCACTACTGGAGGGGTTAGCACTCCAATCATTGAGGCCTACACATCCCCCAGCACAACAGAACCATTCCTTACCCGCTCTTCCACAGCACTTTGAAATGGAAGTGCCCACTCGTTCCTCTTGCAGCCTCAGCGGTGGTCAGCTCGACAGAGCTACTGGCCCTTCTACTGGGCAGGCAATCTGGAGGGGCAACTTGACCTTCTTAGGTAAGCGGGTGCTGACGGGAAGATCACTGTCGAGGTTTTGCTGGACACCCACGCAGGTTCAGGCCTAACAACATGCCCCAATTGCAAGACTCACCTCTTGACAACAGCGTGGTCTGCTTCAGTATCTGAGGAGTCACGGATGGTGCTGAACATTGTGAAATCATCAGCGAACATCCCCACCAGTGAGCATCCCCATATCTGACCTTATGTTGGAAAGGAGTTTTTCAGAATGGAGATCTGTAACTAATGTTGTTCCACAGGGACCAGTGCTGGAACCTCTGTTGTTTGTAATATATATAATATCCCGTAACAGCCTCCCCGAACAGGCGCCAGAATGTGGCGACTAGGGGCTTTTCACAGTAACTTCATTTGAAGCCTACTTGTGACAGTAAGCGATTTTCATTTCATTTCATTTTCATTTCAAATGATCAGGAAGAAAGTCGAGATGGTCTGGTTAGCAATTTTGCAGATGACACTAAGAGTTGCAGAGAATACAGCAGAATATAGGTAGATTGGAGGGTTGGGCAGATGGAGTTCAATCCGGATAAATGCCAGGTGATGCATTTTGGAAGATCAAATTCAGGGTCTGAATTATACAGTAAATGGCAGAACCCTTAAGAGCGTTGACATACAGAGGGATCTGGGCGTTCAGGTCCATAGTTCCATAAAGTGGCAATGCAGGTGGATAAGATGGTCAAGAAGACATACGGTATGCTTGCCTTCATCGGCCAGGGCATTGAGTACAAGAATCGGCAGGTCATTTTACAGTTGTATAAAAGTTTAGTTCGGCTACATGTGGAATATTGAATGCAGCTCTGGACTCCACACTGCCAGAAGGATGCGGATGTTTTGAAGAGAGTGCAAATAAAGTTTACCAGGATGTTGCCTACTCTGAAGGGTGTTAGCTATGAGGAGAGGCTGAATAAACTCGGATTGCTTTCGCTGGGAAGACGGGGGCTGAGGGGAGACCTGATTGAGATCCACAAAATTACGAGAGGTATCGAAAGGGTTCAAGGTGAGAGGGGGAAGTTTAGGGGAGATGTGCGGGGAAAGCTTTTAACCCAGAGGGTGATGGGTTGCCAGTGGAGGTGGTGGAGGCAGGCACGATAGCAACATCAAGATGTGTCTTGATAGACACATGAACGGTTGGAGAATGGAGGGATGCAAATCGTTTGCGCAGTAAGTAGCAGGTCTAAATAAGGAACCTGGATCGGCGCAGGCTTGGTGGGCAGAAGGGCCTGTGCTGTAATGTTCTTTGTTCTTTGAAGGTCATTGATGAAGCAACTGAAGATGGTTGGGCCTGGGACACATAATCAAACTCAGAACAACTGAACACTACAATGTTTCCATACGCCTTCTGTTATTGTCTTTCTAGTTGGGAGCGGTTGCGAGTTGCTGCAATGCATCTTGTAACTGATGCACACAGCTGCCACAATCATTCTCTCTGTACCACTAATGTTTAAACTGGTGAATGAGGAAAGACTTAGTTGACATCGGAGACTGGTTAACATTTAGTTGAGACAGATAAATCTAATGCAGTTTGCATAAATCCAATCAAAATGGGTTAGCAGGCAGACAGTTAAATTCATGCACCAAAGATTAGAGTGCCTACAGTACAGTCCCATGTGCACCACCTTAACCCTGAGGATAACCGGTGTTAAAGAAACCTGTTAACCCACAGGTGAAAATATTGCACGCAGCAATTTTAACATGCATCTCTCAAGTTTCTTAACTTTAAAGTGGAAAAGGTAATTTTTAGTATTTGTGATAGAATCATAAACTCGTTCTTTAAAAGCACATTTTGCTCCAATAAAGTGTCTTGTTGAATTCTTCCTACCAAAACCGATTGCAACCGTGATGATAGATGCTTCTTCAAGTTCAGTGAGGTAATGAAGAATGTTACTTTCCTGACACTGAAAGGAAGTGCAGGCTAATTTTATGTGTGGGCATTTTTTTAAAAACCAGTTTGCAGTCTATCAATAGGATTGTTACATTTTTCAATCAATTAAAAATGTCTAAATGAGAGTATAGGTATAGATCAAACAAAGGGCAACTTTCCAATCCAATTGGCCAGTGCAAAGGTTTTGGTGACAGATTGACAGAATGACCTTTACAGTGACTTTATGAGCAGTGAAAGTTATTGATAAAATCCTGTCGTCCTCAAGTTGAGAGCATTGCGAGTCAAGTCAAAGTTTGGCTATGGTTTAATTTTTAATAACTACAGGAGACATCAAGGTATATTACAGCTGTAAGGTTCATTTTATGAGCTGAACAGAGAACCCGTCCAATATGTCAATTACACGCATTGTTTTTAATAAAAAAAAGTACAATTTACTTGTCGCAAATATCCTTGATTTATCCGGCAGGATGGGTTTTATTGGAACAAGGTTTGGTTTTAACAAGCCCAATCCTCGGAGGTCGATTCTAAGGCTTTGTTAATATGTTAATGAGTGGTTTAACACCTGCTGAAGGTTTCCTCTGTAAAATTGGTTATTGATTAATGCGACAGACATCGGGACTAAACGTATTCAGGATTCTTCAACAGCCTCCAACGAAAAGTTAAAAATTTGAAAATGAAACTCTTCCGGTGAAGCTTGCAGGGTTTCTCCCCAGTCACATCAGCTGCCACCATCGGCCCTCAGAACCCATTTCAAGTCCCAGCATCTCCCCCCTCGACATTGCTGCCCATGAGTCTGACAGGGCCCCAAATTTATTTCTCTGATCCGGTAAGCTGCCTCCATGGATACGACCAGCGGCTCACCCCGGGATATGGAGGCCGAGCCTGAAAACCAATGGCTCTCTATAGCTGGGGGATCTTATTTCCAACGCAGTGCAGAGTCGAGATCCCCCAAACAGCCAGGCCTCAATCCTGCTCTGAAATAGGGGCCGGAATTCTCCGGTCGTTGGGATTCTCTTTCAACGCACCCCCAACCGTAGGTTGCTGGGGTGGGGGAGGGGGGTGGGGGTGGTGGTGGGGGGGGGGGGGGGGCGGCTTGGTATGCGTTCAATGGGAAATCCGATTGACAAGCAGTGGGAAGAGACAATCCTGCCCCAGAGTGAACGGCGCCCCGCTGAGTAACACGCGGCTGGGAAAACGGAGAATCCCGCTCACGGTGTCACCTGTGGAACCACAGACACGCATAAAAATAAGGCAAAGAGACAGATAGCGAGAGGGCACGCCCTGGTGAGAAAGAAGAATGAATGGTTCCATCGTTCACTTTCCCTGCTGAGCCGATATCCTCGCGGGTGTCTGGCAATGCATCGTGTGACATTGTCAGGAACCTGGTCAGCACAGAATTTAAAAAGGGCTGAGAGGGAATCATTTTTAATTTTAAAAACTCAAGAAAAGCTGAAAAACAAACCACACAAGGCATCGCTGATGAACGGGGAACAGCCCCAGACAATGGGTGCCTGTCTGTGTACCCAAGATGTTAACCCACTCATTGTCTTTTCACATGCTGAATCGGCCTGTTCTTTCATGGTGGATCCCACATGGAATGTGAAGCAGAAAGCATTGGAAATGCAGTGGAAATAGGGGGAGGAAAGGACAGACTGATATCTTCATGTCATAGCAGGTGACGGACCCCTGACCAAAATTTACCCTATCGAGCATGTTTTCCCACACTGTGGGTCGTGAGTCCCAGTTAGGCAGCAGGATGTGATTTGGGTGTCTGACGCAGCAATGGCGCCAGCAAGACCCCTTGAGGATCTACTTTCTGAGGCCCGACCCTGTAAAAAGGCAGAGGGCGGGGGGCCTAACTTTGAAATTCCAACAGCAATAAACCTCCCCACCCTCACCAACCAACAACTCTTTTATCATCATCACCAACGAATGTGCCCCTCCCTCAATTTTCACTCTGGGGTCACGCAAAGACTGAGGCAGTAAAATGGGGTCACATTGTGAAAAGACTTGGGATGCATTGCTCTAGTGTGGGATGGCCACATCCTGTAAAACAGAAACTTTACGCATTCCTTTGAAGGGAAAAGAAGATGAAAATCTTGTAGCCCATGGGAACATAGAACAAACAGTGCAGAAGGAGGCCATTCGGCCCATCGCATCTGCACCTAGCCACTTAAGCCCTCACTTCCACCCTATCCCCGTAACCCAATAACCCCTCCTAACCTTTTTTGGTCACTAAGGGTAATTTATCATGGCCAATCCACCTAACCTGCACGTCTTTGGACTGTGGGAGGAAACCCACACAGACACGGGGAGAACGTGCAGACTCCGCACAGCCAGTGACCCAGCGGGGAATCGAACCTGGGACCCTGGAGCTATGAAGCCACAGTGCCAATCACTTGTGCTACCGTGCCGCCCAAAGGATTGGATTTTTTTTTCAGCCCCCAATAATCAGGATAATTTCCTCAACAAGTCATAACCAAATCACTTCGCTACGTTCCCATCTGAATCTTTAAATGGAAACCCTTGAACAACACAACAACATAACAAATATCGATGAGATTGCCAAGAAAAATAAAGAAACTTAGTAAAGAATTAAGGGCGGCACGGTAGCACAGTGGTTAGCACTGCTGCCTCACACCTCCAGGGTCCCGGGTTGAATTCCTGCCTCGGGTGACTGTCTGTGTGGAGTTAGCACTTTCTCCCCGTGCATCCATGGGTTTACTCCGGGTGCTCCGGTACCCTCCCACAGTCCAAAGAAGTAATCCTTATTAGAAATAATCTTTATTATTGTCACAAGTAGGCTTACATTAACACTGCAATGACGTTACGGTGAAAATCCCCTCGTCGCCACATTCCGGCGCCTGTTCGGGGACACAGAGGGAGAATTCAGAATGTCCAAATTACCTAAGAAGCCGGTCTTTTAGGACTAGTGGGAAGAAACCGGAGCAGCCGGATGAAACCTACGCAGACACAGAATCATAGAATCATAGAATGTACAGTGCAGAAGGAGGCCATTCGGCCCATCGAGTCTGCACTGGTTCTTGGAAAGAGCACCCTCCCCAAGGTCCACACCTCCACCCTATCCCCATAACCCAGTAACCCCACCCAACACAAAGGGCAATTTTTTGGACACTATGGGCAATTTAGCATGGCCAATCCACCTAACCCGCACATCTTTGGACTATGGGAGGAAACCGGAGCACCCGGAGGAAACCCACGCACACACGGGGAGAACATGCAGACACGGCACAGACAGTGACCCAAGCTGGAATCAAACCTGGGACCCTGGCGCTGTGAAGCAACAGTGCTAACCTCTGTGCTACCGTGTGCAGGTTAGGTGGAGTGGCCATGCTACATTACCCCCACATGTCTAAAAAGGGTAGGTGGGGTTACTGGGTTACGGGGATAGGGTGAAGGTGTGGGCTTAAGTAGGGTGCTCTAACCAAGGGCTGGTGCAGACTCGATGGGCCGAATGGCCTCCTTCTGCACTGCAAATTCTATCATTCTAAATAATTAATGAAATTTCTATATCTGAAATGGAACAAGATGCCAATGGGAGCATCTGAACTTCCAAATCAGCTGCACACTGGGAGGGCTCATTGCAATGAGATTCAGTTACTTACTGGTCCAACTATTCACCTCAACCCTTGATGCCCCCATCTAGCACCGCCCACCGCTCTCAGGAGAATGGGAAGTACAGTAAAGGGAATGAATAGGCAGGCTAAATGAAATGCATTAGGAGCTGAGATTAGCACAAGTCTGCCTGGAGCTTTAATGCATTTATTCCAGATGCATGCGCGCTACAATTAATGTCTCAACCTCTCTTCCAAAAAGGTAAAACTTATTCTCAGTGATGTTAACTGGTACAAAGCTGAGTACGTCAACAAGAGCCAGCAGTAATCCTGAGCTGCAGAAGTGACGAGAGCTTTATCAGCCGTATTTCCCCTTAACTGATGTTGTATGGCAGTTAAGTAATTATGGAGAGCAAACTAGCAACCCAGAAGTCATTGCTACTGAAGCCAATTTTTACTCTGCCTCACATTTATTTGCAGAGTGAAACATTACAAGCACATATCTCCGGACTCTACTTCCTGCGGCTGTAGTAAGTGTCTCTTTGTACTCTTTTAGATATACCCAATAAAATAGGCTAATCAAATAAGTAAATTAATCAAATTGACAGCCCCTTAAAGGGGCAGTGGAACAGGGAAAAAAAACTCTGGAGGGTTCACCTCTCTCCCCACCGAGTGTTCAAGGATCAGGAGCTTGGCGCTGAGGTGCAGCCAAACATTGAAGAGCAGCCCCCTCAAGTAATGAGAGAGGGGCTGCAACCTCTGTCAATCTACATACACGTCGAACATGGAGCCCCTCAACGCCACAGGAAGACACGTATCTCTTCATTTCTTTCCCCTCTATTTAAAGGGAAAGTAACTGAAAACAACAACAACCTTAAAAGAAACTTACAACATTTTTAATTAAAATGTGGTTCGGGGCGGGGGGAGGGTCAGCGATGCACCCCAGCGGTGAGACTTTATGGCCGTCATTCTCTGACCCCCCCCAGCGGGTCAGAGAATGGCCGTTGGCCGCCGTGAATCCCGCCCCCGCCGGTTGCCGAAGTCTCCGGTACCGGATATTCGGCGGGGGCGGGAATCGGGCCACGCCTGTTGGCGGGCCCCCCCGCTGGATTCTCCGGCCCAGATCGGCCGAAGTCCCGCCGATAAATTGCCTGTCCCGCCGGCGTAAATTAGAGTACCTATTTACCGGCGGGACAAGGCGGCGTGGGCGGACTCCGGGGTCCTGGGGGGGTCGTGGGGCGATCTGACCCCGGGGGGTGCCCCCACGGGCGGGCCTGTGCCATGGGGGCACTCTTTCCCTTCCGCCTCCGCAACGGTCTCCACCATGGCGGAGGCGGAAGAGACTCTCCCCACTGCGCATGCGCGGGAAGCTTTCAGCGGCCGCTGACGCTCCCGCGCATGCGCCGCCCCGACATGTCATTTCCGCGCCAGCTGGCGGGGCAACAAAGGCCGTTTCCGCCAGCTGGCGGGACGGAAATCCCTCCGCCGCCGGCCTAGCCCCTCAATGTTGGGGCTCAGCCCCCAAAGATGCGGAGCATTCCGCACCTTTGGGCGGCACGATGCCCATCTGATTGGCGCCGTTTTGGGCGCCAGTCGGCGGATATTGCGCCGTTTGGGGAGAATTTCGCCCCAGATGTGCCAAATTAAACTCCAATGAATGGTCCGCACCTGCATACAATTAAACACAACTAGTGTATAATTGGGCAGCACAGTGGCACAGGGTTAGCACTGTTGCTTCACAGCGGCAGGGTCCTGGGTTGATTCCTGGCTTGGGTCACTGTCTGTGGGGAATCTGCATGTTCTCACTGTGTCTGCGTGGGTTTCCTCCGGGTGCTCCGGTTTCCTCCCACAAGTCCCGAAAGTCCACAGCAGATGGTGAAATTTGAATTCAATAAAAATCTGGAATTTAAAGTTTTAAGGTGACCATGAAACTATGTTTGCTTGTTGTAAAAACCCATCTGGTTCTGTAATGTCCTTTAGGAAAGGAAATATGTTGTCCTACATGTGACTCCAGACCCACAGCAGTGACATCCACAGCCCATGAACAAATGAAAAATAAAAATTAATAAAATAATTAACACACATCATGGGAAATAGGGTGTGGCAAATCAGTGGACTTGCTCGTTCTACTGATTCAGTTTTATCCATTAGGAAGTAAACCTGTCATCGCTCCCGGAGTCTGGACGACACAGGACTCGTGCCACACACTGAGAGGTTGACTCTTCATATCCTTTAAATGCATCACTTAGTAAGAAGGCCAAACACTTCACCCCACGGCAAAATTCAAAGCAACACCCATATGTACGTTGGACCAAGTAGTCTGCCCAACAGGCTTTGCATGGTCAGGGAGATGAATAATGAGGTGTCGTGGAACAATGCACATTCATTCTCCTCTATGAACTTTTTGAGACACAAGTCTCTTGCATTGATACAGTGCCTTCAACAGACCAAGATCTTCACAAGAGCGCTATCAGGCAAGATTTGACAATGAGCCACAAAAGACGATACGAGGGTGGACGGCCAAACTCTTTGTCGAAGAGGTAGGTTTTAAGCAGTGCCTTAAAAGGAGGAGGGAGAAGTAGAGAGCTCTGGAGAGAGATTTTGAGAGCTCAGGGTCTCGGCCACTGATGTCACAGCGGTGAGGCAGAGGACCATGCAAGAGGCTAGAACTGGAGAAACACAGAGTTCACTGAGCGTTGCAGAGTTGGATGAGGCTGCAAGAACAATCAGCACAGAGGAGCGGTTGAATAAACTCGGTTTGTTCTCACTGGAAGGGCGGAGGTTGAGGGGCGACCTGATAGAGGTCTACAAAATTATGAGGGGCGTAGACAGAATGGATAGTCAGAGGCTTTTTCTCAGGGTAAAGGGGTCAATTACTAGGGGGCATAGGTTTAAGGTGCGAGGGGCAAGGTTTAGAGGAGATGTACGAGGCAAGTGTTTTACACAGCGGGTAGTGGGTGCCTGGAACTCGCTGCTGGAAGAGGCGGTGGAAGCAGGGACGATAGTGACATTTAAGGGGCATCTTGACAAATACATGAATAGGATGGGAATAGAGGGATACGGACCCAGGAAGTGTAGAAGATTGTAGTTTAGTCGGGCAGCATGGTCGGCACGGGCTTGGAGGGCCGAAGGGCCTGTTCCTGTGCTGTACTTTTCTTTGTTCTTTGTTCTAATCCCAAAATGCCTGTGCACAAGTCGAGCTAACATCTTGTAACATCACTGACATATTTCCAGTAATGTCAGATAAATTAAGAGCAATCCATGAACTGCTCAATATGGCTGCTGAAATATTCAGCAAGCCATTAAATTTTTAATAATAATAGACGTTGGCTGCTCTAATATTAGTGTGCTGTTCCATAAGACTACTTTAATAGCCTGTAATACTGGCCTTATGCCACGGAGATGAGTTTTATTTGGTATAAATTGCACCACTCATATTAGTTTTCTGAATTACATTAGCTTAATTAATTGGATAAAAAGTTATACTAATGGTGCCATTAGTGCTTTACCCAGCCTGATATTACTGGGAGAGATAAGCCCAAGGTAATGTTGGCAAGTGCCCCGGTAAGGACAATGTCAACTTGCCACAGGGAAAATTATGGGATTAGGTCCCACTTCAAGATTTAAGATACAGAGGGCGCGATCTAGTGGGCTCGTTGCCCGGCTCAGGACATGACAAGGCCAGTAGGCTTTTAGCGAGATTTATGATGCTGGGCAATTGGAGAGTTTCCCAGGTGATCAGGGGCCGCTGAGTTGTTCAGAATTCGGGGCAGGATGGTACTCCAGCACTCCCGATGCCACCAGAGCCCCATGTCACTGCCACCACCCTGATGGTGCCAGGGAACCAGGATGGCAGTGCCAAGGTGCTCAGATGGCATCTTTCCCATGCCGGGGATCAGGCCCGGGCATGCCCTGCCCTTATGTGGTGGGGTACAGGGGGGGGGGGGGCTCGAGGATCCCCTAATTGTTAAGATGGAGCTCTGGGCTGTCCGCAGGATGGGGGGGGGGGTCCGGAGATCGAGGTGGCATTTAAAAATGGCTCAGCTCACCAGTGCAGGAAATGAGCCTAAGTGCGGCCTCGGAGGGACGCGAAAATGAAGCAGCATCCCATTTAATAGCGGGGGTCGTTTAAAGCACCCCTTTAAATGCACACAAAATGGGACTCTCTTTTATTTCCATTAAACTGCGCGCACAATTTCTGCTCATACCTCTGCAAGATACTCGAGGCTTGTTGTGTACTTGTAGTTGCTTTCCATCAGGCTAGATGCATGTTCAGCGGTGTTGTAAGAAATGTGGAGAATTTTCCTGCCGACTTGGCCAACATCACTTCCTGAGCTATCACCACCAAAACAAGATTAAATTCCCACTCGTCTCACTGTTGGTTGAATCTTCCTGTGCACCATATGGCTGTCACCATTGCACACTCGACAACAGTAGGGCAGCACGGTAGCATAGTGGCTAGCACTGTGGCTTCACAGCTCCAGGGTCCCAGGTTCGATTCCAGGCTTTGGTCCGCTTCTGTGCGGAGTCTGCACGTTCTCCCCGTGTCTGCGTGGGTTTCCTCCGGGTGCTCTGGTTTCCTCCTACAGTCCAAAGATGTGCAGGTTAGGTGGATTGGCCATGATAAATTGCACTTTGTGTCCAAAAATGGTTAGGTGGGGTTACGGGAATAGGGTGGAGGTGTGGGCTTAGGTAGGGCGCTCTTTCCAAGGGCTGGTGCAGACTCGATGGGCTGAATGGCCACCTTCTGCACTGTAAATTCTATGATTCTATGAATTCTATGAACAGACACCATATTTAGAATACCTCATTGTACATTAAAGTTTTTTCAAAGACACCCAACAAAACATGACATAAATCTAAATCATTCTTTATTTGACTTCCCATAGATTTATTTTCCTTTCTGTATCACTGAGAAGAGGCGTGGTGCCGAAGCTTTTCGACTTGCACTCATCAGGACAAATGCAAGAATACCAAATTTCAACCAGTCACTTTATACTACGGGAGCAAAAGGGATGCTGACGAGTGGGTAAGTCAACTCTGATTGGCCTAGACGCTGCCATGGAGAAAGCAATGGGTTACCATAGGCTCCCCACGCCCCCAGGTAATTCAAAATTTCTGGGTAATTTCCCTTTCTCTCCTGTTGTTTAATGAGGCTCCATTTCCCACATTCCTTCAACGCCTCTCCTAGGGCTTAATTTCCAGACACGAGCTTGGACGATGAGTGTCATCTAAGAATGGAAATTGGATCCAAAACTGGAAGCAGGTTTGAACTTTGAGTGCATGGTGATCTGGAGCAGGGAAATGGGTTGACGTGCCTCACCCCAGGTACCACATAAAGTGACGCAGGAGTCAAGCCTGGACCTTTCATGAACCCAAAATCACTCCAAATTCAAAAGATTCATTGGCCACTTAATCAGGAAGTTAGTAATCTCCTGATGATCATCCATTAAACTGGAAATTAATGCTATCATTTTCTCCTTTTTTTCCCCGGTTACAGGGTATTTTCATTACTGCTAACCTCAAAATGTAGAACGGCTCAGCCATTCCCAATCTGAGGAGTAAATAAACGTGCAACATTAATAGCCGCATATCAATAAAAACAGCAGCAAACATGGTCCACTGATATTTATACTGTGCATTTAACATAACTGAAAGCGGACTTCCGGGTGCGGCGATGACCAGCTAAGTCGCACGTTTCGGCACCTCCCGTTTTAACGGACTTTTGGGCTCTTATCGGGAGCCCCAACGGCAATTTTCGAAGGCGAAACCCACTGTGAGGCGACATAGAAGGGAGTCCCCCCCGGATGTGAATGGACATAAGAGATAATAGTGGCCAGATTGCGGAGGATCCTCTGGAGCAGCGGCGAAGAAGGGAAGTGAGAAGCAAGATGGCGGTGGAGGGAGGCCAGTTGGTATGGGGCCTGGAACAGCAGGAGTTCCTCCGGCGATGTGTGGAGGAGCTGAAGAAAGAGGTGCTGGCGCCGATGCTGCAGGCGATTGAGGGGTTAAAGGAGGCGCAGAAGACCCAAGAGATGGAGCTCCGTGGAGTGAAGGCAAAAGCTCCCGAAAATGAGGACGAGATACAGGGCTTGGTGGTGAAGATGGAGACGCACGAGGCACTGCATAAGAGGTGTATGGAGAGACTGGAAGCCCTGGAAAATAGCTCGAGGAGGAAGAACTTAAGAATCTTGGGTCTTCCCGAAGGGGCAGAGGGAGCAGACGTTGGGGCGTATGTGAGCACGATGCTCCATGCCCTAATGGGAGCTGAGGCCCCGACGGGCCCCCTGGAAGTGGAGGGAGCGTATCGAGTCCTCGTGAGAAGACCAAAGGCAGGAGAAATACCTCGAGCAATAGTGGTGAGGTTCCACCGCTACAAGGACAGGGAGATGGTCCTGAGATGGGCGAAAAAGACACGGAGCAGCAGGTGGGAGAACGCGGTGATCCGCATGTATCAGGATTGGAGTGCGGAGGTGGCGAGAAGGAGGGCGAGTTTCAATCGGGCCAAGGCGGTGCTCCACAAGAGGAAAGTGAAGTTCGGAATGTTGCAGCCGGCAAGACTGTGGGTTACACTCCAGGGTAAACACCAGTACTTCGAGACGGCAGAAGAGGCGTGGACATTTATCGAAGAGGAGAAGTTGGACTAGATTGGAGAAAGAGTGTTTGAAATGAAGTAGTGAGGTGGTGGCAAGGGACTGTGAATCAGATGGGGGGAAAAATTTTCTTTCCCCTCGAAGGGGGGTACACGAAGAAATGTGGGCGCCGGTGGGGAAGGGGAGGGGGAAGGAGAGAGGGAGCTGCGCCATCAGGGGCGGGGCCGAGAGGGAGGCGCGGGCTTTGTCCCCGCGCTATGGAAATTGTGGCAGGAAAAGAGGGGGACTCACATGATGGGAGGCTAAGGATAAACGGGGGAAGCCGAGGTCAGCCAGAGTTTGCTGACTTCCGGAAGCAATATGGGGGAGCAACTAAGCTAGAGAGGGATCTAGTGGGGGGGAGGGGGGGGGGGTTAACTGGGTTGCTGTTGCTAAGGGGATGGGGGAGCTGTTACGAGATGGGATGGTCGGGACGGGAGGGTGCCGTCTGGGGGACAAGCGGTTGCATGGGAACCGGGTGAGGAGCTGGTCTAAAAAAGGGGATGGCTAGTCGACAAGGGGGGGGGGGGGGGGGGGTAAAGAGCCCCCCAACCCGGTTGATCACGTGGAACGTGAGAGTGTTGAATGGGCCGATTAAGAGGGCAAGGGTACTTGCGCACCTAAAGAAGCTAAAGGCAGACGTGGTCACGCTTCAGGAGACGCACCTGAAACTGGCGGATCAGGTCAGATTAAGGAAAGGATGGGTGGGACAGGTATTCCACTCGGGCTTGGATACGAAAAATAGAGGGGTGGCAATACTGGTGGGGAAACGGGTATTGTTCGAGGACAGTGGGGGTAGATACGTGATGGTGAGTGGCAGACTGCAAGGTGAGGCGGTGGTGCTGGTGAATGTATATGCCCCGAACTGGGATGACGCGAACTTTATGAAGCGTATGTTGGGGCGCATCCCGGACCTGGAGGTGGGAAAGTTGGTAATGGGGGGGGACTTCAACACGGTGCTGGACCCAGGGCTGGACCGGTCCAGATCTAGGACCGGGAGGAGGCCGGCAGCGGCCAAGGTGCTTAAGGGCTTTATGGAGCAGATGGGAGGAGTGGATCCCTGGAGATTTACTAGGCCAAGGAGTGAAGAGTTTTCCTTCTTCTCCCATGTCCACAAAGTGTACTCCCGGATAGACTTCTTTGTCCTGAGAAGGGCGCTGATCCCGAAGGTGGCAGGAACGGAGTATTCGGCTATAGCCATTTCAGATCATGCCCCACATTGGGCAGATCTGGAAGTAGGAGAGGAAAAGGAACAGCGCCCACTCTAGAGATTAGATATGGGACTGTTGGCGGACGAGGGGGTATGTGTAAGGGTGAGGGGATGTATTGAAAGGTACCTAGAGATTAATGATGACGGAGAGGTCCAGGTGGGAGTGGTCTGGGAGGCACTGAAGGCGGTGGATAGAGGGGAGCTGATCTCCATAAGGGCCCATAAGGGGAAACAAGAGGGTAAAGAAAGGGAGAGATTGTTGAGGGAGATTTTGAGGGTGGATAGGCAATATGCGGAGGCTCCAGATGAAGGGCTATACAGGGAAAGACGGAGATTGCACATGGACTTTGACTTGTTGACCACGGGTAAGGCGGAGGCACAATGGAGGAAGGCACAGGGAGTGCAGTATGAATATGGAGAGAAGGCGAGCTGGCTGCTGGCCCAACAACTTAGGAAGAGGGGGCGGCGAGAGAGATCGGAGGGGTTAGAGACGAGGAGGGAAAGATGGAACAGGGAGCGGAGAGGGTGAACGGGGTGTTTAAGGTATTTTACGAGAGGCTATATAAGGCTCAACCCCCGGAAGGGAAAGAGGGAATGATGCGTTTCCTAGACCAGCTGGAGTTCCCGAAGGTTGAGGAACAGGAGATGACAGGACTGGGAGCGCAGATTGAGGTGGAGGAGGTGGTAAAAGGAATTGGGAACATGCAGGCAGGGAAGGCCCCGGGACCGGATGGGTTCCCGGTGGAGTTCTATAGGAAATACGTGGACCTGCTGGCCCCACTTCTGACGAGAACCTTTAATGAGGCTAGGGAAAGGGGGACACTACCCCCGACGATGTCGGAGGCGACGATATCGCTGATCCTGAAAAGAGACAAAGACCCGCTGCAGTGCGGGTCATACAGGCCTATCTCCCTCCTGAACGTAGATGCCAAGCTTTTGGCCAAGGTGATGGCGACGAGGATAGAGGACTGTGTCCCTGGGGTGGTGCATGATGATCAAACGGGGTTTGTTAAAGGGAGGCAATTGAATGCTAATATATGGAGGCTGCTGGGGGTGATGATGATGCCCCCACCGGAGGAGGAGGCGGAAATAGTGGTGGCGATGGATGCAGAGGAAGCCTTTGATAGAGTGGAGTGGGACTACCTGTGGGAAGTACTGAGGAGATTTGGATTTGGAGAGAGGTTCATTAGATGGGTTCAGCTCCTGTACAGGGCCCCGGTGGCAAGTGTGATTACAAATAGGCAGTGATCTGACCACGTCCGACTATATAGGGGTAGAAGACAGGGATGTCCCCTGTCCCCGTTACTGTTTGCGTTGGCAATTGAGCCACTGGCCCTAGCGCTGAGGGCCTCTAGGAAGTGGAGGGGGGTACTTAGAGGAGGAGAAGAGCATTGGGTGTCATTATACGCGGATGATTTGTTGTTGTATGTCGTGGACCCAGTGGAGGGGATGCCTGAGATAATGCAGACACTCAGGGAGTTTGGAGAATTTTCAGGATATAAATTGAATATGGGGAAGAGAGAACTGTTTGTGATGCACCCCGGGGAACAGGGCAGGGGAATATACGATTTACCGTTGAGGAGGGCAACAAGGGATTTCCGGTATTTGGGGATCCAGGTGGCCAGGAACTGGGGAACCTTGCATAAGCTTAACTTGGCACAACTGGTAGAGCAGATGGAAGAGGACTTTAGGAGGTGGGACATGGTGCCCCTGTCATTGGCGGGCAGGGTGCAGGCGGTTAAAATGGTGGTTCTTCCAAGGTTTCTTTTTGTGTTCCAGTGCCTCCCTGGACTGATTACAAAGGCCTTTTTTAAGAAGGCGGACAAGTGTATTATGAGCTTTGTGTGGGCCGGAAAGACCCCAAGAGTAAAGAGGGGGTTCCTGCAACGCAGTAGGGACAGAGTGGGACTGGCACTGCCGAGTCTAAGTGATTATTATTGGGCCGCCAGCGTGTCAATGATATGTAAATGGATGAGGGAAGGGGAAGGAGCGGCGTGGAAAAGACTGGAGATGGCGTCCTGTAGGGGAACTAGCCTAAAAGCACTGGCGACGGCGCCGTTGCCGTTCTCCCCCCAAAAATACACCACAAACCCAGTGGTGGTGGCAACTCTGAAAATTTGGGGGCAGTGGAGACGACATAAGGGAGTGACGGGTGGCTCAGTGTGGTCCCCGATAAGGAACAATCATAGGTTCGTCCCGGGAAGGATAGATGGGGGATTTAAATCTTGGCAGCGAGCAGGAATTGCGAAATTGAAGGACTTGTTCTTAGACGGGACGTTCGCGTGTCTGGGAGCACTGACAGAAAAATATGGGCTGCCACTTGGGAATGCATTTCGCTATATGCAAGTGAGGGCATTTGTGAGGCAACAGGTGAGGGAATTTCCGCAGCTCCCGGCGCAAGAGATCCAGGACAGAGTGATTTCGGGGGCATGGGTGGGGGATGGTAGGGTGTCAGATATATATAGGGAAATGAGAGACGAGGGGGAGACGATGGTGGAGGAGCTGAAGGGAAAATGGGAGGAGGAGCTGGGGGAAGAGATAGAGGAGGGGCTGTGGGCAGATGCCCTAAGTAGGGTAAACTCTTCGTCCTCGTGTGCCAGGCGCAGCCTGATACAATTCAAGGTTCTACACAGGACGCATATGACGGGAGCAAGGCTGAGTAGATTTTTTGGAGTGGAGGATAGGTGCGGGAGATGTGCGGGAAGCCCGGCGAACCACACCCACATGTTCTGGTCATGTCCGGTATTGCATGGGTTCTGGGTGGGGGTGGCAAAAGTGATTTCAAAGGTGGTGGGTGTCCGGGTCGAACCAGGCTGGGGGTTGGCTATATTTGGGGTTGCAGATGAGCTGGGAGTGCAGGAGGCGAGAGAGGCCGATGTTTTGGCCTTTGCGTCCCTAGTAGCCCGGCGAAGGATTCTACTTATGTGGAAAGAACCTAAACCCCCGGGCGTAGAGGCCTGGATAAACAACATGGCAGGGTTCATAAAATTGGAGCGGATAAAGTACGCACTAAGAGGTTCGGCTCAAGGGTTCATCAGGCGTTGGCAATCGTTCCTCGACTATCTCGCAGAGCGATAAGGGAAAATAGGAAAGGTAGCAGCAGCAACCCAGGGGGGAGGTGGGGGGGGGGGGGGGGGGGGGGAGGACTCATTTGGGTCCTCGGGGGTTTTATGTGTGCGTTTATATATTAGTTATTTATATTAGATTTTACGAAGTTACTATTTTAGTTACTATTTCTGTTGTTTCTTATTTTGTTGTTGGCAGTTGCCGTTAGTTAGTATATTATTTATTTAAAAAACGATCAATGTATATATTATTACAAAGTTGTAAAATGGGAAATTTTTGTTTTTGTTTGATCGAAAAACTTTAATAAAAACATAACTGAAAGCCGCAAGGCATGACATAGTGACATAAGACCTGAGATGTAGGAGGAGAAGTACGCCATTCAGCCCATCGAGTCTGATTCACCATTCAATGAGATCATGATTGATCTGTGATGTGGAGAAATGAATTAAATGAAAATGAAAATGAATGAAAATGAAAATCGCTTATTGTCACAAGTAGGCTTCAAATGAAGTTACTGTGAAAAGCCCCTAGTCGCCACATTCCGGCGCCTGTTCGGGGAGGCTGTTACGGGATGCAGCCGTTGGACTGGGGTGAGCACAGTAAGAAGTTTTACAACACCAGGTTAAAGTCCAACAGGTTTGTTTGGAATCACTAGCTTTCGGAGCGCAGTGGAGCGCAGGATCCAATTCCTCAGGTGAATGAAGAGGTGATTTCCAGAAACAGATTTATAGACAAATTCAATGATGCAAGATGATACTTTGAACGCGAGTCTTTGCAGGTAATTAAGTCTTTACAGGTCCAGACAGATCAACTGGAGAGAGGGATAATCACAGGTTAAAGAGGTGTGAATTGTCGCAAGCCAGGACAGTTGGTAGGATTTTGCAATCCCAGGCCAGATGGTGGAGGGTGAATCTAATGAGACATGAATCCAAGGTACCGGTTGAGGTCATACTCATGCGTGCTATCAGTTTCTGCTCGGCGATTCTGCATTGGCGCACGCCCTGAATGCCGCCTTGGAGAACACTTACCCGAAGATCAGAGGCTGAATGCCCTTGACTGCTGAAGTGTTTCCCAACTGGAAGGGAACATTCCTGCCTGACGATTGTCGTGCGATGTCCGTTCATCCATTGTCGCAGCTTCTGCATGGCCTCGCCAATGTACCACGCTTCGGGACATCCTTTCTTGCAGTGTATAAGGTAGACAACGTTGGCCGAATCACACGAGTGTGTACCACGTACCTGGCAGGTGGTATTCTCACGTGTAATAGTGGTACCCATGTCAATGATCTGGCACGTCTTGCAGAGATTGCCATGGCAGGGTTGTGTGGTGTCGTGGTCGCTGTTCTGAAGGCTGGGTAGTTTGCTGCAAACAATGGTTTGTTTGAGGTTGCGCGGTTGTTTGAAGGCAAGTAGTGGTGGAGTGGGGATGACCTTGGCAAGATGTTCATCTTCATCGATGACATGTTGAAGGCTGCGAAGAAGATGTCGTAGTTTCTCTGTTCCGGGGAAGTACTGGACGGCGAAGGGTACTCTGCCGGTTGTGTCTCATGTTTGTCTTCTGAGGAGGTCGGTGCGATTGTTTATTGTGGCGCGTTGTAATTGTTGATCAATGAGTCAAGCACCATATCCCGTTCTTACAAGGGCGGCTTTCAGCGTTTGTAGATGACTGATATGATAAGTCTCAACTCCACTTTCCTGCCTTATCGCCATAACCCTTGATTCCATTACTGACTAAAAACCTGTCTATCTCAGCCTTGAACATACAACAGCTCTCTGCAGAAGGAATTCCGCAAATTCACTCCCCTCTGAGAGAAGGAATTCCTCTTCATCTCTGTCTTAAATGGGCGATACCTTCCTCTGAAATTGCGGTAAAACAAAGTACAACACTGAGTCACATAAGGAAATATTAGGTCAGGATGCGAAAGACTTGGTCAAAGAGGTAGGTTAAAGGAGCATCATAAAAGAGGAATGACGTGGAGATGCCGGCGTTGGACTGGGGTGAGCACAGTAAAAGAGGAAAGCAAGGTAAAGAGAGGTGTAGGGAGGGCATTCCAGACACTAAAGTCCAGGCAATCGAAGGTACAGCTGCTGTGTATGTAGTAATGTTGCAGTGCAGGAGACACAACAGCCAATTTGTGCACAGCAAGCTCTCAAGTGTGCATCAATGTGAAGATGACAAACTTCATTTGTTGCAGCGAAGTTGATTGAGACATAAATGTTGGCCCCGAACACAGAGAACTCTCCTGCTCTACTTCGAAATGGGACCATTTACACCCACCCAAGGTGTGGTGATATGCATTGCTGTAAATACACAAGGGGTTAATGTAAATACACTACGACTAAGTAAACACGAGAGGGAGCACCAGAGGCGTCATGACTTGCAGGCATACAGCTAATGAACTCATAGAATAGGACACGACCAATGGGCAGTCAAGACACCCAGAGGTGACACTACCACAAGGGGGCATTGCACAACCCATATATCAGGACAGGGCACACATGCTCTGTCTCTTTCCACAGGCGACACTTAGAGAGTAGGACAGGGGCAGATCAGAAGCATCACACCCACCACGTGGCTTAGAGCAGACTTGTTAGTTAGACTGAGTTACGATAGCAAGATCAGCAGGAGAGTCGAACTCATAGAGAACTGTGCTAATAGTTCAATAAATCGCATTGAACTTACTTCAAAGTCTGGGGTATCTTTTGGTCAAAGCTGCATCATGTTGCAGCCTGTGTTATCCCAGAGTCCATAACACAACACGAGGGGCCGGGGTGGGGGGGGGGGGGGGGTGTTGACAGGGCCTTTGGTTTATCGCCTCAGGTAAAGGACCAAACTTCAGACAGAGCGACACTCCCAAACTTTTGGCGGATCGGCCTGTGTCTACGCGGGGCATCTACACAGCAGCACTTAAATCCTCAACCTTCTGAGTTGGACAGCCGACATCAAAGTTCCACCCCAGTTAGCGGGTGAACATTTTAAAAATAGGCTTTTGATTGACACTTGCTGGTGATGCACTGCTTGAGCAAGCCAACCAAGCTGAAAATAAGTGACAGCCTGTATGGTAGAGTGGGTCAGCACATTGAATGGATATCATTGAGATATGGGGTTCAACCCAGTGAGGAACATCTCTTCACTGCTAGCTGTCATGTCCAAACTTCAAATGATCTTTTTTGCAGTCTTTGCCTAGGTGCCAGCCGATTTACCACGTCCTCTGGGAGGAAAAGGAAAAACTTGTAGTGGAGAATGCTCTTTCGAAATTAGGATTCAGCCAGAGGTTAGAGGGAGCTTTACTGCAGCACGGTAGCACAGTTGCTTCACAGCTCCAGGGTCCCAGGTTCGATTCCCAGCTTGGGTCACTGTCTGTGCGGAGTCTGCACGTTCTCCCTGTGTCTGTGTGGGTTTCCTCCGGGTGCTCCGGTTTCCTCCCACAGTCCAAAGATGTGCGGGTTAGGTGGATTGGCCATGCTAAATTGCCCTTAGTGTCCAACAAAGGTTAGGCCGGGTTACGGGGATAGGGTGGAGTTATGGACTTAGGTCGGGTGCTCTTTGCAAGGGCCGGTGCAGACTCGATGGGCTGAATGGCCTCCTTCTGCACTGTAAATTCTATGATTCTATGCACTGAAGCCTGATTCAGAGTAACAACTTTAGCAAAGTCTCTATTTCAACATTAATATCACTGGGACTGACCATGCATAATAAAAAAAAAAGTGAATTAAATTTCTCCGTTTATGCAATGAGTTTATAATCCAATTTTATTAACTAAATGAAAAGTGCAACAATTCTCTTAGCTCAGTAAACCAGTAAATGGCTAAATGCATCAGAAAAATCCCCAGCTTCCTGAAACCTTGTGAACTCCAATCTAAAATCAGAGAGCAGGATTATGCAGCCGATTTTATTCAGCGAAACCTCCCACGCAATCTTAACTGCTCGTCTCATTGTTTATTCAGGATATGGGCCGGAGTCACTATCTCAGCGAGTTGGGAGAACTTACACATCTGTCACCTGCTATTTATCTTGTGCCAATTTTCAAAACATTACTTTGAGATTTATAACTAACTGTGGAAGAATAAATACTCAACGAGCAGTCAACCGATTTCTTGATAGTTTCCCTTCCCAGAAGAAACAGTCAAATGGGGAACTGAGAATACTGATCCTAACTCGTTTTTTTTTTATCCTTCCGGGCTGATAGCTCAGTAAGGCATGTTGGTCCACGGATTTGGAGATGCCTGTTGTTAGGAATAGGATGGATGAAGGCGTGGGTCTTGTAGCACAATCAATCACTCAGGAGAAGAGATGAGATGGAGTCAATCGATGGCTTTATTACGCAGACTTGTTCCCCAGCAGCACAGTTATAGAATGCGGCTGCTGGGAGAACCCGGGCTCTTATACTCCGCCTTACTGGGTGGAGCCAGTAGGCGGCTGATCCAAGTGGGACCCGGTGTCTATCCACCAATAGCCTCTCGGCATCACAGGGTACCGTAATACCCTTAATGCATACCACCACATTCACCCCTTGTTAAAAAAAGAACCCAGCAGGGGTAGTGGGCCGTATGGTGGTAGGGGTTTACAGAGTCGGTACCTGGGATGCCACTAACACAGCGGCTATGCTCCGATATCAAACTACCAGTACTATTTACAATGCCGCTTTTACTGGGTAACTGAATTATTTACAGAGGCATTTCTTGCTTTGTTATAAAGATTCGATGAGTCGAATGGGTGCCCTGGTCGTCGTCACCGATCGTCTCAGCCCCGGCGGTGATGCAGGCGCTGGCTCGGGCACCGTCATCTCTGGGAGCGTAGCGATGTCTCTTCCTGCTTCACTACCCCTAGGCGGGGACGGGAGAAGGACCGATCCACCCGGGAAGGGGGCGGCTGTGGGGTGCGCCGGTGGGAGTGAGGGGGTGATTGGTGTTGGGGGGGGGGGGGTGTGGAGTTCCGGCGGGCGCCAGGTCCTGCAGGGAGACCGTGTCCTGTCGGCCATCGGAGTACGTTAGGCGTACTGAGGGTTCGCGTGGAGGAGATGAACCCTCTCAACCAACGGGTCCGATTTGTGCGCCCGCACATGTTTTCGGAGCAGGATGGGTCCGGGGGCTGCCAGCCAGGTCGGGAGTGATGTTCCGGAGGAGGAGTTCCTAGGGAAGACAAGGAGGCGTTCGTGAGGTGTTTGATTTGTCGTGGTACAAAGCAGCAACCGGATGGAGTGGAGGGCGTCCGGGAGGACTTCCTGCCAGCGGGAGACTGGGAGATTTCTGGACCGTAGGGCCAGTAGGACGGTCTTCCAGACCGTTCCATTCTCCCTCTCTACCTGACCGTTTCCCCGGGGGTTGTAACTGGTCATCCAGCTCGAGGCAATGCCTTTGCTGAGCAAGAATTGACGCAGTTCGTCGTTCATGAAGGAGGACCCCCTATCGCTATGTATGTAGGCGGGAAACCGAACAGTGTAAAGGTGGTGCAGAGGGCTTTAATGACCGTGGCCGTGGTCATGTTGGGGCAGGGGATGGCGAATGGGAACCCGGAGTACTCGTGAACCACGTTCAGGAAGTCCAGACTGAGGCGCTCAAAGGGACGGGAAGCCTTTTTCAGGTGCGCTTTATCTGGCCTGTAGAAGTGCGGCTTGCATTCTGCACAGATTTGGCAGTTCCTGATGGCTCACGAGATGAGATGAGAAGGAATCAATCGATGGCTTTATTACGCAGACTTGTTCCCCAGCAGCACAGTTACAGAATGCGGCTGCTGGGAGAACCCGGGCTCTTATACTCCACCTTACTGGGTGGAGCCAATAGGCGGCTGATCCAATCGGGACCCGGCGTCTATCCACCAATAGCCTCTCAGCATCACAGGGTACCGTAATACCCCTAATGCGTACCACCACAGGTCTGTATTGAATGATGAGGCCCAAGGATCTCCATTGTTGAGCAGCGTGATTTTTTAATGAAGGAGCCAGCACAGCAGCAGGGCCTTCAGCCTCGAGTTCCAGTTAGGGATTATGATCCAAAAATGAGGCGTAGCTCAGGGTTGAGTCCGAGAGCAGGGAGGGAGATCAAGTACAGGAGCAGGGAAATAAGCAGTGGAAGTCAGCACGTCAGATGTCAGGTCTTGAGGAGGAAGGATTCCAGGCAGGAGGTTGAGGGTGGGAAGATCATGATGAGGTGGACAGGGGACGGGCGATAATCTGTTCCTTTACTGTGTTAAGAGATGCCCTCCTGCTCCTCAATGGCTCTACAGACAGGTGTTTCTTGGTTGGGTGGACTGTGTTGTGAGCTAAGTTTTAGAACACCGTATTTGAGGTATAAACACCGAGAAAGTCCTACTACAATCCCTGTAGTGTTAGGGAAACCAAAAGAACAAAATCTACAAAACATTACCCAAATGAAGAAATTTACCAAAAACATTTCATTTTTTGCAACTTTAACACCAAATCAAACATAAATTAACAGGCAAATCACAGTCAGTATGAATTATAAATTGCACATGGAATAACAGATACCACAAAGATTATCTCACGGAGGTTCAAGGCAGTTCAGTATACTAACATGGCCAACATTTCCAATTCAGATCTTGACCCTAGGACAGAATTCCAGTCTCTTTCCTTCAAAGACTTCGTTGATTCTCTGTAGACAGCAGCGACCACATAAACAATGTCCTGTTATCTTCCACATAATGGCAGACCTCTTTCCAGATCCTTGTCAGGCTCTGTCAGTCATGGTAACATGGATCTATCAGAATCATTCTTCCCTTTCCTCTTTGTCTGACTGCCTCATGGCCTCTGTACTTTAACTTCCTTCCTGTTGGTACTACTTCCAGGTCAAGGGTCACCAGGTCACATGGACCAATCTTTAATGTTAGCGAAAAAATTATAATTCATGGAATCCCTGCAGTGCAGAAGGAGGCAATTCGGCCCATCGAGTCTGCACCAGACCTTGGAAAGAGCACCCTTCTTAAGCCCACACCACCTTATCCCCGTAACCCCACTTAACCTTTTGGACACTAAGGGGCAATTTAACAAGGCCAATCACCTAACGTGCACACCCTTGGACTGTGGGGAGGAAACTGGTGCACCCGGAGGAAACCCGCGCAGACACGGAGTTAAAGTGCAAACTCCGCAGTCACCCGAGGCTGGAATCGAACCCGGGACCCTAGATCTGTGAGGCAGCAGTGCCACCGTGCTGCCCAATGGATCTCTTTACAATTGACACAAGCTCTGAAAAGCTCTTTTCAAAGGTATTTAGAAGCAATCACGGATGCTCCAAACATTTAAAAATGTTTATTTTGGGTTCAAGCGCTATTACAGTTCCCATTTTGGATTCCTGCTGCTGTACTGACTTCAGCTGAAATACTGCAAATTAACTCAACAGCTTTGGCTCAGGCAGAGATCAATCTGTCAAGGATATGGTTCATACGTTTCACAGGGACCTGAACTGGAAATTTGCCAGTGTTTGAGAACTTCAGGTGTCACGACCCCTTCGGCTGGTATGCCGTCAATTCCAGCCCCATTTGACTCGTGAGTCACAACACAAGTTACATTAGATGTCATTTTAAAATATCTGAGGACCTTGGCTGTGCCCCATAAACTGCAGTCACCAGGTGTGTAAAATTCAAATACAAATAATCTCTTATTAGTTCAGGGTAATGTAGTTCTGCTGACAAAACTGCATAAGTGTTGTACCCTCAATAACGACGCTCAGAGAGTAAACGGTAAAGAAGGCTTTAATAAGCTAAGAACTAGCCTGGTGCCGAGACAGGTGCTTACTGGGTGCTGCCCACAATGCGGCCCCTTATATACGGCTCCCAGGTGGGCGGAGCCATTGGGGAGGGTTCCAAGCCCGGTCTTAAAAGGGACATCACGTCACATGATGATAAGGGTACAGTAATACAGTAACCGTTCATCACATTCACCCCCTGTTTTTTTAAAAAGTCCAGCGGGGTGAAGTGCCATCATAAGTCCATTCATTTCGGTGGCCTGATCGTCATCACCGATCTCCTCAGCTCGGGCGGTGGTGCAGCGGGCACGGACGTCTTAGTTGAGGGTACGTCCGGGCGCATGGTGGTTGGAGCCTTGGTCCGGGTCGGGGTAGGGGATCAGGGCGCAGGGGAAAAAGCTGGGCTGGGGGTAGCAGTGCCAGCGCCGGCGGGGTGTGTAGAGTGGGGGGGCACTAGGGGGCATGCGCGGTCGGTGTCCACCGACGGGGAGTGGGCTCGGGGGGGGGGTTGTTGTGGGTGCCGGGTCCCGCAGGGGAGCTGCGAGGGAAGGGGCGTCTGTAGTGAGGGAACCAGCGGGTGCAGGATCCCGGAGGGAAACCTTATCTTGCCTGCCATCGGGGTACTCGTCAGTTGCCTCCCTGGTGCCAGGGTCCAGGATGTCTCCGAACGGGTAGAGGGAATCCTGAAGGGGGAGGGCAAACAGGCAGAGGTCGTTGTACATATTGGTACGAACGACATAGGCAGGAAGGGGCATGAGGTCCTGCAGCAGGAGTTCAGGGAGCTAGGCAGAAAGTTCAAAGACAGGACCTCGAGGGTTGTAATCTCGAGATTACTCCCTGTGCCACTTGCCAGTGAGGCTAGAAATAGGAAGATAGAGCAGATAAACACGTGGCTAAACAGCTGGTGTAGGAGGGAGGGTTTCCATTATCTGGACCACTGGGAGGTCTTCCGGGGCAGGTGTGACCTGTATAAGAAGGACAGGTTGCATCTAAACCGGAGAGGCATAAATATCCTGGCCGCGAGGTTTGCTAGTGTCACACGGGAAGGTTTAAACTAGTGTGGCAGGGGGTGGGCACGGGAGCAATAGGTCAGAAGGTGAGAGTATTGAGGGAGAACTAGGGAATAGGGACAGTGTGGCTCTGAGGCAGAGCAGACGGGGAGAAGTTGCTGAACACAGCGGGTCTGGTGGCCTGAAGTGCATATGTTTTAATGCAAGGAGCATTACGGGTAAGGCAGATGAACTTAGAGCTTGGATTAGTACTTGGAACTATGACGTTGTTGCCATTACAGAGACCTGGTTGAGGGAAGGGCAGGATTGGCAGCTAAACGTTCCAGGATTTATATGTTTCAGGCGGGATAGAGGGGGATGTAAAAGGTGAGGCGGAGTTGCGCTACTTGTTCGAGAGAATATCGCAGCTGTACTGCAAGAGGACGCCTCAGAGGGCAGTGAGGCTATATGGGTAGAGATCAGGAATAAGAAGGGTGCAGTCACAATGTTGGGGGTATACTACAGGCCTCCCAACAGCCAGCGGGAGATAGAGGAGCAGATAGGTAGACAGATTTTGGAAAAGAGTAAAAACAACAGGGTTGTGGTGATGGGAGACTTCAACTTCCCCAATATTGACTGGGACTCACTTAGTGCCAGGGGCTTAGACGGGGCGGAGTTTGTAAGGAGCATCCAGGAGGGTTCTTAAAACAATATGTAGACAGCCCAACTAGGGAAGGGGCGGTACTGGACCTGGTATTGGGGAATGAGCCCGGCCAGGTGGTAGATGTTTCAGTAGGGGAGCATTTCGGTAACAGTGACCACAATTCAGTAAGTTTTAAAGTACTGGTGGACAAGGATAAGAGTGGTCCGAGGATGAATGTGCTAAATTGGGGGAAGGCTAATTATAACAATATTAGGCGGGAACTGAAGAACATAGATTGGGGGCGGATGTTTGAGGGCAAATCAACATCTGACATGTGGGAGGCTTTCAAGTGACAGTTGAAAGGAAGACAGGACCGGCATGTTCCTGTGAGGAAGAAAGACAAATACGGCAATTTTCGGGAACTTTGGATGACGAGTGATATTGTAGGCCTCGTCAAAAAGAAAAAGGAGGCATTTGTCAGGGCTAAAAGGCTGGGAACAGACGAAGCCTGCGTGGAATATAAGGAAAGTAGGAAGGAACTTAAGCAAGGAGTCAGGAGGGCTAGAAGGGGTCACGAAAAGTCATTGGCAAATAGGGTTAAGGAAAATCCCAAGGCTTTTTACACGTACATAAAAAGCAAGAGGGTAGCCAGGGAAAGGGTTGGCCCACTGAAGGATAGGCAAGGGAATCTATGTGTGGAGCCAGAGGAAATGGGCGAGGTACTAAATGAATACTTTGCATCAGTATTCACCAAAGAGAAGGAATTGGTAAATGTTGAGTCTGGAGAAGGGGGTGTAGATAGCCTGGGTCACATTGTGATCCAAAAAGACGAGGTGTTGGGTGTCTTAAAAAATATTAAGGTAGATAAGTCCCCAGGGCCTGATGGGATCTACCCCAGAATACTGAAGGAGGCTGGAGAGGAAATTGCTGAGGCCTTGACAGAAATCTTTGGATCCTCACTGTCTTCAGGGGATGTCCCGGAGGACTGGAGAATAGCCAATGTTGTTCCTCTGTTTAAGAAGGGTAGCAAGAATAATCCCGGGAACTACAGGCCGGTGAGCCTTACTTCAGTGTTAGGGAAATTACTGGAGAGAATTCTTCGAGACAGGATCTACTCCCATTTGGAAGCAAATGGACGTATTAGTGAGAGGCAGCACGGTTTTGTGAAGGGGAGGTCGTGTCTCACTAACTTGATAGAGTTTTTCGAGGAGGTCACTAAGATGATTGATGCAGGTAGGGCAGTAGATGTTGTCTATATGGACTTCAGTAAGGCCTTTGACAAGGTCCCTCATGGTAGACTAGTACAAAAGGTGAAGTTACACGGGATCAGGGGTGAGCTGGCAAGGTGGATACAGAACTGGCTAGGCCATAGAAGGCAGAGAGTAGCAATGGAGGGATGCTTTTCTAATTGGAGAGCTGTGACCAGTGGTGTTCCACAGGGATCAGTGCTGGGACCTTTGCTCTTTGTAGTATATATAAATGATTTGGAGGAAAATGTAACTGGTCTGATTAGTAAGTTTGCAGACGACACAAAGGTTGGTGGAATTGCGGATAGCGATGAGGACTGTCGGAGGATACAGCAGGATTTAGATTGTCTGGAGACTTGGGCGGAAAGATGGCAGATGGAGTTTAATCCGGACAAATGTGAGGTAATGCATTTTGGAAGGTCTAATGCAGGTAGGGAATATACAGTGAATGGTAGAACCCTCAAGAGTATTGAAAGTCAAAGAGATCTATGAGTACAGGTCCACAGGTCATTGAAAGGGACAACACAGGTGGAGAAGGTAGTCAAGAAGGCATACGGCATGCTTGCCTTCATTGGCCGGGGCATTGAGTATAAGAATTGGCAAGTCATGTTGCAGCTGTATAGAACCTTAGTTAGGCCACACTTGGAGTATAGTGTTCAATTCTGGTCGCCACACTACCAGAAGGATGTGGAGGCTTTAGAGAGGGTGCAGAAGAGATTCACCAGAATGTTGCCTGGTATGGAGGGCATTAGCTATGAGGAGCGATTGAATAAACTCGGTTTGTTCTCACTGGAACGAAGGAGGTTGAGGGGAGACCTGATAGAGGTATACAAAATTATGAGGGGCATAGACAGAGTGGATAGTCAGAGGCTTTTCCCCAGGGTAGAGGAGTCAATTACTAGGGGGCATAGGTTTAAGGTGAGAGGGGCAAGGTTTAGAGTAGATGTACGAGGCAAGTTTTTTACGCAGAGGGTAGTGGGTGCCTGGAACTCGCTACCGGAGGAGGTAGTGGAAGCAGGGACGATAGGGACATTTAAGGGGCATCTTGACAAATATATGAATAGAATGGGAATAGAAGGATACGGACCCAGGAAGTGTAGAAGATTGTAGTTTAGTCGGGCAGCATGGTCGGCACGGGCTTGGAGGGCCGAAGGGCCTGTTCCTGTGCTGTACATTTCTTTGTTTGTTTGTTCTTGTTAGGCGTAACTGGGGTTCGCGTGTAGTAATCGGACCTTCTCGGTATGGGGGTCGGTTTCATGGCTCCTCGCGTGCCTCCGGAGAAGAACATGTCCTTGGGCCGTCAGCCAAGGTGGAAGCGAGACCCCAGAGGTGGACTTCCTGGGGAAGACAAACAATTAGTTGTGAGGGGTCTCATTCGTGGCTGTGCAGAGGAACGACCTAATGGAGTGTAGGGTGTCGGGTAGGACCTCCTGCCAGCGGATGGTTGGGAGACTTCTCGACCGTAGGGCCAGAAGGACAACCTTCCAAACTGCCACGTTCTCCCTCTCCACTGCCCGTTTCCCAGTGGGTTATAACTGGTCGTTCGGCTCGAGGTGATGCCTTTGCTGAGCAGATACTGACGCAGCTCATCGCTCATGAACGTTGTACCCCAGTCGCTGTGGATATAAGCGGGGAAACCAAACAGGGTGAAGATGCTGTGCAGTGCCTTTATCACGGTGGCTGAGGTCATGTCGGGGCAGGGGATGGCGAATGGGAAGTGGGAGAACTCGTCGATAACGATGAGGAAATAGGCATTGCAGTTGGTGGACGGAAGGGGGCCCTTGAAGTCCACGCTTAGTCGCTCAAAGGGCCCCAAGGCCTTCATGAGCCGAGCCTTGTCTGGCCGGTAGAAGTGCGGTTTGCACTCTGCGCAGATCTGGCAGGCCCTGGTCAGGGCCTTGACCTTCTTGGTTGAGTAAGGTAGGTTGCGCGACTTGATGAAATGGACGGGCCGGGTAACCCCCGGGTGACAGAGGTCATTGTGGATGGATTGCAGGCGGTCTTCCTGCGCGTTGGAGCACATGCCGCGGGACAGGGCATCTGGGGGCTCGTTGAGCTCCCCTGGTCGATACTTGGTACGTGTAGGTGGGGAGTTCGATCCTCCACCTCAAAATTTTATCATTTTTTGTTTTGCCGCGTTGTGCGTTATCGAACATAAAGGCTAACGACCGTTGGTCGGTGACGAGGGTGAACCTCCTACCGGCTAGGTAGTGCCTCCAGTGCCGTACAGCCTCCCCAATGGCTTGTGCATCCTTCTCGACTGCAGACTGCCGAATCTCGGAGGCGGTGAGGGTCCGGGAGAAGAACGCTACTGGTCAGCCTGCCTGGTTGAGGGTAGCAGCCAGGGCGATGTCTGACGCATCGCTCTCTATCTGGAAGGGGATAGTTTCGTCCACCGCATGCATAGCGGCCTTGATGATGTCGGCCTTGATGCGGTTGAAGGCCGATCGAGCCTCAGCCGACAGGGGAAATATCGTGGTCTTTATGAGTGGGCTTTGTCCGCATATTTGGGGACCCACTGGCGTAATAGGAGAAGAGCCTCAAGCACCGTTTGAGGGCCTTGAGGCTGCGGGGGAGGAGAAGTTTCTTTAGGGGGCGCATGCGATCGGGGTCGGGACCTAGGACCCCGTTTTCCACGACATAGCCGAGGACGGCTAGCCGGGTTGTGTGAAAAATGCATTTTTCCTCGTTGTAGGTCAGGTTGAGGGCTCGGGCGGTCTGGAGGAAGTTTGAGGTTTGCGTCATGATCCTGCTGGTCATGGCCGTAAATGGTGACATTGCCCACGTACGGGTATGTAGCCCGCAAACCGTACTGTTCCACCATTTGGTCCACCGCCCTTTGGAAGACGGAGACCCCATTTGTAACGCCGAAGGGGACCCTGAGAAAGTGGAAGAGCCGGCCGGTTGCTTCGAAGGCAGTATCAGGGCGGTTTTTCGGTCTAATGCCGAGCTGGTGGTAGGTGTATTTGAGATTGACCGTGGAAAATACCCGGTATTGGGCGATCCGGTTTACCATTTCTGCTATGCGAGGAAGGGGGTGCGCATCGAGCTGCGTGAAGCGGTTTATGGTCTGGCTATAATCCACGACCATTCGTTTCTTTTCCCCGGACCGGACTACCACCACTTGTGCTCTCCAGGGGCTGTCGCCTCGATAACCCCCACTCCCAGTAAACGCTGGACCTCTGACTTGATGAAAGTCATGTCTTGTGCACTGTACCGCCGGCTCCTGGTGGCGACAGGCTTACAGTCGGGAGTGAGGTTCGCGAATAGAGAGGGGGGTGCGACTTTCAGTGTCGCAAGGCTGCCTACCATGAGGGGGGGCAAGGGGCTGCCGAACTTCGTGTCAGGCTTCGGTGGCTGCACTGGAAATCCAGTCCGAGCAGTAGGGGGGCGCAGAGGTGGGGGAGGATATACAGTTTGAAACTGGTGATTTCGGCGCCCTGGATCGAGAGATCCGCGATACAGTGCCCCCTGATTTGTACCGAGTGGGACCCGGATGTGAGGGCTATGGTTTGGGACGCGGGATGGGTGCACAAGGAGCAGTGCCTTTCCGTCTCAAGACGAATAAAGCTCTCCGTGTTCCCGGAGTCGAAAAGGCATGGAGTGTCACGCCCTTTGACCTTGACCTTCATCATCGAGTTCTGCAGATGTTTTGGCCGCCTTTGGTTGAGGGTAAGCGCTCCCAGTCACGGGTAGTCCGAGTCCTCAGCCAAGTCGGATTCGTAACATCGCCGCCGCCGTCGGTCGCACGTGTCAGGTCGAGAAGATGGCTGTCGATAAGATGGCCGCCCCCATGATTCGCACAAGGCGGATGACGTGTCAGAAGGGGGCGTGTCGGGTCGATGCTCATCCGAATTGCGAGGCCTGCGGCCTGTGAGCCTGATTTTCGGGCCTGCTGTTCTTTGTGTTTCTGGTCCTTAGGCCTGGCCTGGCAGACCCTCGCAAAATGCCCCTTTTTTCCGCAGTCGCTGCAGATGTAAGTCGCTTCTGCACTGTAAATTCTATGATCTATGATCTATGATCTATGGCGGAGTGGGCTGGGCAGCGTGGGCGTGGATGCTGGCTCTGCGTGCAGAAGTAGTACGGTGTACCCCCAGTCTGGGCGGGCGCCGCACGGCGCCGGCCCATAACGTGGCCAAGTCTGGGGAATTCCGAGGGGGGCTCGCAGGGCCCGCGGGGTACGTGCCCAAATTATGTCGGGCCACTTCCAGTGAGGAGGCGAACGTTAGCGTATCCTGGAGGTCTTTTGCCCCGTTTTCAAGTAGCCGTTGCCGGATGTAGGTCGAGCGGATGCCGGACACGAAAGCGTCTCTGATGTGCAGGTTCATATGTCACATCCTGATCGTCACAGTCCCTGGCGAGCGCGGTGAGTTTTTCTCCAAATTCGTCTAGCGATTCCCCCGAGCGCTGCTGGCAGGTAGAGAGCAGTTGCCGGGCATGTACCTCGTTGATGGGTTTGGCAAACCGCTTGCATAGTAACTCAATTGCCTCTTCGTAGGTAGTCGCCTTTTCGAGCATGGCTGAGATTCTGTGATTCACCCAGGCGTGGAGTAGGTGCAGCTTGCATGGCCCCAGGATGGGAGTCTCTGAGGAGTCCAGGTAGGTCTCGAAACATTAGAGCCAGTATTTAAAATTTTCTTTTGCCTCCGGTGTCCGTGCTTCCAGATTGAGTTTCTCTGGTTTTAGGCTGCGTCCATCCTGATTTAGTTTAGCTTATTAAATTGTTGTACCCTCAACAACGACGCTCAGAGAGTAAACAGTAAAGAAGGCTTTAATAAGCTAAGAACTAGCCTTGTGCCGAGACTGGTGTTTACTGGGTGCCGCCCACAAGGCGGCCCCTTATATATGGCTCCCAGGTGGGCGGAGCCAGAGGCGGAGTCCCCCAGGGTCCCAAGCCCGGTCTTAAAGGGGACATCACCTTACATGATGATAAGGGTACAGTAATACAGTAACCGTTCGTCACAATAAGTTCACAAGTTTATAAGATATAGGAGCAGAATTAGGCCATTCGGCCCATCGGGTGGGTGGCACGATAGCACAGTGGTTAGCACCATTGCTTCACAGCTCCAGGGTCCCAGGTTCGATTCCAGGCTTGGGTCACTGCCCGTGCGGAGTTTGATGTACTCTTCATGTCTAAGTGGGTTTCCTCCAGGTGCTGTGGTTTCCTCCCACAGTCTAAAGATGTGCAGGCTAGGTGGATTGGCCGGGTTGTGTCAAAAAGGTTAAGTGGAGTTACAGGATTACGGGGATAGGATGGAGGTTTGGATTTAAGTAGGGTGCTCTTTCCAAGGGCCAGTGCAGACTTGATAGGCCAACTGGCCTTTTTCTGCTCTGTAAATGCTATGATAACCGATTCTATGAGTCTGCTCCACCATTCGATCATGGCTGATATGTTTCTCATCTGCTCCCTACAATGCTACACACCAAGAGCTGGATTGCAAAATCCGCCAGAGCATTTCCTCCCTAAGAAACATGATCAAGGAGCGGGAGTGGACAATTTAGCCTCCCGGGCCTAACACTTTCAATGTGATCATGGCTGATCCAATCATGGCATTAATTCCAATGTCCTGCCTGTTCTCCATAACCCTTTAACCCGTTACCAATTAAAAAGCTGTCTAACTCCTCCTTAAATTTACTCACTGTCCCAGCATCCACCGCACTCTGGGGGTGGCGATTTCTACAGATTCATAACACTTTGGGAGAAGCAGTTTCTCCTCATCTCTGTTTTAAATTCACTGTCTCTTATTCTAAGATTATGTCCTCTCATTTTAGAATGCCCCAGAAGAGGAAGTACCTGCTCCATGCCTACTTTATCCATACCTTTTAACATCTTGTATTCCTCATTTTGATCTAACCTCATTCTCCTAAACTCCAGATAGTACAGGCCTAAACTGTTCAATCTCTCTTCATATGGCAAACCCCTCATCACTGGAATCGATCTAGTGAACCTCCTCTGAACTGCCTCCAATGCCACGACATCTTCCCTCAAATAAGGGGACCAAAACTGTGCACGATACTCCAGATGTGGTCTAACCAATGCCTTGTATAGTTGCAACACTTCCTTACCTTTTAGATTCAATTCCTTTGCTATAAAAGCCAACATTCCATTTGCTTTCCTTATTATCTGCTGCATCTGTACGCTCATTCCCTGTGACTCATGCACAAGGACACCCAGGTCCCTCTGCCTCAGAGCACCCCGAACTCTCTCCTCATAGAGATAACAAGTTGCCTTCCCATTTTTTCAACCAAACTGCATGACCTCACATTTATCCCCGTTAAACTCCATCTGCCACATTTTGGCCCACTCTCCTAACCTATCTATATCCATTTATAAGGTTCTTATTTCCTCATTGCAACTTACTGTCCCACCTATTTTTGTGTCATCTGCAAATTTGACTACGGATCCTTCTATCCCTGTATCCAAGTCATCGATATAGATTGTAAATAGCTGGGGCCCAGGGACAGAATCCTGTGGCACCCCCACTAGTTACACCTTGCCATCTAGAAAAAGACCCATTTATCCCGACTCGCTGTCTCTATCCATCAGCCAGTCTTCTTTCCAAACTAATAAATCACCCCTAATCCCATGTGATCTCACCTTGTGAATTAACCTTCCATGTGGCACCTTATCAAACGTCCAGAAAAACTACATCTACAGGATCTCCATTATCCTCTTTGTTTGTTACATCTTCGAAGAACTCTGGCAAATTAGTCAAACATGATTTGCCCTCCATAAAGCCATGCTGACTCTGATGGATAGCTCTTTGGCTAACAAGCGGCTTCAGCTTGAATCCACTGCTTAAAGGCACATTCCAATTATGGGTCCATGGACCAAAAAATAATAAAATGAAATGGGAACAAAGGTAAATCAAGAGGAAGGACTCTAACACAGGCAAGAATGGAAATGACTGTGATGCCCCTTTTGGTTGAGTAGTCTGCCGAAAGTTATGGAGCAAGCACTTTAGATTGCCAATTTGATAGGATACTGACAAGCAACTTCGTATTGTAACATTCAGAAAGATCATTCAACAATTAACTTGATCAATTGCATATTAAGAACAATCTAGAGCAAAATACGTACAATGAGATCATGTCCAATAATGGCCTCTGAAGCTGATCCCAGCAGTTTACGGGTTCCAGTGGGAGAGATCCCATTTGCACGAGTCAGTCAGGTTAACCCTCACTTTGTGTGCATCTCTGGTGTCTGCTTTTGTGCTAAATAGGGAGCAGGTTGCCAGGAACCACTTGCATTTCTCTGCATCCAATTAACACAGCACTGGTGATAGAATCAGAGAACTGCATAGTACAGAAGAAGGCCTTCGGCCCACCGTGACATTGTGGCCAAAAAAAAGAGCTCTGCAGCCAAATACTCACTTTCTAGCTCTCCGTCCGGGGTCCTGCTGGGGCCCTGACACGAACCATAACCCCAACCCTAACCCTAACCCTAACCTTAACCCCTAACCCTGATCCTAACCTTAACCTTAACCCCTAATCCTGACCCTAATCCTAACCCCTAACCCTAACCCTAACCCCTAACCCCTAACCCCTAACCCTAACCCCAACCCTAACCTTAACCCCTAACCCTAACCTTAACCCCTAACCCTGATCTTAACCCTAACCTTAACCCCTAACCCTGACCCTAAGCCTAACCCTTAACCCTAACCCCTAACCCTAACCCCTAACCCTAACCTTAACCCCTAACCCCTAACCCTAACCTTAACCCCTAACCCTGACCCTAATCCTAACCCCTAACCCTAACCCCTAACCCTAATTTAGTGTCACCTCTCTCAGCAAAGGGGCAATCTTTCCTCTTCTGAGGCAGACAGAGGCTATTTTCCTGGCCTCACACCCACCCAGTAGGAGGGGAGACCGACATGCCTCTCCTTGCTCTAGATATTGGCCATCTCTAAAATTGGGATTCAGGAATGGGAAGCTACGGTGCTCCCACTGCCGGTTTCATGTCCGAGACCAACGAGGAGGACATTGAAGTTGTATTCCTTACAACGCTAACCTTGGAAGCTTCCAGCAACTTTGAATGCACAGCACAGCTGCCATATTTCAGGTGTTGCCATGGGAGAAGCATGAAGAGAGGGTTTCTACATTCCAATGTTTTGACTTTATTAAACTGAATTGCAATTCATAAGTTGTTACGTTCATAATTAACGAGGGCCATTAGGACACACCCATAATGAGAGCCTACAATTGCAGGGTTAAAATGAGATCAGAGCCAGCCTGGAGCACTATGATTTAAATGGATCAAAGAGACAGCTGTGTCTGTCCGGGAATCTAAATCACTTCTCACTTTTTCTTGCTGACTGACATGATGCCAACAATTTCATGTCCTGTCTCACATTCTATACATACAGGACAACGCCAACTCGAATGTTCAACAGAATAATCAGGATTCAGTGCAGCTTCACCATTCAGTTCCAGTTTAACAATTAATCCTCAAAGGAAAATACTGAAAGAAGATATCTGATGCCTAATAACGTTGCAGAAACGTCCCATGGTGTTGCCTGGAGTAAATTATTTGTTTTGGATCCACTGACTTGCTGTGTTGACAAATGCAGTATCCACGTTGTGCCGGCACATCTTCGACATAACAATGAATGAAAGGCTTGCATTTATATGGCGCCTTTAACACTCGCAGGACAGGCCCACTAAGGTACACAGCTGCGTGGCCTCACAACAGCCTGGAAGATACTGCACACCCTTCAACCTGTCAATAGTACGGCACAATTAAAAGAATTTAAAGTGAGGTGTTTGGAGGTGTGAGGCCATGATGGGATTTGAACGTGAGGGTGGGGGACTGGCAGCCAATGTAGATCAACAAGCACAGAGCTGTTGGGTGAAGTGACAATAAGGCCATAGGAAACAGGGAGAAGCGTCGACCATTCAGCCCTTCGAGACTGCTCCACCATTTAATTAGATCTAAGTGGACTTGGTGTGAGTTTCCATGTGAGCAACAGCGCTTTGGGTGAACGAACATTTGGGAAGAGTGCAAGCTGTAATCCCAGTCAGGAGAGCAGAGCAATAGTCAAGTTTAGAGAGGCCTGGATGAGACTGGTAGCAGCGGTGGGCGGAGGCCAGGGCGGAGATGGACGATATGACAGTGGTGGAAGGAGGAGGTCTTGCTGGTGAAGAGGATATAGGGTCTGAAAATTAGCTCCAGATTAATTAGGATTGCAAACCATTTTGTTCAGCCTGAGACAGTGACCAGAGAGACAGAAGGAATGATAATAATAATCATCATCATTATTAGCATCACAAGTAGGCTTATATTAACACTGCAATGAAGTTACTGTGAAAAGCCAGTAGTCACCACACTTTAGATACACTTGAGGGAGAATTCAGCATGTCCAATTCACCTAACAAGCACATCTTTCGGGACTTTTGTGGGAGGAAACCGGAGCACCTGGAGGAAGACCACGCAGACACGAGGAGAACATGCAGACTCCGCACAGACAGTGACCCAAGTCCGGGTATCGAAACCGGGTCCCTGGAGCTGTGCAGCAGCAGTGCTAACCACCGTGCTACTGTGTCCATGGTTAGGTCACCGGAGTCTGTCTTGGGGAGGCAAAGGCAATGATGTTGGTCTCCTCGATGTTTAATTCAGAGAATTTCAGCTTAATCCAAAACCAGGGGCGGGATTCTCCGACCCCCCCGCCGGGTCGGAGAATCACCGGGGGCTGGCGTGAATCCCGCCCCCACTGATTGCTGAATTCTCCGGCACCGGAGATTGGGCGGGGGGCGGGAATCACGGCGGTTGGCGGGCCCCCCCCGGCGATTCTCCGGCCCGGATAGGCCGAAGTCCCGCTGCTGGAATGCCAGTCCCGCCGGCGTGGATTAAACCACCTCTCTTACCGGCGGGACAAGGCGGCGCAGGCGGGCTCAGGGGTCCTGGGGGGGTCGCGGGGTGATCTGGCCCCGGGGGGTGTCCCCACGGTGGCCTGGCCCGCGATCGGGGCCCACCGATCCGCGGGCGGGCCTGTGCCGTGGGGGCACGCTTTTCCTTCCGCCTTCACCATGGTCTCCACCATGGCGGAGGCGGAAGAGACCCCCTCCACTGCGCATGCGCGTGGATGCCGTGAGCGGCCGCTGATGCACCCGCGCATGCGCCGCCTGGCAATGTCATTTCCGCGCCAGCTGGCAGGGCACCAAAGGCCTTTCCCGCCAGCTGGCGGGGCTGAAATCAGTCCGGCGCGGGCCTAGCCCCTCAAGGTTAGGACTCGGCCGCTCAAGATGCGGAGGATACCGCACCTTTGGGGCGGCGCGATGCCCCTTTGCGCCATTTTTGGCGCCGGGCGGCGGACATCGCGCCGATTACGGAGAATTTCGCCCCAGAAGTTGGACAAGCAGTCTGACAATGCAGATAGCGGAGGGTAGAGCGAGGTGATGTTGACATAGGATTGAACATAACCAGTCTACGTGTGAAACTAGAAGTTGTGCCTTTAGTTGATGCAACTGAGAGGCAGCACGTAAATGGAAATAAGACGAGGTGAGGTCGAGAATAGGTCCTTGGTGCTAATGGTGCAGGATTGTGAAGAGAAACGATTGCAGGTGATACTTTGAATGCAATTAAATGGATATGACGTGAAGATGCCGGCGTTGTACTGGGATGGGCATAGTAAGAAGTCTTACAACACCAGGTTGAAGCCCAATAGGTATGTTTGGAATCACTAGCTTTTGGAGCGTAGCTCCTTCATCAGGTGAGTCATACCATCATAGAATTTACAGTGCGTAAGGAGACCATTCGGTCCATCGAGTCTGCACCGGCCCTTGGAAAGAACACCCTACCTAAGCCCACACCTCCAACCTATCCCCGTAACCCCACGTAATCTTTTTTGGGCACTAAGGGCAATTTAGCATGGCCAATCCACCTAACCTGCACATCTTTGGACTGTGGGAGGAAACCGGAGCACCCGGAGGAAACCCACGCAGACACGGGGAGGAAATGCAAACTCCACACAGACAGTGACCCAATCCGGGAATCGAACCTGGGACCCTGGAACCGTGAAGCAACTGTGCTAACCACTGTGGGACCGTGCGTCCCTGACACCTGATGACGTTAATTAGATAAGAATAGAACCAGGGGCGTCATTCTCCGACCCCCCAGAGGGTCGGAGAATGGCCGTTGGCCGCCGTGAATCCCGCCCCCGCCGGTTGCCCAAGTCTCCGAAGGGAGGAAAGTCGGCGGGGCGTTAATGTCGCCGCTGCCGCGGAGAATGTCACGGGTCTGCGCAAGGCAGCCGATTTTCGGCCTGCCGATATTCTCCCTTCCGGATGGGCCGAAGTCCCGTCGACGTGATGACCGTTCACGTCGACGTAAATTAAACCTCCTTTTCATCGGCGTGACCCTGTGCTCCAGGTTCACGCCGACCAGCGTGGAGGTGAGTGACGGCCTGGGGGGTTGGCCGCTGGGCAGGCGATGGCGTGGCCGCAGTCTGAATGTGTGAGGAGAGGTGTGTCTCGGGTTGTGTGTGTGTGTGTGTGCGGCGGGGGGGGGGGGGGGGGGGTGGTTAGAGTGGGCTGGGCTCTGGGGGAGTGCCGGGAGGGGGGTCCGTGCCGGGAAGGGGGATGGGGGGTCCGTGCCGGGGAGAAGGTTGGGGTCCGTGCCGGGGAGGAGGTTGGGGGGGTCCGTGCCGGGGAGGAGGTTGGGGTCCGTGCCGGGGAGGAGGTTGGGGGGGTCCGTGCCGGGGAGGGGGATGGAGGTCCGTGCCGGGGAGGGGGATGGGGGGGTCCGTGCCGGGGAGGAGGTTGGGGTCCGTGCCAGGGAGGAGGTTTGGGGGGGGGGTCCGTGCCGGGGAGGGGGATGCGAGGGCAAGTGAGTTGGTCCACCTGGCCAGGTGCCAGCCTCCAACAGTTGGACCCATGCGGTCCATGCCACCTGGCTGGGGGGAGGAGGGGATATGGACAATGATGACATGTCGTCGTTCCCCTCCCCCCCACCAGCGATGTTGACCGCCGTGGCGGCAGCCGCTAATGTCTATGTTTCCCTGGATGAGGAGGAGGAGGAGGAGGAGGAGGAGCGTGCCAGAGAGGCGGCGCAGGCTGCCACAGGGGGACAGGCGGCAGCCGCCCAGGCTGGAGGGACACCTGACCGACAGGACGAGGAGGGGGAGGAGGACGTTGCGGTCCCACGGCAACGGAGGAACCCGAGGGCGCCCCGTGTGTAGCGGCCCCGGCAGTCATACCAGGGCCTCACGGACCGGGAATGCAGGAGGAGACTCCGGATGAGGCGGGAAACCGTGGCACACATCTGCCACCTGCTGGCACACCTGTCACCGCGTGGCACTGGCGGGGGACACCCTCTCCCCGTGTCCGTCAAGGTTACGGTGGCCCTGAACTTTTATGCAACGGGGTCATTCCAGGCACCGAGTGGGGACCTGTCCGGCATATCGCAGACATCGGTGCATCGGTGCATCCAGGCAGTGACAGATGCCCTCTATGCCATGGCGCACCGCTACATCCGCTTCCCTGTGGACCGGGCCAGCCAAGATGCCCGGGCCGTGGGCTTCTCTGCCGTGGCCGGGTTCCCCATGGTCCAGGGCGCGATTGATGGGATGCACGTCGCCGTGCGGCCACCTGCAGATAACCAATAGGAAGGGGACCTATTCGATGAACATACAGGTGGTCTGCGACCACCGCATGATGATCCTGCACGTCTGCGCCCGTTACCCAGGCAGTGTACACGACTCATACGTGTTGTCACGGCCATCCATCCCCGGCAAGTATGAGGGACGCCATCCCCGGCTGAGGGGCTGGTTGCTGGGCGACAGGGGCTACCCATTGCGATCGTGGCTGATGACGCCTATACGGAGGCCACGCAATGAGGCGGAGAACCACTACAATGATGCCCATGTAGCGACAAGGGGAGTGATAGAGAGGTGCTTTGGCGTGCTGAAGATGCGTTTCAGGTGCCTGGCCCTCTCTGGGGCGCCCTCCAGTATCGGTCAGATAGGGTCGGCCGCATCATTGTGGTGTGCTGCATCCTGCACAACATAGCCCAGCAGAGGGGCGATGTGCCACAGGCAGAGGAGGGCGGAGTGGAGGAGCAGCAGGAAGAGGCGCAGTCCTCCCCAGATGAGGGGGATGGGGGTAATGGTCAGGGCAGATGGGGTAGACACAGGCGGGTGGCTGTCCACCGTTACCGGCTGGCCCAGCGGGCACGGGACAGACTGATAGCCGCCCGCTTCACTGACTAGATGGGCGTGGGAATCGGGTAGTATGGCCACAGACCGCACACCATGGCAACAGCCGACCACCCACACCCCCCACCCATCCACCCACCCAGCACCCTCACCCCCCTCCCCAACCCCACCCACCCCACCCGCATGCACACCACCCGCCCCATTGCCGATCCACCTGCGGCACAACGGGCCGGGCTCACACAGTTGCAGGTGGGCGCGTGTCTATTGCAGGCCATGGAATCATAGAATCATAGAATCATAGAATTTACAGTGCAGAAGGAGGCCATTCGGCCCATCGAGTCTGCACCGGCTCTTGGAAAGAGCACCCTACCCAAGGTCAACACCGCCACCCTATCCCCATAAACCAGTAATCCCACCCAACACTAAGGGCAACTCTGGACACTAAGGGCAATTTATCATGGCCAATCCACCTAACCTGCACATCTTTGGACTGTGGGAGGAAACCGGAGCACCCGGAGGAAACCCACGCACACACGGGGAGGATGTGCAGACTCCACACAGACAGTGACCCAAGCCAGAATCGAACCTGGGACCCTGGAGCTGTGAAGCAATTGTGCTATCCACAAGGCTACCGGGATGATGACAACCCACCCTGCGGTGAGCTCCTGGCTCCACATCGTTGGACTATGTCCGACCCATGGCCACAGTACCACCATCCGCCCGGACCATCCCTGCATGCGGCTGTGACACTGCAGCGCACGGTCCCGTCCTCTGCCCGGGGGGATGTTGATGGCGGCCCAGGGGGAACGGGGCAGACTCACCTGGGGCTGAGGTAAGACCACCCCTCACACACACACTTGCGCTCAACGTACATGACACCCCCGCACGCTTTGGACAGAGCACAAAGGCAGCTTCTGTAGGTGTAACATTGACTTTAATAACCAAACGAGTTCATGCACGTGCCCTAGCCCCTAAAACTCATCTGTGCCCTGCACCCGTGCCAACTTACTCAGTGTCTAATTGTTTGGCCTTACGGGCCCTTTGACTACGTCTATGTGGTTCCCCAGATGGTACAGCAGAACTGGAGGTGGACTCCTGTGATTCCTGCCCTCTGACACTGGATCCCTTTGGCGGCCGTTTCCTGGGGCGTCCTGGCCTAGATGGGCCAGGCTGCGGCCCGGGCGACTGGGATGGCGAGCTGCCAGCCTGTCCTGCCCGTTGCCCACCCGATGCACCTGGGTCGGAAGGGGGGGGAGTCCGAGGTGTTGCGCTGTTCCGGCACCTCCCCTACAGGTGGAGCCGGGACGGGCAACACCACCTCCTCCTCCCTCGCGGTGCCCGATGGCCCCCAGGCCTCTACATGGGTGGGGGATGTGAACGGACTGGCCATCCGACGCCCCCCTGACATCTGGTGCTGCCTGTCCTGGAGGCCCGTGCTGGTATCGACAGGGGTCTGCAGGTTTGCAGCCATGGAGCCCAGGGGGTTGGCAAACCCTGTCTGTGACAGTGCGACGCCGGCTCGCACATGGCCACTGGCGCCGATGCCCTCAGCGATGGCCTGCAGAGACTGGGCAATGGCCTGCTGAGACTGGGCTATGGCCTGCTGAGACTGGACTATGGTGTTGAGCGCCTCTGCCATCTGGCGCTGGCACTGGCTCATGGCCTCCTGTGAGAGGGCAGCCATGTCCTGGGCCACAGACGCCGCCTGCACGGAAAGCCCCAGGCCTCGCAAACCGTTCCCCATGTCTGACACCGTCGCACCCATTGCCTCCACCGCGGACGCCACCCGTGCGGTGTCGGCCTGGGTGGCACGCATGACCGGCACCACTCCCAGCTCCTGGACGCGGGTGGACTCCTCCACCTGCGACTGCAGCCGCCGCAAGCCGCCCGTCACCCTCTTCGCTCGTCTCCGGGTCGGTGGTTGCATCGGATCTATGTGTGTGTGGTAACTCCAGGAACCCGGGATCCATCTGGGCGGCAGATGTTCGCTTGGGCTGGGCTGCCCTCCGACCGCCCGGCCCCTCTGCTGCTCCTACCTCCACCTGCTGTACCGGGACGGCGCACCAGTGAGTGTAGCAGACGCCTCATCACTAAAGTGCCCAACCGAGGTGAGTGTTTCTGCGATGGTGGAGGGTGTTGGTGACAGCAGTGGCGTTGTGTCGTGCTCTTCGTCCCACTCTGAGTCCATGGCACTTTGGGGTGGGGGTTCGTCTCCACCCATCCACTCTGAGTCACTGTCTGGTATTTTGTTTTCCTGGGCAGTGCTGTCCTGGGTAGTGGTGTCCTGGGTAGTGGTGTCCTGGGTAGTGGTGTCCTGGGCAGTGCTGTCCCGGGTAGTGGTGTCCCGGGTAGTGGTGTCCTGGGTAGTGGTGTCCCGGGTAGGGGTGTCCTGGATAGTGGTGTCCTGGGTAGTGGTGTCTTGGCTCGGATGTGACGGGGGCCTGTGGCTGCCCCCCTCGTCGCTGGGTGGTCGCTCCCGCACGTTTCGGGGGTGTCGTCTCCCTGTTGCTCCAGGTCTCTCCGTCTCCCGTGGTGTGCGAGGGGCATCCTGCGGGCGTCGCATGCTGGAGGGTCCGGGTCTCTCTGTCTCCCGTGGCCTCCGAGGGGCATCCTGCTGGCGTCGCATGCTGGAGGGTCCGGGTCTCTCTGTCTCCCTAGGCCTCCGAGGGGCATCCTGCGGGCATCGCATGCTGGAGGGTCCGGGTCTCTCTGTCTCCCGTGGCCTCCGAGGGGCATCCTGAGGGCGTCGCATGCTGGAGGGTCCGGGTCTCTCTGTCTCCCTTGGCCTCCGAGGGGCATCCTGCGGGCATCGCATGCTGGAGGGTCCGGGTCTCTCCATCTCCCATGGCCTCCGAGGGGCATCCTGCGGGCGGTCTGCATCTGCGGGGATGGGTGCCTGGACGTTTGGTCCTGCGATACACAATGAAGCATGCATGGTTAGACATCAGGCAGTGATCAGGTGATATGGGGGAGGGGGATATAGGGGAGGGGGGATATGGGGACGGGCTGTCGGTGGCTCACTTGCTAGTACGCCCCCGACCTCTGCATCAGCAACCTCCCGGTCCTCAGGTCCACCAGCCAGTTCCAGGGCCCTTTCCTCGTGTTCGGCCAGTGGCCTCTCATCAGCGGGGCCTCCTCCAGTCCTCACATGCTCCCTATTGTTGTGTACGTGCTTCTCCTGTGGGGGGGGGGGGGGTGGGGGTGGTGGCAGGGGTAAAAGGCAACACTGTTAGGCAGGTATATGAATGCACGCCATCGGTTGCACGTGCATTGCAGAGGTTAAGGTTAGGGCTGGATTCACTTGGGGATATGGGGGATATGGGGGAGGGGGAATATGGGGGAGGGGGGATATGGGGGAAGGGGATATGGGGGAGGGGGGATATGGGGAGGGGGATATGGGGAGGGGGATATTGGGGGAGAGGGGGTATGGGGGATATGGGGGAGGGTGATATGGGGGAGGGGATATGGGGGATATGGGGGAGGGGGGATATGGGGAGGGGGGATATGGGGGAGGGGGGATACGGGGAATGGGGATATGGGGAGGGGGGATATGGGGAGGGGGGATATGGGGGATATGGGGGAGGGGGGAAATTGGGGAGGGGGATATGGGGGATATGGGGGAGGGGGGATACGGGGGAGGGGGTAATATGGGGAGGGGGGATATGGGGATGGGGATATGGGGGAGGGGGATATGGGGAGGGGGATATGGGGAGGGGGGGATATGGGGGAGGGGGAGGGGGATATTGGGGAGGGGGGATATGGGGAGGTAGATATGGGGGATGGGGGATATGGGTGAGGGGGATATGGGGAGGGGGATATGGGGGAGGGGGGATATGGGGGAGGACGGATATGGTGGATATGGGGGAGGGGGGATATGGGGGAGAGGGGATATGGGGGATATGGGGGAGGGGGGATATTGGGGAGGGTGATATGGGGGATATGGGGAGGGGGATAGGGGGAGGGGGGATATTGGGGAGGGGATTTGCGGGAGGGGGATATGGGGGAGGAGGGATATGGGGGAGGGGGGATATGGGGAGGGGGATATGGGGGATATGGGGGAGGGGGGATATGGGGAGGGGGATATGGGGGATATGGGGGAGGGGGATATGGGGGAGGGGGGATATGGGGGAGGGGGTATATGGGGGATGGGGGATATGGGGGGGGATATGGGGGAGGGGGGATATGGGGAATATGGGGGAGGGGGGATATGGGGAGGGGGGATTTTGGGGAGGCTCACCCTGCCTGCTCTGACGAGGTCGTTCACCTTCTTGTGCACTGGGTGCCTGTCCGTGGTGTCAGGGCCACAGCGGGTGACGGCCTCTGCCACTTCCCTCCACAGACGCCGGCTGTGGCGTGGGGCAACTCTGCGGCCGTGTCCGGGATACAGGGCGTCCCTCCTCTGCTCCACTGCGTCCAGGAGCGCCTCCACATCCCGTGACTGGAACCTCGGGGCTGAGCGGCGGCCAGCCATCCAGTCGGGTGTTCCGGTCGGGTGTTCCGGTCGGGTGGGGGGGGGGAGCAGCGCGTCCTTATGAGCCGTCACGCCGTGCGGTGCGTATGACGCTGCACGGCGTGAACCACGTGCGCAAGCGCGGATCCCGTTACGTCGCTGCTAGCCCATTTCAGGCCGGAGACTTTCGACCCATTTTTCCGACGTGACGCAAGTCGGATTTGCGCCGTTTTTTGCGCCGATCGGCAGACTTTCCGCCGATAACGGAGAATTTCGCCCCAGGTGAGTGCCGTCTCACCCAGCTGTGCAGCTGAGGAGAAACATTAACTGAAGATGGTTTGGTCAACTGTACCAACTAAGACGAGGAGGGTTGAAGGTCACAGTAACAGAGGATGTCATTTGTGACTTTGCTTCAGGCTGATTCAGTGACATGGCAGAGGCTGAATTGTGGTGAGAATGGATCAAACCTGGAGTTGGAAGAGAGATGACAGATCTACAAGCTCAAGGACTTTGGGAGAGGAAAAAAGTGGTTGCAGTTGGAAGAAAGAGTGACACCAACTGAGCCCACCTGATAGTCAAATTAACAGACAGTGTAGTGTGTGCTGAGGTGATGTGCCTCACAGAACAGCAGAATCCGAGCTCCAGACCGTGAGCTGATATCAGCCAAGGCAGAGGTGGGACAGTGAGCATTGACAGGCAATTTGACATCAATAGTTGAGCTTTATCTTGTCCTTAATCTTTCGGTCAATGCATTATCCAGGAGGAGTCTACAGACAACCATTAGGAGCTGGAAACCTGGCTGTGTATTTCTTTGTTAGCTATCAGGAACCATGATCAGAATTTTCAGTCAGAATAATGGCAAGACCAATGGCACAGACTAATCCAGAAATGGTCCCTCTCAGCCAAATTCTTCTTTTTTCCCTTTATTTCTATATCTGACCAGGCATTGGATTAAGTAACTCCAGCAAGAAACTCACTGCCTGACTCCCCCAAATCTGACCACAATCTACAAGGCACAAATCAAGAGTGTTATGGAATACTCCCCACTTTCCTGGCTGAGTGCAGCTCCAGCAACACTCAAGAAGCTCGACACCATCCAGGACAAAGCTGCCACTTGATTGGCACCTCATTCGTCACCTTAAAAATTGACCTCCTTCACCACCACTGCACAATGGCAGCCACGTGTATCATCTACCTGGTGCACTGGGGAAAGTCACTAAAGCTCCTTCGACAGCGCCTACCAAACCCACAACCTTCAACACCTAGAAGGACAAGGGCAGCAGATGCACCACCAACTGCAAGTTCCCCTTGTAACCACTTGTCATCCTGGCTTGGAAATGTATCGCCGTTCCTTCAGTGTCGCTGGGTCAAAATCCTGCAACTCCCTCCCTAACAGCACTGTGGGTGTACCACATGTACAGCACCAGTTCAAAACGACAACTCACCGCAATCTTCACAACGAAATTAGGGAAAAGCAACAAATTCCGGCCTAGCAGCAGCACTCACATCCCATGAAGGAATTTTTAAAAATCACTCCAATGACCTTTTCAGCCATTTCATTTCACTGTACCTTCCCAATTCTTAAATCTTGTTCGTCAAAGAGATACACAGTTGGTTGCCCTGCTTGCTCGGGCCACACATGTTTTGTTGCCCTCGCTACATAATACATAGAATTTACAGGCAGAAGGAGGCCATTCGGCCCATCATCGAGTCTGCACCAGCCCTTGGAAAGAGCGCCCCACTTAAACCCCAAACCTCCACCCTCTCCCCGTAACCCAGTAACCCCACCTAACCTTTTTGGATACTAAGGGCAACTTAGCATGGCAAATCCACCTAACCTGCACATCTTTGGACTGTGGGAGGAAACCGGAGCACCCGGAGGACGTGCAGACTCTGCACAGACAGTGACCCAAGCCGGGAATCAAACCTGGCGCTGTGAAGCAACCGTGCTAACCTGTGTGCTATCGTGCTGCCCACTCGTTGAGCTGTCATCAACACATTCTTTCGGCAACATTGCAGGAAACAACATTTCAGCGAGATGCCCTCTGTCGTTAAATACATCCCTATTTTCCAGATGGTCTAAATGGGAATGGGTCATTGCGTAACTGTCTGAAACCTGTTTCAAGTTGTCATTTTGCAGCCTTGATAGAATTGCCCTAAAACCTTATGCTGTGGATCAATTTGTTATATCCTGAAACAATTTGTGAAACATCAGATTGACTTATCGACCAATGGCATCATCTGCAGTTCTACATTCTGAGCTGTCAAGGTTGTTCTTTGAGCAATCAGGCTGGCAGGCAAGAGCTTGAGCGTGACAACCAACCTTTCCGGAGTTGGTAGAAAGGTTCTACCCATGTTCAGTCCAGCACACAAATTTCAAAGAAGGACAAGGGGTCTAGAACATACCTTGATCACAAACTTCCTCTCGTTTCCTTCATTTTCCTCTTTTTACCTGCTGACCTGTGTAGACGTATGGTAGCAACACTCTATGCTAAACTTCTCTCCAGTAGTTACTCCAGTAGTTATTCTTCTCCCTCTTTTTCTTTATTCATGTCAGCATCGATGGGTGGGCCAGCATTTATAGTCCATTGGCGAAGGTGGTGGTCAGCCGCATTCTACAACTACTGCAGTTCATGTTGGCTGGATACACCCATGTGCTGTGAGGGAGTCAGTACCAGGACTTTGATCCAGCAACAGAGAAGGAATGGCGAAACATTTCAAAAGCAAGATGGTGTGTGTCTTGCAGGGGAACATCCTATGCGTCAGCTGCTCTGGTCCCTCTAAGTGTTAGAGCTTGCGCATTTGGAAGGCACGGTTGACGGAGCCTTGGGCGGCATGGAGGAAAAGTAGGACCCAGGTTCGATTCCGATCTCGGGTGACTGTCTGTGTGGAGTTTGTACATTCTCCCCATGTCTGGGTGGGTTTCCCCCCACAATCCAAGATGTGAGATGGATTGGCCATGCTAGATTGCCTCATAGTATCCAAAGGTTAGGTGGAGTTTCAGGGATAGGATGGGGCATTGGGCCTAAGTATGGTGCTCTTTCAGGAGGGTCGGTGCAGACTTGATGGGCCGAATGGCCTCCTTCTGCACCAGAGAGAAAAATACATTGCTACAGTGCATCTTGCAGATGGTAAGCAACGCTGTCACTGTGCCTCTGTGTGTGTATGTGTGTTGGGGGTTGGGGGGGGGGGGGGGCATGGAAATGTTGAAGTTGTTGGATTAATGAGCTTTTTTGATCTGGAGAACATCCTCACTCAATACCTGCACTTATACCCCCAGAATGAGGTATCTGTGGTGGTATGCATCACTGTAAATACACAAGGGATTAATGTAAATACGCGTTGACTAGATAGACACTAGAGGGAGCACCAGAGACATGACACACAGACATTCAACCAATAGGTCAGTAAGATAGGACACGACCAAGGGCATTCACAATACACATAGAGGTAGCACTACCACAGGAGGGCATTACACCAACCCATATAAAAGGACACATCACACATGCTCAGTCTCTTTCCAGTGGAGACATTCAGTGAGCACAGACACAGGGTTGATTGAACATCACACCCACCACGTGGATTGTAGCAGACTGGTTCATCAGTCTGAGTAGCTAGAGAAGGATTAACAGGAGAGTCGAATCCAAGTACGAGATTTGTTAATAGTTTAATAAACGTGTTAAAGCTATCTCCAAGTCTGAACCTTCCTGTGTCAGAGTGCACATCAAGGAAGCAGCTTATGCTGCGTCAAGAGCATAACAAAACAGTACCAGCCAGCAAGCAGCACCCCGAACCATGGCTGAGTTTATCCCCTCCCTTGTTGTCAATTGTGTTTGGGCTTGTGGCCTAGCTGGGAATAGCTGACCCTGTGTCAAACAGTAATAAGACCTGCGACCATTCTGGTCTCTCTGGGACAATGTGACAACAATGGTGTCCCCTCCTATTCAATTAGTCCCACTCGTCTGCTCTTTCCCCTTGACAGAGCGTGAATGAGAAATAAATGCTGATATTGATCTGATTCGAGTGAAACATTTCACATTGACGAGGCCTGATTACTGTTAAAGTCGGATCTCCTGTGAGTTTGATCTGCATTATTTTTGACACATGTTAAATTTCAATCCGCACATTAACTCAAAGAAGGTGGTAATTTGTTTTAAATAGAAGTAAAGATCTACAAGGGTTAGGTTTTCACCTTCCAGCGGTGTGGTGTAAGAAAGAAGGCAGATGAGGCATGATTGTAAAATCGGAGAATGAAACAGCATAGAAGGAGCCCATCATGCTCGGTAAGAGCTGTCCAATTATTTCATAGCCCTACAAGTTTACCCAGATTAGAGAGCCAATGCCTATTGAAAGTTACCATAGAGTTAGCTTCCATTAACCTTTCAGCAGTGCATTCCAGATCATAACATCTTGCTGAGCAAAACAATTCTCTTTGGCTTTTGTTCTGTAAAAATTTAAAGCGCCCAATTCATTTTTTTTCCAATTACGGGGCAATTTAGCGTGGCCAATCCACCTACCCTGCACCTACCCTGGTTGAAACCCACGCAAACACAGGGAGAATGTGCAAACTCCACACGGACAGTGGCCCGGAGCTGGGAGCGAACCTGGGACCTCGGCGCCGTGAGGCAGCAGTGCTAACCCACTGCGCCACCGTGCCGCCCTTTCTCTTTGGCTTATTCACCAATTTTAAAAACCTGTGTCCATTGGTTACTGACGGTCCTGTCAGACAAAAACAAACGTTTCTCTTTATCTATTCTACAATTACTCCTGTTGGACGAGGATGAATGGGCTGAAGGGTAATTATCATCAGAGGTCTTAAAAATTATGAAAGGTTTTGATCGAGGGGATACAGAGACATTGGTCTGTACAATAAGTTGGCCTAGGTGGCTCACTGGCACACAAAGTAAAGTCGGCCTGGAGCCAATCCGGCCCACCCCACAGCCATAATGTGGGCAGTCCTGACAAGGGCCAAGACTTTCACACCTCACTGGGGAGGAAGTTCCTCCATCTGGTGCTGACGGCCAAACGGATTGGCCAGCACCTCCATCAATCCATGTTAGTGCCAAGAACACTTTAATGGCCACTGCCAGGACTGCAAGAGGAGAAGGAAGAAGTCACAGATCCCCAAGGCTGGTAGATCTGGAGTCTTGGGCAAGGAGGTTTACGGCAGGTCAGGAAGAAGGGGGTGCATCCCTCCCCCAATTTGCAAAGGAAACCCTCGAAGACAGAACCCCAACCTTACATCCCGCCCTTTGAAGAATGTATTCAGAACATTTGCCTGCCCTCTCCCAAATGACCACAAATGTTTTATGGCATGGACAGCCTATTATCAGGGTCTAGACTTGGTAAGAAGCCTAATTGGCCCTTGATAACTTATTTGAATATGGCGGCCGGGCTTTCAATTTGGTGCCCCCCCCCCCCCATATTATGAGCCCAGGGTGGGTAGGAAGGTAATGGGTGGTCACATGGGCGTCCCATTTCTCATGCTTCCCTGTTGGAAACAAGACCAGTGCGAGCATGTAAAATACAGCCAATGTTTCCTCTCGTCAGGAAGAGCATAACTAGAGGCCGTCAATATTAGCTAGTCACCAAGAAATCCAATAGGGAACTTAGAAGAACCTTCTTTACCCAGAGATTACTGAGAATAAGGGGCTCACTACCACAGGGAATGGTTGAGGCAAGCAATGTACATGTATTTACGGGGAGGCTAGACAAGTATATGAGGGAACATGACAGAAGATTTTGCTGATAGGGTTAAACAAAGAACAAAGAACAAAGAAAAGTACAGCACAGGAACAGGCCCTACGGCCCTCCAAGCCTGTGCCGACCATGCTGCCCGTCTAAACTAAAATCTTCTGCACTTCCGGGGTCCATATCCCTCTATTCCCATCCTATTCATGTATTTTTCAAAATGCCTCTTAAACGTCACTATCGTCCCTGCTTCCACCATCTCCAAATGAGGAAGGATTGCGGGAGGAAGCTCTAGTGGAGCATAAACGCCAGCATTAACTAGTTGGGCTGAATGGCCTGTTTCCGTGCTCTGTAGTCTATGTACTTCCAATGAAGCCATTCATTGCATTGACTGTCTCTGTTAAATCTCTGTTAAACCCTCCCCACTCTAAGGGGAACAATTCCAGTCAACTTTCTTCCTCAAGTTCATGTACAGGATTGGACCCGGTTGCTCCAGTTGAGGGCGAACCAGCCATTTAGAAATGTTTGCAACAGCTTCCCTGACAGAGAGGGAAGTTTTAGAACGGAGCATCTTGTGTGCATAATGGAGCTCAGCCATTTAGGTCGGGTGGATAAAAGATAGCGTGCTCCTCATTATGGTGAATGTATTATGCCAATAATCCACCATTGTATTTGTATCTGTGCTATGCTGCCCTTGTGGGCTCCTCCTATGGGCCATTGTATGGCATTATCCATAGGGGAACATGTTGGGGCCTGTATGGGCTCCGCCCACGGCTCCTCCCCTTGAAGGGAGGTGAAAGAGCAGTCGACCTGTAGGCGGTTCTCAGTGTTGGATCAGTCGCAGGCAGGCACTGTTCTAAGTTGGTTAAAGCCACAGTTTACTTCTACTCCCGTCTCGAGTCAATTGATGGTCGCATAACTCATTACCTCCAAGGTGGAAGGCAGAAGGGCTGTGGAGGAAGAGTAATTCAAAGGAGTAAGAAAATTTGCGAAATGACTGCAGCGAGTCCACATGGCGACTGTAACCTGGGCCTCCCCCCTCCCAACCCTTTCTTCTGCACAGCTAAGTGCCCAGAGACATCTTCCTGTACGGAACGAGTGCAAGTCATTACTGAAATGCATTAGAGAAAGGTAACTGATTTTAATTACCTTGAATTAAAATGGAAAGTGGATAGATCATTCAGCATTGGAGGAAACTAGGAATGGATCTCGAACAGGGGAAGAAGGCCAAGCCACAGATTTTCCTTAAGGTCAAATTAATGGGAGCCAGCAAAAGAATTTGCATAGGAAATAACCTTACGGTGTAGGTGTAATTATCCATTGTTCTGAGATTACACTTAGCACTAGAACCTGACAATCATCATGACCACCAGAATCATTAGGAACCAATTAAACTAATAATTAAGAAACTTCGATGACAGGTAAAGGGATGGTAAGATGCAAATTTCAGTCATAGATGTCAGCATTAAGCACTTTGCAGCAGGGCTTGACACTGTGTCACTCGAAGCAGGACGTAAGCCTCCAGAGGCGCCCAGACCGAGCTGATCAGCAGAAGTCAAACACATTGGATTAATAGCCACCCCCTTCCAAGCCTTGTCTGCACAAACCTCGGATTCCAGGTGGGGCTGTGAATTAGGCGGGGGGGGGGGGGGTGGGGGGGACATCGTTCTTAATTGCGGCTTCATCTTTACTCCCGGCTGACGACTGCCCAAATGTGACTGGATACACAGCCCAACGGGAGTGGGGTTTCGGATAGCAGGAGGCCACTGTCAGGAAACAGTCCCCGGAACAAAGATGTGGGTGTGGGGTGGCAAGGAGACTGTTCCTGAAGGAACCACGATCGATCGAGCGGGGGGACACGCCAGTGGAAGAGGGACCCCAATCATTCTTAGTTGCCATCTCCAAACTCAATGGGCCGGACTCTCCATTTTGGAGACGAAGAGCTGACGCCAGCGGAGGACGGTGGACTTTTCACGACTGAAAAATCTGCGTGAAACCCTCACCGATTCCGGTACCGGCGAGGGCCCAGCGCCCCCGGCGACTGAAACTCCCGTGGACCGCACGGAGGATGGCCGGGTCCTGGGCCGCGCAGGCGCACGGCTGACGACCTGCACCGTATAACATGGCGCCGGCCGTGCACGAACCCAACCCGCCTTCGCGACCCCACAGTCCACCCCCTGGCCACCCCCCACCAGTCCCCCCAGCCCTAGTAGAAGCCCCCCTCCCAAGCCAGCAGCACGGACCCCAGCCGAGTGTGGCGGCACTGAGCACAGTTCGCAGCCGGCACGCCGGATTCCCACACGGTAGGGACCACACGTGGCCCACGCCGTCGGGAACTCAGCCCATCAGCAATGACGTTAAACCGGCGCCGGCCCCGATTCCGGGGTGGGAATCCATTCTCATCGCCGATCATGATTTCGACGTCGGGCTGCGGAGCTTCCCGCCCCATGTCCGTCTGTCGTGTAACTCCGCATTTGTATTTCTTCAGCCAGCTTTCCATCTCTGACACAACCTTAAAGCCGAAGTGACAAATTATGTCCTCTGTGACTGTGAACAGGTTGGGCTGGATTCTCTGATTCTGGGGCTATGCCCTCACACCCGCGTGGGATGGGTGGTATTTTACGCCAGAAAACATGACATAAAACGGCCAACGATCCTGCGTTTGGCTGGGGGCTAGTATGCCGGCATCGTAGAGCACCCGGCTCTAGCTGCCGATATGGCCCGGTGAATTGGCGGGTCCGTGGCTGCGCATACGCACGGCGGCGGTCTGCAGCGGCCGCGCCGTGCTCCATGGCGACCGCCGCTCGTGGACCCGGACCATAAAATAGTGCCCCCACCTTTGGCCGGCTCACGTGTCCCGGACCACCACCCCCCCCCTACAGTGCCCCCACCCCCTGATAAAGCCCCCACCCCCCGCCCGCGGGATCGGCTCCACCCCTGACTGTGGCAGCACTGGATTGAGTCCGCAGCCGTCACGCCAAGTTTCTAATGGATGACACCACACGCGACCGATGCCGTCGGGAACCCGGCCGGTCGGAGGCGGAGCATCGGGGCGGGCCTCAGGAGGGGGCGGAGCATCACAAAAGCGGCACCGCCCCCAATTCGGTCGGGAACTTTGGTTCTCCGGCTGATCGCCGGGTGTGATGTCGGCGACCAGAGAATCCAGCCCGTTATATTAACACTGCTTATCCTCCTTGGGCTCATTACATTTCACACCGTTCTCCAAAACCTCTCCATTATCCAACTTGGTGGGATTGCTTTCACTTGGTTCCACTTTTACCTTTCCAATCAGATCACCAAATGCCAAGGCAACCCTGCCCCCCCCCCGCCCCCCGCCCCCCCCCCCCCCCCCCCCCCCCCCACACATACACACACGGTATCTGCTGTGCTGCCTCTGGCCTGTCTCATCCCTTTACACCACTGAACCTTCCGCCACTCCATGGTGAACCAAGCTACATTTCCCTGCATTGAAGGTGCAAACTGCTGCTTGGGTTTCCTGTCACATTGGCTCAAGTGTTTCTATCTTGTTGCAGCATTTAACAACCCCTTTTGTTTCCACTTTATTTGCCTTGTGTCGAATCCGGGAGATGATTCCCTCTTTCATGGAATCATTGAATGAGTGATGCAAAGAAGGATGCCATTCAGTCCCTCATGTCCATGCCGACTCTCTGAAAGAACAGCTCAGCTGGTCCCCCTCCCCGGATTTTCCCCGCAGCCCCTAATAATGATCCAAGTCCATTTTGGAAGCCACAATTGAATCTACCTCCACCACACTCTCGAGCAGTGCGTTCCAGAAACTAACCCGGTTAGTCTTACTTCGGTGGTCGGTAAGTTAATGGAAAGGGTCCTGAGGGATAGGATTAATGACCATTTGGAAAGATGCAGCTTAATCCGGATAGTCAACACGGATTCTTGAAGGGTAAGTCTTGCCTCACAAATTTGATTGAATTCTTTGAGGAGGTAACTAAGTGTGTAGATGAAGGTAGAACAGTTGATGTCGTATACATGGATTTCAGTCAGGCGTTTGATAAGGTTCCCCATGGTCGGCTCATGAAGAAAGTAAGGAGGTGTGGGATAGAGGGAAATTTGGCCAATTGGATAAGTAACTGGCTATCACATAGAAGACAGAGGGTGGTGGTAGATGGAAAATTTTCAGACTGGAGACCAGTTACCAGCGGTGTACCACAGGGATCAGTGCTGGGTCCTCTGCTATTTGTGATTTTTATCAATGACTTGGAGGAGGGGGCTAAAGGGTGGGTCAGTAAATTTGCTGATGCCTCCAAGATTGGTGGAGTAGTGGATGAGGTGGAGGGCTGCTGTAGGCTGCAAAGAGACATTGATAGGATGCAGAGCTGGGCCGAAAAATGGCAGATGGAGTTTAACCCTGATAAGTGCGAGGTGATTAATTTTGGTAGGACAAATTTGAATGTGGATTAAAGGGTCAACGACAGGGTTCTGAGGAATGTGGAGGAACAGAGAGATCTTGGAGTTCATGTCCACAGATCTCTGAAAGTTGCCACTCAAGTTGATAGAGCCATGAAGAAGGCCCATAGTGTGTTAGCATTTATTAACAGGGGGCTTGAGTTTAAGAGCCGTGGGGTTATGCTGCAACTGTACAGGACCCTGGTGAGACCACATATGGAGTATTGTGTGCAGTTCTGGTCACCTCATTATAGGAAGTATGTGGAAGCATTGGAATGGGTGCAAAGGAGATTTACCAGGTTGCTGCCTGGATTGGAGGGAAGGTCTTATGAGGAAAGGTTGAGGGAGCTAGGGCTTTTCTCATTGGAGCAAAGGAGAATGAGAGGCGACTTAATAGAGGTTTATAAGATGATGATGGGGATTGATAGAGTGGACGTTCAGAGACGATTTCCTCGGGTGGATATAGCTGTTACAAGGGGGCATAACTATAAGGTTTGGGGTGGGAGATATAGGAGGGATGTCCGAGGTAGGTTCTTTACTCAGAGAGTGGTTAGAGTGTGGAATGGACTGCCTGCTGTGATAGTGGAGTCGGACACTTTAGGAACTTTCAAGCGGTTATTGGATAGGCACATGGAACAAACCAGAATGACAGGGAGTTGGATAGCTTGATCTTGGTTTCGGACAAAGCTCGGCACAATATCGAGGGCCGACGGGCCTGTTCTGTGCTGTACTGTTCTATGTTCTATATTCTAATCGGTTGATGCATAAAGGAACTTTCCCTCATGTCGCTTGTTGCAACTTGCAGTTTGCCCCAGTACCGGAAAAATCTCATTCTGTCCCTGTGGACAGAGGTCAGCATTTTGCTCATCAGACACCACAAGTAATGGATTCCATGTGGTTTGTTGAACCTGTTGACTTAACAGCATGAAATAAGAGAAAGATCTGCAGATCTGGAGTCAGAACTAAGCAGAGCGCCAATCTTCTTCATTTTTGAAGAAGTACATCTCTGAGGGAAAAGTAAAAAGCAACTTACGGAGCAACTTGTTACGATCTGGAATACATTAGCTGAAAGAATGGATGAAGCAAGTTAACTGGTAACTTAGGTAGTATTAGCTAAATAGGAATGAAAGGGAATTGGAAATTATTTTGACATGATGAAGATGTACCTTTACGGTTGCATTTCTTAAACTGCTGTCAGTCATCATCCACTGCGACAGGGTGTGATGTAGCTGCATTGTGGCTCATTGTGTCTTCATGCAGCAGGGTTGAGATCAGATGAACTATACTTATCCTCCTCGTGGACATTATCTGTACATACTCCTGTCTTCAATTAAAGGACACACATTAATGACTCACCAATCCTTGTGTATGATGGGCATGTTTATGTTGAAGAAAAGAAGAATATAACAGAGAAGTACCTAAAAAGTGAAGGCATTGCAGGGCTATGGGGAAAGAGCGGCAAAGTGGCACTAACTGGATAGTTCATTCAAAGAGCTGGCACACCCATTGTGGACTAAAAGGCCTCAGTCTGTAGAAGAGATCTAAGACCGCACACACGTTAGTTAGCAAAGAAATAATATTAGACTCCGAACAATGCTTTCAGATCTACAAGCACAAAAAACAAGAAGGCACAGATTTGCAGTTTAAGGCAACGACCAAGTATTCCTTCACACAAAGGGTGGTCGACAGCACAAAGGGTGGTCGACATTGAGAACAAACACCAAATTCATTCAAGAAACATAGAAAGTGGAAGCCAGAGGTGGCCATTAGGTTCCTTGAGCCTGCTCTGCCATTCATTCTGATCAGGGCTCATCAACCAACTCAATCACCTGTTCCCACTTTTTCCCCATATCCTTTGATCCCTTTAGACCCAAGAGCTAAGCCCTCAAATGCTCCCTGTAGCAGTGGATTCCACAGGCCCACCACTCTCTGGGTGAAGAAATTTCTCCTAATCCCAGTCCTAAATGGTCCACCCCATATCCTCAGACTGTGACCCCTGATCCTGGACACCTTCGCCTGGAGTCTCCCTGCATCCACCTCATCTGGTCTTGGTAGAATTTTATAGGTTTTGATGATATCCCACTCATTCTTCTAAACTCCAGCGAATATAATCCTAACAGCCTCAATGTCTCCTCATATGTCAGTCCCAACATCCCAGGAATCAGTCTGGAAACCTTCACAGCACTCCCTCTACAGCAAGAACATCCTTCCTCAGATAAGGAGACCAAAACTGCACACACTACTCCAGGTGTGGCCTCAGCAATGCCCAATATAATTGCAGCAAGACATCCCAGCTCCTGTACTCAAATCTTCTCGCTATGAATGCCAACATACCATTTGCCTTCTTCACCGCCTGCTGCACCTGCATGCTTACCTTCAGCAACCTGTATACAAGGACACCTAGGTCTCATTGCACATTCCTCTCTCTCTCAATCTATAGCCACTCAGATAACAATTTGCCTTCCTGTGTTTGCTGCCAAAGTGGATAACTTCACATTTATCCACATTATACTGCATCTGCCATGCTTTTTCCATTCACTCAACTGTCCAAATCACACTGAAGGATCAGCAAAGGAGGACAAAGGAATTGATTAAGAAGGGGAAGAATCTCTTCCTCCCAGCTTTCTGTCATCTGCAAATTTGAAGATATTACATTTAGTTCCCTCATCAAAATCATAATAAGAGTGAATAGCTGGAGTCCTAGCACTGATCTCTATGGCACCCCACAAGTCACTACCTGCCATTCGGGAAAAAAAACATTTATTCCTACTCTTTGTTTCCTGTCTGCCATTTCTATCCAACTCAATACACTACCTCCAATCCCATACGTTTTAATTTGACACGCTAATCTCTGATGTGGGACCTTGTCGAAAGCCTTTGGAAAGTCCACATAAAGCACATCCACTGGCTCCCCCTTATCACCTCTACGAGCTACATCCTCGAAGAATTCCAGTAGATTTGTCAAGCATGATTTCCCTATCATGAAACCATGCTGACTCTGCCACTGTTTTCTAAGTGCTCTGTTATTAAATCTATTATTGTTTTTTAAAATAAATTTAGAGTACCCAATTTATTTTTCCCAATTCAGGGGCAATTTAGCTTGGCCAATCCACTTAGCCTGCACATCTTTGGGCTGTGGGGGTGAAACCCACGCAAACACGGGGAGAATGTGCAAACTCCACACGGACAGTGACCCAGAGCCGGGGTCGAACCTGGGACCTCGACGCCATGAGGCAGCAGGGCTAACCCACTGCGTAACCGTGCTGCCCATGATATTAAATCTATTATAGTGGACCCTAAGATTTTCCTCACTACTGGTATAAGGCTGACTGGTCTATAATTCCCTGTTTTCTCTCTACCTCCCTTCTTAAATAGTGGGATTACATTAGCTATTGTCCAATCCATAGGAACTGTTCCAGAGTCTATAGAACCTTGGGAGATGACCATCAATGCATCCACTATTTCTGAGGCCATTTCCATAAGTACTCTGAGATGTAGATTATCGTGCCCTGGGGATTTATCAGCCTTCAATCACATCAATTCCCCCAATGTCAATTCCCTACTAATGCTGATTTCCTTCAGTTCCTCCCTCTCACTAAATCCTGTGTTCCCCAACATTTCTGGTACATTATTTGTGTCCTTCTTTGTGACGACCAGGATAAAAGTAAGTATTTAGTTGGTCAGCAGTTTTGTTGCTCCCCAATATAAATCCCCCTGTTTCTGAGTGTAAGGGACCTACATTTCTCTTCACTAATCTTTTTCTCATCACATATCTATAGAAGATTTTACAGTCATATTCGACCCACACAGATTCCATATTGTTTGAGCGAATAAGCTTTCTCACTATTGTGTTAATTTCCTCATAACCAGCAAAGCAAACCCACTGCCTATTTATTTTTCTCTGTCCGACCTAAATACTGAATATTCTTGGATGCTCAGTTCCCATCCCTGCTCACCCTGCAGCCATGTCTCTGTAATCCTGACTATGCCACACCCATTTATATCTATTTGCATGATTAATTCATCCACTTCATTGCGAATGCTCTGCGTATTAAGGCACAAATTCTTAAGACTTGTCTTTTTAATATTCATTGTCCCGTTACCATTATTTTTCACTGTGGCCATGTTTGATTCTGGCCCTTGGTTTCCCTGTGTATCACTTTTCTTATTCCCCTTTCTGTCTTTTGTTCTTGTCTGTGATTGTCACTCCTCTGACTCCGTGCAGAGGTTCCCACCCGCCTGGCATTTTAGTTTAAACTCTCCCCAACCACTCGAGCAAATATTCCCCCTGGGGACATCAGTCCCAGTCCTGACCAGGTGTAACCCGAACAGTTTGTACTTGTCCCACCTCCCCAAGAACTGGTCCCCAAGTCCCAGGAATCTTAAAGCCGCCTCCTCACACCATCTCTTAAGCCACATATTCATCCTTTATATCCTGCTATTTGTACTCTGACTAGCACGTGGCACTGGTAGTAATCCTGAGATCACTACCTTTGAGGTCCGACTTTTCAACGTACTTCCTAACTCCCTCCATTCAGCTTTTTGAACCTCATTCCATTTTTACGTATGTTGTTTGTACCAATGTGTACCACAACTACTGGCTGTTCATCCTCCCCCTTCCAGAATGTCCTGTACCTGATCTGAGACGTCCTTGACCCTAGCACCAGGGAGGTAACATACCATCCTGGAGTCTCGTTTGTGGCCACAGAAATGCCTATCTATTCCCCTTACAATTGAATCCTCTATAACTATAATTTGGCTGTCGCTGCTTTCCCCTGAGAGGCCATTCCCCTCAACAGTATCCAAAGTGATATATCTGTCTTGCAGGGAGGTGGCCACAGGAGATTCCTGCACATCCTGCCTCATCCTCTTGCTCTGCCTGATGGTCACCCATTCCCTTCCTGCCTGTGGAGTCTGACCATGCGGTGTGACCATCTCTCCATACATGCTATCCATGACAGTCTCCACCTTTCAGATGCTCCACAGTGACCCCAGCCGCTGTTCCAATACTGACATCCCCTTCTCCACAAGTGTTTATTTTTTGCAATGATAATATCCTCCAGCAGCATGGAGCAAATGACCTCTGCACAAAACCTGTCCCGCCTCCTCCGCATCAGTTGGATGTTGGCCTGCTGTCATAGAATCATAGAATTTACAGTGCAGAAGGAGGCCATTCGGCCTATCGAGTCTGCACTGGCTCTTGGAAAGAGCACCCTACCCATGGTCAACACCTCCACCCTATCCCCATAACCCAGTAACCCCACCCAACACTAAGGGCAATTTTGGACACTAAGGGCAATTTATCATGGTCAATCCACCTAACCTGCACATCTTTGGACTGTGGGAGGAAACTGGAGCACCCGGAGGAAACCCACGCACACACGGGGAGGATGTGCAGACTCCGCACAGACAGTGACCCAAGCCGGAATTGAACCTGGGACCCTGGAGCTGTGAAGCAATTGTGCTATCCACAATGCTACCGTGCTGTCATTTGCTAACTGCTTTGGGCAACTGTGTCTCTCTTACCAAAGGTCTTGGGGCACAGTGGGTAGCATCCCTGGCTCAGCATGAAGCTCTGGGCTTGAGTTCCACCCCAGGATTTGGAAGGTGAGTTCATAACGCAGTCAAACAGGTTGATTTTCAACCCGCAAATCCTTCGAACAAGCCAACGGCAGGCGGTAAGGAAGGGAGAATTCTGCAAGGCACCCATTTGACTACACCTGGAATACTGTGAACAATTTTGGTCCTCTTATCTAAACAAAGATGGATTGTAATTGGGGGCATAATCAAAGACCCCTCCCAACCGGCTTACTCACTCTTCCAACTTCTTTCATTGGGCAGGAGATACAAAAGTCTGAGAACACGCACGAACAGATTCAAAAACAGCTTCTTCCCCACTGTTACCAGACTCCTAAATGACCCTCTTATGGACTGACTTGATTAACACTACACCCTGTATGCTTCACCCGATGCTCGTGGCTGTGTGTTGACATTGTGTACCTTGTGTTGCCCTATTAGGTATTTTCTTTTCTTTTATTTTCATGTACTTAATGATCTGTTGAGCTGCACACAGAAAAATACTTTTCACTGCACCTCGGTACACATGACAATGAACAAATCCAATCCAAGTCCACAGAAGGTTGACAAGATTGATTCTGGGTATGGAGGGATTTTCTTATGAGGGGAGGTTGAGTATGTTGTGCTCGTACTCAGTGGAGTTTAGAAGAATGAGAGGCGAGCTTACTGAGACTTATAGGATTCCCAGTGAGCTTGACAGGGTCGATGCTGAGAGATACTTTCCTCTTGTGGGAGAGTCTCGGACCAGAGGGCATAATCACAGAGTAAGGTGTCGCCGATTTAAGAGAGAGATGAGGAGGAATTTCTTCTCTCAGAGGCTAGCGTATCTGTGGAATTCTTTACTGCCGAGAGCTGAAGAGGCTGGGCCGTTAAGTATGTTCAACGTTGAGAGAGACAGATTTTTAATCAGTAAGGAAATCAAGGCTGATGGAGATAAGGCGGGAAAGTACAGTTGAGGATTATCATTTCGGGTTAGTCTTGATCTCATTAAATGGGAGAGCAGACTTGATAGGCCGAAGGGCCTACTTATGCTCTTAAGTCTTATGGTCTATTCCCAATGCATAGTGGTGCCCCCCAAGTTATAGCTTCTGGCTTCACGCTAGTGACCTGCTCCAGGAAAGGAAGTGAAAACGGATGTGGCAATTGTTTTGTCTGCCGAAGGTTTCTCTCGAAGTGAAGGTAATCGAAGTCCTGACTTAACAATATTGCCAGCCTCTAGTCAGGCTGCACAAGCTCTCGAGGCAGAGCTGCACATGCAGCCCTAATGCATGTCGATCGAGAACATCTTCATAGCTGGGCGACATGCATTTCAACTCTCTCCCAGCATGGAAACAAATTAGGCAGAATTCTCTGCTTCGCGCCGCCGGTAGCGGAGTTGCGAGTGAGGAGAAGAATCCCGCGTTAGTGAAGAAAATGGGATCGGCAGGAATCCATTTCCGATGTTCCGGCCCCCTGCTGCCGTCGGGATCGAGGTTTGCGCCCCAAAGCAGTGGGAGGACGCAAATGGGCATTAAGACGTATTTTCATCCATTTAGCGGGATGGGAACCATATTCTCCAGGCCCACGCGATTCTCCAGTACTCTGGGCCGGGAATCACGTGGGTGAGAATTACGACTGATATTGATAAGCGTGGTCCTGGTGTGGTGGACGTCACAGTTGGCAATGGGAGTAACCAGTTAAGGGAGTCACCCCCAAAGTTCATCCACCCTCCTCCTACAATGCAAGACCTGCCAGCCCCACCCCCACAGGACCCCCCTCCTCCGACTGCCCCCCCCCCCACAGAGATCCCTAAATAAAGAGACTCCACACAGACCCCCTAAATAAAACCCCATAAAGACCCCCTAGAGAGTTAAGTATTGTTATTTTCCAGCTCAGCACTTCAAAATCACTCAAACATGAAGGGGGGTGGTGACTTCCGGGTGCGGCGATGACCAGCTAAGTCGCACGTTTCGGCAGCTCCCGGTGGAACGGACTTTAGGGCTCTTGATAGGAGCCCCAACGGCAATTTTAACGGCTAAAAACACCGTGCGGTAAACCAGAAGGGTGTTCCCCCTGGACACGGATGGAAAAAGGAGAGGAAAGTGGCCGGATTGCAGCGGATCCTTTGGAACAACGGCAAGGAAGGCAAGCAGAAACCAAGATGGCGTCGGAAGGTGGCAGTCTCATATGGGGCCCTGAACAACAAGAGTTCTTGAAACGCTGCGTGGAGGAGATTAAAAAGGAAATGAAGAAAGAGTTGTTGGCCCCGATATTACAGGCGATTGAAGGGCTGAGAGAGGAACAAAAGACCCAGGAGCAGGAGCTTCGGGTCGTGAAGGCGAAAGCAGCAGAGAATGAGAACGATATACAGGGCCTGGTGGTGAAGTCGGAGATACAGGAGGCACACCAGAAACGATCTGTGGAGAGGTTGGAGGCACTGGAAAATAACGCAAGGAGGAACAACTTGAGGATTCTTGGCCTTCCTGAAGGTGTGGAGGGGGCGGACGTCGGGGCATATGTGAGCACGATGCTGCACTCGTTAATGGGAGCGGAGGCCCCGACGGGTCCGTTGGAGGTGGAGGGAGCATACCGAGTTATGGTGCGAGGATCGAGAGCAGGAGAAACTCCCAGAGCCATAGCGGTGAGATTCCTCCGTTTTAAGGATAGAGAAATGGTCCTTAGATGGGCGAAGAAAACTCGGTGTAGTAAATGGGAGAACGCGGTGATCCGCGTTTATCAAGATTGGAGTGCGGAGGTGGCGAGAAGGAGGGCGAGCTTTAATCGGGCCAAAGCGGTACTTCACAAAAAGAAGATAAAATTTGGAATGCTGCAACCGGCAAGACTGTGGGTCACATATCAAGGGAGGCACCACTACTTTGAGACGGCGGATGAAGCGTGGACTTTTATTGTAGAAGAAAAATTGGAATGAGTGGATTATGAAAATGAACGTTTGGACAAAGTGGTGGGGCGAATGGGGGGGGGGGCGAAGAGGGGTTTTATGTTTTAATCCTGCGGTATGGTAACTTTTCTCTCTCCCACAGGTGGTGATGGGGGGAGGTGGGGAGGGAGAGGAGATGGGGCGTTGGCCATGGGAGGTGGGGCCGAGGGAGAGGCGCGGGCTTGGTTCCCGCGCTATGATAATTATGGCGGGAATAGAGAAGCAGGAAGGAGGGGGCGTCGCACGGTGCGAGCCGTGATCACGGGGGAAAGCCGAGGTCAGCCAGAGTTTGCTGACTTCTGGGAGCAACATGGGGGGAGTAATTACGCTAGCGGGGGGTCTAGCGGGGGGGGGAGGGGAGGGGGGAATTACTGGGTTGCTGCTGCTGGGGAAAGGGGGGAGTGGGTATGGGAAAGGATGGGCGGGGGGGCACCGTCTGGGAGAGATACAGCTGCGTGGGAACTGGGTGAGAAGCTGGAAAAAGATGATGGCTAACCGGCAAGGGGGGGGGGGTGGGAAGCCCCCCAACTCGGCTGATCACATGGAACGTGAGGGGGCTTAACGGGCCGATAAAGAGGGCACGAGTACTCGCACACCTTAAGAAACTTAAAGCAGATGTGGTTATGTTACAGGAAACGCACCTGAAACTGATAGACCAGGTTAGGTTGCGCAAAGGATGGGTGGGGCAGGTGTTCCATTCGGGGCTGGATGCGAAAAACAGGGGGGTAGCTATATTAGTGGGGAAGCGGGTAATGTTCGAGGCAAAGACTATAGTGGCGGATAACGGGGGCAGATACGTGATGGTGAGTGGCAAATTACAGGGAGAGATGGTGGTTTTGGTAAACGTGTATGCCCCGAACTGGGACGATGCCAACTTTATGAGGCGAATGCTAGGACGCATCCCGGACCTAGAGACGGGAAAGCTGATAATGGGGGGAGATTTTAACACGGTGTTGGAACCAAGGCTGGATAGGTTGAAGTCCAGGACTGGTAGGAGGCCGGCAGCAGCCAAGGTGCTTAAGGATTTTATGGAGCAGATGGGAGGGGTGGACCCGTGGAGATTCAGTAGACCTAGGAGTAAGGAGTTCTCGTTTTTCTCCTATGTCCATAAAGTCTATTCACGCATAGACTTTTTTGTGTTGGGGAGGGCATTGATCCCGAGGGTGAGGGGAACGGAATATACGGCTATAGCCATTTCGGATCATGCCCCACACTGGGTAGACTTGGAGGTAGGGGAGGAAACAAGAGGGCGCCCACCCTGGAGAATGGACATGGGACTAATGGCAGATGAGGGGGTGTGCCTAAGGGTGAGGGGATGCATCGAAAAGTACTTGGAACTCAATGACAATGGGGAGGTTCAGGTGGGAGTGGTCTGGGAGGCGTTGAAGGCGGTGGTGAGGGGGGAGCTGATATCAATAAGGACACATAAAGGGAAGCAGGAGAGTAAGGAACGGGAGTGGTTGCTGCAAGAACTTTTAAGGGTGGACAGACAATATGCGGAAGCACCGGAGGAGGGACTGTGCAGGGAAAGGCAAAGGCTGCATGTGGAATTTGACTTGCTGACGACAGGCACTGCAGAGGCACAATGGAGGAAGGCGCAGGGTGTACAGTATGAATATGGAGAGAAGGCGAGCAGATTGCTGGCACACCAATTGAGGAAAAGGGGAGCAGCGAGGGAAATAGGGGGGGTGAGGGACGAGGAAGGAGAGACGGAGCGGGGAGCGGAGAGAGTGAATGAAGTGTTCAAGACATTTTATAAAAAATTGTATGAAGCTCAACCCCCGGATGGGAGGGAGAGAATGATGGATTTTTTGGATCGGCTGGAAATTCCCAAGGTGGAAGAGCAGGAAAGGGCGGGACTGGGAGCACAGATCACGGTAGAAGAAGTGGTGAAAGGAATTAGGAACATGCAGACGGGAAAGGCCTCGGGACCGGACGGATTCCCAGTTGAATTTTACAGAAAATATTTGGACTTGCTCGCCCCGCTACTGACGAGGACCTTTAATGAGGCAAAGGAAAGGGGACAACTGCCCCCGACTATGTCAGAAGCAACGATATCGCTTCTCTTAAAGAAGGAAAAGGATCCGCTACAATGCGGGTCCTACAGACCAATTTCCCTCCTAAATGTGGATGCCAAGGTCCTGGCCAAGGTAATGGCAATGAGAATAGAGGAATGTGTCCCGGGGGTGGTTCATGAGGACCAAACTGGGTTTGTGAAGGGGAGACAGCTGAACACGAATATACGGAGGCTGTTAGGGGTAATGATGATGGCCCCACCAGAGGGTGAAACGGAGATAGTAGTGGCGATGGATGCCGAGAAAGCATTTGATAGAGTGGAATGGGATTATCTGTGGGAGGTGTTGAGGAGATTCGGGTTTGGAGAGGGGTATGTTAGATGGGTGCAGCTGTTGTATAGGGCCCCAGTGGCGAGTGTGGTCACGAATGGACGGGGATCGGCATATTTTCGGCTCCATAGAGGGACAAGGCAGGGATGTCCTCTGTCCCCATTACTGTTTGCACTGGCGATTGAGCCCCTGGCGATAGCGCTGAGAGGTTCCAGGAGATGGAGGGGAATACTTAGGGGAGGAGAAGAACACCGGGTATCTTTATATGCGGATGATCTGCTACTATATGTGGCGGATCCAGCGGAGGGGATGCCAGAAATAATGCGGATACTTGGGGAGTTTGGGGATTTCTCAGGGTATAAATTGAACATGGGGAAGAGTGAGCTGTTTGTGGTGGATCCAGGGGAGCAGAGTAGAGAAATAGAAGACCTACCGTTGAGGAAGGTAACAAGAGACTTTCGTTACCTGGGGATCCAGATAGCTAAGAATTGGGGCACATTGCACAGGCTAAATTTGACGCGGTTGGTGGAACAGATGGAGGAAGATTTCAAGAGATGGGATATGGTAGCATTGTCAATGGCAGGGAGGGTGCAGGCGGTTAAGATGGTGGTCCTCCCGAGATTCCTCTTTGTGTTTCAGTGCCTCCCGGTGGTGATCACGAAGGCTTTTTTCAAAAGGATAGAAAAGAGTATCATGGGTTTTGTTTGGGCCGGGAAGACTCCGAGAGTGAGGAAGGGATTCTTACAGCGTAGTAGGGATAGGGGGGGGCTGGCACTACCGAGCCTAAGTGAGTATTATTGGGCCGCTAATATTTCAATGGTGAATAAGTGGATGGGAGAGGAGGAAGGAGCGGCGTGGAAGAGATTAGAGAGGGCGGCCTGTAGGGGGACCAGCCTGCAGGCTATGGTGACAGCCCCATTGCCATTCTCACCAAGGAACTATACCACGAGTCCGGTGGTGGTAGCTACACTGAAGATTTGGGGACAGTGGAGACGACATAGGGGAAAGACCGGAGCATTGGGGGGGTCCCCGATAAGAAACAACCATAGGTTTGCCCCGGGGGGAATGGATGGGGGATATGGAATGTGGCAAAGAGCAGGAATAACGCAATTGAAAGATCTATTTGTGGATGGGAAGTTTGCGAGTCTGGGAGCGCTGACTGAGAAATATGGGTTGCCCCAAGGGAATGCATTTAGGTACATGCAATTGAGGGCTTTTGCGAGGCAACAGGTGAGGGAATTCCCGCAGCTCCCGACACAAGAGGTGCAGGACAGAGTCATCTCAAAGAAATGGGTGGGGGATGGTAAGGTGTCGGATATATATAGGGAAATGAGGGACGAAGGGGAGACTATGGTGGACGAACTAAAAGGGAAATGGGAAGAAGAGCTAGGGGAGGAGATTGAGGAGGGGCTGTGGGCAGATGCCCTAAACAGGGTGAACTCGTCGTCCTCGTGCGCCAGGCTAAGCCTGATTCAGTTTAAGGTATTACACAGGGCACATATGACTGGAACACGGCTCAATAAATTTTTTGGGGTGGAGGATAGGTGTGCGAGGTGCTCGAGAA